>NC_084959.1:23255041-23863505 GCF_949316205.1 Platichthys flesus | reverse complement strand
CAAACAGAGAAAATTATCTTTCACCTGAGTTTGAATGTTTATCTGTTGAATTTATTTATAAAAGGTTGCAACACTTTCTGTATGTGTGTCAAAATAAAAGCACCCCAGCATTTCTGTTGACCAAATCTATTCTTTTGTTTAAAAAGGTTTTTTATTTAGAAATATTTGCAGGAGCAGGAGGTGCACGGCATCATACTGTATAGTAGTGGTATTTTTTTAAGTACACAGGACTACTTTAATACAAGGAAAGAGTCATATTTATGGCCATATTCAAGGCAAAACCTATATGTAACAACCTTGTGCTGCAGTAGCAGCTCTTCTGCAGAACAAATAGTTGAACTGAGAAGCTAAGTATTGTGAACAGATGCTTTAAATATGCATGCTGTGAATATTGTGCATTGAATTGATAAGTTAAATAACTGGCTCTGTGTGTGGCTGGCCTATCAGGGTAAACGTGTGACATTTAACTCGGATGGTACTCGTGCTCTTAAAAGTACATTATCCTTACCGGATACTTGTTTTATCTATGTATTCGGCTCAACCCTAGTTGTAATGTCACTATGCATGCTCCAATCTGCCTCAAACTTGACATATAAAATGAGAGTCACTACATAAACACACCACAAGGACAATATTTGGCAGCTGGAAGTAGTCCCTCTGGTTCAAATTTCTTTGGAATAACCGGTATATATACTCGTTGGCCACTTCTCCACTGTGGCCAGGTGAGGACCCACTCATGTATGCTGGCAAGTCTAGTTATGTTATCAATCTTGTCATCTTAGACTCTTTTTGGTGTGGTTTCACAGGTTCATTCAAGAATTTCTAAAAGAAAACAAGATTACAGTGCCAGTAAATCAAGCTAGTTATATTTGCACAAACAAAATTGATTTGGCCATATGGTAAACATGATAACATAGATTCTAAAGGTGTTTGACTTGCAAGTGGAAACTAAACTTTTTCAACTTCCATAAGTCACTGTTTAAAAGCAACCATATTTACAGATTTATTTTATGCCCGACTTTGTTTCCATTTTGTGCAGTGTCTTACAAATATGTCATGAATACACCAAATTTTAAAAGAGTGGATACAACTATCCTACCAAGCTTTACAGTTTGTCAAATGCTGAAAGTAGACAATGCATGTTGGTACACTGAAAAACCAATCAAACTCTCAAAGGTGGCCGAATTTCAATAGCACATCAACATAGTGGTCACATATAAAACAATTCCTCAGATAATTAAAGAGGATATCAATGGTCATGTTACTGTAAGATTAATGCTGTGCAATTTATTCCTGTTTTTAATTATACAACACATCAGTGTGCACCTTATAGTGTACTGGTCACTGGAGAACTTCATTAACAGCTGTCTGAGCATGTGGCACGGGAAATTCCAGCTTCTCATACACTGTCAGCTTCAGTGACAAGTGCTGGGCGATCTCATTTGGATCAGTGTACAGTGCAGCAGGAACATTCTGGAAGAGAAAGTAACATTTGTTAGAATGACAACAATGAAAAAAGGGCAGGAGCCTTTAATTAATCCTCAAGAATTGAATTTAGATTCTGCAACCAAAGGCATTAATTTGGTAAAGAATCAACGTTTCATTTAAAGTTTAATATATAATTACTGTCAATCTCCACAATTTCGATTTTAAATAAAAATGCATGGTGCATATAACATTTGCATGCAAATGCTGTACCATAGGTAAGATTTGAGCAAATTTACATTATACTTTTGTTATCTTTTTATCTAATTTCCAATAGAGATTTGGCAAATATTGGTAATGTAGGAAGTCTTTATGTTGTGATGAGGGCCAAGGGTTTTTACAGACAGACCTTATTAAAGAAAACTGCGACCAAACAACCTTACAAACACTTAGTAGCCTATTTTTTTTAAAGCCAATACATATATATTGCCTCTATCGAAGAGATATCAATAGCTTTGTGTTTATTATTAAGATGGATGTTTACAGTGGTGTTTAACTGGGGTCTATACTAACAAGAAATATTTTTATATGGCATGTGTTTAATGAATTTAACTTCTGTTGAAGCAGAATTTGTGGTTATAGATGTAACTTTAAGTTTCAGTCTGACACCCACTCCCAATGTCCACCATCAAGATCTTGCAGACTTTGAGAATTGTTCCCAGTTGGTCCGGGAGAGCTTCTAGGGCTTTTTAACTGTAAAATCATCCGATGCGTGAGGAATGTCTTGCAGATTTTTATGATTATGATTATGCACACATTGCATAATTCTGCTTACTTTGTCTAGGGCTATACAAACCAAACGGCAGCCTAACAACCAGACAAAAAAACAAAATCAACAGTGTGGCCTTAGGAACAGACTACATATAGCATTTCTTTGGTTCACTTCCTCTTTCATATGTGGAAGCATATGAAGCGCCGTTCACAACTTAGAGAACGCCTCCCAGTGGTACTATGCAGGCACATGGAGCGTTCTGCAACCCCAGTTTTGTCTGTTTGTGTGTACTCTTTCTCTCCAGGATCCACACCTCATGCTTCTTGTTCCCCGGGTGAATGGATTAACACCTAACATCATCAGGACCTGGAGCAAATAAACCAAATATACTCTTTGGCCCTTTTCTCTGGCCATTCAACAGCTGGTGTGCTGTGTGTGCGTTTTTTAGAAGGATCTGTCTGGTAGTCCAGGGTGGTGTCAGGGCCATTGAGTATATAACTGTCTGATGGCTGTTGGATAGAAGCTGTTCCTCAGTTTGGACATCCTGCATTTAACTATTCTGTACCTTCTGCCAGACGTGTGAACAATCCGTGTTGGGGTTGGTCAGAGTCTTTAACAATGGCGCGGGCGCTTCTCTGGACGCTGTGGTGGTAGATATTTTGATGATCCTCTCAGCGTTCTTGACCACTCTCTGCAGGCGCTTGCGGCCCATTACTGAGGATCTTTGGTGACATCCTGAATTTCCTCAGCCTCCTCAGGAAGTACAGCCGCTTGTTGTTGTGCTTTATTGACCAGCTGGGTGGTGTTTAGAGTCCAGGTGAGGTCATCACTGATGTAGACCTCGAGGAATTTGAAGATGATCACCCTCTCCACCTCCAGCCGACGGATGATCAGCGGCTTATGATTTCTCCTTTCTCATGTCGAAGTCGTATGTTCATTTTTGTGTGCACATTAAGTATTGATTTGCTTTGGAAATTTAGTGAATGTTACCTTGTGAGGCACTCGTTCAGGGATTAAGGGTTTGTTTTGTTGTGCTATAGTTTAGTTTGTTATTTTCCTGATTTTATTGTACACTTCCCCTAGATTCATTTAGTTAGTTCCCTAAGCCATATGGATGGTGGCCTGAATGTATTTTGTAACTTATATCAATCAAAGAAATTTTATTTGTATAGCCCATATTCACAATTCACAATTTGTCTCATATGGCTTTAACATGGTCTGACATCCTCTGTCCTTAACCCTCTATAAAGGATAGTTTGGTTTAATTAGCAGACAGTTTTTTCTTTTGTGAATCCAACGGGCCAGGGTTAAGAAAGAGGGTTTGTCTTCTTTTTTTTTATGATTTGCCATCACCCTTACCCTTTGTGTCTTAAATTTGACCTGAATTAATTTAAATGCCCGAAAGCACCATTTATTTACAAACCTATCTTACAAACCATGAACAGAGGTCTGATCACAGCTAAGGAGATTCGTGCTCTTTAGCTGTGCCTTATACCTTGTCATTAGAACTCACCTTGAGTTCCGCTATTTTGCTTTCTCTGGTGCTGAACTCTCGTAGCATGTAATTATTTCCAGCCTGAAAAAAAAAGGATAATTATCATTCATTACTCATTAGAGCTTTTATCATAGTTAATATGGCATAACTTCTGCCACATTTTCAATGTTATTAATAGCTTATTATGAAACACTGCACTGAACTTTATCCTGGCTAAAAGAAAACTACTTGCCTCATGATACAGTCGAGTGTCATTTATTCTTATCAGCACTCCATCCACACGTAGGAAGAAACGCAGCAACAGGAAGAAACTGGTGGGCATCACCCTCTGCATCATCAAGACACACATATTTCAGTGTGAATTTGTATAACTGTGTGAGTGTGTTCCCTACAAAAAAGAAGTGGACTCTAAGTGAAAAGGCCCTGAATAAATGAAAGCTAAAAAGATTACTGCATTGGTAATAAGCTTTTATTAAATCAAGTAGATGCTTGACTCAATTGTGTTTTCATCTTAAATCTTATAACAACACTCACAATTTTTACACTGATCATTGACACTCCGTGGTCATGCAGCTCATCCTCAAACAGCAGCACGTCATCAAAGAACATGATCTGTTCTCGAGCCTTCAGCTTCTCCATATCGATACGCTCTGCTGTCTCAGTCACCTTCAGAGGAGCAACAGGTACAATTTTAACGCAGACATAAGCAGAGGTGCATTAAGCCTTAATAATAAACATAACAAAAGATGCTGTGGGTTTTGTGTTAGAATCCATTAATGAAAATGACCCCATACCTTTATCTGCATATCTTCTCCCATTAGAGTGCCTCGGTAGTCTGTGGTGTATGTCCAGTCGTAAGGTTTCACCACCTCTTTTGAGTGTTCAGAATCAGCTCTGGAATGAGATGCCATGGATTCATATTAAAATTGCAGATGAAATACTTGGAGCTTGCTGCTTTACTTATTTTTTTGAAAGTTTCAAGTAGGAATTTATTTTATTATGCAAGTTAATTCTGACAGCCTCCCTGCATGTGATGTCGTATTTTCTCAGTGTATGGTTGACAAGATATTGACACTGTTTAACTCATGTTGTCCTATTATTTATTATGTATTGACATCAGACATGTAAATCATTTCTCCAATAGTAGAACTGATTATTATTGAACATGCACCTCCTACAGCTAATCGCTTTTTTGCCTGTTCTGCCACGACAGGGTAGAAAACTTTCAACTAATGGGATTTATTGTATGTCAATCAATCAATCAAATTTTATTTGTATAGCCCATATTCACAAATCAAAATTCGTTTCATAGGGCTTTAAAATGGTGTGACATCCTCTGTCCTTAACCCTTAAGGAAAAACTACTAAAACCCTTTTAACAGGGTAAAAATACGTAGAAACCTCAGAGAGAGCCACATGTTAGGGATCCCTCTCCCAGGACGGACAGAAGTGCAAAAGATGTCAAGTGTAGAAAAACATCATACAGATTAAAGTTTTTAGCAACATTGATGAGGGTAAACATTTTGAAGGATAACTGCAATACTATATATCAAGCAGTCCTGCTGCAATCATAGTCTATGGTTAGCATCCAGCAAGATCATGATCCGCCTTCCAGATCTGATGCCGCTTATTAGGATCCATCATCAGCCGCCGACCTTGGTCGTGGTCCACCACCATTATATGATGGTTCCTCTTTAACTCTCTGATTGCTAACAATACACGTCTCTGAAGGTCCATTAGTGGCATAAGCAGAACCTCAATTATAATTAGGGGAGAGTGTGGCCTAGGGGATAGAGCGGGTGCTCTGCAACAAGAAGGTTGCCGGTTCGAATCCCACTCTATCCCATCTGCATGCCTAAGTGTCCTTGGCAAGATACTGAACCCCTTGATGGCCCCTCATAAAATGATGAGTGTTCTAAAAATGTAAGTCGCTTTGGATAAAAGCGTCAGCTAAATGACATGTAATGTAATGTAATGTAATGTAATAATTGTTCGTGGAGAGACTTACATTCATTCAGAGGGAGGTGTACTGCGAATTTTGCTTAATTTTGCCAACAAAAAATATCCTAATATCAAACCGTCTGTACTGAAACTCTGTTACACTGTTTAGTTTGTGCCAACTTTTTTATCATTTGTCATTTTAAAGAAGTATGGTTTTTCCTTGGTTCTCAATGTATGAATGGTTGGCCACATTTTCACATGGCAAATATTAAGCTACTTTCTTTTGTATCACATTGCCATGCTCATCTTGCCTGCTTTCCTGCCATTCTTGAGCACAGGCCACCTTGACAGCATCCTCCATGTTGTTTACTCTCCTAAGGGCATCAATGGCATTGAATCCAATGCCGTAGCCATCTAGGTGTTGGATACGTAAGAAGTTGTCTCCAAACAGCATCTCTGGAAGGGAAGGCATGTTCATCTCTTCTGCTAACCTGGGAAGGCAAACAGAAAAAAATTGTTCTACAACAACTTATCAACAATTACACCCATACTTCAGTTCAGGATTGAATCATACAAGTTTTTATTCAAGTAATAACGAATATTCATTAATGTGATATGACACTAAGTGATGATAATGGCATTACATGAAAGAACCAACACCCTACTGACTTTATGCTGACTTTATGCTGACTTTATGCTGACAGCCTGATACAGCACATACACAAAAAATGGGGACTCCCTTTCCAAACACGACGGATGAGATTGGGAGGGAGTGGAGATGGGAAAGATCTATTGGAAAGAGCTGTGGGAGACGGAGACATTCAGACAGAGCTTCACCATTAAGGCCGACCAGACCTTGTGCTATGGTCGGTCTCACTCCAGCTCATTTATATAATCAAACTTACTGTACCCTTTGAGGATGCAGTGGAGAGGCCTGCGAGTGCCAAAAACTGTGGTACACTGAACTTGCAGTCGACGTGGCTGGAATGCAAAAGTTTGACTAGTCTATGTTGGCTGCAGAGGGTTTGTAGCCATATCAACATCAAGTCTACTCCTGGAGATGGGAGTGCAAGGAAAGGCCCACCGGTAAGCGGTTAAAGACCTCTCTAGATCTGCTCAGAAGGGCAGTCAGTAGCACTGGATGAAGATCAAAAAGCTACGCAAGCTTCATGCAGCCCGCAAGGCTGTGATTGGTCTGTTAACTACATGCTTTCCGGAGTCACATTTCCGGTTTCATCCCCCATAATACCGGCAGAAACCACGGAAGATTTAGAAGAACGAATATGGACCAAATAAAACAGCGTTTGGCAGAAGATCCGAAAGTATGACCACTTGTATAACCCGTCATTGACGGATTACAAGGATGCACAGATGGCCTGCAATTCCTGGAAGGAGATCTCGGCTAACGTGGGTTTGCATGTCTACCAGTGTACGAAGCTGTGGAGGAATATCAGGGACAAATTTCTCTACCAGAAAAAGGCTATGAGGAGCAGCAGTGGCGATGTAAATAAACAGTCAACAAAAACTGCCACACACAAAGAAGGCGTCTCTAAGATCGTCTTCGACAAAAAACGTTACTCCACCTAGTGTTCTAGCGGTGAATTGCTTTGCAAAATGCGCAGCCATGGAGAACCCAATGAGGCACCATCACTCACTTGATCCCCCCGCAGAATCCAAGAAGCAGTTGTCACGAAGACAAGCAAGAAAGAACTCTTAGTAATCTCTGGCCATAGCTGACAAATGCGAACATCCACTGTTGCCAAATTCTTCTTAAGAATGTCTGGTGAATGAGGCCAATTACTGTGTTATTCTCCTACCCTGTTAATGGTTTAAAACGGTCTTTATATATATAGCCCTATTCTAGTTTTGAGGACCACTCAAAGCCACCCATTCATACAGTGTTTCTATGTGGAGCACGTTCTCTATCACAAATCAATCATACATTGCCAGTAGAACCATCAGGGGTAATTTGGGGTTTAGCATCCTGCCGAATGCGAAATAGGGGAGACAGGAATCGAGTTGCCGATCTTGTGATTAGTGGACAACAGGCTCTTGCTCTTGAGCCACACAGCCTATGCAATCATATAACTGATAAAAAACGAATCACTATGATCCTTAAAGCTATTTCTCAGATCTATGCTCAGTGTTCAATGTTATAAACAGACATACTGTACATGCATGGAAAAAATGACACTATTAAGTCAATATGACCTTTCCATGCAATCGTGCTAACCATGACAACCTTTCTGTCAAACACCTGGGTTGATTTTTGTTATACATGATAATCCCTTTATGCTCCTTGATATATCAACATATATATATATATATATATATTTTCACTTGCAAATAGTTACATATGAGTTTATATATTGATATATATATATATATATATATATATATATATATATATATATATCAATATATAAACTCATATGTAACTATTTGCAAGTGAAAACAGTCTAAACACTTTTCTGTTATTATTTTTTACAAGTTAAAAAAACTCTAAAACAGTTATTTGTACTTTGTCATTATGGGATATTGAAATGATATCGATGTGTAAAAACTACAGTTGATCAATTTAAAAATATATCAAGGGTTGGAAATGTCTGAACCAACTGTACTTAGTCAGCATAACTCAAGACAAGGCAGAACCCAGCAGCAATCCATTAGAGCTCATCAAGTAAACTTTCGAAAAAAAAATAAAAAATAACACTACAATCTAAAATAATACGAATAAAGCATTGGGAACATCTTACCTTTCGACGTCTTTGGATTTCATAATGTGATTTTTGGCAGCAGTCACTTTCCATTGTCCAAAGGTAAAGTTCTGCTTACTGCTCTTGAAACCATGAGACATCATCGTGGACAGAGTGGCCAGCATTGACTACAAGAGAGATCATCAGCAGATTTTTCAAACAGACTGGACTGACAAAGCGCATAATCAGATTTGATATTCATAGTCAGGCTTGATTTATGTTTTGTTTGTAAGTTTTTGAGTTTGTGCTGAATTACAAACTCGTATTAATGAATGTCATGCTGTTCTGCTCATTTCTCATTCCTTCTTGCAAATATATGTTTAACATATACACTGCTCAAAACAATTTAGGGAACACTTGAATCACACATAAGATCTCAATAAACTAAATATTCATGTTAATAATCTTTCATCTCTCACACAGAATTTAAAATGTGGTAATATGAAATCAAAGGTTAATCAAACTTCTGTTACCAGTAGTAAATGGATTGGTAAATGGATTTGTATTTATATAGCGCTTTTCTAGTCTTGATGACCACTCAAAGCGCTTTACACTACAGTTTCACATTCACCCATTCACACACACATTCATACAGTGCATCTACTTGCAGCACTTTTGTTATACTATGGGGGCCATTCAGGGTTCAGCATCTTGCCCAAGGACACTTCGGCATGCAGATGGTTCAGACTGGGGATCGAACCGCCGACCTTCAGGTTGGAGGACGACCACTCTACCCCTCAGCCACAGCCGCATAGTAACAAGGACACTAGCGGAAAACACAACTAGAGAAGGTTCCGTCAGGAAGGATAAGGAGATAGCAATTGTATTTGGCCACCACAACCCCCAAAAAGGGGGGTTGCTTTTGCGTTTCCATTGAACCTGTCACTTTCATTTAGATAACCCTGAAGTTTAACTGACTTGGTGTTATACTGTGACCATTAAGTTTTCCCTTGATATTTTTGAGCAGTGTACAAGAGGCCGTCTGCTAGTGGTCTGCATTAACTGTTGAAAGGAAAGACTGAGCGGACTGAGCTGGGTTAAGTTTGGAGCACTACAGGCTGTGTAGGGGGTTTGGAGCAGCTCTGGACCTGCAAAGAGTCAGTGAATTGCCACAAAGCAGTCTAATTACAGTGTAATCCTAATACAGTTAGTAATCAACCCGATAGGCGGTACGAAATGAACACATAGAAATACAAAAAGATGAAGCAGCTTACATTAACACACTAATATATGTATATTTCATATATCAAAGAGCTTATAACACCACATTTCCAAAACATCACTTTGCTCCTAAAATACAGGCTCTTTTGTGGTGCAAAATCTGTATGTAATGTAATGTAGTGAGTAGAATGGGAGGTAGAGTCTTCAGCTACCAGGCTCCTCATATGTGGAACCATCTCCCACTCTGGGTTCAGGACGCAGACACCATCTTTACATATAAGGTTAGACTTAAAACTTTCTTTTTTGATAAAACCTCAAGTTTGGACTGGATCAGGTGAGTCCTGAACCATCCCTTAGTTATGCTGCTATATATCTAGACTGCTGGGGGAATTCCTATCATGCAATGAGCACTTCTCCACTTCTCTCGGTCTCATTAACTATGGGTTTTATATTTCCTCCCATATTTTTTCTCTCTTTTTCCTCTCTCTTTGCAGGTATCTCTGGTTCAAGAGCTGCAGGATAACAACAATTATTAGTATGATTATTAACAGTAATACCTATTATTGATTAATTTTTACTGTTGTCATCAGTAACATTTTTACACTCTTATAGTTTTAATAACAACTAGTCAGAGATGAAACCTGATGGTGCACAAGTGTTCCTGGTCTCTATCTTCTATCTCTCGACCTCTCCTTCTCCCTATCTCTCTCTCTTCTCTCTCTCGCCCACCTCTCCGTCATTTTTCCCAGCTCACCCCACCCGGTCAAGGCAGATGGCTGCCCACATTGAGTCTGTTTCTCATAAATATTTCTGAGTATTTTCTCTCCACAGTCGCCAAAGTGCCTCTCTTTATGGGAACTCTCTTTATGAAATGTAACTATGTTGAATTAACAGCAAATTACACTACACTAACCAGTGAACACTACATTGTTGACTGCTCATTAATATATCAGTTTGAATGCTGAAGGAACATCACCCTCATGTCTAGTGAAACAAGACATTTTAATCAACTAATAATTGACAGTTTTACCATCAATAGCGTGCTGTCAGTGAAGGCAAGTTGAGCAGAGCTTTACTCGTTTCATTTTAAAATAGATATGCGTTAGTGGAACCGATATCGCTCCTTACATCTGATCCCAGAACACCATGTGTCTCATTAAATGGTAAATGGTCCGTATTTATATAGCGCTCTTCTAGTCTTAATGACCAAGAAAAGTGCTTTACAGAATAGTTTTACATTCACACACATATTTTTGTTACAGTGGATCAATAATCCACTTATTTCTGCATCACCAATTTCCCCTCTGCCGTTTTTTCATAAACCAGCAGTGTTATTACTCCTTGTGCAAAATAATGTATGTACAACTTTCATATTCATTTTACACACTGTTTGAAAATGAGGCCTCAGGTATCTGGCGCATAATATTAAAGAACGGGTTTAAGGTTAGTTTGAAATATGTTACAGAAGTTTTGTAGATAGTTTGGTTGTGTGGGTACTGGGTAATGAAGGAGGGAGAGGACGTGTGACATGAGAATAGTGACTAGAGCAGATTCCACTTCTTTCACAAACTGTATTTCATAAAGGGAATGGTAGTAGAAAGCAAGGCGAAAACTTAAGAATACATTTTTTAAGCTAAACAGTATATATGTTTAAAAAAAACATATATACTTATAATGTAGCTCTGTTGATAGGCGATAGCTGTAAGGGCAAGACAAGCTGGTGATCCCATAACAAGACCAGATCGTTTTTGTTGGGCAGATGCAGTCTATGCGGCCACTGAGGGATGTCGACTGCATAGACTGGGTCTTCCGAAGAATGCGGCCCTGAATTGAGACACAGCTTTAGAAGTTAGCAATTTAGCTGTGACCTAGCAGTGAAATGTGCAGTTCAGGCTGTTTTGTCAGTTGATTCCATTTTACCACACCTCAAAACCCAGTATTTTCAATACTCTCACATACTCTTGTCCACCATCAACAACTGCTGTCAAATTGAACTATGACAACAGAAGGACCAGTTTCAGTATGATCAACTCATTAACGCACTACGGCTATGTATCAACCCGTCTCACTTTTGTGAGACACCCGTCAGCAACACTGCTCTCCGGTGCACTGGTCAACCTCACCTCACAATTACGAAAGACCACCGAGGTTGGGTTCTATTTTATTACATTTAGAAAAATGCTAAACTTTCGCTAACCCTAACCCTTAGTTACCTTTAATCCAGCAAATATAAAATTTGACCATAATCAAAGTTTCTAATAGCTTGGCTGCTGGTTTTAACCATAACCCATGCGTATATCGTTGTACTAATGCAAACATTTAACCAATAGAAGCAACTGGAAAGGTATTTCCACTTGTGCACGAAGAAAAGTGATCTGTATGAACGTTTTCATGTGCATCAAACTTTACTGTGCCTCCAGATTGTACCGCTGATGTACAGTCAACGCTCCGCTTCACTGCACATCATCACATTAATCACAGTCGTTAATGTTAGGAGAAACGGACGACTGCACAACTGTGTGCTGCAACATAGATATACAGAAAAGTAAAGCAGTTTACCTCGGTATTGCTGTCAATTGTTTCATACATCCATGTCATGGAGGTTACTTGGTCCGCCCGAGAAAATCGTCCGGTCGTTATGGAAACGCTCGCTCTATGGTTCCGCCACTTCCTCCGTATCAGTTGCTGCAGACCTGATATGAGGTGCCTCTGGAAAGTCCAAATAACTTTATTAAGCAATATTCCTTGACTCCATAGGAAAACGTCACGATGTCCAGCGAAAATGTGAAGGAGAATTCGTGAGGAGTAACGAAAGACATTTTTTTTTTAAAGAAGATACAAACGACATTTTCAAATAATGTGAAACATTTAGGTGGAGAGAAAAATGATTGTGCCTGTTTCAAAGTCGCGTGATTGAAGTTATTTTTATATTTCTATTAAAGGAGTGTGTAGAATTGCATTAAACTTAGTGCTCCTCCCCCCACTCCCTCCTTCAGAGCCAGAGAGCCCCTCCTTTTTTTTTATATACAGTATACTTTAGCCAACATTGTGTGGGTGTATATGTATAATCTAATAAAACTAAAACATAAATTATCTTATACATATACTGGCTATATAGTTTGTTTCCTTGTCTTCTATAAAAGGTTTGTGAATATTGATTATTCACTAACATAAACATTTGTTAAGTAAAAATAGCCATACAGTATTCCTTCATAATACCTCATGTGTATAAAGTATCCTGTGACATCTTTCCATATTTATCTAAACATTTTTGCACTCTGCATAAACCATTGCATTATTTCCCCCTTTTTTTCCCTTGTATGTGTACACATATATGGCCAATAAAGCTGATTCTGATAATACACAAATCTAAAACAGCCGTACGCCTACAAACACACATACACTATATATATATAACAAAATACTGATTTTGTGTAATTTTTTAAGGAAACATCCACTTTAAGAAATTTTATTTTAACTTTATTTGGGCTCACAGCCATGTCAATATGAGTGTAGACACACGGGTTGCTTAAAGCTGTTCACTGATATGCTACTAGTGTATTTATTTATCTATCATAGATAGAAATTTTTTTCAGCCCTGATGAAATGAATACAGGTTCTTGAGTATCAGTTTCCTTCTAGTGGCATGGTGTGTAAGACACTTCATAAGCTTGTATTAGTACAGTTTAATGTAGTTTGTTAGTTTTTGTGTAGATTAGGAAATGCTCAAGTTGCAAACATATGTTTTGATTCAATAGTTGTTTATGGCTATGCATGTTTATTGGTGGATTAATGAATGACATAAACCAATATTACATGAAAGAACTCTTGATTATTGTACCTGTACAATGATACACCTTCTGCATACAGTCACGAGACATATATGCTGCATCTACTCCATCCTCGGGCTGGTACCCTTAATGGCTGGTAACCATGTTAGAGAAAAATACAATGTCTTACTAAAGTTTGGGGACCCTTGGTTGTATCATAATTTTTTTTAACTGTTATTTAGGGCTGTGTAGTAGTGCCAAAACATTCACAAAAGCAATTTTAAACAGCATTGAACAAGATGAAAGTCAATGGGTTAGGGGGGAAACGGGTCCAGATTTATAAGATAATTAAAAGTTTGGGTGAGGTGCTTAATGAAAGAAAGAAAATAACAAGCTAAACAAGCTGTACCTCAATGGATGAGAGTTATAAATAAATGTTATATAAAACAAATCTCAGTGCAATTCATTACAAATGTCACATGAAAATCAATTGATACAAGTGATGTCGATCATGACTAGATTGCGTTCACGACAACATCATCAACAGATTGTCAATTTTGGGATTCTGCATACTGAGTCAAGCTCCTATGAACTTTGAATTAACATATCTTTGTACAGCTTTGTGTAAATTCACGGCTCCATAAATGAACTAGTTAACGTTAATTTGTTCCTTTTTTTATTGGGATGGTTATGATTTAGATAGAAAACTTAAGATCATGTTTTTAGTCATTATGGATAGTGTCAGATCATGAATCTAGATCCTCCTGTCACAAAATGGTTAAATGCAGCCTCACAAACTCTGGAGCAAAACAAACAAACACAAAGTAAACTTCATGTACTGATCATGTCCTGATAGCTTGTGATGAGTGTTGGTGTTTATGAGTTAAATGGAGGGCAGGTCAGCAGGACACAGGAAACTCCAGCACGGTACACTGCACACTGCACTCAGGCAGGCCTTTTATAAATAATTAAGGAAATAGAATAACTGTAAAATAACATACTGTAATATTCTACACAGAATAAATTTAATAAATATACAGAATATACAGAATATACAAAAATATGCTTGTTTAACATTGTTAATTTAAGGGACATCTGATCTTTACTTTAACAATAATGCAAGATAATGGTAATGAATACATAGCTTCCTGTCTCTGTCTGAGGCACCTGTCTGCTCCAACTCCCGCTTAAAAAATGCAGAGGATTTGATGCTGTTGTGAACAAAGAACTTTGTTCACAGCGGTTGTGCTTTCAAATATGCACAACCGCTGTGTTGTGCATATTTGAAAGGCTACATGCATATACGTGCACATATATATATATCAAAGTGGGCTTGAGCACCAGACCCTCTTCTTACTCAAGAGAAATTGCCCCTTTTCTAGAGTACTTTTTTATTTATTTTTACTATTATATTCCTGAATGTGCACAGCTTCCCTGTCAACAAATATATTGATTAAATAAACAATCTAAATATCAGGTCGGGAGATTAGATTTAGTCTCTACCCTCCCTCCACATCTCAGGCACATTTGTGAGCACTAGAGCTGAGGAAATTGTTTGATTATTAGATGCATCACAATGCAGACTCTGAATAATTACACAAGCTGCTTCAGAACAGATGCTCATTAAAGGTCTGGCAGACCTGTGTCAGAGTCTCTGTCCGAGTCTCTCTCCTCCTCACAGCACCTCTGACCTGCTCTCAATTTAACAATAAAAATCATCACTGATCACAAGTTATTAGGACACGTACAGGACTGACGTCTACTTTGTGTTTGCTTGATCAGCTCGAGAGCTTATGAGACATATGTTAAACGCTGCTACACAACAACAAGACATAATGTGACGCTCACAGTCAGGACATCAGGGTTAAGGCGCAGTGCAGAGTTTTAACTTCTTTGTTGCAGACACCCCGTTTATCCAGAAACATAAATATGAGTTCAGCATGTTTTTATAAATATCAGTGCTAAGTGTGATGATTAGAAAACAACAGTAGAGTAGAGTCACTTGTTGACCTGCAGAGTTATGAGACTCGGGTGCAGTGGCACTGCTAAGGGGGGCCAGGGGGGGGGCTATGACCACTGTCATACACTTACTGTTGTAGTCGGATTTAGGAATTGAAAAAAGTGGGCACACTTAATATCTGTCTGACAGACTTTTTTAACTGATATTAACTAATGCAAAAAGCAGCCATGTGCAGTATTATAGGAAATTGTGGATGTGATACATTGAAATAAATCGAATTGCATTGGTGTTTCATCTGTGAATACTCAAGAAGACCATGGTCTCTGTGTGAACTGTTGGGTATTTAACAATTGCGTGAGTATGAGGTTAATAAAAGATAGATAGATAGATAGATAGATAGATAGATAGATAGATAGATAGATAGATAGATAGATACATAACATAACATAACATAACATAACATAACATAACATAACATAACTTAACATAACGTAACGTAACGTAAAGTAAAGTAAAATAAAATAAAATAAAATAAAATAAAATAAAAAATATTGCGGTAGAAACAATAAAAACAGAACACAAGATAAATGGGTAGATAAGGTGCAGTGGCAGATGATGGTAAGTACTGATGATATGATGGTAATGTTATATATAATATATAAAGAGTATGATATAATATATGATATATAGTACGGGTATAAATATAAGTATTTGGCGATACAATAGATAATATGATATACTATTAGAGTGTAAGAATATGTAGACTGAGGTGGGGGGTTGTTGCTCAGAGATGCAGTAGAGGCAGTCGTAGAGTCAGTGGAGTCAGTGGAGGGTCCGCTGGGGGTGGGGGGGTTGGAGTTGAACCTATTGAAGAACGTGTTCAGCTCGTTCGCACGTCGTTCATCCCCAGCTGCTCCCCCATCTCTCCTCTTGAAACCAGTGATCTCCTTCATACCACTCCAGACGTCCCTGGTGTTGTTTTCCTCTAGTTTGTGCTCCAGTTTTCTTCTGAAGTTGTCCTTGCTCTCCATGATGCTGCGGTTGAGCTCCCTTTGAACCCGTTTGAGTTCTGCTCTGTCCCGTGATCTAAAGGCCCTCTTCTTCTCGTTGAGAAAGGCTTTCAGGTCGCTTGTAACCCAAGGCTTGTTATTTGGGTAACAGCGGACCTCTTTAGTGGGGATGGTGTTATCGATGCAGAACCCAATGTACTCAGAGACACAGTCAGTCAGGCCATCAATGTCCTCACCATGTGGCTCATACAGAGCATCCCAGTCTGTGGCCTCCAGTGCCCCACGCAGTGTTTTCATGGCCTCATGAGACCATTTCCTCACTGTCCTCACTGTGACTGGGTGCTGCTGAATCACAGGCTTGTATGATGGTGAGAGCAGGACTAGGTTGTGGTCTGACCTGCCCAGTGGTGGCAGGGCAGTGGAGCTGTATGCATCCTTAACATTTGCATACAGCAGGTCCAAAGTCTTATTGTCACGGGTGGCACATTTGACAAACTGGAAGAAGGTTGGGAGTGTGGATGAGAGGGAAGCATGATTAAAGTCACCTGTGATGATGATGAAGGCCCCGGCGTGTTGTGTCTGTAATCCTGCAGTCACAGTGTGGATGACGTCACACGCTGCTTCTGCGTTCCCAGATGGAGGAATGTAGACATTGATGGCGAAAACACTGGTAAACTCCCTCGGCAAATAATATGGACGAAGTCCGACGGCGACGATCTCGATGTCCGGGCTGCAGACACGCTGTTTAACGGTGACGTGCCCGGGGTGACACCACCTGTTGTTCACGAGCACGGCGAGTGTCTCTGTCGGCTCGAACCGTCTGGAAGCCAGGAATGGTGACGTTGGAGTCCGGTATCTGCTCGTGCAGCCACGTTTCCGTGAGACACACAATACTGGACTCCCTGTACTCCCTCTGTGTCCTGATGAGCGCTTCCAGTTCGTCCACTTTATTTGCCAGCGACCTCACGTTTCCAGTGATGACTGCAGGGATGAAGGGCTTAAACTTCCTCTTCTCCATCCTCCGTTTAAGCCCCGCTCTGCAGCCCCGCCGTCTCCTCTTTAGTTCCTCCGGGATGGTGGGTCTCTCTCCGGCCAAGAGCCTCAGGGCGATCAGCTGGTCGCGGGTGTAAACAATGCCGGCGTGTGTTGCAGGCATTCTCCCAGTGATCCGAAGAGACCGAAGTGCGGTTAAAAGTTATAAAAAGTGTCCAATAAATTTCAAAAGCATCTCGTCATTGTGCAGAACGAAGATGCACAGAGTAGTGCAAAAATAAATATAAAAAACAAATAGCAAACGTTATTAAAACACAAAAAACCGACAGTAATACCAGGAGCTGCTACGACAGGCACCCGGTTGTACGGCGCCACTTTGTACTTAACAAAGAAATTGTTAAGTAAATCAGACATGTTGAGGTCAGGTATGAGAAGGTATCTTTTTCTCACTTGAGCCCCTGCCCCCCAACTGCTTCTGTGAGGTTAATCTGGGGGTGATGGGCTCATGTCAATTTGTGACCCACCTTCCAGGTTCGGCACATGGTTTCGAGGACCGGAGAGACACATTTTGTGGTTCTGCAATGGCATTTATCGAGGGGAACAGTTCCACCCACCAAGACCAAAAAAAAAAAAATCCAATCTATCCAAAGCATCTCCAAGGGGCATTAGAACATTAATTGCTGAGGTTACTTTCCTTTACTGTACTTGACATAGAAAGTGAACTCCTTAAGGCTTAGGGCCCACCTGATAAGCCAAATGGACCACTGGATTTGGTGGTCTTAAACACCCACCAAAGAGAAGCATTATCGGTCACCGCACAGAAAAAGTCAATAATCCAGAAAGGTCCTCCACTTTCACACACACCACAGACAGGCATTCCAACTCAGTGGCTACTAAGTTTCTCTAAGCTGTATTTAGGTTTAGTCTGGCAAAAGCAATGACTAAGCCCCATATCAATGGTGTCAGTATAGACAACAAAAGGACAGTCTGACACCCGCTCCTGAGGTTTCGACAAATGAGTCGCCCTTGTTTTTCTTCTCAATCACCACATCGTCAGGAAAACCAACGCCTGGCACACACATTCAACACAGGAAATAAAGAAATCTGTCAGTATATGGCAAAGGTTGGTTAATCCACATATTTTCTGTCATTTACTGATGCTTCTCGAACGGTGAGCGAATTTCTTTTTTCAAGTTGGAACAATGTAACAATATAATTTCAAGCGTTCAAATGCAGTAAAATGTGGCTTCAATATAAATTGTTTCCTTTATGACCACTCCAGGTTCCCATGAATTTAACCGAAATCTTAGTTGCTGTATCCATCGGGCATGGCATATTACATATTTCCTCATAACTCAAAATGCTGTAGAGCATCCTGATTAAACTTTTCTGCACAATTACCTGAGCATACATTCAGATCTGATAACAGGCAGACCAACTTTTGGTCTATAATTATTGTAATGTTGCAGGATTTGGGATGATGTTTCATCCTCATCTCACTCCTTCTTAAAACAGAATTAAAACTAGGTAAAGTGACCTTGTTTGGCCATATTTTAATTAAGCTGCTACCTTCTATTGAGCACATCAAACAGAAAAAAAAATGTGTTAATTGTAGCTATTTTATTTGTGCTCTCTGTGGAACTAAACACATAATTCAGAGGTTAGGACAGCTGCACAACAAGAACTTGCCCACCATCGTATATATACAGTACAGCTTTGTAATATTGATAAATAATAATGAGTGCTAAATTGCATGTGCATAATAATAGATTATACCTTTGGGTGGTGGGTGTTTTGCTTGTGATCTACTAAAAATAATCACGTAATGATAACAGATGCAAACATGGTACAGGGATTAGTATTTAAATGAGTGTTTTGCGTACGTTACTGGTTTCCGCCATGGAGCAATACAGAGAGCAGAGTGAACAGAAGCGCTAAGCTAAATTTAATGCCATGGAATTGGAAGTGTTAGTGGAAGATAAACATGTTGATGAGCTACAGCAAAGAAATACTAATACAACTGAAAGAAACGCGATATGGGAGAGTATCTGGGAGAAATTATTTGCTGTGACCTGGATCTCAGTGTCCCCATAGGAGCAGAGGGGCAGTAGTCTGGCAGTGAGGAGGGACTGAAGCTGGACGGTGCTGCAGGAGGCTGTCACAACATGGATCACGTTTACATCAGATAGGAATGAACAAACACAAAACACTGATTACAAGGACAGAAATCACGGAACCATATGGTGTACTCACAGCCTGAGACGGGGCTCCACACAACGAACAAAGTAGTCAAAGTCATCATCATCATCTTCCTCTGCCCACTACCTCTAGACGTGGTTATAGAAAAACCTGAAGGGGCATTTGGTTATGCAGCAGGGGATGCATAGAATTAGCACATATACAACACAAGGCAAAAAAACAACAATATAATACAAAACACACAATCAGATTATACAAAGAGAAAAATAACTATTTATAACTATGCAAACAACTACCTCAAAGGGGTTCCGGAGGGAAATGGTAGGTGGTATACAGGAGTTTTTTAATATATTGGTTCTAGTTAGCTGAATTGTGAGGTTGGTACCAAATGAATATGTATAACTGTAACTATAAAATAAGTGTGCAAAATCTCACGATGATAAAACGATGTCTCATCAACCTTTAATTTTGAGTTTTGAGGCCAAATAGACACCGTTGGCTTTATGAAATGGCACATGTGGGCAGGAAAATTAAAATATGTGGACAAACAGGTGAACTCCAGGTATAGCATCAGTAGAGCAGTCTCACCTGAGATGCTCCATAGCAAGGGCGGCCTGATCAAAGTCCCCTGACTCTTCGTAGACGACATGCAGCTCCTAAAGTGGGATTTTGTGCTGGGTGGCCTCTGGTAAAGAATTCATGGCTTTTTCGCTGAGTTCACATCCTCTGGTGTCACACTGCATATAGGCAGCACCAGCTTAACACATGTCTTCAGACCCTCAGGACCACATCATGCACCTAAAATCATCAACAGCTCTTCAGAACTCTCACCTTAAATCCAGCCGGGTCACAGCGCCAGTAAGTCCGTGGCTGACACCAGGCAGCCATGCACAGCTCCACTAAGTCCACATACAGTGTTAATTTGGGTCTTTTCACACATGTCTGGACCGTGAAAAGTAATTTTTTCACAGTTTTTAGGGCCTCTGACAGTAATTTGCTGCTCCTTTGTGTCTCCATCATTCGTGCTGTGCGCTGCGCCAACTTCGTCAAACCAAATGGAGCATTTCCCGCAACCTCCTTCAAGTTTTTTAATTCTGTTGTTTTTACCCAGAATGAGTTTATACATGTGCCCGATCACTTCAGCTGGGAGAGAGAGATACAAACTAAGATCAGCGGATTCAGTGTGTGCGCTATTACTTCCATCAGGCTCTGGGATCATAAATAATCTTCATAATTCTTTAATATAATCAACCGCTCATAGTGATGAATTTAACTCGGGACAAACGTGATCACTAGAAGTTTCCACAGTAGAATTTAATCGGAGGAGGCGGATCAAGGTTTGACAGAGCCCACGTTGCTGCGTGGCTCTGTCAATGATCTGAATTACTTTCATTTATGATCTAAAGCAGCCAAATATATTGACATGCAGAGCATGAAAGCGTGGCGCATTATGATCATTATCGGTAATACTTGATAACGTAACACTTAAGATATTATCGTAGACGATATATATCACACACCCCTAGTTCTCTTTCTTAGCATTCGTTTCGATGTCTCACTATGGGATACGCCCCTCGCGCGTATTCACAGAAGCACTTATTCCAATTCGCCAGCCCTGATAGGCTGGCAGTCGTGATGACGCGTCAAGGTGCCGCACCTTAAATATGGTGGACGCGGTGTCACACGTCATTCAAACACCTCTTTTGCTTCACGAACAAGCATTTTTCTAATTGCCGTTGATGCTAACTAGCTGCTGTCCACAGACCGGAGCTAACATCTCCATCGCCGGACACTAGTGGAATAAACGCCGATCCGACTGCCTTCACCATAGGTAGTTGCTTCTATTTGAATAGCTAAACGGCACCGGGAGCCTGCGGTTACCACACTGCCTGCCACCGGAGCTAGCTAACAGCGACTATCATTCCAGATAATTCGCTCCCCTTTAGCACACCAAGCTAAATGGATCAAGCTGCAAAGCTTCCTTCCACTTCGCAACCAGGCGATGCCCATCGCCTGTGCACCTGTGGAAATAAAATATCGAGCATGGACACCAGTGTTAATTTTGGCAGCTATTTTTGATTTAGTCATAGTCTTAGTCTTTTGATGAAATTGCATTTTAGTTTTAGTCATATTTAGTCATTTTTATCCATCTAGTTTTAGGCGACTAAAACAAATTACATTTTAGTCTAGTTTTAGTCGACGAAAACGAATTCCAATTTAGTCTAGTTTTAGTCACATTTAATAGCCAAATTAAACTCCTTTTCTATAAAAACATATAGCTGCAGCCTAATAGCTTAAAAATATATATTTAGTTTTAAATGTGAATAACAAAAAATGAGAGCAGGTCAGACTGGAGGCGGACACAGAAACTGCAGCTCGGTAGAAACCAACTGCAGCTTCTGCTCTGATCAAGAAGCTGAGGCGCTGATCTCTGATCATCTGAGACCAGAGAAACTCTGTGTTTTCACTGTTTCTATAGTTAAGATAGTTGATCGGCTGCTCCACGTGAACGCACTCTGCTTTCACTGTGTCTCCCTGAGCGAGTGCGCGAGTCGGGGGGCGGAGCTACGGACCGGTGCGCTATCTGGGGGCGCACAGGCACACACACACACACACAAACACAGACTCACTCGCTCGCTCCTGATACTTCGTGACTTAGTCAACCACCAACATTTTCGTCTCGTCTCGTCAACCAAAGTTAAAAATAGATTTAGTCATAGTTTTTATTTTCAAAGACCCGTTTTCGTTACGTCTTGGACTCGTCTTCGTCATGGAAAAAGGGTCGTTAACGAATATATTTCGTCATCGTTTTCGTCAACGGAAAAAAAGCGCCGCTGTCAGCAATGCAAGCTCGTGCGCCGACTGCGCCCGCTTCACAGCGAAGAGTCTCCGCCGACCCGATCCTTTCCAGTGCCACTACCCAGGAACCCCAACCCGGTGTGGACGAGGAGGACGCTCCTGAATCAGAGATTCGGCGCTTGGGCTCCACGCTGGATTTGCTTGACCCACTAACGGAGCCACCCCTCATGTTGGATTATGAGGAGGAGGATGAGTCCGATGGCGGGGATTGTCTGGTGTCAGACGGTGACAACGAGGATTATGAATCCTGTTTTGTCCCACCTTCACAGCCTCTCAGCTCTCCAAGCCCTGCAAAGGGCTCGGTTGGGACAATTACGCCCCAGCCCAGTGGCGATATGGACCGATGTGTGTAAACGCGCCGCAGAGAGACTTAAGATTCCATGGCCTGCGGTCGTGGCGGAGGCCCCAAGGTCCCGCTACGAGGGGAAGAAATTACCCCAAGCAAAGAGGGCTGCGAGACAACTTCTCCCGGTGTTCCTGGAACTCCTGGAGGAAGTTACCGCCTCATGGAAGCAGAACCCTTACTCCAGCAAAACCACCATTCAAGGTGCGTCTTCCTTGGATATTGAGGGGATGGATAAGCATGCCATGGCCCGCATGCCTCCCATGGAGCCCCTGGTGGCAGCACACCTTCATCCACGGCTGTCAGCTGCCTCATCCAGGGCCCCCACACTTCCCACGAAAGCCGATCGCTTCCAATCTGCCATGACTGAGCGAGCTTATAAAGCAGCGGCTTTGACGGTGAGGGCTCTCAATGTCACCTCCATGTTGTCAGCTTACCAAGCGGAGCTTTTTGACGACATTGCCGACATGCCCGAAAGTTCCGCGTGGGACGAGATCACCACAATCGCGGATATCTGCCCACGCGTCCAACGATGCAGTATGTACAGGCGGCAGGGAAGTGCATGTCGATGTTGGTGTTACAAGAGAGGACGAGATGGCTGAATCTCACCAATCTGTCCGATAGAGAAAAGGAGGACATCCTGGACATGCCTATTGTCCCCGAGGGTGTCTTCGGCTCCGCCCTCGCCTCAATGCAAAAGCGCTGTGAGGCGAAGAAGAAGGAGGATGAGGCGCTACAGCTCTGCCCTCCGAGGAAAACACCTGCCACGGCGCCTCCGCCCCCCAGGCAGACTTTCGCTCAGGTTGCCTCTAGGAGCGCCGCTCCTGCTTTCCGCATCCCGAAGCGCCCCAGGGCTCAACCGGGTGCGAACACCAACGGCCCCCCGGAAACGAAGCCCGCTTGGCCGAGAAAGCCCTTTTATTCCCCGTCAACCCAGGCTGCTCAACCGGGCCCGTAGACCAGCCAGCAGCCAGGCGGAAGAAGAAGGCGACTTAGCGGTCAACCCCACCGCGAGCGGAGCTGCCACCCGTTCCCTGTTCACTGGCAGCCCAGCTATCCCGTGTGTTAGGGGAGAAATTACCCAGTGCCACCAATCCCTATCAGCGACGCGTGGGCCCAGAGCTCAGTTCGTGCGTCCCAGTAAAGAGGCGAAGAGACATGTTTCAGATGTGGGATTGTTCAACGCCACATCAATGTCTCACAAGCACGCACACAGAGTTTGTGTTAATAAAAAGTTTTCCACTGACGTATCCAGGCTCACAGCCGAGGGCGCAGGGTTGCAAAATCACAAAAACAAAACCAACAAAACACAGAGGTGCAGAGCACACTGTTGTTCCCCATAACACCACAAGGGGGAAGCAGCGTCCCACCTGTGGTGAAACATCCCGTTCCGTCCCGTGCCTATCAGACCGCGCATGCGCAGTGATACTCGGAAGTGCGCAGCCCCCAAAGATCATCTGTGTCAGACAGAGCTTCACTCTCCCCCTAACTTTGAGGCTAGAGAGTTGGAAAGCATGCACAGCGTCAGAATGGGTATTGAGAACACTGGCCAAAGGCTACAGGCTTCAATTCGCCACAATGCCCCCCGTTTTCCCGGCCTCATCGCTTCCCGTGCGCAGGGAGAGTCGGCCCGGGTGTTAAGGTAAGAAATTTCAGCTCTATTAAACAAAAGAGCCATAGGAATAGTGCCACACAGGCAGGGACTGGAGGGTTTCTATTCGAGGTATTTCCTGGTCCCAAAGAAAGGGGGGACCTCATTACGTCCCATCCTGGACCTTCGCATTTTGAACTCGTATCTCAGGAGATACAAGTTTCGCATGCTGACCCACTCAACGCTGATACATTTGATCCGACCGGGGGACTGGTTCACATCAATCGATCTGAAAGACGCGTATTTTCACATTCCCATTTATCCTCCGCACAGGAAATATCTGAGGTTCGCTTTTCAGGACACAGTGTAGGAGTACCTTGTTCTCCAATTTGGCCTGTCACTGAGCCCGAGGGTGTTTGTGAAATGTGTCGACGCCGCTATAGCTCCCCTCAGGGAGCGGGGTATACGCGTGGCCACTTATCTGGACGACTGGCTGCTGCTGGCGCGCTCAGAGCAGGAGGCTGCGGCGCACACGAGCATTGTACTGACATACCTGGCCGATCTCAGTTTTGTGGTGAACAGGGAAAAGAGTGTGTTAACGCCAAGACAGGAAATTGCCTTTCTGGGTCTCACGTTAAAATTCACTGACCTACACAGCTCGCCTATCAGCCGAGAGAGTGCACACTTTCACGTCCACTCTCTCTCATTTTGCCATAACACGTCAGGTCACGTACGGACTGTGCCTCAGGTTATTTGGACTGATGGCCTCAACAGTATTGGTGGTGAGGCTGGGCAGGCTGTACATGAGAGATTTTCAGCGCTTGGTGGCTTCTCTCAGACTGGATCCTGTGTGCCACAGACGCCGCAGTGTAACGGCTTGCGCGTCCTGCGCCCTCACGCTGCTACCATGGCAACGCCCGTCTATGTTGACAGCGGGGGTGCGCATGGGCGCAATATCTGCCAGAAAAGTGGTCACAATGGACGCCAGCCTGTCAGGCTGGGGCGGTGTGTTCGAGGGCAGATCCGCGAATGGGATGTGGAGCACGGATCTCAAACATGCCCACATAAAAATTATCTGGAGTTGATGGCAGTGTTTCTGACGCTGAAACATTTTCTGCCGTTCCTCCGGGGACATCATGTGTTAGTGAGGACGGACATTACGACCACGGTGGCATATATCAATCGTCAGGGGGGTCTACGTTCTCTACAGTTACACACTCTTGCACGCAGACTGATATTATGGGGCAAGGAGCATCTCCTCTCAGTGAGAGCGACCCACGTTCCCGGAATTCAGAATGTGGGTGCGGACCTTTTGTCCAGGGGAAATCCTCTCTACGCGGAGTGGAAACTTCACCCGGCTGTAGTAGCTCAGATTTAGTCACATTTTGGCCGCACAACAGTGGATCTGTTTGCGTCGAGGGGGAACACACAGTGCCCACTGTTCTTCTCCCTGCACGACCAGAGCGCACCGCTGGGGCTGGATGCGTTCGCTCACGAACTGGCCGCGCGTCCCGCTTTACGCTTTTCCACCTCTGGCTCTGATTCACTGCTCAGGGTGCGGGAGAATCGTCTGTCACTAATTTTGATCGCTCCTCACTGGCCGTCCATGCACTTGCTGGCGGAAGTGAGACAGCTCCTCCACGGTCACCCATGGCCTCTTCCGCTGCACAGGGACCTGCTCTCCCAGGCGCGCGGACAGATATTTCACCCTCATCAGGAGCGCCTCGCCCTGTGGGCTTGGCCCGTGAGTGGTTTAATCTGGGCCTGACTGGATTATCACAGAATATTGTTAACACAATTCAGAATGCCAGAGCATCATCCACTAGGTCTCTTTATGACTGTAAGTGGAGGTTGTTTGAGGATTGGTGTGCTAAGGCACAGGAAATCCCTTTTCAATGTCCAGTTGGTACAGTTATTCAGCTATTTCTGCTTGCCATGTTGGATTTGATGGAAAACCAGTGGGCCAACACCCCCTGGTTTGTCGTTTTATGAAGGGTGAACGGAGGTTGCTGCCCATCTCTAAGACTATGTCACCATCATGGGATCTAGCAGTGGTGCTTGGAGCCCTCTCTAGTCATCCTTTTGAACCATTGGATAACGTGGACATAAAAACGTTATCCTTGATGGTGGCTCTGTTATTGGCTTTGGCTACAGCTAAACGTGTAAGTGATATTCACGCTTTATCTGTACATCCAGCATGTATGCGGTTCACCCTGGGGAACCTTGGGGTGACGCTGAGACCGAATCCTGCATTTGTTCCAAAGGTTGTTAAACCATGCTCCCCAGTGGAAATGTCAGCTTTTCAGCCACCTCCATATGGTTCTGCAGAACAGCAGCGGTTACACATGCTGTGCCCTGTCCGTGCCTTACACACATATGTGGAAAGGACAAGGAGCTTTAGAAAAGGGGATCAGTTGTTTGTGTCCTGGGCTAAGCCCCACTGGGGCAAACCTGTCACCAAACAAAGACTCTCTCACTGGATAGTGGATGCCATTGCATTGGCCTACTCCAGCTCAGGCCTTCAGGTTCCGACTGGTTTACGGGCACATTCTACTAGAGGTCTTGCGACCTCTTGGGCCCTGTTCAAGGGAGTCTAGCTGGTCTTCTCCCCTCACATTTGCGAGGTACTACAGGTTGGATGTCACGTCCCCTGGCCTGACCCACGCTGTCTTGAGCGTGGGCTCCAATGTGGATCTCACTTTTAAGTGAGGGGGGGGCTGGCGGTCAGTCACAGAGATAAGCTTGTCTGGCAATACGGGAGTCTCCATATCCCATAGTGAGACATCGAGACGAATGCTAAGAAAGAGGCGGAGAATGAGTGAGATGTCTCACCAGACCGCCCTTCTTGCTACTGGGGTGAAGCGAGAAGAGGTGTGCTTGTTTTGAATGACGTGTGACGCGGCGTCCACCGTATTTAAGGTGCGGCACCTTGACGTGGACGTCACGACTGCCAGCCTATCAGGGCTGGTGAATTGGAATAAGTGCTTATGTGACTACGCGCGAGGGGCGTATCCCATTGTGAGACATCTCACTCATGCTACTCAGAGTACCGGGGTTACGAAAGTAACCTAAAGTTCTAACGTCACGGCACATTCTCTAAGTAGTCCCTCTGGTTACAATTTCACTGGAATAACCTACATTTTTCACAGCCGGCTTGTAGCTGTATCCTGCAACATAATAAGCAAGAATTCCCCAGCGCCACTCCAACTTCCTTCGCGTTGAGTCCCACGCGAGTGCCTCTTAGTGAGCGCGTTGGCCGGGAAGTGGTGGCCTCAGCGTGGTCGCGACACTTCCTGTTCATACTTATTTATGAGGATAAGGAAAGTATAAAACAATGTCTGGTTGGTTAAGTCAATCCCCACCCCTGAGACACCCATCTCAATGTCCCCTTGTTTCCAGATGTGCCAGGCCAGCCTTTGACCAAGTGCCAATGTAAACAGTCACGCTTCCTTTACTATGTTTCATTGACTCATAATTGGTGGCAACAGGGTGGCATCAATCAGAGTCAGTGCAGACAGTTTGTTTCAAACTAAAGCTCATTAAAGAGGCTACATAATGTGATTAATTGAAATGTTTCACTTCAGTTCACCAGGTCTTGTAAGTAAAGAACAGATTCAACTCTCGTGGCCCACAACTTAATAAGTTGTGGCCACTAGCTCAAATCAAATCCAATATATTATATTGTACCCATGGGGAAGTTTCTCTTTGGCCAAAGTTCTACAGCAGCTGCAGAACAGTACATTGTGTAACAAAGAACAAAAAAAAGTACATATTATGTATGACTCACAATAATAATGCAGAATAAAAGTGAGGGTAACTATTGCACCTGCCCTAAAACACTTAAGAAGATGAAACACTAAAAGGATATTACACATAAAAGATGGGGGAAAAAATCTTGCATGAGAGCTTAAGGAGGATGGTCTTACACTTTCTAGGCGAGGGGTCATTTAGGATCCTGTGTGCTAGTCTTGCCACAGAACCTTTGTAGATTGTCTGATGCGAAGGATGGTCTTTTATGCCTGTCCCCTTAATAGACGATTTTACCATGTTCTCGATTTCAAATTTTAACTGGACTCTTAGAGTGCCTATTTTATATCTTATTATGCTTTCTAGCACTTAAAGTCAACATGGGCACCCATTTCAAATTACAGTCCAGCTGCAAGCCAAAATATATAATAGTGCTGACACATTCAATGGGGTATGAACATTTTTAAATTGTTTACTCCTGAGAAGACTGTTTCGTCATCTAAGCTAAACAAGGCACGGGATTGGCTGATTTACTGCCCCCACCTTAAACCCAAATCATGCTTTTTCGTTGAAGCTATGTTTTACCCAATGCCTAGATGCGTACCCAATTCAGAGGCCTGCGCTGTACCCTGACATGCACCTCCCCAAAAATGTAACAACTAAGCGATGCAATGCGGACCGCTAGAGCTGTTCTGGGAGACCCAACACCATTTTTAATTGAGTTGAAGGATCGAAAGCGGACAACCCAAAACTAGATGCTCTTCACCATCTATCAGCTCCAACACATTGTTCTGAAGTAAACAGAGACAACAGAGAATTTGCCAATAAGTTGATCACCATAGAAACTCTACCGCCACTAGCGTTTCCGCGGTGTAATTTCTGTGCTACTCACACACACACCTACGCAATACTATGAACGCTCCCAGACGCCTAAGTTGGCTATTTTTTCCACTAGCAACTCAATTTGATTGTGGAAAGCGGGGCCGGTCTTTCCTACAGGCGAAATAGGCGTTTGCATAGGGCGCCACTCAGAGGGGTATGCCCCAAAATATTGTAATTAACTACTTTAACAGTAATTTAAGATTATTGCTAATAATATACGTGATAGTCACGTGGGTTTATGTTTCATTAGAGAGATCAGTAAATGACAGTAGCACTCAGGTGGAACGTTTGGCACTGGAGCAGTTGCACCCCGTACTGTCTCTTTGGGGGTAACGTCCGCCCACATGCCAGATGCGATAGATATATATAAAGGCTAGATTTCTCGTCCGCGTTGCTGGCCAACGGAGTCGAATGTCCGCATATGGCGGCCATCTTGCCAGGGGTTACTTGCCCACCCATAACATTGTGTTGGTAGTGAAACATGCACTTTTAAATTAACTATAACTTTCTCAATTTTCAACCGATTTTTAAACGGTTTGGTTTGTTACAAACGTCAGAGATGTAGTTATGACACTGCATAGTTATAAAATAATTATGTTTTGTTCTAAAAATAGTATTTTGTTCTAAAAATAGGTACAAGATTTCCCTTTACAAATATACATCAAGAAATGCTGCATGTTGAAATCCCCACCCTTTACAGAGATGTATACTTATGAATAATTATAATTATAACCATGGGTTTTCATATGAAAATAACATTAACATTACTTTTATAATAGGAATATTACTAATATAATGAAATAGTTTGAATTATAACATGTTTAGTTTAAACAAGTAATAATTAAAATTTTGTATTATATTAGTAATATTCTTTTTATAAAAGTGACATTTATTTGCAGTAAAAAAAAGTGTTAGATTTCCATTTACAAATATACATAAAGAAATGCTGCATGTTGAAAATCCCCACCCTTTAGAGAGAAATAGACTACTGTGGAGGTATACACATGGAGGACAGACATAAAAAATTAAATCAATAAAAATCTATAATACTTATTGACCTCTTAAGAGTCGGATGAGATTCGCCTAAAACGCTGATATGATATGATAATGATGATGTATGCATGTTGTTCTTGGCCCTATTTTCTCTCCTCAAGGCATTACTCTTCTCGCGCTGAAGTTTCCTCACTCTCGCTGAGGCTTCTTCAAGTTTGGCTTTTATAGCCTTAGGGGAAGCAGGCAACGCATATACAGTGCCTTGCATAAGTATTCACCCCCTTTGGACTTTTCTACATTTTGTCATGGTATAACCACAGATTAAAATGTATTTCATTGTGAGTTTTTGTAATGGACCAACACAAAATAGTGCATCATTTGGAAGTGGGGGGAAATATTACATGGATTTCACAATTATTTGCAAATAAGAATCTGAAAAGTGTTGAGTGCATATGTATTCACCCCCTTTACTGTGAAACCCCTAACAAAGATCTGGTGCGACCAATTGTATTCACAAGTCACATTTGCAAGTCACATAATTAGTAAATAGGGTCCACCTGTCTGCAATTTAATCTCAGTATAAATACACCTGTTCTGTGAAGGACTCAGACTTTGTTATAGATCATTACTGAACAAACAGCATCATGAAGACCAAGGAGCTCACCAAACAGGTCAGGGATAAAGTTGTGGAGAAATATGAAGCAGGGTTAGGTTATACAAAAAAATCCAGAGCTTTGAACATCTCTCTGAGCACCATAAAATCCATCATAAGAAAATGGAAAGAATATGGCACAACCGCAAACCTACCAAGAGGAGGCCGTCCACCCAAACTGAAGAGTCAGACAAGGAGAAAATTAATCAGAGAAGCAACCAAGAGGCCCATGGTTACTCTGGAGGAGTTGCAGAGATCCACAGCTGAGGTGGGAGAATCTGTCTACAGGACAACTATTAGTCGTCTACTCCACAAATCTGGCCTTTATGGAAGAGTGGCAAGAAGAAAGCCATTGTTGAAAGGGATCCATAAAAAATCTTGTTTGGAGTTTGCCAGAAGCCATGTGGGAGACACAGCAAACATGTGGAAGAAGGTGCTCTGGTCAGATGAGACCAAAATTGAACTTTTTGGCCTCAATGCAAAACGCTATGTGTGGCGAAAACCCAACACTGCCCATCACCCTGAGCACACCATCCCAACAGTGAAACATGGTGGTGGTAGCATCATGCTGTGGGGATGCTTCTCTTCAGCAGGTACAGGGAAACTGGTCAGAATAGAGGGAAAGATGGATGGAGCCAAATACAGGGAAATCCTTGAAAAAAATCTGATGCAGTCTGCAAAAGACGAGACTGGGGCGGAGGTTCATCTTCCAGTAGGACAATGACCCTAAACATACAGCCAGAGCTACAAAGGAATGGTTTGGATTAAAGAATATTAATGTCTTAAAATGGCCCAGTCAAAGCCCAGACCTCAATCCAATAGAGAATCTATGGCAAGACTTGAAGAATGAGGTTCACAGACGGTCTCCATCCAATCTGACTAAGCTTCATCTTTTTTTGCCAAGAAGAATGGACAAACCTTTCCATCTCTAGATGTGCAAAGCTGGTAGAGACATACCCCAAAAGACTTGCAGCTGTAATTGCAGCGAAAGGGGGTTCTACAAAGTATTGACACAGGGGGGTGAATACTTATGCACCCAACAGATGTCAACTTTTTTGTTCTCATTATTGTTTGTGTCACAATAAAATCTATTTTGCACCTAGATTAGATTAGATTTCTTTATTTATCCACACAATGGGGAAATTCACTTGTTACAGCAATGATAGAAAAACAAATTTAGAGTAACAGTGCCGAAGCACAATAAAGTACTATGCATGTTTTGTTGATCAAACGGGAAAAAGTTTATTTAAGTCTATTTGAATTCCAGTTAGTAACAGTACATAATGGGAAAAAGTCCAAGGGGGGGTGAATACTTATGCAAGGCACTGTAAGTGGTCAGTGGCCTGCCGCTTGCGCTCCAATCTCCTCTCTCCAGTGGCTCCCTGTTGTTTTGGCAAAATACACAAATATATAAATTATAGTAATACGGAAATTAATAACTTCCCTTTTCAATTCTGTGAGCCTGAATACATTTTTAGGTTTTCAAATTCTCCAACAGAAAACACAACAGCATACTTTTAAGAAATTTGTATAGGCTCCTCCACTTATAAGGCAAAAATATGTTTTGTGGCTCTGGACAAAAATGTAAAGGTTGTCTACCCCTGGGTGTAGTTTCAATGTTCACGTATGTTTATTAATTCCAGTGTATGAGTGACAGAGAAAGTGAGATAGCCAGTGGTTTTCAAACTTTTTACACTGAGTACCACCTCAAATAATATTGGGCTCTTAGACTAATAACACCATCATAGACCTTTCTGGATACCACCAAGATAAAGGATTTAATATAACAAGCCATATGATGCTCTCATTAGTTTGTGACATTCCGCAGGCAAATCACAACATCAGGCATCAAGTCCATGCCAGGTTGTCATCTGCCCTTTTAGAAGTGGTTGTGTCACAGTTCTCTGTGCCCCTCGTCCTCTCTCCTCTCCTTTTTCCCGCAGGTGCTGCTCGTCTCACTAGATGACCCGGCTCACCAGGCGCACCTGCACTCATCAACTGCTCCCTATATCTGCCCTGGCTGAGCACGGAGTCATCGCCAGTTCGTCCTTGTCACTACAGTGGTAGTTTCTCGTTCTCGGCTCATAGTCATATCCTCCTGTGATTATTCTCCCCGTTAATCCTCGTGACTGTTCTCCTGTCCTCCAGTTACCCCGTCATCCTGCTCACCTGATTCTCCATTCCTGCTGAAGAACTCCCGGAGCCATCAGCACTCCCTCGTCCTGCCCTCCTGCCTCTCCCCTGCGCGAAGAACTCCCGGAGCCATCAGCACCCCGTCTATCCACCTTGTCCCACGTTAAATAAATGTCACCACCTCAGTGCTCTGTGTTTTGCCTCCGCTCTGGGGTCCACCCGTCTCGTATCGTAACAGAACGAACTGGCCATTAAACCATGGACCCCGCGGAGACAAACAAACTCCGCCACGCCATTGCGAGGCAAGGGAGCCTGATAGGACAACACGACCAGACCCTCCAGGGACTTGTTAACTCTGTGAACTCCTTTGGGACCTTGCTCGCACAGCTTCAGGAGCGCCTCAACTTCTCCTCTGCATCTGCCTCGCAGGAATCCTCCACCCCGACGCCTTTCGACCCTCCTGTGGCTCCCACCCATGATCCCCACATGCCCACACCTGAACGCTACTCTGGTGAGTTGGGGTCTTGTCGGCGTTTCCTACTCCAGTGCTCACTTGTTTTTGATCATCAGCCCCGTAGTTATGATAGTGACCGTGTTAAAATAGCTTTTGTTGTGAGTCTCCTCTCGGGCCGGGCTGCGCAGTGGGCCACGGCGCTGTGGGAACGAGACTCACAATTTAATTTCTCATTTGACCAGTTTCAAGCTGAAATGACAAAAAGGTCTTTGACCACCCAGTACGGGGCAAGGAGGCAGCCAATCGCTTGCTTTCGCTCCGACAGGGGACACGCTCAGTGGCGGATTACGCCATTGAGTTCCGCATTCTCGCTGCAGAGAGCGGATGGGATTCGCTTGCGCTACAGAGCATATTTTCTCATGGCTTAGGGGATAATATCAAAGATGAGTTGGCAGCTAAAAATGACTCAGAATCCCTGGACGATTTGATTTCTTTAGCCATTAGGTTAGATAACCGCCTTAGGGAGAGAAAGCGTGAGCGAGCAGGACGTCAGCAGGCCCCAGTTTCACTTCCCTGTACCTCAGTCAATCCACCACCGACATATCCTGCACTCAGCTCCTCTTCCCGGGATTCCACTGAGGAGCCCATGCAGGTCGAGAGGGCCCGGCTCACGGCCATTGAGAGGGAGCGACGTTTTCGGGAACGGCTGTGCCTGTATTGTGGTCAGCCCGGTCACACTCTCTCCATCTATTCCCACCGGCCAAAAGAGGGGGCTCATCAGGTAAAGGGAGAGTCCTGGTGAGCCACACTCAGTCCTCCAAGTCCCTCTCCCCCCCAGAACATTATTAGAGGCAAGAATAGTCACCAACACATTTTCTCTCCCCCTCAAGGCCCTGGTGGATTCCGGGTCGGATGAGAACTTCATAGACACAAATCTTATCTCTCAAGGCAACATTCCTCTCACTCCCCTCCCAAGACCGAGAGAGGTTAGTGCCTTGGATGGTCGACATCTGGCTGAAATAACCCACCAGACTCAACCCCTCACCCTAGTGGCATCAGGGAATCACAGAGAGACTATCCAATTCCTGGTCATCTCCTCACCTCATTCCCCCCTGGTTCTGGGACAGCCCTGGTTACAGCTCCACAACCCCCACGTCGACTGGAGGAGAGGCACGTGATTGGGTGGAGTTCCCATTGTCATGCAAACTGCCTCCGTTCAGCCAGCCCGTCAGCTTCTGTCCCACCGTTACCTCCTCCTCCCCCCCTAGACCTATCTCAGGTTCCCCCAGAATACCACGACCTCCAGGAAGTGTTCAGTAAGGACAAGGCCCTTATCTTACCCCCTCACCGACCCTACGAGCCGTCTATACAACCTTTCCAAGCCTGAGAAGGAGGTGATGGAGAAGTACATCCAGGATAACCTTGCAGGAGCACTCATCAGGCCCTCTTCATCCCCGGTGGGAGCCGGTTTCTTTTTTGTAAAGAAGAAGGATGGCTCACTACGGCATTGCATTGACTTCCGCGGGCTGAACCAAAATACAGTAAAGAACAAGTACCCACTCCCCCTGATCGATGCTGCTTTCGGCCCCTTACACGAGGCCTCTATATTCTCCAAGCTGGATCTCCGCAATGCCTATCACCTGGTTCAGATCAAGGAGGGAGATGAATGGAAAACGGCCTTCAACAACCCACTTGGTCACTTTGAGTATCGAGTAATGCCATTCGGACTCACCAATGCTCCAGTGGTCTTCCAGAATTTAGTCAATGACGTGTTGCGGGACATGTTCAACCGCATGGTTTTCGTGTATTTGGACGATATACTAATATTCTCCCGGAACATGCAGGAACATCAACAACATGTCAGGCTAGTGCTACAGAGACTGTTGGAAAACAAGCTGTTTGTTAAGGCTGAGAAGTGCGTGTTCCATTCACAATCTGTTCCATTCCTGGGTTTTATCGTGGAGAAGGGTCAGCTTCGGGCGGATCCAGCTAAGGTTCGAGCAGTGAGCGAGTGGCAAACCCCTGGGACCAGGAAACAGCTGCAGTGCTTTCTTGGCTTCGCTAACTTCTACCGCCGGTTCATACGGAACTTCAGTAAGGTCGCTACACCACTCACCAAACTCACCTCACCTAAAATCTTGTTTTCCTGGTCTCCTAGTGCAGAAAGAGCATTTGTGGAGCTCAAGAGGTTGTTCTCCACCGCCCCAGTACTGGTGTACCCTGATCCGGCCCTGCAGTTCGTGGTGGAGGTGGATGCCTCCGACACCGGGGCCGGGGCGGTCCTCTCCCAATGTTCCCCAGGGGACGGTAAGATGCACCCTTGTGCCTTTTTTTCACACCGTTTTTCCCCCGCTGAGCAGAACTACGATGTCGGTAATCGTGAGTTGCTGGCCGTGGTCCTGGCACTGGGAGAGTGGCGCCACTGGCTGGAAGGATCGGAGCACCCATTCCTCGTCTGGACGGATCATAAGAACTTGTCGTACCTCCAGTCAGCCAAACGACTTAACCCTCGACAGGCTAGATGGGCTCTATTCTTGGGCCGATTCAACTTCTCCTTGACTTACCGACCTGGTTCCCGCAACCTCAAGCCAGACGCTCTCTCCCGGTAGATGGCTCCTGCGATCCTCAGTCAGGCACCTGAGACCATCCTTCCTCCATCCTGCATCGTGGCGGCGGCCTTCTGGGAGGTGGAGTCTCGGGTCAAGGAGGCCCAGCTCACGGATCCAGGTCCAGGTAACGGTCCTCCTAACCGCCATTATGTTCCGGCTTCCCTTAGATCCCAAGTGCTAGTTTGGGGCCACGTATCCAAGTAACACCACCATACTTACCATTGTGGACCGCTTTTCTAAGGGCGTGCATTTTTTCCCTCTTCCCAAACTCCCCTCGGCCCTAGAGACAGCTGCCCTTCTCACCCAGCACGTGTTCCGGCTGCACGGTCTGCCCCTGGATATTGTCTCCGACCGCGGGCCACAGTTCACCTCTCAGATGTGGAGGGCATTCTGCCGGGCTCTGGGGGCCTCGGTCAGCCTGTCCTCGGGTTATCACCCCCAGACCAACGGACAGACCGAGCGAGCTAACCAGGACTTGGAGACAGTACGCCCACAACTCCCTGACTAGCTCAGCCACAGGTATGACCCCTTTCACAATAATGAACGGCTTTCAACCCCCCTTGTTCCCGTCGCAGGAGGAGGACGTGGCCGTCCCCTCCGTTCAGCTCCATCTGTGCCGCTGCTGGAGAATCTGGAGGGAGGCTCGGGCAGCGTTGGTCCGTACGGCGGCCAGGAATGAAAGGACGGCCAACCGCCGTCGTACTGCCGCTCCTACCTACACACCTGGGCAGAAGGTTTGGCTTTCCGCCCGGGACATTCCACTCCAGGTGGAGTCTTAGAAGTTGGCTCCCCGTTACATCGGTCCGTATGTGGTGGAGAAGATAATAAATCCACACCTCCCTCGTTAAACCTGTCTCCACCTGTCCTCTGAGCCCTCCGGCCGAGCGTGTGGCGGGGACCGAGCTCTCCGGCCGAGCCCCCGCCACCCACCCGTCTCATCGACGATCATCCGGCCTACACTGTCTCCAGAATCCTGGATGTCAGATGACGGGGCAGGGGGTACCAGTATTTGGTAGACTGGGAGGGATACGGCCCAGAGGAGAGATCTTGGATCTCCTGGCGACTCATCCTTGACCCTACCCTCCTCCGAGACTTCTATCGGGCCAATCCGGACCGTCCTGGTGGGACGCCTGGAGGCGTCCGTTGAGGGGGGGGTAGTAACAGTTCTCTGTGCCCCTCGTCCTCTCTCCTCTCCTTTTTCCCGCAGGTGCTGCTCGTCTCACTAGATGACCCGGCTCACCAGGCGCACCTGCACTCATCAACTGCTCCCTATATCTGCCCTGGCTGAGCACGGAGTCATCGCCAGTTCGTCCTTGTCACTACAGTGGTAGTTTCTCGTTCTCGGCTCATAGTCATATCCTCCTGTGATTATTCTCCCCGTTTATCCTTGTGTCTGTTCTCCTGTCCTCCAGTTACCCCGTCGTCCTGCTCACCTGATTCTCCTTCCCGCTGACGAACTCCCGGAGCCATTAGCTACCCCGTCATCCTGCTCACCTGCTTCTCCATTCCTGCTGAAGAACTCCCGGAGCCATCAGCACTCCCTCGTCCTGCCCTCCTGCCTCTCCCCTGCGCTGAAGAACTCCCGGAGCCATCAGCACCCCGTCTATCCACCTTGTCCCACGTTAAATAAACGTCATTGAACGCACCACCTCAGTGCTCTGTGTTTTGCCTCCGCTCTGGGGTCCACCCGTCTCGTATCGTAACAGGTTGTGGTTCTTGTTGCTACCGACTAAAATAAACAGTAAAGAAATTTTGAATGTCTAAAATGTGCTGTAATAAACAACACATTATATAACTTGCAGAAACAAAAAACTAAAATGTGACATTTAATCACATATTAATATTGATACATTTATCTTATACACCTTAAATTATTGTTGGTCAATGATACACAGACCCTTTGAAGATGAGCTGGAAAGTTGAAAATGGTTGGCACAACACCATCTTTAAGTCGGACAGTCTGCCCCGTCCTATCAAAGTCCTCTCTCCCGAAATGCTCACTGCAGAGCAGTATACTGTCAGAGGCAGCAAAATGTTCCCTTCTTAGGGCAACTTCCCACATCCTCCTCCTCTCTCCGTTTTTGGGAAACCTTAAAAAAGTAAGAAATATACCCAGATATACAAATTATTGTCAACATTTTCAATCCGTATTCCCATTTACATTAAGGGTAAGGACACAAATACATGCCTAAATTATCATATTTTTGGGGTAATTGTATGTATATGTATGTATGTATGCATGCATGCACATTAAGAATAAGATAACCACACTAAAAACAATAAAAAGGTGTCCAAAAGAAACATTCAGTGATTGTTTCTTTTGGACACCTCAGTAAACAAACATATTCTATAAAGCCTTGTGTCAACAACAATCTAGCAATACTATTATGTCATAGCCCCGCTGTTCCTGCACATACTTCCACTGAGTAAATAACGATTATCCTAAAAATAAATCATAATATTGTAATACCCTACAGGTGAAAGGGGATCCCACGGGTCCCAACGGCTATTGGAGCATCCGTAGGCTGCACAAAAGGCTGGCATCTTCACTGGCAATAAAGTCAGCAATTTCCTGAAGAAATCATAATCTAAGATGTTTTTAACAAACCAACTCTATCGGAAATAATGTGAAACTTCAGTTAAATCATGTACAACTTAAGTAATATTGAAAAGTAAGAACAATTCTGCCTCTCCCATAAATGTTAAATTACTCGGTACTAGCCTAGCCTAGCCTAGCCGTGATACACAACTAAGCTGCACGATTAAGTCATTTTTCGAAGAGAAAAGCTACGATTTCAACAAGTTCAAGCAGTCTAACCACGTTAATAACGTTTGTAAGAAACCAAACCATTTGTAAATCCGTTAAGATTTCAGCGAGATAAGAGTATTAGCGTTTGTGCAGATCACTGACCCTCCTTAGGTACAACAGATCCTTCCTGAAAGCTTCCCCCTGGCAAGATGGCCACCTGTGATGACGTTCTAGACTCCGCCGCAAGATATCTAGCCTTTATATATATCTATGCCAGATGCTGTCTGGATGAGGAACTGAATGATCCGTGTCGTTATTGCTGCTGCATTCATGCTATATTCTACAGATATACTTTGTCGCTGTGATATCAATCTTGTGACCCGTAACATATATCTCCAACCAATATTTTGACATTAAAAAAATATATCTAACTTTAGGGTAAAATGAACCAAAAATCGAAAACGAAAGGGGTACGTACCTCCTTGGTTTTGTCAGAACATGCTAGCACATTGAGGCTTTTGGTTAGAATGCGTTTGTCCAAGCAACTTCGAAGAAGGTAGAAATAAATTTATAATAAGTTTCCATGGAAATCGTTTTTTTTGGGGGGGGGGGGGGGGGCGCCAGGAGTGAAGGAACTTCAGGAGATGAGCTAAGCGCCACTTAGCTCATCTCACTAAGGAAACCTCCTCGCATCTCAAGCTCTACCAAACTCCTAGCAGCGACGTGATGTCCTGCAGGAAAACTCCAACCAGCATCTGAGCTGCACAGCTCAGCAGAACCACTAAGGTAGAATCCTTACAACCAACGAGAAGACTTCACAGAACTGCGAACTGAACTGCAACTTCCTTTTTCCCCTCCCAACTGGGCTTAATAATTATACTAGGCTAAGCAAGACTATTTATTCTATACTGTCTGATGTTTATGAGTTGATATGTGTTGTGATATTTTGGGTTATTAGTTATTCAAAAGTAAGGTTAGTTTGTAATGCTCTTCACGGTCTTTCCTTGCATTTCAGTCTACACTCTTTGTCGAACTTAGCATCCAAACAGACACACGCATATTTCTTTACCTAATTAAAATCTTCCCCAGCTACCGGTCGTAAAACAACTTCAAAGGGGGGGGGGGGGGGTCAAAGTTAAAGTAAAATATATATTGAGATTCCTAATTGAACTACATCTAAATGAGACTGATCTTTACATTGGATTGTTGGTCCCTGATACCAGGGTGGTGCCCCATCGTTTCTGAATTATAATTACAAATTGTATTATTCTTAATTGATAATTACAGTTTTTCATTCATAATTTCATTATTCTTAATTGATAACTTTATTGTTTTAATTAATAATCGTTTTATGTTTAATAAATAATTGTATTATCACATTTTATGAGTATTCATAATTAGCCAACATCAAGTCTACCTATTATTGCACAACATTATTCAACAAAATAATTCAGTTCATACTAACTTTACTAATTAATACTTTATAACAAACATGTATTATTTTGGACAGAGTTACAAAAAGTTTACAGAAAGAAAACTACATTAATTCATTCTTTAAAAAAGAAAGAAGGGATCATGTTGTAAAAACAAAAAAGATTACTTTTATGTGATCTGTGATTGTACAGCAATAACAAATAAAGCAGCATGTACCTAAACTTTACTGGAAACATTTTGGCTTAAGCAAAATGTTTCACTACAATACAGTTTTACTATTTTTCTACAGCCAGTAAACATCTAGCTCTTCATCGGTCCTTCCCAACAGACTTCACAACTTTTTGAAATTAGTTTTTCTTAGCCAGCAATTTCTCATATTATGAAAAACTGTTTGTACATTCAGGAAGCACAGTTAACGTTTTAATGACTTTAGAGCCTGTATAGAAACATTAAAGACAAGTGCCTGGAAAAGACAAACAGTTTTCAAAAGCAGTCACTGCATAGGCTGTATTAACTTACACATAAAGAAGATACTCCAGTGAGTGTATGCATGGTGGACTGAATGAAGCAGGATATTGGCCTATGCTAAGCCAACATGTGTTATTATTAAGTTACATATCCAAGTTTCAAGTTAAAATACAAATGTGTGGGATTCAGAAACGTTGTAGGGATGTGTATTGGCACTGTTTGACACTAAATCAGTTTATGTTAAGGACCGATAGAAAATTATTTCAGAAAAGTGCCTTGTGAGGAGCTGAAACTATTAATTGATTGACAAAAATAAGTCAACAATGACTTGGTTTTTATTGGTGTTAATAATTGATTTTGTCACAAATAAACGTTGACTGGTCCCAACTTCTCAAATCTGCTGACATCCTTATTCTCAGGTCGTTCCCTGAACTTTCTTGGAGTCATAACACAGAATATTTAACTCCCAAGATTAGACTATTCCATGCTTTAATGACACAGAACTCGGCTGACCCTAACCGTACACATTGCATGTTTCTGTCTGATCAATAAAAGCTGCTACTCAAAATAAGTCTCACAAAAAACATGCAGTGAAATGTGTTTGGTCTAAGCCAGAGAATCCCACTTACTGAAGGGTCAATTCAGTTTTGCACAAATACTGAGTTTGTTTTGCTCAAAGGGACCAGTTCATATGGGTCTGGGCTTAGGAACCAATTTAACTCTGAAACCAAACTCTCTATGGTCAATGTGAAGATAAAGCAGCTTTTCAAATGTTAACTTTGTGAAGATTGCACTCTAACATTAGCCAGCTACACTGATTCCACCTGACGCTTTGTGATTCCCAGACGGTCAGCTGTCTCTAAACTTTTTGCTAAGCCGAACAGGGCACATGGCAACACATTGATAGACATTTAACAATATCAGTATGAAGGAAACTTCATGTGCTAGTAATGGCAACATTTGTCAACATATTTATTAACCAATACTAAAACGGCGATGGATACAACAGTGAGCTAAAATGTGATGTAAGCAATAAACATGTTTCACTCAAATTACAGGTTGCTGCATATTCTGTACGCGAAAGGGAAAGCAACTTGATTTTCACATGATCTCACTGGAGGAATGTGGATTTCTGTTGAGAAAAAAATAACATAATTTTGGATGACGAGGTTAAGTAGTGGTCTGAGTCCTTATTTCATCAGGTAATTTCGCAATGAAATGCTACTACTGACCATCTAAATTTGAAACATTCATTGGCTGACCATTCATAGCTTATTTGGTCAAAAATGTTTGGTTTTCAGTGGAAATATTTCATTCGAATATATAAACCTAATTCGAAATATTTAACCACACACATTAAAAATATATTGCTACATTGTATCCTGGAATAGGTCAACCAGGTTACCAGTCACCACTAAAAAAAACTATAATTTCCTGCTAATATCTTGAAGTTTTTAGAGGGACTTGAACATTATTTCATCTGACTGAAATATGAACATATGAGGATTGAGCTCTTCTTGAGTTTACAGAATAATTTTGTCTGCAGATTTGAATCCATTCTGTGACCTCTGGTCAACAAAGCATTATATAATGCATAGTGTAAAGTAGATTGTCTTTATCTGATAACACAACAGAAATGTTTAATATTCTGATGGAGGAGCAGACATAGTGTAACACTGCGTAACAGTGCCAGGGCTGGTGTTTATTTGAATGAATAAAAAAAAAATGATTATACTGACAAGTCATGTGGGTAGTAGGTACGGTCACATAAGTGCCGTATTAATAATAAAGTGTACATTTGTCAGTTTTGTGCCATTACGTGCATCATACTAAAAGCAAATATCCTCCATACTGTTGTTTAACAAGGGTAAGTGAAATACTGAATTCATTACATACAGAGTCTCTGTCACTTGACAGTGCCCCAAACCAGTAGGTCATGTAGGCAGCAACCTTGGCGCAGAGAGTCCCAGTGGTCACCTTTCCAAAACACTCAAACTTCCCTCCTTTACATGGTTACCTCTGCATCAGGATTTGCCTGTTTGAGACGATCTGTGACCGACCAACTACATCTATTGGTCGGGGGCTGTTTCAGGAGGAACCATCAGGGCTATGCACACTGATCCATGCAGCACTTTATCTTGAGGTTATTTTGCACCAAAAATAGGTCTTCTATCATAAAGGCGTTATCACATCTCACTAACAGTTCTTGAAATGTAACACAACTGTAAGGTTCAACTCTCAGATTCCACCATGTCACACAGTTACAAAGACCAATATAGTACATACATTATGTAAAACTATATATACAATTAATGTTTTATATTTGACACCATTTCTGATTATGCAAGTGCTGTCTAACTACAGTAATACATTACATATAAATACAATACCTAATGTCAGAAGTAATAAAGAATTAAAATAGCTAAAAATAAACACTTCAAAGATAATTAGTGCAATTAAATGCAACAAAAAGGCAGCCAAGACATTTGGTCCAAAGGAGCTAACCAGCCTCCAGCAACACTGCATGAGATAGTTTACAGATCTGTCACATGTTCAAATAACAAGCTGCTTTGTTTAGACTAATTTCTAGGCATTGTTTGCACGTTCTGAAAGAAAAATGCTAGATGGTAAGCCTCTAAAAAATTCTTAAAATCTGCTGAAAGTATTATGGTTTATGACAATCCCCTAGGTCAAAAAGTATTGCATTCTAACAAAACTTTGGTCTCCAACCACTGTGACTCATGCAATACTAACAAAGAAAGAAATATTTTAGACCCATGTGTAAACTTAGACTGGGTGAAAACAACAGAATTTGTGTACTTCGGCAATGTATGGAGAGCCTCGAGAGATGGCAGGACGGCTCAGTTTTGCTTGATTCGGTAGGCAGTGCACAGTGCAAATGATAGAGATACAGAGAGGGGCAGTAAATTACTGACAGAGACAACTGTAAAATATAACTATTTTACGGTACACACATATATGAAAAGACCCAAAATGAACACTGTAAGCGGACTTAGTGGAGCTGTTTATCGCTCCCTGGGTGTCTGCCCATGGCTTGGTGGCGCTGTGGCAGGGAAGTGGAGCTGTGCATGGCTCCCCCACCCCTGCAAGGTCTGACGGTACCACCTCTGCCTAATTTTCAGCCAGGAAATACCCTGTTTAAATTCAATCTCATTATTCCTTTCACCTTTTTCAAGAATACAAAAGGAATGAAAACTCTCAAAGACTTTCATTAAACTTCAAACATAAGTCCCTAAGTTCATTATCACCATCACAGTTATAAAGATAAATATAAGGCCATAAACTTCCACTCAAGTTTAGGAGTTTGTTCTAATTTAACTGCCATCTTCATTTATATGTTTTCTTCGAGAGGTCATCACATCAGATGAGGATCTCCACCATGTCATTGTCCAGTTCCTGTTGGATGGATGGATTTAATTGGTGGAGCTGTAGCTGTAGGTGGGACTGGACAGGTTGCCTCCGCTCCAGGGTGCTGCTTTGAAACGCCGCCACATCTACACAAGGAGGACAAGGAACATCAGAAAGTCAGAAGAGGCAGAATTTAAGTTCAGCTTGTTTATAACATATAGGGCCTGATCTACTAAAGGTTTGCGTGTGTTAAAGCTAAGGCTGTTAACGTTAACGCGTTGACGCTTGCAATTAATCTGGAAACCTTAACTCGTTTTGGGGGATGCAAATTAATCATATCACCAAGTCTGACCACGAAGACCCTGGTGTGCTTAACGGCAAATTTTGATTAAAAAAGCTTTGGAATGGGAGTTAAGATAAAACCAAAGTTATGTGTACATGCTGCAGTGATGAACTGTCTTTCCATCGTAGTACAACGAGTCTGAAGTACAATCTAACACAGACGCTAACACCGTGACGACATCAAGCCGTGCTCGTCAAGCTACACTGGCGGAATGCAGCAGAGCCGGCTCTGTCAACAAAACGACAAAAACTAAGCTAACTAATGCTATCGATTAATGGGTCGCAATAGACTGCAGACCCATCAACATAGTTGAGGACAAATTGCTTTGAGACAATATCCATATCACCTCAGGGGACTCATCCTACAAAACGCCATCAAGAGAACTATTTTCACAAGAATTCATGAACTCTATGGAAGTGAAAAGGCAATGAAAGTGGAGCAGCGGGCACAAGCTTCATTTATTGCACTGACAGGAGACCACTGGACATCAGAAAGCAACCATAACTACCTTGGCATACCAACACATCTAATAGATGATAATTGGCAGCTGCACTCATTTGCGTTAGGTGTAGTGAAAACAGAGAAAAGACATTTCGCCGAAGCATGCTTTCACCAGTTTCTTGACGTTGCTAAAGAGTGGGGGATAACGGACAGGGTCATCACTATTGAAACAGATTGTGCTCGATATATGATAGCGACAGCAGGGAGTCTACCATTCAAGCATATGCCTTGTGCGGCGCATATTATACGGTGGACGATCACAGTGTCTCTCCGTGACAGCGGGTTTGATAGTGCATTAGCCAAGTGCTGTAAAATAGTCTGACATTTCAAATACAGTCCTGCAAACACAGCAGAGCTGAAAGTTCCGCAAGCATCCCATGGACAGACAGAGGAGTCACTCATGCAGGATGTAGCCACACACTGGAATTCAACACTGGAGATGATAAAGCATATCCAGCACAACAGAGAGCAACTTAAGGCAAAGCTGGCCAGCAGAAGCACAACTTGGCCACGCTAACCTCAGCTGAATATGAAACATATATTGAAACACTGCTGGAGCCATGCAGGTAAAGTGATTTACCTAGTCTCTATTCATTTATTATTAATATATTTTCTTTAGAAATAATTTTAGGCCTGTCCACTATATGCAGGGTTCATACACATTTTGACCAATGGATTTCTATGACTTTTCCAGGACCGAACATTTTGTGAAATCTCGGTGTATACGCGAAAAAGTGACAAAATGTAGTATTCAAACTAACAATGAGAATTCCAAGGCATTTTTAGAGTATTTCTTTACAGGCATATGAATTATTAAAACTCACCGTAAATGAATTAGGAATGGGCATTCGATTAAATTGTCTTAATCGATCGTCGGGATCTACTTTAGATTAATCATTAATATTTTTATATTAAAATTAACTCTTTATTGGCTACATTAAATGCAGTGAAAATAAAAAAACACAGCGTGTTTCCTCATTGAGGTCTTTATTACATGATGAACAACTCTTGAGCTCCGATGAGAGAGCAGCTAGCCGCTGAGAGCTAGCTCGATTTGACGGTTCTCAACCTCTCAGTCCGGTTATTGTCACGCCCTCACTCCTGGAACCCCTCACCCAGACCCAGGTCTGTCTGGGTTCAATTCCGCGTGGATTGAGGGTCCATGTGCGCACATGAAGCCGAGCAGCGGAGCTAGCTCCAGGCTGCTTCCTCCAGCTGCTAACATCCTCGCTGGGCTGCGTTCAGGGCAACTCGAATATTCCGACTTCCTGCCACATGCAGTAGTTTTCATTGATGAAAAAAGAATGTCATCGACGAAATTCTTAATGATCAATTAATCGATTGTCGAATAATTGTGCCCATTCCTAAAATGAACGACATGAAAATATGAATATAAAAATTTCCATGACTTTTCCAAAACTTTTGAGATATTTTTATTGTTTTTCCAGGCCTGGAAAAACATTTTAAAATGCCATGACTTTTCAAGGTTTTCCATGACCGTATGAACCCTGTATATGGATGTTATGAATGAAAAATGTGACTGAGCTCTTAAGGGATGACAAACATGTGTCCTGTTCTGTGGTCCTGCCTTCACTCTGCCACCTTCTGCGTACAATTGAGATTTCAGATGTTTATCCCTGCCTAGATAGTGCGCTTCAAGGCTGCAATCAAAGGGGACCTCAACACACGAAAGGAGAACACAAACCTGTCATGGTTAAATGTAGCAACAGCTCTAGATCCAAGATTCAACTACCTCAGGTGCCTGCCCAGCAGAGAGGGAAGAGGTGTGGCAAAAGCTGAGTCAGATGCAGAAGGACAGAGAAACTGATCACAGCCCTGCAGCGAGGAAATGGAACCAGAAAGTGGCTCTCCTACTGTTGGGGCAGAGTTAGAGTCTGATGAGGAGGCACTTTCCAATCACAAAACTCTGGAAAGGTATAGGGCAGTGTCAAATGTCAGCATAGACACATGTCCACTACAGTGGTGGTCAGCACACACTGGTGCCCATGGTAGGCTGGCACATCTTGCACAAAAGTACCTGGCCACACCTTCCTCAACAGTGTTGTGTGAGAGACTGTTTATGTTGGGAGGCCACATTGTACAGAAGAAGAGGTCAGCTTTGTCATCTGAAAATGTCAACAAGCTAGTTTGCCTGAGTAACTGGTTAAAAGAAAAGTAGACGATGAATTGTGAACACGTTTACACAAAGTTATTGTTATTGAATTAGGTGAAAAGGACTGTTCACTTTGTCTCTTTTAAGGCATTTATGACATTCAGTTTATTTTTCAGATTTCAGCCCACTCAATGTAATGTTGACTTTATTTGGGTGAAATGTTACCTCACAGTTTACAGACAAGCTGTTTATATTTACTTTGTAGCAGAAGTTAACAGTTTCTCATATGCTTGCCTTCTATTTAGAGAGGCGGTGGAATAGTGGCAGAAACTTGGACTATGGGCAGAAAAGGTCTCTGGTTCGACTCCACGGAGAAAAAACAAAAAGACGAACCTGGATTGATCTGTCCAAAAATCCAAGAGGATTCTCCCTACCCTGTCTAGTGCCCCTGAGAAAGGCACCTTACTCGCCTAACAATTGCTCCCCGGGCGCCCTACATGGTTGCTCACTGCTCTGTGTGTCCTGCACCAGATGGGTTAAAAGCAGAGGTTACATTTCCCTACAATTGCATGAGTGTGCCTGTGCATGTGTTTGGGATAAATAAATGTATCTTAATATCTTAATTATGGATGTTGTGGGTAATGCCAAGCACTCCATGGTACTTTTTAGTCAGTCTAATGATAAGGCACTTTAAGGCGTGCTTACTACAATGGCACACAGGTGCCCGTGATGAGCAGGTTAAAAGAAAAGGAAGACTTCATGAATTGAGTAATTTGACCCAAGTTCACAAGTATCAAGTAATGGTATTCATTGTAGAGTTTGAAAAGGGACTGTTACTCTGTCTCTTCAAAGACACCTTGGCATTAATTTTCTTTTTAAACCTTAAGCTTACTCAATGTAAAATTCATGTGGGTAAATGTAATTTTGGAAATTATTTACAGTCAAGCAGTTATTTTTGTACTTGATCTGGTTGTCTGCTAATTAAGTTAGCTTTTTACGGGTGTTGTTGCTCAGTGAATTAGGATATTATAATTGGCTGAGGTGTCAAATAAAGTTTAAAAAGCCCTGACCAGTTTGTTATACATTTCTTTATTCAAACACCGTCCTTGTAAATAGTAGTATTTTAAATGTGTGATTAACTCGATTCAATTTTTTTATCGATTACACCCACAAAGAAAAACATGCAAGCTGATCTACTAATGGTGCACACTTAGGATTGCGTGCTGAATAACATGGGCTATCCATTTAGTACGTTTGCCTTAATGAATATTTCATGTCCAGTATTTCTACGTATAATGGGAGGAGTAGATGCAAAAACTTTAATTTAGCTCACGCATTGGGATTTACAAAGCCTGAAAAATAATTGCGGGGATTGTGACTGCATCTATATTTAATATGTTTGAAAGGTAGGTGCTAATCTTCACAGCATTGCACAAGGATGACTGCAGCCAATCAAAACTGAGCATCACAGCCACAAAACAACAGAAAATATACATCAAACCTAAAGAAATATTTACATTGACATTCATTATTTCTTTCTATTTCCCTCTCTTTGCATAAAATACATTTTTAAATGAAGCTTAGCGTAAGTTCAGTGAGGAAGACTTAACCTGTAGACGATCAGCTGATCGTGGGCATTCCTAAAATATCCAGGAAAGCCAAACGGAGGACTTCACCTGGATAGTGATCAGCTGATTGTGGGTGTTCCTTAATGTCTAATCAGGTCTGGTGCGGTCTCTTCAGCCAATTATTCAGAACCTGTCAAACTTTAAAAATCCCTTCTCTTCTCTTCCGCAGTCAGCCGTCCTTCAGTGACTTGCATAACCCCTCCTCCACCCCAATCTCCTCCAGTCTCCAGTAGAAATATTCATCACCTCTTCTGGATGCCGACCTCAAATGATTATAAGCATAATCTCACATCCTGTCGGCAGCGATCATGGACCTTGATGATCCCAACAGTGTCAGTAGTTTTTGATTATGGCGGTACCCAATCATGGTGGGAGCTGATCGCGGACTAAAAAAGCAACAAACTGCCTGACAATATACTTATTACTTGTGGCATCCATTGCACTTCTTTCCGTCCTGGAAGAGGGATCCCTCGCATGCAGCTCTTCCTAAGGTTTCTTTTTAAGGAGGTTTTTGTTGAGGGTTAAGGGCAGAGGATGTCCCAATTGGTGAAGTCCAATAGGACAATTCTCACGAATATGGGCCATCCAAAACAATTGTTTGACTAATGAGCCACCACCAGTGTCTAGACTAGGGTTGCAAAGGGGCAGAATATGTCCGATAATTTTCCGGAAACTTTAGGGAAACTTTACATGGGAATATTAACCTCAGGAATTTGGGGAATTTTGAAAAAAAAAATACGCAAATTAAACGCTGAGCAATAAAAATATCTTTCTAAATGATTTTGCACGTTGAATTTCAACCCTGCACTGTACATTTCTCCATCACATGCACAGATAATTCCAAGCATCCTGCACACTACAGCAGGGATATTGAGGCCTGCTGTAGTGTGCAGGACTAGTCAGATCAATTTCTCTGATATTACTGGGGAAAATATATTAGCTTGCTGATTGAGGATTATTCATCTGTTCATCTAGCCTATTTCTATTCATTTATCCATCAATTTTAAAATATCTTTAAAGACGATTCCAATTGTTTGGCCAACTATTTATATCTCTGGCATTGCATTAGTTTGTTTTAAACGCTTTTTTTCTCATCTGATTCTACAGAACAATGCCACGTGCACTATCTCATGTGTGGAGACATTTCACGCCAGCCAATTTAGAAAGAAAGGCTGTGTACATTTGCAAATACTTTGCAAAGACCTATGTTAAGAATGACACAAAGATGCAGAAGCATATAGTCAAGTCCCCAAAGTTTCCTCAGGGCTCAAATCAGCCTATGACAAAACAAAAGGTTTATATTTATGTCTGTATATGACAAGGTAAATACAGCTAGTATAAATTACCCACACAATTTTCAGTTTATTCCTGGTAATTCCTGTTAATTCCCGTATATTCCCGTACATTCCCATTAATTCCCGTGGAAAGTTTCCAACTTTGAAAATTCCCAGAATTTTGCAACCCTAGTCTAGACTCAGGGGGGATATTCCTGTTCGATGCTATGCTCCACCCCCTTGTAATCCTGATGACATCTCAAAGGGGTCTAACATGCCAAGACTGTAAAACATTCCCATTTCTTCTTTGCATTTGTAAAATAAATATTGTAAATTGGAAATCAAGTCTCTCCTGATTGAACTGGGGTTTTTCTTTTCCGCAACTTGCGATTTTCTCCAGTGCGTTCATCAACTGCGGTGAGCCCTCCTCCCTCTTCATTCCCTGGCTGCTCTCTTGTGGGACCACTTGTATTGAGAGACCTCACCACTGCCTGTATCTCGTCTTGGATCCCTCTTGCCAGGGCACTGATGGGCATCGTCAGACCAGATACAGCGCTGACCAGCTGCCTGATGTGCGTTATAATGGCGCAAGTGTCACGCCTGAGTGCTCATGCTTTTACATACTTTTAGTAGATCACCTACTTCAATCTGTTATTATGAACTCGCAATTTAGCACTGTTTATTTGGGATCTTGGCAGATCAGGCCCGTAGACTTTTAAATAACATCTACAAAATGTTTACTCACTTAACGCCAACGACTTGCTAGTGTGTGGGCTCCATTCAAATTAATTTTTCTGATTAATGACCAGATAAACTCTCTGGAGCTATGTCTGTGGGTAAATCATCTTATTAATGATCCTGAACTTTAAGTGAATATTCACTGCTGACAGTGCTGACTCTTCAGTGCTTGAAAAAGGGCTGTATCTCAAATAATTTCTATAATAATTGATAATTTACTCAGTGTGACATCCACTTCTTAACCTACATTTGGTCAAACACTTTTAAAACCACACTTTGAAGAAGACACTGAGCTGGAAATGTATTGCTCAAGTGCCCTAAGATACCATTGTGATCAGAACCTTAGAAGTTTAGATGCTCTTATTATCATCTGACCTGCTATGCGGTCAGGGATGTAGATGGGACCGGGGCTGGAAAGGCGGGCAGGCAGTGTCATGCTCTGAACTGCTGGAGTGCTGGGCTTGCTGGTATCCTGACCTTGACCCTTGTCGGTCTGCGTGCAACTGTCCCTGCTGCCCGTCTTTGAATGGCTTGTGGTCATCGGGCTGGAGGGAAGCACTGGGGAGGGGGATGAGGAGATTGATTCTGTCCTGAGAGACTCTGTACGAAACTCAGGGCCCAGCAGAAGCCCTGGTGAATGAACAGAGCAGCCATTAATCAAGATAACGACATTTACACAATAGCTACCAGTAACTGTCTATAACCAATTCACACCCCTAGTACCAACACAGCTGTTGTTCTCCCATGTGTCACACATTCTGTGTCAAGACTACTGGTTCTTACCCAGACTGCCTTTCCAGCAAGTGTCCTTGCGTTCTTCAGTGATGGGCGAACTACTCAGTCCTAAGCTGTGAGAGAGCAGTCCTGATCCACCAGAGCCACTGTTGGAGATGGACATCAGGGACTTGGAGGGCCTCATTGCAGACGGTAGGTCTGACTTGATGGGCTCCTTCCTTGAGCGCTGGTGGAGCACCTTGATCATGGCATCCTTTTCTATGATCTGGGCATGCAGATTCTTTATCCTGGATTAGGTAAAAAAAAAAACAGAGGACCAGGAATGAGTCACCTCAATTTCCTTATACATTGTACATTTCAACTGACCTCTTAAGTCATTAACAACAGTAGACCTTGTTCTGTAACATTACTGTTTGATCAATAAGTTTGACGTTTTACTGAAAAAACACTATAACATACCACACATCACTGTTTTAGCTCCTCACGTTTGAAATTGCTGCCAAAATCACAGTCTCCTCATAGTACCTTCATATATTGACAAAGGTTTTTAAACAGCTCAAACAAACCAAACATAACAGGCAGTTCATCCGAACTGGTGTAGAGGCAGGTTTCTTGCCTATTAGGTGGACATTTAATGCCCACCTAATTGCCCAAGGCAAATTAACCTTTACACCGGCTATCAGCTTTATTCTGTTTGATTAATTAAGAGCTAAAAAATAATTTCCCTCAAGACACATTGAAGAACAAAAAGTCACCTCCTAAATACAGAAACTAATAATTGGCATTCTGCATTACATAATCTTCCCAACTTAAAGGATAGATTTGTATTGACATGAGAAAATCTGAGGAAGGTTGCACGTGAAGATTGTATTACCTGCTTTCCATGTCCAGACAGCGCCGATTGGCCATGAGAATCTCTTCTTCTTCCTTCTGGATTCGAGCCTCTAATGATGTATCATAGCTGCTGTTGGAAGAGTGGTTGATCATTGATGCAGATGTATCCCTGCAAAACAGGAGTCTCCATTATTCTATAGTACTGGATGTATTCCTCCTCATCCACTCACCTCAACCATGTCAAACTGTATCAAATGGGTCTCAAGACATTGATAATGAAGGCATAAGATCATTGTGACTTTTCGTCAAATGCCATATTAATGGCGTGGCATTAAAGTTCATCAACTCAGAGTTAAACACGAAATTGCTGTAACTTCAGTGTTCATGGTTCTATCTCACTAAAACTACATCAACAGCCCCCCCCCCCCCCCCCCCCCCCGAAGATATTCAAATGGTCTTAAGGACTGGGCGTGGCAAAATAACTGACTAACGCCCCCTAAAGGGCAGCACCGGCACTACCGATTGGCCTACATCTACAAAAAACGATAGGGACATGTGTCTTTTCATTACAAACAAATAGGTCTCTTGGATACATATGCTAGCCCAAACAGGAAAGCCCGCCTTTTTGGATTTAGTGGCCATTTTAGCCATATTCCACCTTTTTACTTTGATGTACTTGTCGTAGAGCAGGGGTCTCAAACTCAAATTACCTGGGGGCCGCTGGAGGCAGTATCTGGGTGAGGCTGGGCCGCATCAGGTATTCCACAAAAAAACTTTGCTAAAAAAATCCAAACTTCTCAAATGTCATTACTAACAGTTATATAACTTTAATGGGTTCTTCTGAACTTGAATAGAATATTGAAGAACATGACCGGTTCTTCTGAACATGGCTTCTCTTGCCTACTTCTTGCTGCCAGAGACCTGGCAGCGCTTCCTCTCACATAGCTGAGCCACATTTGGCTTGAGGGAGGAAGCAGTTGAGACCCTCAGTATGGCTTGAAGATGATCATCAGTAAGTCTGGACCTGTACTTGGACTTATTGAAGTTCAAGGTGGAGAAGAGCTTTTCACACAAATATGTACTCCCAAAAAGGCACATGGTCCGCTTGAATATTCAGTCCATGAGCCATTTGGGATCACTTAGCACAGGAACAGCCACCCCATCCTTCTCCATGAAGGCTTTCACTTCTGCTCTCAACTCAAAAAATCTCTTCAAGAAGTTTCCCCTGCTGAGCCAACGTACCGCGGTGAAGTAGAGCACATCCTCATATTCTGACTCCATTTCCTCTTAAAAAAGTACGGAACATCCGGTGCTTTAAGCCCCTGAATCTGATTTGGTTGATGCATTTCACAACAACAGACATCACATAAGACCATGGTTTGCCAAAGACAAAACTTGTGTTAGCTAGGAATTAAGAGCCTGTGTTTAAACTGCTTCTCAAATTAGTTATTGGTGGGATATTAATATATTATAACAATATATTTACAAACATCAAAATAAGCATCTCATTTGTCTCAATGGATGCATTTAATGGACAGGTAATTCAACAGTATCTGTGTAGACAACGATAGGTGTGAAGCAGTTCAGTGCGTTTCTACATTAGGGGCACATGGGGCACTGCCCCTACAGAGCCAGATGGCGCTGTTGTGCATAAAGCTCAATAATCTGTATGTAACCCTCGTGAAATTAAGGCTACTAACCTCAGGAGTAGTAAAACTCCCCACCAAAAGGGGGCGCACTATGCGTTTTGTTCAATGTACTCCCCACAAATAAGAAACCCTTTTTTCTCCTGAGATTTTCTCATTATACCTGTAGAGAGAGAATCTTTCGGATTAGACGTCCAACTTGAGAGTGATGAACCAAAGTGATTACATACAGTAATTTAATACTGGAAACTCAGGTGAATCAGCACAGTTAGCAAATGCTACTAGCATCATGCTAGCAAACTGGGGAAAGAACTAATATGGCTGTTAAGTGGCTATTTGAAAGATTACCTTAAAAACCAATCGGAGTAATAATATAGTCATTATTAATGTTTCCAACGAACTTTAGCAGCCTGTTAAAATAGTTAACACCATGTTTTAATGTTATAGAAATGAAAGAGTAAATGTTAACCCTTGACTGACTGGCACAGCTATGCAGCATTGTGATTTAGAATGTGATAGGATGTGTGGCACTAAGTGTTTACAGTTCAGCCACGCAGCCTATGTTTGTAGTGAATAATCAATGGATATATTAAATGAAATTCAAATTACACTGTTTATTATTTTCATCTTTAAGTTAAGTTTAAGTGAAATGATATAGTAATGATGTTATCATATAACATATTACTGAAAAAGATGTGTAAAGCAGATAAGCCCTTTGCTTAGTGATGTGAAATTACTTTATTGTATTGATTTGTATATTATTATTTAATGAACCACATTGAAAATGGAACCAGGTAATGGTTACATGTATAGAAAATAAGTTAATGAGATCTTATGTTAGAAATATGAATAGAAAACAGACACTGATTATGCTGCACTCTGTGTAGATTGTTTTTTTATGAACACCAGAAGAATTTGAATGCTGAGATGGCGAGCTAACCTGTGGATGCAGTGTGGCCAACTGAATGATCCAGATCGAACCTGATCGTTTATCAAGAGACATAAAGACCCGGACCAGAACGGAATCGTTGAATCTGCAAGCACACACTATCCTGTGAACTGTATATATACACACACACTGAAAGGACAGTTATTTTATAAGAATCATATATTATATTCATTTTTTTATGTTATACTGTTTTATATTGTGATTGTTCTTTGACAAGCTAAAGACGTCTGCGCTCCTGTTTCTGTGGTATGTCAAGTTTAGTATTGTATTTCTGTGTTAGTGGTGATGAGCAGGTATCGGTGTCTCTGTACAAGGGCTGGGTATTGCCTAAAACTTCACGATACGACACAGAAGCCACGATACGATACGAATCCCGATACATGTTGATTTTTGAATAATGACCATATCCTGCACAGAAGTTACTACAACAGCTGTTCTTTATTATTCCATATAACATCAAAGGTGAAGTCTTGGGGATTGCACTACTAAAAATACTTAAAATTCTGGCCATTAAAAGATGTTAAAAGTAAAATAAAATAATTATATTTCTAATCCCAATATATACAGAAAGGATCTGTTGCTCATGTATCTCTTCCAAAGATCCCCGAATACGGTGTTTTAATGTCCCTCGTAAGTTCCAAGTCTGTTGATTGAGCATGAGCGCAGCTGCACAGCTGGGCATGCAGCAGTGCTATAACAGACAGCGTAGGGGTATTTTCTTCGGACATTGCGAGTTTTGCAACTTTTAGCGGCTAGAGGGCTTATGCCTCATCTTCAGCAGAGGCCAGGTCCGCTTAAGTTAAGGTCCACAACTCCTTAGCATTCTTCCACACTGCAGTGGATAGTAAGTAAGGAACGGTGGGCGAAGTGCACGTTGAGCTGCTGAATTCAGACTGCGGGACAAGCATTTCACATGCAATAACTCCGCCAGTTTTTCCGGTGTACTTTCCTTGTTTGTTTGAATTGAGCCGTGTACTGTTTTTGCCTATGCTGCCACCTATTGGCATTATCGTGCACTGCACCATAGGTGAAGTTTCGATTTCAAGACGGCTGTCAAAGCATTTGATGCTGTATCGATACAGTAGCATCTGCATCGATGCGCGCATCGGCATGACGACGTCACAATATATCGCCATTATTGATTTTTGGAGCACAGCCCTATTATGTAACTCGCCTTTTAGCTTAGCTCCGCTAGCCTGCAGGCAAGATACCATCAGTAATGGCGACGCCAATGGGACCGTACGGAGTTATTGACCCGACATGAACCAACATGATCCGGTCCACCCAGCGGGAAAAAGCGTTAGAGTTGATGAGGATGAGTGTGTTTGGAGAATAAGCTCCACCACGTAAGATATCTAATGGTATGTAAAGTTGTATCACTCGCCAACCCATAGGATTTGACTACGTTACAGAGATAAATATTCTGCAGAAACAGATTTACTGTGATCAACTGAAACGTTTAAAGTCACATCTGCATTTTAAGAGCAGCTGTTTTAAGTAGCATTACGTTTCCTAAAGCTCTTTATTCAGAGTATTGATGTTGACGTTGATGTGAAGCTATGTGTCTGTCTAATCTTTTTACTTTGTATTTGGAATTGGGCATGGCAAATGGCTCAACAGCGCCACCTGCAGAAAAGCCCCTCATTTACCATTCACTGATCCTCACGAAAATGAGGATAGTTGCGTATCATGACCAGATGCACAAAAAAGCCTCATGGAGAATTATGAAAAACGCAACAGGAAGCTTGCCATTTTTTTTTTTTTTGGGCTATTTTGGCAATATTCCACATTTTTACTTTGATGTACTTGTCGTAGAGCTTTCATTAAATCAACTTAAAATTTTGACAAGTGTCATCACAACAAGATGGAGATCTAAAGTTATCAAAGTATAACTTTTCGTCATACCGTGTAACTGTCAAAGTTTGATTACACGCCATCAAAACACAAGCTTCTGTATCTTGGACATATTTGGTCCAATAGAGTCCAAACTACACATGTAAGACAAGAGGCCCGACCTGATGACATCAACAAAGACACCATGACTTAAAATCATAGCGGCACCTGCTGGCTACAGGAAGTGAAGCGTTTATAGTGTGCTAACGCATGCAATACGGAGAAGAGCACTTGGTTATCGAACATTCTCTCTTCACCGACTGCAACATACTTGAAATTGCCTGTGCTCGGGCCCATTTGTGCTACAATGTAGCCCTAGTAATCATTTCAATTTCAATAGGGTCTCCAACCGATTTCGGTGCTCGGCCCCTAATAATAAGAATAATCCTTACCATTTCAATAGGGCCTCTCACCTTTCGGTGCACGGGCCCTAAAAAGGGCAATATAAAGCAGGCCCCAACAAAGCATCAGGCTCAACCATAGATACCTCTCCAGTAACAGATAATAATGAAGTGCTTCGGGCTATAGCGTTGCATCACCCAGAGCTACTCAAGTCAAAGCAGAGATTTGTGGTCAAAAACCAAGCTGCTATATGCCAGCAGAAATTGCTGGATTTATGTTAAGTATGTGTTTGCACCTAGTTTTCAAATAAAGATGTTAAAGCCTGAGTGTTTTGTCTCTGGCTGCTGTGGTGAGAGCCCCTTGGCATGGTCAAGAAACAGTAATTTGTGGTATCATCAAATTCTGCCTGTACATGCCCATTAGGAGCAAATATGTTCATACAACTGCCTCTTTAACGAGGGCCACAGTCAAACAAAAAGAAAGGTCAGTAACTCTAATGCAAATGTACCTCTGCGTGGCGACAGAGGCGGCGGCATCCAATGCAAACTGCCTCATCACGCACTCCTCCAAGTATTTCTGCTCCCACTTGGTCATGTCGGCCTCCAGAGCCAGGATCCGCTCCTCCTTCTCCCTTAGGTGTTCCATCAGCACTGTGGCATTGTACTCAGATGGGACCCCACCACTGCTGTGAGAGGCTCCCTGACGCTGGGAGAGCCAAAGGCATGAAGACGGGGGACAGAAAGAAAAAATGAGACAAAAAAATACCAATCTGTCATCTGTGAGTGTCAAATGAGGGTAAAAGGCTTGCAGAGGATAAATGAAAAGATAAGATGGGAAAGAGAAGGGGCAAACAAACAGTTTAGTATGACTGCAAGCTTTCTTAAAAATAACAGATACGTTTTTTATACCTTATACTTATATATACTTTATGTCACGATTGCATACATTTTTTCCACACTTGAGGTGCACAAACTGAATTTCCGCTCAGTAGACAACCCACTCAACCTACTGAACCAAAGCCATCAACACTTTGATCTCATTAAAGATAGACAAATAGTCTGCATTGTTTACAGCTGATATATACAATATGACATACTTATCCTTTTCAAGAAGCAATATTCTGTATGATAAGGTGTTACCAAAGTCATGTTACCTGCTGCATGCGCAATGACTCGAGCTCCTTTTCCAGTCTCGTACGGAGACGATGCTCGAGTTGCTCCCTCTTCTCACAAGCTGCCTGAAGCTGACCCAAGGCTTGTTGCATCCTCTCCACTTTCTCAACATAAACCTGCTTCTTTTTCAGCTACACACACACACACACACACACACACACACACACACACACACATACACATACACATACACATACATACACACACACACACACACACACACACACACACACACACACACACACACACACACACTGGAGTTCAATAATGCAAGAGATAACAAAAATTCCTGGCCCCTCTCTCCTTATCTTCAACCGATTATTCTGTCTTCCCCATCTTCTCCACTCTAACCCAACCACCAAAGGCTGATGGCTGCCCATATTGAGTCTGGCTATGCTAAAAGTTTCTTCCAGTTAAGGGGGAGTTTTTTCTCCCCAGTCAAGTTCTTTCTCATCAAGATTCAGGACTTTTTTTGTCATGTGCACATAATTACATTCAGTAGTTGCTGGTAATAAAATGCAAATGTTGTATGGTGCAGATTTAGAGGCGTTATTGCAGATTGGAGGAGTTTAAAAGTCTGATGGCCTGGGGATGAGACTGTCTCTGAGCCTTGTGATTTGGGCCCCGGATGCTGCATTACCGTCGGCCCAATGGCAGCAGGCAGAACAGTTTATGAGGTGATAGGGGTCTTTAGTGATCCGGTTGGCTTTCTCCCTACACCGCTGGCTACGGTCCTCAATAGATGGCGTCCTGGTGATGTGCTAGGCAGACTTCACCACCCTCTGTATATCCTTACGGTTCAGCCTGAGGTCTTCACGTCAGGAAGTTCAGGATCCAATCACAGAAGGCGGTGTTGAGCCCAAGGTCTCTGAGATTGGTGACTAGCATCAGGGGCACAACGGCATTGAACGCTGAAGTCAATGAACAGCATTCTCACATATGTGTCCCTCTGGTCCAGGTGAGGGAGGGCAGTGTGTAGGGTTAGGTAGATGACATCTTCAGTTGACCTATTTGGCCTGCAGGCAAACTGAAGGGGGTCCAGTGAGTCAGGGAGGGAGGAGGTGATGATCAGGATTTTCTGGCTCTGAGAGTTGACTACAAGCACAACAAAACCCAAAACCTGCAGGATTAAAAGATGATGCGCTTACCTCCTCCTCCAGCTTGACTACCTTGGCCTGAGCATTGTTGAGTGCCTGGTCTCTGATCTCAATGTGTCTCCTTTGATCTTCAGTGGTGGAGCGCAGTGAGTTCACCTCCATCTCCAGCTTCTCCTTCTCACGAAGTGTTTCTTTGTCTGAAGACACAAAAGCATGAAATCTTGTAGAAAAGGGGTTTCCAGCATATTTTCAAGGTGATAGTTATGTACTCAGAATGTTAGTTATGGCACATCTGACTTATTGGCTATGTCTCAATTTAGGAGCTTCATCCTTCAGGGGACCTGGTAGACCACATTGAGCTAAATAAATAGAGTCCGGTCTTCTTATTGCATCATTTATGGCTAATATCGCTGATAGTGATAGTTTTTATTATTAAAACACAGCACTTGTTTTTGGCAAAATAATAATTTTTTCATTGTAAATTGAAGTAAATACTTGAAAAAATATACATTTGAATGAAGGGCAAACAAGTAATGTTTTCAACCCATTTAGAATTTAATCAATGTTCCAATAATAAAACAAAACTGCTTAACTATTGCCAACCATTTTCATTTCATTCATTAAAGCAGGGTTCTCAATCTTGAATAAGAATATTAATGTTAGGTTTAGGTTATTTCATGTCTGAATATAGTCTGCTGAAGTAACAGCCATGAGGAACAATTACAGTTTGACTAATATATTTATTTTCACTACTATTAACCTGGATATTCTCTACCTTTCTAAAAAGATTCTGATAGTGAACTCTGTCTTTGTGTAAGAGGTTTGGATGCTGCTGAGGCATCTTTGCCCACCTCCTCCCTCATTTATTGCTGCAGATCCGAGTTCAGTTACTCTTTTTTTGTGTTTCAACAAATTTGTGGTGTTGCTCTAACAGCAAAAAGCCTTCCTGTACACATCACAGTTGGCAATATTTTCTTTTACAGCTGTAAAAAGGTTCCAAACAGTGCTCTCCTTTCATTCAGCCATCGCCGCAAGTCTGGTTAAGCAACTGGTCAGGGTGTGCACTGCAGCAACACACACATACACAGTAGTGGCGAGGAGGAAAGAGAAGGTTTGCGCGTGTTCCTGACAAGGTAGATAGATAGCTTCTCTTCTCTATGCATGGGAGAAACTTAAAAGAACGAAACTGAAACTGTTCCCTTTGTATTGGTAATAACGATACTTTGAATCGATCCGCCCACCCCTTATTTGGGTGAGTCTCCGAATTGAGACGTCAATTCGTGCTGCGCTGATGAATTTTGTCTTTAAATGCAGCCTCTGAAGGGTGGGAACCCCGAATCTTCACAGTAGGTTAGAGTAGGTGTATGCGTGCGTGTTATTCACTCTGTGTGACCAGCTGGGAGATGGTTTTGCGACTGTCCTCTGAGCCATCAAACTCTTTAGCAGCAAGTTGTTTGTTGGCCGTCTCCATACGTTCTTAAACACACACAACACAAATGCTCACAGTTAATAGCTGGTACAATACAGGCAACAAGAGGAGGTGAATAAGACTAAACATACTGGAGGTAAGATTATAAAAAAATCTCTCAAAGTAGATCTGTACGAATGTTGCATTAAGTCTAACTTTTCTCCGCTACTTGCTCTGATCATGACTTTTACTTAAAAAAACTCACCAATTAAACTAACTAACTTTGCTTAAAGAGGATATATCAGCAGAATGTGATTCATACATGAAATGAGTGTTTAAGACCAAAAAACCCATGGCTGCTCACATGTGTACAAGTGCAGTTGCTTAACACACAATGTGGGCTCTGGGAGTTTTCAAACTAATAAAGGGCCAGCAGCAAACTTCTCTGTATAAGCAAATCTAAAACACTCAAGTATTTGAGTTAATGGATTTTTCAAGGAAAATGTACTAGTGTGTATGTAGCCGTAAGCTACTTTCAGACATGAAATGAACTCCAGAGATCCTCAGGACTTTCTCCATGGGGCTGTAGGGGTGGGGGTTGAATGCAGTTGTCCAAGTGAAAGCCTTTCTACAGACTTTTTCCCTAGTATTAAGTCCACAGAAAGTCTAGAAGAGCTGATGAGAGTACATAGCAGAAGATCCTGCAGGATTCAACGTAAATAAGGGGGGGTAAATATCATGTTTCTAACATGCGACAGATGCAAAAATAACAATAACAAAACAAAAAGAAAACAGGGGGAAAAAGGGGGCGACAGTGACAAAAATGTCAAGAGAGTTTGTGGTAATAAGAGCATACGCTCAATATGTCAATGTGCTGTAAATAAAAACATGTTATATTGAAGAATTAAAACATTACGTCCTGACTCTGTTTGCTGAGTAAATTGAAATGTTGTTGTGAACACGTCTGAGTTAAGAACTCTTTATGCATTCTGCATGTGCAAAAGGCAACTTCTGCAGAAAGTCCGAAACAAATTCTCCAGACATCCATCGGGGTTCATGTCTGAAAATGGCTTTAGTGTTGCTGGGAGACCCACTGAAGAGAGGCAGACCACATTCAGTCCAGACTGAAGACACACACACAGACAGACACATTTGTTTCCCTGTGTATTCACATATAAATCAATAGGAAAGGAAGAACAATGTTGTTTATTGTTATCTTCTCTGGTAGTTTTTTTTCTTCATTTTGAGCTTTGGAAAAAAGCCCAGTTTGAGTTGGCTCGAAGAAGGAACAATAGCACATCAGGAAATACTTAAAACCTGTGGCTACTAATACTGGGCCATCTTCAAATCTCTAAAAAAACTAATTGAGTGATCAGACTGTTCATCTATGGCGTATACATTTAAAGGGGACATATTATGAAAATTCCACTTTTGCTGCACTTCTACACATTAATTTGGGTATCTGGCATGTCTACCGACCTAAAAATTCTGGGGAAATGGAAGGGGAGGGAAAGGGAGCTGGCTTGTGAGCTTTTAAAGGAACAGGCAATCAAAACAGGTCAATCTGAGGGATCTGTTTCAGACAGGGTAAAAAGGGTGCTGTTTTAAATGATCCTTGTTGTATTTTGACCAAAATATGATAGAGACATTTCATTGAGACCCCAAGGAACCATATCAACTTGTGGTAAAATGGGCATAATATGTCCCCTTTAAAACTGTGGCTGCAGCAGTTCATACATGTGAAAGCAGTTACTACAGCTCATCAGAACCAGAACATTTACTATTGATGACTATAAAACACTGACAAAGAAAAGAGACATTTTTGTGGTTGTAAGTCTTTTCCATGAAAAAACTAACCCGTCAGATTTACCACAAATTGGCTAAATTAAATTACCTTTATTTCTTTTAACATAAAATGTAAAAATATCCCGTATATGTACATTTACAGCTAGGGACATGTCTTTTTTTCCATTTGAACTTTATGCACAATGATGTGCCAACGAACCTTTCAATAGACGGTAACTAAACTTAGTAATAATAAACAGTGCTATGTGTTTGCTGTGTATTAACACATTAACATATCACTCCGCCTCTCCTCTGTAAAAAACCCTGCATAAAAATATTATTATAAGGTTACTGCATCGCTATGCACTCTCACCTCGGAGGTCCCTGTTGAAGTCATGCAGCCGGCGCACCTCCAGCTCCAGCTTGTTCCTCATAGTTTTCTCCAGGGCCTCTCTCTTGGAGGAGGACTTGGCAAGATTTTCATAGGCCTCAGACACCAGCTGGATCTCTGTTTCCAACTGCTCACAGACACAGGACCTCAGAGAGAGCCATTTGACAAACAACACTGTATATGGATTGCTGGGTATGCTTTCTATCAAACGGTACATCTTGGGGACTTCCCTGTTTACAGTCTTCACAAAAAGTGTGATTTTCACTTTTCATAGATTTGTCCCTGCCCAGTGCTAACAATCCTGAATTACCTACCATTGAATGAATGAACAGATGGATTTTTTTAAATAGATTTACTCAATTCCCCTGACTTAAAATGAGGTTACTTTTTTTTAACTGTCAACATTTCCCCAAAACATGTTCCATTGAGGTACATTTTATGCATTTAATGATCATTAAATTAATTTGGCAGTGGATTTTTTCAAAGTTATTCCCCTTTTATCACATATGATTCACTTGATATGTTAGTATTATTTACATTTGAGTCCAATTCTCTACAGTTTTAAATATAAAATGCCTGTAGTTACTATCCCTCTGCCACATCTCCACAAGAATAAACACTGCCTGTGAACATCAGAATTTCATACTCAGAATCTCTTCCTTTAGAAGAGCACCCATCTGCCATCAAAATTTTTGCAAAGCTCTGGGTATTTTTAATGTTGTCTATCCCAGATAAAAGATGACTGAGTCCTATCCCATTGCCTGTTAAAGATTTTGCTTTGCTGCATTTTTAATCAAGTGTCACAAATGTGCCTAAAACAAGGTGAGTAAACAGCAGTCAAAATAAATTCTAATTGTATACTTTGACACTGAAGACAGAATCCAGATTTTTTTCCAATTATAAACTTGGACAAAAGTTTATAATTGAAAACTGAACTAAACATTAATTTATGAACAGAAAAATAACAGTTGATTGAGTCCACCTTCTCTAACATTGATATTGCTTTTAGAAGGGGTCAGTATGGACAGTAGGAATCAATATTGAAAATGTGAACAATATCCTGTAAACGGCTTCTGCAGAAGATTCTACCTTATGCAACTTGGTGACTTTCTCACGACACGTCTCCATCTCCTGCCTCAACATCCTGTTCTCCTCCGTCAACACATCCACCACCTGGTGGGTACGTGCCATCATGGCAAAGGGCTCTCCCTGCAGTTGGGAGTAGGAGTCCGGATGGGGAAAATGTCCAGCTTGGACTGGCAGCTGGAAGTGTCCTTGCAGCTGCTGCTGCTGCTGCTGCTGCTGCTGCTGCTGCTGCTGCTGATGATGATGATGATACTGATGGTGCTGTTGCTGATGGTGCATCCTTGGGGTAGAGCCATAGGGGTCATGTGGGAAACCATGAACTCTCTGTAGGGGTGGATGAATCGTCCCTAAGTTCAAGGGCTCACTTGCATGTTGCATACTAGGACTCTGTGCACTGCGGGGCCCAATGCAATGGAAAGGCTCACCATGGTTCTGGGGGTGCTGGTGATGAAAGGAAATATGGGAAGAGTGGGAGGCACCGAGCGTGCTGCTGAGGGTGGACTGAGCACGGGACAGGGAGCCCACCGAGGTGACAGAGGATGTGGGACTGTGTTGGTGAAGGGGCCTCTGGGAGTGAAGCGAACCATCCTTACTGGACCTGAGAAGAGATCAGCTGTATGATTACATGGTTCTCTACCTAAGCTAGTCTCTTAGGTTGATGTTTAGAACATATCAATATTTTAACATACATTGTGACTTTTTTTATTCTTATAAGTTACATGTTCATAAAATTTTACTCAGTGAGAATAAGATGTTGAAATAGACTATGGATTCCTAATTTCTTCTTTTGCTGCATAGTAATAATAATCATTATCCATACAGTACCTTTCAGGAAAGGAGATAGCAAATTAAAAAAAACAATTAAAAGATGCAATTGGAGCTGAAAATATTTGAAAATCAATTTGATATCATGACCAAGTATTTTAAATAAAAAAAACAATGGAGAAGAAATAACCTTGAACAATAACCACAAAAATTTGTAAAATCAATTAATTACAATAAAAACTAGAATTTCCCTTATGCGTTGGTATGCCTCCGCCAGCCAGCGCAGTTTCCGTCTACATTTAAGGTGTAATATAAGGTCACAGTGACCTTTAACTTTGACAACTGAAAATTACAAAAACTTCCCTGGCAGGCACGACACAGCTGCAGTGGCTAGCAGAGGAGGGACAACTAGCTGCTGCACAGTTGAGTGCCGCTTCTCGTTGAGCGAGACATGTGTAATGTTGCCAGACTCTTAGCAAACACCCAGGATACAGGATTTTGTTATTATGTTTTTTACAATCCAAAATATCAACAGAGAGTGTCTAAAACAGCAAAGGTCAAGCTTATTCAATCAATTCCATCTCTGGATACTGTTGTGGACAAATTGTTAAATGTACCATTCTAGACTAATTTTGTAGAACTACATTTGAGGGAGGTGACAAAACACCAGCTCTCAGCTGACTTTGAGTGGAGCAAATATTCCTGCTTCTAGCCCACAAAGGTACATCATCAAAGCCACAGAGATCATGTCTAGTCTTGTCCTAGCCTGATGCAGTATTCATGGCTGTTTGAATTTGGTTTATTCTGAGGTTAATAGGCGCGTGGGAAACAGGCCCAACAGGATCTGTTCTCCCTGATTCAAGAACACTGTTGGGAGACCATGAAAAGTTCTCAAATATTGTCTTTTTCAATGTTTATTTTTATCATTTTCCAAAGTCCTTTTCTTGAGAACTTTGAGTATTCAGTTGTTTATTATATAATTTTGTGCTTTTTGTTTTGGAACCAAACCCACGCAGGATTGACATAATCCCTTGAAGTATTAGAATCAACATGAATCTGTATTTGATAATCTGTCTGTGGAAAAAGCCAACTGGTCTTAGGACATTTACTGGTAAAAGGGAAACCAGTTTAATATGATAATTGATAATTTCAGTTAAGGAAATTGAGAAGCCAAAAAAGAGTTGTTTGATAATCACGGGACGGATATAATTAATGTGTGTCTTTGTTGCTAATGGTAAATGCAGCATTTTCATAATTTTCCACTTAATTTTTGAAAATACAGAACCAGAAATGTTTACTGGTTCTGTACTTGGTGTCATCACTGTGGAAACCACTAACATGACTATGGTGAGACACAATTTCCAAAACAATCATTATGGCTTCTGGCATTATTAATTGGAATTAAAAACAGATTTATAAACGATCTCCATTGTAAAATCGCCATGTATGAATGTCACAGGTCAGGGCATTTCCTCTGGCAAGTCTTGCTCTAGCATATTTCATTCTCCCTTGTGCTGTTTATTTTGTTAGTTTTAGTGGCTTCATACGTAAAAAAGTATTTCACAGTTGCACTAACTTTAAGTTAACATCCAGCTATGTGTACACATGTACAGTGTGTAATCCTGCATTAAGCACAGAAATGTTTACTTGTAGGTGTACAAAGTACACAATAAGACCAATCGACCCAGTACTACCAATTTCAACCACCTTACCACGGCTGTACTGGGACAAAATAATCGACCTTGGACATTTTTGGTCTAGCGGCCCACCAAAATTGTTTGAGCATCACCCATTGTTAAACCACCACAGTTTAAACCACGACTTATATATGCTCAATACTATTCCCCAAAACCCCTACAAATAAGTAGTAAGTGTTAGAGACTAAGCAGTGGTATTGAACTTGCTCACTCTTACTTGACTGACTCCCTGGTGATCGAAGTGTAAGAAACAAGCTCAGCTAGAAAATATCATCTCATACAAATTTAACAAACAAGTATGTTAAAACAAGTTCCATCTTGTCTCTCTTCTCCTTTTTAACTTTGTCATGCTGCCTTGACAAGATACAGAGAGAGGATTTTGACTAATTGGGTATTAATTTTCAGACAAAAACTTGCAAAAACCTCTTCAGGTTTAACAATAACAGTGGTTATAAGCAAAGAATTGTTTGTTGAACAAGTATTGCATGTGGTGGTTTCGGTCACAGCAGCTTGTATTTTTTCCTTGTGTCTCTCTCTCTCTCCCTTTTCCCCTCCATTCTGTCCCTCTGCGTTGGTTTGTCTCTGAGCGTGTCTCCTGGACTCTGCTCTGCACAACTGGCTTCTATTTGGCAACATAAAATGTATTATTATGAATACCCTCTAACTTTTCCCTCTGTAAGTCTCATCTTTGGTCTAAACAGTTCAGTCTCATTATTTCAGAATATGAACTATCCACTTCCTAAAGATTTAAGTTGATTTATATAAATATCCAGAGTGGATTAATAGAAAAAGACTGTTTTCTGTTTTCCCCTGCAGGCTTACAAATAATGAGGCATACATTTAGCATAGTAGTGTTGTAAATGTCTATTACACAGCTTTTTAATGCATCTTTATCAAGGGAATCCTTAAAGTGATATGATAAGACAATATGATTATCTATAGCAACATGGGAAATGGTGCTAACAAAATAAAGGTGGCTCGTCAAAGTTTATTAAGCTGAAGTTGCCCCTGCAATAAGGGACTTTGCTAAAGAACTGTATTAAATAACTTATACTGCATTATATGTCCTTGACTGTCACTGAGTGACCACAAGCAAGTTCCCATTAATTTAATTCATAATAATCATTGTTATTATTGCATGAATGGCATACACAAACACTAAGACACACTCTCTGGGTTTGTGACGTCATCCCTTTCACATATCAAGTAGATGGCTCATAGTTAAAAATTGCAGCTTTAAGTGTGTATACTGTACATACGTTATGTAATACCATATTGCGTGCGTAGGTTTGTTACCTGAATGAACCATACTCAGGTGGTGGCTGGTATCGGACAGGAAGCAGCTCCCTTGAGTGCTCCCTCCCTCTTTGCTCCTGGTAAAAATGGCCTCCAGGTTCCTGCTGCTTTGAAGGTGAGCCAATTCCTTTGAAGGGGTAGTCTGGAGGGGGGCCACGATGCTGCGGCTTGTAGAAGTCACTCTGTGGGCCTGGTGGGGATAACTGGGGGGAGAGAGGGGCACTTGTGACAGGAGCATGTGCCTTCACGCCACTGGTGGCTAGGGAGAGCTGCATAAGTCTTTCACTGAGAGACCGAACATGCCCTTGCTTTAGATCCTTCAGCCCATCATCCTGGTGCACTTTTCCTGCACCACTCACTCGTTGCACAGTTGGGCGACCCTCAGTACGCACCTTGTTGCTGGTTACCCCAGTGACATAGAAGGTAGCACCCACTGAGGCTGAGAGAGGAGGCTGCTGAGGCTGGTTGTTTTGCTGCTGTGGCTGAGTAAGAGGACCATGGCCGCGGAAGTATTGGGACTGTACTTTGGCCTCCTCATAGGTAGGGAGGTCCTCTGGGTTTGGGCATTGCCCTCCAATGCTGCCACCTCTCCCTCCCCCAGTCCCGAAACCTCCTCCATTGCTCCCAACCCCTCCTCCTACTCTGGTGGAGCCCAACTTCTCCAGGCCATTGTCTGTCTGCAGCTCCTGGCCCTGGGGCTCCTGTCGAGCTATGTGGGGGGTCAGTGAGTGATCATCAGAGGGGCCAACCTGTCCGTGTCCTGAGTACCCCCCACCCCCCCCTGCTACTCCTCCTTGTTGTTGTTGTTGCTGTTGCAGCACGTAATTACGGTTCATCTGCTCCTGAAGGAGGCGCTGCAGGACAGTGCTGCCACCACCCAAAGCACTGTTGTTGCTGTTTGATGATTCCTCAGCTGTCGTCCTCATCTCTACCTCACATCAATCAACCACCTCATGGAAGGACAAACACTGCCCACAGTCTACAGTCCCTGAGAGGAGGAGGAGAAAAAGGATTATAATCTGACTTTTAGTAAACAAAAACAATCCAAGGGATATAAAAAAGGCAGAGATGTGAAAATTCAGCTAAAATACAAGTGGGGGGAACGAGACATGACTTATCAAAGTCAGAGATGCACATGGACCATCCAAGACCATCATTCATTCCCTGATATTCAATATTCAACGCTAATTTAAATTAACTTCTATTTCAGTATAGGTGCTGTAATGGTAGGGGCTAATGTCAGTAATGTCAAATTAGTCAGTGTAGGTATTTAACTTAATTGAAGCATGTAATTGATTTCCAGCAAAATATGACTAAAAAGTGGGTGTAGTGACACACCTAACTATATCACATCTCTTAACCCTCACTCAACAAACAAGGAAGCACAGCACTGGAACAAGATGAGCAGTGAACGACATCAAAGAGACTCATGTGAGTAGGAAAGAAGGATCGCAAACGCACTGACCACATATCAACTAAACATGCATAACAAAATCTAATGGTATATGGACTTTATTCAAACAGCATCTTTCTAGTCTTATGGACCACTCAAAGTCAAATCACTCAGCACTTCAACACACAGTTCCTGCACTGCCAGTACAATTGTCAGGAGGAATTCAGTGTCTTGCCCAAGGACACTGCAGCAAGTAGACTAGAGAAGGTGGAGATTGACCGAGTGACCTTCTGTTTAGTGAGTGACCCACTCCTGAGCTCCTGAGCCACAACCACATACACACGCAATATGGTATTAATTAAAGTACAGTATACCCTGTGCTTGCAGTTGTTAGATAAAAAAAAATCAGATATGGCAAAACACTGAGATCACAAGTTGCACCAATCCATATTCAAGAAAACAATTGGAAGTGACTCATTAAGGACACATTCTCCCTTTAAAACTACAAACCAACCAGCTGAATGTGATACACAAACCAAAAGAAAAGCAATGTAACAGATGATTATCCTCATCCAGCTGATATTGACACTCAAGTACACGTCATGTCAAAAAACTAAAGAATTGCTCCATGCAGTCAACACTGAGAACAATGGTGAAAGAGGTCTGGCCAAGGGAGAGAAAGTATAATCCAGCACAAATCAGGGGGTGTTTGAATTATTGAGAGCTGTGTGAAATAAAGGGTATCTAGATAAAAAAGTGATTAAATAAAAGAACAGACAAAGTAAATGGATTTGTCAAAGCGCTTTTACATTACAGTTTCACATTCACCCATTCACACACTCATTCATACAGTGCATCTACTTCCAGTACTTTTGTTATTTTATGGGGGACATTCGGGGTTCAGCATCTTCCCCAACGACACTTCGGCATGCAGATGGTTCAGACTGGGGATCGAACCGCCGACCTTCAGGTTGGAGGATGACCACTCTACCCCTCAGCCATAGCCGCCCAAAGTAGGGCCTCAAAAGCCTCTGTATGTTTGGAGCTCATGCTACCAGGTGAGCTTGTGTTCACTCAGCATACTGTACAGTCCCAACTCTCTCTCCACTCTCATGGTTACTATGCTGTCCATGAAGGGGAAATCCATGGAAAAATAACTTAGGCACAAAATGATAATAGTACCTTTAACTTGGTGTTAAGACACATACTGCTGAGGGAACTGGACGCAAGGGGTACAAGTAGCTCCAAGGAAAACTGTGCCTAAACAGCATTATATTAAATATCCAGGATCTAGGGCTATTCCGGTAACAGCAAAGATGAAATATTGTGATATTAACCAGCCAACTGCACATGATATCTGCTCACCTCATGTCGAGACAGAAACAATAGCAGCAGAACTGGTGGAATTAATGCTGTAGTAGGGGTAAGTACAAGGTAATATAAGTGACAGAAATTGAGCAGAAAGTGTACATTAAATTGCAGAAAGGTGTGTTGCAGCTGTTTTATGTTTCATTATATGAAGTGCAGACCAGACCATGAAAATATCATGAAAATAAAGCATGCATCATCATATTTGTTGTGCAATAGTAGGAGTAGAATTGACGTTGGCTTATTATTAATAATCATGAAATATGATTATTAAATTAACAATTATTTATTAAAAATAATCAAAAATGATAAAGCTATTAATTAAGAACAGTAACACATTTAATTAGAAATGATACGGTTATCCATTAATAATAGTTAAAATAATTAATGAAAACAATAAAATTATCAATTAAGAATAATACAAATCTGTAATCATTGCTTATTGTCGCGGGGCACCACCCTGGTTACAGGGACCAACAATTCAATCTTTAAATATCAGTCTCATAATGATAAATGTCAAATCAATAATCTCAATATTTAATATTAATAATTATTAAAATTAACAGTGAAGGCTTCTAAGTTCGAGCACAGGCAATCATAATCCAGCTGCAATCACATACATATGCACAAATAATCACAGACTACAGATACTTTAATTACAAAAGCATTTATTAAAAAGGGGAAATAAAGTTAGTGTTATTTAATGTTTCATCATTTTAACAAACTCCGATATTTCAAAGATAAACACAGCAGCAGCACTTATCACAATTCAGAAAGTACATGTAAAACCGGCGGTCTACCTATGTATGTCTGTCATGGTATGCGTGTGTGTCTGTGTCAAAGTGTCTCTCTGTGTGTGTGTGTCTATGTGTGTGCATGTGAAATACAGTTAGTGTTATTTAATGATTCATCATTTTAACAAACTCCCATATTTCAAAGATAACAACAGCAGCCGCTTATCACAATTTAGAAAACACATGTATTCATCTATGTGTATCTGTGTGTGTGTATCTGTCTGTGTCTATCAATGTGTCTCTGTGTCTGTGTGTGTGTGTGTGTGTGAGAGAGCGAGAGAGAGAGAGAGAAAAAGAAGGGGGGCGTGGCGATGACGAAGTCACGTCACATCTAAGATGGCGGCCGATCATGATTCGTGGAACCAAGGCCTAAAAACTCTCAAAATGGCGAATTGACTACCAAAACAAGATGGCAGAGCCGTTATGAATTTAGAGCCAGAATGGGAGGAGAGTGAGAGAGGAGGCGTGGCAATAATAGACTCAAAATGGTGGTTTAACTTGCGTTCTTCAAAATGGAGTCTATGTTAATGACACCATGTGGCCGGAGCTCACACTGCTGGTCGTCACATGAATTACACAAAGGGATTTTCAGACAAAGAGAATTCTTTGTCTCTGCTTTGGCGTTCGGCCGCATGGCTTCCAGATGTGTCCAGCCTCTCTGAATATAGATTTAACTAGGTCACATGAACTGTATTCTAAATACAGATCGGATGTGTGTATAGGTCGGTTTAGAAGGAGAGAGAGAGAGAGAATACAAGGAGAGAGCAAAGCTCTCTAAAAGCACCGTCAGAGACAAGTTGCATTTACTTTACCACTCAGCACCCAAGTGGCGTTGTGTCCTGAGGTTTGACCGGTAAAGTATCTTTAAAGTTGTTCAAACGGTCACAATGAGCTGGAGACGCTGCTCACGGCGCTTAAAAACTATGGCACAAGGCCGTAACCGGAAACCGGAAGTGGCGAATCGCCGCTAAAACACTGGAGACTCTGCGGTCTCATACAAAACAAATACATTCAAGTATTAAACAATACGCTACGTATTAGATTAACATCTGCCCAGACAATAAAGCCTCTTACTGTGACCTTCACGGTGTTGCATGCGCGTGTCGCGCGGATATTTCCGAAGTCCAGTGAATAATCGTGGCCGCTCAAGCTCTGTTGCGCTGGTTCCTCTGTCGCAGCGGCGTCGGCTGGGCCGAACAGGAACGGATTCGTCTTGCTCCTCAACGGGATGAACGTCGTGCTTCTTCAGGGATGTGGAGGTCGTGCTCCTCAGCGGAATGAATCTCGCGCTTCTGCAGGGGACGGCTGTGGAAGCCGTTTGTAGATTGTTGGGAAAAGAAAGTAAAGTCCGTGGGGAAAGTGAAACAGTCTGAGATTGTTCCGCGTGCAATTTCCTGTTTGGTCTTTTCAAGTTAAAACAGCAAAAGTCCTTTTGAAAATAAAAATGTCGACTGAGATAAAAGACAATGAAAGAAATGAAAGAAAATAACTCTGGTTGCCCCCTTTAGCAACTAAATCATCTGGAAAGACCCGGAGGGGTCTGTTGACGTCTTCAGAGCAGGGAAAATGGCTGATAAACTAGAAGTTAAGGTTACCCCCTTTAGCAACTAAAACAGCTGGGAGGCCCCGAAGGGGCCTCATGATGTCTTCAGAGCAGGGTAAAAATGGCTGATAAACTAAAAGTTAAGGTTACCCCCTTTAGCAACTAAAACAGCTGGGAGGCCCCGAAGGGGCCCCGTGGTGTCTTCAGAGCAGGGTAAAAATGGCTGTGAGCATTGATGTCTCAGTGGTTTTATTCTACCTGAGAGGTTCTGCCTCCTTGAGGTGCTGGTCATGGGATGATGCTGGCTTTTAGCCAATTGAGTGTCAGAGGTCAAAGGAGAGTGGGAGGGGCCAGGAGCAGAGCAGGGGTTTCTGGGGAGACCCCAGGGATTAAGTTAACACCAGAAGATACAATCTCCATGCTGGGTCTTAGAGGGAGACTTTAGCTGGCTTAATCTTGGCTCAAAGGCCACGCTTTTACGACCCATTGTGTGTGGATCCTACCACATGGTTAGTCTGTAGGGACTCTTGCCCAACAGTCCCCCTTTTGGTCTGGAGAGTGGGCTGTGACCCCGGTCTCCAGGGCAAACTATGGTCGAGAGTCCAGTGATAATCCATGAGAGGTAATCCTTGAGTGGAGTTGAAGCATTGAAAGTTAGTTCATTATGAGGCAGAGAGGCATAAATGTCTTCGAGGCATGAGTCTAAACAGAGAGAGGTAATTGTCTGGGCAGACAGGCTAACTAACATATATTCTAAAACACGGCACACATTTTCAATTTCACATAATGCTTATCAGCAGTTATTGTTAAAATACCAAATGAATTTCGGTGAAGAGTGAAATGAAAGAAAAGTGGAAACACAAACAGAAGAAAATGTTTGAGTAGGTGCTGGTGTTTTGAGGTAAACATGTGTTATCCTGTCAAACCAAAACATTTAGAACGGCAAGTCACGTTCTGTTGTTCGCTAATCTGTGAATTTATGATAAATCCTATTTCTAGGTTTTCAGATCTACAGATATTGGAATTTCACTGCCAAGACTGAATTGCCAAGTGTACCCGTGAGGGCTGCACAACCGTAGTGGTAACGACTTCAAAATCCTCAACGAGGTCTAAGGAGGTTCACTACCTGAACTATGTTATACAATTTACCGACAGAGGGTCTAAAGCATGCAGCTACTGATGGAGTGAGTGGTTTGAGCGGTTTTTGTTTTAAAATTGGGATTTCTTCCCCCCCTTTTCAGATGTGGAGGTGAGAGGGGGTTTCTGGCAGCGCCTTGGTCCTTCCCCGTCATTGAAGTCATCTTTGGGAGTGGAGAAGGAGGGCGTCTGCTCCTTGTTTCGCCAACGGGGTTCAGTGTCTGGTCTCTCAGTGGAGCCTGGAGGAACACGTGGCACAATGTCTTCTCATTGCTTCATCCACACATCTCCGTATTTACTCCTCTGTCCCAGGATGCATCCCATGTGTTGGATTTCGGTCACCACATCTATACTCCTGGTACTGATAGGGTTTCCGTCTGTTCCAGCCCCTGCTTCTCTGTTGAGAGGGATTCAGGTGCTGAGGTCGAAACTGTTTGTGGGGCTGGTTGAAATCCTCACCCCCTTGGTTTTGTGGGGCGCCCTGCTGGAAGGGTCGCTGTTCCTGGTTCTCTTTGCTGGGGTTCATCTTGGCGTGGGGAAAGTTGTCATCTTCCAGCGCCGGGTCCACATTTAGTTGGATTTGAACTGCCAGAACCACGGTGTCGTCTTCGTTGAACCCTCGGTTGTCTGGGTCGAAGCGATAAATGTCTTTTTTTTTAAGGGGCTCTAGCTGCCGGGTGCAGATTTCCTCTCTTTGAGGGGGTGCTGAGTCATCAGGGTCTTCTGACTCGTGTGTGCCACAGTGTTCATCTTTGTGGCCACCATCTCTTGCACCGGGAGTGGAGGACCATCCAGGACGCGACCGTGAGTCATGGTGCGCCCCTGCCTGAGTGGCAGACTGGGAATCTCCTTCAGCCCTCCAGGACGGATTCCTTCCGTCGTTGTGGTGTGGATCAGCATGGCTCCATGCAGGACGTGTTCCTTCTGGCTGGAGTGGATGCTGTGTGTCCGCTGGAAAGGCATTTGGAGTGCCTCATAGCGGTCCCAGGTCACTGCACGTCTAGGGGTTGAGTCCAGCCCCCCCCCCTTTTGTGTCGAGGGGGTTGGAGCGGTCGACTGCTGGGTGTGTCTGGCTCTCCAGAGCAAAGCTTCCTCTGCATGAGGGTTGCGTAGCTGTGCTCGCAGCTTTTCTCCCAGTGTCTCTGTTCCGCTGGCTCCACCGGAAATGACGTCAGCTCCTGGCCCTGTCATCAGGGATATCAGCTCGAGGGGGGGGCAGCTCTGTCTGACTGTGCCCCCCTTTCTGCTGACCTTTGACCTTCGCGTGCAGAGTTTCGTGCTCCTGCACCGCCTGGTCCTGTTCTGTGCGGGTCTCGATGATATGCCGCAGGTGGGAGTTTTTCTCCTGCTCCGCTCGACATGCTGCTTGCATGGCCTGGAGCTCCTTCGCATGTTCTTGGGCCTGCAGCTCGGCTCTCTGCTGGTAGAGGAGTGTCAGTTGACCCAGAGCATGGGGTATTTTTGGATGCGGGCCAGTGGGGTTGATCAGGTGAATGGACAGTTCTTTAATCTTATGATCGCAGGTACTTAAATCATACTCACTCAACTCACTCACCGCATCATTAGAAAAATTTATCAGACTGCTACAGTCTCTTATAGGACGTCTGGTCCTGAGGGAGCAGTTGCCACATGGTGTTACATGCTACTCATCTTCTGAGTGCGAAAAGGCACATGGTGGACTGCTCACGCCTGCTTAGAAAAAGTGGGTAAAACACTTAATTAAAACTACACAACAAGATGCAGAGGTGAGCTTCACCCTGTGTCTATATAGTGTCACTGAAGGATAGCTCGATGGCTCAATCCTTAAGACCTAGTTGGTTAACCAACAAATCTCAACAAAACAAGTCTCTCAAATCTAGTTTGTTTCCTTAAAATTAAAAAAAAACATGCAGAAAATCTCCTATAAAAATAACTAACTACTGAAACACAGTTAGCAACCAACCATAATTTCACAAAAGTCTGTTTAGCAAAGGGAATTAAGAATGAAGAAAATTCAAAAAGAAATGAGTTCTAAACCTGTTTCTCTCTTCAAAAATTAATCATAATTATTGTGCATTGAAATGACACAACCACTGATATGCTATAAGCAACCAATCACGTATACACAAGGCACTAGTATACCTGCTTGGGACAGGTGCAACGGGATTAAAAAAAACTTTCTAAGAGAAATTAATTTCCAAAATTATCTTTCTTTTTCTTAAAATTATTTATGATTATTGTGCATCGAGAACACAAACACCGCTTGCAATCTGCAGCCAACCATGGATACACCAGGCACTGGTATACCGGTTTGCTAAAGGTTCAAATGTATTAAAAATAAAACTTTGCAAAGAAGAAATTTCGAAAATTTCTTTCTTCTTTAACAACGAATCATGATCAATTCAGAATGAGAGGGAAAAAAAAAAAAAATTTCAAAAAAAAAAAATGTTTTTATTTCTGGGGAAAATGAATCTGGATTATTGTACACAGTATTATGATACAGCTGGAGTTAGATTGCCTCACACGGGCTGCACCATTTATGTTATTTAGGTGCAGCGTTCCGCCCTCACACGGGGATCCATTTATGTTAATTAGGTGCAGCGTTCCGCCCTCACACGGGGATCCATTTATGTTGTGCAATAGTAGGAGTAGAATTGACGTTGGCTTATTATTAATAATCATGAAATATGATTATTAAATTAACAATTATTTATTAAAAATAATCAAAAATGATAAAGCTATTAATTAAGAACAGTAACACATTTAATTAGAAATGATACGGTTATCCATTAATAATAGTTAAATAATTAATGAAAACAATAAAATTATCAATTAAGAATAATACAAATCTGTAATCATTGCTTATTGTCGCGGGGCACCACCCTGGTTACAGGGACCAACAATTCAATCTTTAAATATCAGTCTCATAATGATAAATGTCAAATCAATAATCTCAATATTTAATATTAATAATTATTTAATTAACAGTGAAGGCTTCTAAGTTCGAGCACAGGCAATCATAATCCAGCTGCAATCACATACATATGCACAAATAATCACAGACTACAGATACTTTAATTACAAAAGCATTTATTAAAAAGGGGAAATAAAGTTAGTGTTATTTAATGTTTCATCATTTTAACAAACTCCGATATTTCAAAGATAAACACAGCAGCAGCACTTATCACAATTCAGAAAGTACATGTAAAACCGGCGGTCTACCTATGTATGTCTGTCATGGTATGCGTGTGTGTCTGTGTCAAAGTGTCTCTCTGTGTGTGTGTGTCTATGTGTGTGCATGTGAAATACAGTTAGTGTTATTTAATGATTCATCATTTTAACAAACTCCCATATTTCAAAGATAACAACAGCAGCCGCTTATCACAATTTAGAAAACACATGTATTCATCTATGTGTATCTGTGTGTGTGTATCTGTCTGTGTCTATCAATGTGTCTCTGTGTCTGTGTGTGTGTGTGTGTGTGAGAGAGCGAGAGAGAGAGAGAGAAAAAGAAGGGGGGCGTGGCGATGACGAAGTCACGTCACATCTAAGATGGCGGCCGATCATGATTCGTGGAACCAAGGCCTAAAAACTCTCAAAATGGCGAATTGACTACCAAAACAAGATGGCAGAGCCGTTATGAATTTAGAGCCAGAATGGGAGGAGAGTGAGAGAGGAGGCGTGGCAATAATAGACTCAAAATGGTGGTTTAACTTGCGTTCTTCAAAATGGAGTCTATGTTAATGACACCATGTGGCCGGAGCTCACACTGGTGGTCGTCACATGAATTACACAAAGGGATTTTCAGACAAAGAGAATTCTTTGTCTCTGCTTTGGCGTTCGGCCGCATGGCTTCCAGATGTGTCCAGCCTCTCTGAATATAGATTTAACTAGGTCACATGAACTGTATTCTAAATACAGATCGGATGTGTGTATAGGTCGGTTTAGAAGGAGAGAGAGAGAGAGAATACAAGGAGAGAGCAAAGCTCTCTAAAAGCACCGTCAGAGACAAGTTGCATTTACTTTACCACTCAGCACCCAAGTGGCGTTGTGTCCTGAGGTTTGACCGGTAAAGTATCTTTAAAGTTGTTCAAACGGTCACAATGAGCTGGAGACGCTGCTCACGGCGCTTAAAAACTATGGCACAAGGCCGTAACCAGAAACCGGAAGTGGCGAATCGCCGCTAAAATACTGGAGACTCTGCGGTCTCATACAAAACAAATACATTCAAGTATTAAACAATACGCTACGTATTAGATTAACATCTGCCCAGACAATAAAGCCTCTTACTGTGACCTTCACGGTGTTGCATGCGCGTGTCGCGCGGATATTTCCGAAGTCTAGTGAATAATCGTGGCCGCTCAAGCTCTGTTGCGCTGGTTCCTCTGTCGCAGCGGCGTCGGCTGGGCCGAACAGGAACGGATTCGTCTTGCTCCTCAACGGGATGAACGTCGTGCTTCTTCAGGGATGTGGAGGTCGTGCTCCTCAGCGGAATGAATCTCGCGCTTCTGCAGGGGACGGCTGTGGAAGCCGTTTGTAGATTGTTGGGAAAAGAAAGTAAAGTCCGTGGGGAAAGTGAAACAGTCTGAGATTGTTCCGCGTGCAATTTCCTGTTTGGTCTTTTCAAGTTAAAACAGCAAAAGTCCTTTTGAAAATAAAAATGTCGACTGAGATAAAAGACAATGAAAGAAATGAAAGAAAATAACTCTGGTTGCCCCCTTTAGCAACTAAATCATCTGGAAAGACCCGGAGGGGTCTGTTGACGTCTTCAGAGCAGGGAAAATGGCTGATAAACTAGAAGTTAAGGTTACCCCCTTTAGCAACTAAAACAGCTGGGAGGCCCCGAAGGGGCCTCATGATGTCTTCAGAGCAGGGTAAAAATGGCTGATAAACTAAAAGTTAAGGTTACCCCCTTTAGCAACTAAAACAGCTGGGAGGCCCCGAAGGGGCCCCGTGGTGTCTTCAGAGCAGGGTAAAAATGGCTGTGAGCATTGATGTCTCAGTGGTTTTATTCTACCTGAGAGGTTCTGCCTCCTTGAGGTGCTGGTCATGGGATGATGCTGGCTTTTAGCCAATTGAGTGTCAGAGGTCAAAGGAGAGTGGGAGGGGCCAGGAGCAGAGCAGGGGTTTCTGGGGAGACCCCAGGGATTAAGTTAACACCAGAAGATACAATCTCCATGCTGGGTCTTAGAGGGAGACTTTAGCTGGCTTAATCTTGGCTCAAAGGCCACGCTTTTACGACCCATTGTGTGTGGATCCTACCACATGGTTAGTCTGTAGGGACTCTTGCCCAACATATTGTTGTGTTTTGTTGTTAGTGATGTAAGATACAAAAAACTAGAATCAAGCATGATAATGAGGAGAAGGTAAATGGTTTAATTGTTGTAATAAGAAAAGACTGTGGGCAAAATCACTTGTTAAAGCAGCATACTGGAAAAATGTCAAGACAAATTGTGTTCAAGTGTTGATGTGTTTGCGTTTGGAGCAGGGATGGTATATCAATTATGAAGGAGGAATGAAAAGAAGTATGTGCTCTTTTGTTGTGTCATTATTTTAATAAGTCAAGTGTGTTTGGACTCTTCACATAGTAAAAAAAAGTTGTATTGTTAATATCAAAGCTCATGGAAATAAAGGTTGATTGCAGTTTTCCCTTTCAATCAGAAAGGTGTGCTAGGGAAATGTCCAAACATTATATGGTTTGTCCTTACAGAGCAAGGCATATCTAAATCAATGATCATGGTTGGTTTTGTTGTAAGTGTGCTGTTTGGATCTACTGTTTAGGAGGTTTAGTTGTTTATCTGGTCGCTGCCTTTTTACCTGCCCCGCAAGTTTCCTCTACCTTTTGTCACTACTGTATACATTCTTCGAAGGCAAATGCAGCTCCTGTGTTGAGCAACATTTTTAATGTCGTGCAAAATCTGCCAATCTCAACTGACACTCCAAACTTTACATTGGGTGATTTTAACCACGTATCTCTTAACCCTTGTGTTGTCCTTGCTTCCCCTGGCATATTAGGACGCATACATAGGGCAATATACATGTGACCAGCCCTTGAAGATGTATTTGTTACACCACCAGCACACGGTGCCAGTTTTACAGTCTTTTGTCCTGGGGCATATCTGACACCTGTTCCTCTTACTCGCCCTGAACGGGGCTGCTGCTAGGGCCGTGGAAGAGGTCATACGCTCAGGTCGAGCGTCTATGAGGACTATAGCTCTCTGTGCGGCTGCGGCTTTTACGGCTTTCACAACCGCGGCAACGCTTCCGTGCGGGGGATACTCTCCCTTTGTTTGATGCATGGAGTCGCGAGAGCCTTTCCCAGCTGCTCTAGCAACACCCTCTGCTTGTTCAACTTGCCCAGCATCCAGTCTGGGTTGATCTCTCTCCATATCATGAAGGCGTCATTAGTGTTGTGAAAGACAACCAGGGGCCAGCGCGCGGTCATCCTCCTGCAGCTGAATATTACAATCACCTTGTCTAGGTTGTCCACGCCACCTTTGCTGCGGTTGTAGTCCAGGACAAAGACTGGTTTCCAATCCCGGCACCACGTTCCTGTTTTTCTTTGGGATGTTATACACCAGAGTGGCGGTGGGCGTGAATGCAAACTTGGATGAGAACACCTTTATTCCCCTGACCATGAGCGTCCCGATCGGGAGCTCTGGCTTGTTCTTCCGAACCGTGACGACCACGGTGATCTTCCTCTCGAGCAGCTGCCGCGCGAGTTCGTAGGAGGTGAAGTAATTGGCGCATGTGACGTTACTACCTTCTAGGCCGTCCATTACATCGAGCACTACCGGCAACCCCATGTTCCGTTTTAGGCATCTGCTGCCCTGCCTTCTTGTGTACACTTGCATCTTCCAAGCGTAGCTGGATTTGCATCAGAGGCCACCCACGACTTGATCCCGTATTTCGCCGGGCTTGCTGGGCATGTACTGGCAGAAAGGACACCGGCCTAGGGAGAAAAAGAAGACGAGAGGAGAGGAGATGAGAGGAGGACAAGGATTAGCAGCCACTATCTACAAGACCTATAATAATAATAATAATAATAATAATAATAATAATAATAATAATAATAATAATAATATAAAGACTAACCTCTGAACAGAACTAGTTGCTCATCCACGATCATTTCAGGCATTTAAAGTGTCTCGTCTTGCGCTCGTCGAAGCCCAGCAGTCTGGAGTACGTCTGGAAGAGTTTTAGCGGCATCCTGGTCAGCCTGTGGGACTACGACCGCTCTCCCACAGGCTGGCAGCGGCCTCGCCCCGGGACCTGTACAGCCCGCTAAGATCAGCAGCCCTACATAGGCGCACAGTTCAGTGTCATCCATCCCTTTCCATTCGTCAGCATATTTTCGACGACCCTCCCAGTTCGTCATCTCCAGGATGTTGTTCTCTACCGTCGGCGTGATGAACAGGCCGAAGGTCGATGCTATCTCAACGGTGCAGGACTTTGCTGGGTCCCATTGAGTGTGTTTCAGTGCAGCTGATTTTATTTTTCTTATCGTATTCTTATATTTTATTTTGTTCTATTATTTTTATTATTATTATTATTATTATTCGTATATATTTTTATTTTACATTAATAATTGTTTTTTGCTGTACAGCACTTTGGTCAACAAATGCAAATCAGGATAGTTTCACTCAGTGGTGCAGAGGTAACACCTTTTTATAAAAGGTACAAACGAAAGGCCGGCACATGGATCTGCAACTGCGGCTTTTCACGCAGTTGTCTCAACGGACTAATTTTAATTCATAGTTCTCCAAGGGATGTGCGTGTTGCAAAGCAATTCACCGCAAGAACACTAGGTGGAGTAAAGTTTTTTGACGACCTTAGAGTCGCCTTCTTTGTGCGTGGCAGTCGTCATCGACTGTTTATTTACATCGCCACTTCTGCTCCTCATAGCCTTTTTCTGGCGGACAAATTTGTCCCTGATCTTCCTCCACAGCTTCGTACACTCATCGATCTGCAAATCGACGTTAGCCATGATCGCCTTCCAGGAATTGCAGGCCATCTGCGTGTCCTTGTATCCCGTCAATGACGGGTTATGCATGTGGTCATACTTTCGGATCTCTTCTGGGAAAACGCTCTTCTATTTGGTCCATGTTCGTTCTTCTAAATCTTCCTTGGTTTCTGCCAGTATTATGGGGCATGAAACCGGAAATGTGACACCGGAAAGGATGTAGTTAGCAGACCAATCACAGCCTTGTGGGCTGCGTGAGGTTTGCGTAGAATTGTTGTATAGTTACAAAAACGCAAGAAGGGGTATGCAAGCACGCAAGAGGACAGCACGGGGCTCTTGCGCCTGCGTGTCCTTGTGTGTCTCTGAAAACGCAGAACAATTCGCCGACCTTAAGGTACCAACTAAAATATCTGGCGTAAGTACACCAGGCTTAAAATAAATATAAATTCTGAATTTGTAGCTAATATGGATTTCCCTTATGTAAGTTAGTGTGCTATAATGAATTACATGGTATACCATGAGCAAAGGTCAATGCTATGAAAATGTCTTTCTGCTGACACCAAAACAATGTGCCTCACATAAAGCATATTAGCTGTGTCATCGTGTGTCAAAGTCCCAAATATTTGTCCTCCCAAAACATTGGCAAACTCAGCCCCTTATTCACAGCTCCATGGCAAACTAAGCTGTTGACTCTGCTGAAATTGCCTCATAATTTGAACTTCAATTGTCTTATTGTGTTGTTATTAAACTTTCTCAGTATTCCATTAAAACACTCTTATCCAAAGCGACTTAAAATAAGTGCATTCTACAATGAGGGTACAAACACAGAACACCAAGAATCATGTAAGTACATTTACTTAACACCACAAAGAAACAAATGGTCGTCAGGTAAATACTCATCCCATATAAAAGTACAATTTAAAAACGATTATAACCTCTGCTTCAAAAGTGAAAAGGACATTTGCGAAGTTTTCCTCTGAAAACGTCACGTCAGTCATTAACTGCCGACACGGTAAAGGGCTCGTCCAATCACAGCCTTGTGAATGAAGCATCTGTATCCCGCAGACATGAAACTTCCGGCTCGTGTTTTCATAAAGGACCAATTACGGCTGAAGAATTTTTTTTTTACATTTTGCAAGTATTTGGCATAATCTATAAAATAGTGTCTGTCACTGTTGACAATGCCATGAACTTGGATGTGGCGATAAAAACACTACACTTCATAGGCTGTTTTGCACACACTTAATCTTGGGGCATAAAGTGTGTATCCGACGGCATCAGTGGCAAAATGGACAGCCAAGATCAGGGACATTGTCTTTTGAGAAGGCTCAACAACAAACAGTGCACATTTAAACACACACACACAAAATAGGACTAAACTGTTAAAACTAAATTTAAAATGATCCAATTTCCTATGCAATACAAACTCCTATGATGATGATGGAACTATTCCTTTAACAATATCCTGCAATTCAAGCAGCCAGCTTGTGAATGCCAATGGAGAGGGACAGACTTTCTCGACTGACAAGTTCAGAAGGGCAGAGGAGTTCATCCATTTGATGAGGGTGTTATACACATCCACACTCTGTGTTTCTGACTGAGTCTGAGCGGACAACAGAGCATGACCATGACAGTGTAACAATGCAGTCAGCAGGAGGAGAAAAGACAACCAAGGTAGAATGAGCAGGGACAAGGAGAGGACAGTGAGGAAGAGGAGGAGCAGCCACCTCACTGCAAGAGGGCTATGATGTCTCTGCTTGAGGAGCATTTTGCTGCTGAAGATGACCTGAAAATGAAAGTCTTATCTAACAGAAGCACCATGTCCAACCAGCAACAGACTGACAGAGAGCTGAAGCTGTACCAAGAGATGCTACCAACATTGACATCTGATGACTCTGGTGGTGGACCCAAATAACTAAATATCCTTTGCTATCAGAGGTGGCCTTTTCATATTTTTGTGTGCAAGCCTCCTCAACCCCCAGTTAGATGGTACACCCACTGCTAGAGACACTATTTGCCCAGAAAGATCACGTATACTACTGGAAAAGGCTGATATGCTGATAGGTGGTGTGCACAAAATGCACTTTAGTTCTAAAATTTTGCTCCTATTGCTGCTTTCTAATTTTCAAGAAATTGAATTGTATGGTTTATGCCAGTAGGTGTTCTATAAATATTTTCTTGTTGTTCTGGGTTTGCATCCTCATTGTTGTACGCACTTAATGTAAGTCGCTTTGGATAAAAGTGTCAGCTAAATGAATTGTAATGTAATGTTATGTAAATAAGACCTACAAAAAGCAACTCAAAATGGTATTATCCACAAATGCTTTGCACTATCTTGCTATGAATATGAGATAATAATATTCATTACAGTTCTTTAAAGTTTACAATTATTGATTGAGAGGCGGTGGTCTAGTGGCAGAAACTTGGACTATGGGCAGAGAATGTCTCTGATTCGTCTCTAGTTCGACTCCACGGGGAGACAACAAAAGACGAACCTGGATTGATCTGTCCAAAAATCCAAGAGTCTCCCTACCCTTTCTAGTGCCCCTGAGCAAGGCTCCTTACTCCCCCAACATCTGCTCCCCGAGCGCCGTACATGGTCGCTCACTGCTCTCTGTGTCCTGCTCCAGATGGGTCAAAAGCAGAGATTAAATTTCCCTACCTGCATGAGTGTGCCTTTGCATGTCTGTGTATGTGTTTGGGACTAATAAATTAATCTTAATCTTAATTTCATATTTGTTTACAGGGACAATTAGAATATTTTCTTCTACTAATTATCCACAATACGACTATGTGTTGTTCTGTTAATTTAAACACACACATTTTTCAGGCAAATAGTTTCAACATTTCTTCTATCTTAGTTACTACTAATTTACAAAGTAGGGTTGAAGAGCATGTCTGATAAGGCTCCAAGATGAGCTGTGAGGTTTTTATTTTGTAATGTTGTCTGGCTTCCACAAGGCGTTACTGCTACAGCTACTGTGCATCGATCCAGTCCAATAAAGAGATTTTTGTTATCTAAACATTTTACCTCTTTTTTTTTTACCATTTTGAAAATGAAATGGAGAATTGATAAGAACCGGAATCGATAAGCAGAATCAGAATCCATAAAATTAAAACGATACTAAACCCTAGTCGAGAGACCTATGGGCTGAATAAAGAGAGGGAGCTCTGAAAATGAACACAAAGCAGTGAACCAAAAACACAAATTGTAGTTTGGTTCTAAAGCACAAAAACAAACCTGCTGGAAGATGTTTCATTGCAATTTCTTTTGAAAATACAGTCATGAATTCTGCGATCCAGAATTAACTTAATACTATAGACAAAATAATTTTAACGTTTTCTGACTTGACAAAACAATCATTAATTTATTTTTAAATACTCAAATATTTTCAACATAAACAATTGCATTGAAAGACTCAAACTACTTTTGTTATTTATGTGTGTCTGATTTGTCATTATAGCAATCTACAACTCAGTTGAATTAATATATTATATTATTATCGTTTATTTCATTTCAAAATATCTTTAATTAGGCTCAATTTAAGATACCTTAAATTAAGTTAGAACTTCTGAGAATGGGGTTGTAGATATCCTGAACTGGAATTATGAATAGTCAGAACTAAATTGTAGATATCTGAATTTGGAATTATCATCATAATTACGTAGCACATATCTTTAATTCATGTAAAACCTGCAATGTACAGGAAGATGAAGTTGCTTTTTGAATAAACAGCTGGAAAGGGTCAAATGTAGCTTTTGCCTTTTTATATATTTAATAATCGATTCCTCAAAAAGTAATCGAACTCGAACTCTCTAAAAGTCGATATTGTTCAATTTCTACAACCCCATTCACAGTGGGAGAAGTTTTGAGTACATGGCGAGATTTGGTCAAGTCGAAAAACCTAGGACTTTGAACAAAAAGAAAAGAAATGTGCAGTGCAGATGACAGGAAGTTAAAGAAGTGGAAAGGGATCAGAAAACAACAGGGAGGGGGCAGTGGCTGGAAGAAAGTGGTAGAAGTAGAACAAGAAGTGTTTATATTTGAGGTTTTCATTCACACGCAAATATTTCCTACATGAAAATGCAGATTCTTGAGGTGCACTGGTGACCTCACAGCAACAGCCGAAGTTGTTACTGAGCTTAACTTCTGTAATTTCTCTCGACTTATACTTCAGGTAGGTGATCAGGACACAATTATTTATGACTAAAGTAAAACCCATTAAAGCATGTAGGAATCTGAATTACCACTGTCTGTTATTACAACACAATTTTTGAGAATCATTACTGCCTTATTTAAAGTTTCAATAAAATAAAATAAAAATCTGACAAAAATTCAATAGCAAACGGAATCTTACATTTATTTAACCCCAAAATATTGTGTTCCAGGACTATATTAAACCCTGTCTAATTTATCAATTTCATTTAATCCATTCTGCACTGAACTGATAGATAACCCTCTTTTTGTCATGAATAGTGTCCTTGTATTAAATTGTCAAAGACTATAAAAACCCTTGTGTTTTTATTGGTTTTCTCTAAAATTCTGAAAGGCGACCCAAGATATGTTCTGGGACATTTTTTACTATTGACAGTATGTTGGAAGCAAGTGGTAATAGTAGGCATTGTTCAGTTTGACTTTGTGATGTTACCCTCTTACTGCAACTGTGAATAAACATCAAACAATGATGATTTGATCTTGCTAACAGTTTACAGTATTTTCTTTGATATGGCAGGTTTTAAGGCTAGACTATCTGCAAATGAAGGTGAATCGTACCAAATGTCACCAATGATGAGGAATAAGCTTTTACAGTTTTTGAATTTGACTAATTAAAAGCAGGACTCGAACATAATGGAGCTTGCTCAAGAAGACACAGGCTCAGAATGGCACAATGGTCAAACTATATCCAGGTATTACAAATCAATCTCATAAAGTTACCTGAACTACCCCAACCCTGTTCTTCAAAATAAGCATTACATTTTTCTGTAACCATTACATTTTTCTGTGTCTAGAAAGTGCCTAAAAAACAACAAAATCTCGTGGAAAACCTCTTTTGGTAGGAGATAAGATGACTGCTGGAGATATCCCAAATACACATCTGTCAGTTGTAACTATGCTAACAGAGAGGCTCACTAGCATTAGGGCTAACTCAGCTATGCACATTGGAAAAACCGTATGGTAAACTTGCCATACTGGACACAAGTGATATAATTTCTAGGCTAAGTGTGGCTGATAAGCGAGAACATGCAGAATCCCCAGCAATGACCTGAAAGAATCACAATTATTTCACACCCTAGACTGTAACAACTTAGTGTTTTAGGTCATGTGCCACACTACTCTCTTACAAAATAGATGAACTGCAAGCTGCCATTAACACACTGGTTCAACACAGAGATACCGAAGGTTAAATGCAATATACTATCTAACACATGTTATAAACGTATACATATTAATATAACAGTTCTATTATAACCCTGAATAATATTAATAAACTATCTATGCTACCATCGATACAGATGTTTTTACAGGTCAAAGGTCACCCGATGAAGTATCTTGATGTCAAATTAAGTGCATACAGACCAAAGCTCTGTTAACCCGCCTTTAGGACAAAATCATATTACTGCGAAGTGGCTGAACTGTGATACAAATCTAAAGATAAGCAGATTATAGCATGCACGTGAATGTTCTCAGTACAATATTGTGTATGCAGCACCATTGACGGAACAACATCTATGTTTTTCCATGTCCTTGAGGAGCCCCTTGAACCACAACAAGGGCCCCTTGTGTGGCCCCTCACTTGAATATATAAAGCTGAGGCTGGCAGAGAAGCAGCTAACGCAAGGAGTTGTGGTAACACAGGCAGGGATGCAGGTAAATATACACCCACACACACTACACAATATTCAAGCTTAACTTGAAATATTGCTGATGGCCTTGGGAGGCTATCAGCAGGAAATACTTCAATGTCAAGAATCAAAGAAGCATGTGGAAGAGACGTTGAGAGAGTGTAAACAGAATAAAAGATGTAAACTCTCTGGGTCTATAACAGACGTTTGACTGCTTTCATGATCAACAAAGAAAAAATGACCAGGTTTCAACGGATTTTATCTGACAGCCATTTGTAATCCTTCAACTGGTTCAGTATAAAACTTGAACGAGCAAAAGACACAGAGTTTAATCAACATTCTATCTTCTTTACTCCATATACGCAGTTTTACCTTTCTGCAGAGCCGCTTCCGTTCACTTTCTTGGTCAGTCAGCTCGAGGAAACATCGTTTACTCTTATTTACTCCGAAGCGATCTGAAGCGACTCCTTCGGCTGCGCTGAACCTCCTTTTACACCCACCCAATTCTCTGCTGCTGCTCACATTTGGCTTTCGCTGCGAGTTCGAATCCTTTTTTCCCGGAAAGGGAACCTCTTCGCTGCCACAAAGACTTCGTCCTTCCCCGCAAGTTCCATGCTACACTGTAAAGAGGAAGCGGTGTGGGAGAAACGGCAGGAAGTTCCCCCTGCCTGGTCTGCAGTATGAGAAGAATGTCCCCCCCCCCCCCCCCCCCCCCCCCACACACACACATACATACACACACACACCTCTTTCTCAAGCCGACGCAACTGGAGGGAAAAAATGCATCAGAGAAGACCCTTCTCTAATTTCCCTCGCTTTTAAACTCACAAACGTAATTATAATTAACAAAACTAGCCCATGGAAGGAACCTATACATCACCAAACTATTATTACGTCTGAGCATAGCATTTGTTATATTATCAACACAAATTGGTAGTTGTTTTGAATCCATGTGTCACAGCCATCAACTCAGAAAAGGATCAAAAATAACAAAGGTCTTTTATAAGTTCCAGAAAAAACTTGTAACATTGCAGCCAGGGGCGGACTTCAGGGGGGGGGGGGGGGGGGGGGGGGGTCATTATGTTGTGGACTTTTATAGCCTGACGTTGTCAGACTCACAATTCTAGTCAGAATGTGAGTCTGAGACCGTTCCATTGGGCTGTGATTATGGGGCGTGTTTCAACTGACCAGGAAATAAAATTCCTCTTCGCTCAATTGGATAGACCTATAACCAATCAGAGCAACATAGTATGTGACGTATGTTAAGCAACGCATTGTGAGTTATTTACTATCGCCGGGTTCACACTGGACGCTGAAGCGATGCCGAAGCGATGCTTCAGCGCAGCGCCAAGCCTTAAATAACAGCTGGCTCCCATCCACTCCCATGTTAAAACTTTGTGCCAGTCACACCGGAGGCTGAAGCACCGCGCTGCGCCAAGGCTGCCTCGCGCCGTGCAGCGATCATTTCGGCGTCGAGTCTATTTTTTGCGCTTGACACGAGTGTATCGCACCAGGAAACACACTGAAAAACGATTTTAAACGATATTGATGACATATTTTATATGATATAAATGATCAAATATGCATCCCATACTTTGAAGTCCCCTTCTGTTGTCCTGGAGTTTTAATTTGACCAATGACATTATTAAATGTCCCCCTCTGCCCATTCACTACAGCCACACAAGCAGTGATACAGATAAAAAGAGAGAGAGAGGGGGCTACGTGTTCCCCACATAGGCTTGAGTGGAGAATACGTAATTTACCCCCGACACCCGACATTTAACGGAGCAAACAGTGAAGTTCTTCAACATGGATGACATTAAATTAATAATTGAAGTGGAGAAGTACAGTGAGTTGTATGATCCTCGGAACATGTTGTATAAAGACAACACCAAGGAGGACACATGTTGGGACACTGTTGCTTAATGTTGGAGCAACAAGTAAGTATATGCTTTTAATCTACTGGATCAACGGGTGATATTATTAGCGCTGCCCGGCGGTTCAGCGTCGCTTCAGTGTCCGGTGTGAACAGCCAAGCGCCGGCGCGATAAGGATTAGCGCGGTGCTTTGGCGTCGCCTCCACGTTCTCTGTTCCTCTTTCAAAATGAATGCGCTGTCTATGTCTTCTAAAACAGACTCAATTGCAGCATCTACACATCTCAGCTCTCCAGCGGCAGGCATGTTTGTTGAAAACGAATTCAACCCAAGGGCACTTTGATGACGTGGTTGATTACGTTACCGTTGATCATCTGTCCATCATCGTATAAAGCCCGCCCTGACAATCTGATTGGCCCGGTCGGGCATAATTTCTCCTCAATGGAGCGACCCCAGACCGAACTTCCCGACCTAAAATGTTGTGGGCGGGGCTAAGTTCGTCTGGCATCCAGGCTAGGACTTTTACACATTGACAGCCAAATATCAGAGATCTGCTTTTTCAGGAAAACAAAATCTAATCAGACATATTATTTGCTTTAGCGTATTTAATGGGTGCTCTCTACTGCTAGTCCAATATACTGCTATGGAAAAAAAAAAGTAAGGAAGTAAAAGGACCCCAGTAATATCAATGCACGTTGATATTAAAGTAATAAGGTGCTTCTGGGAATTATTCACGGATGTTAGATAAAGGCAACTCAGAGAGAGGCAACTCAGAGAGAGGAGCCGAGCACAGACAGGCAGCAGGGACAGTCTGACTCAGGCATGGAGTCTCAGGTAAGTTTGTTAGTTTTTGTCTCAGAGTTATGATGTAAAGCCCTTTCATATTTAAACTTGTAAAAAGTAAAGACATTGTTGTTGTTTTGAACTGTGTAGTTATCAATATGGAAACACCTAATTTATATTATACGAGACAGACTGCTCAGGTCACAGAGAATGATGAAAGGGTCAGATCCAGGGAGAGAGCTAGGTGACAGCGGCCCTATTGCAATTGCCAGCACCACCACCAGCAACAGCCCAGAGGATAGGACCAGAGGCAGCAAAGATCATGACAACCCTTTAATATATATGTATATATATATTTATATATATATATATACAGTATATATTACTATACGTACTACAAAATGTAAATCAAAGACATGAAATAAGAGACCAATAAGAACAAGTTAGCATAAAACAAAGACAAATCATAAAACTAGAAAAAGGCATAGAATATGTTTACAAAAATATGAATAAAGACAATAGTGTTGGAATAAATAAGATAAAATCTATTAAAACCAAGATCATAGAAATAGGTGTTAAGTTGTTTCTTAAAACAATCAAATTTAGTAGCTTGTCTGTGTGGTGGGAGTTTGTTCCAAACAAAATAGCTACAGAAAGCTGCTTCCCCAAACTTTTAATGTTAATTCTTGGGATTTTAAGCAAGCCCGGAGTAGAAGACCTCACGGTCTAAGAGACTTAGAAACAAGTAAAATAATTTTTAAATTAATCCTCAGTGATACTGGAAGCCAGTGTAAAGACACTAAAACCTGTTGTAATGTGATTTTTCCACTCTTTCTCGTTAAAACCCTGGCTGCTGAATTTTTTACAAGCTGTAGTCGATCAATGAAATAAATAAAATTAGGCAAAACATCAAGCGCAAGTTGCTGTAAATTTATCAGAGAGAGCTTTGTCCATAAACAAACATTTATCAAACAACCATCCTAACTACTTGTTATCCTCTCCATATTTGTTCAGTGGCTTCAAAAGCCTACCTGTGGAGGTCATATGTATTGGATTTACAGTCTATGGCGCAGTAACTGAAAGTTGAACAGGAAGTGGATTCGGGAGAAGGTGGGTTCAACTCTCCACCACACTCAAAGTGTCCCTCTCCACTTGTCTCAGAGGCCTCTGGAACATCAAGGAGGGGTCTGCGATGGCGATGATTCTTGCATTGTTCTCCTCCATCCCTCTGGACAACAGTAAGTATGACCTTGATGAGTCCCAATCTTTAATGACAGTGGCAGTTTTTGTCCATCCTCGTTTATTGGCCAGCATCATAGCAACGCTGATTCCAGACTTCAGCTCTGGCAGAGGTTTAGATATATTGTCTGCTGTTATAGGCATGCCCACATCTCTCTTTAGTTGAATTATATTGTTGGGGCTTTTGACCTTTATTTCATTAGGACAGAGAGAGCAAGTGGTGAAAGGGGGGAAAAGAGAGTGGGGACAACATCGGAATCAAACCTGGCTCACTGCAGAGGCGTGTAGCCTTATCGGGATGGCAGCAATGAAGAAAGGTTCGGTCTGTTAGAATTATTCTGGCTGTCTGGACAGCTCTCTTTCTCTCTCTATGGGCTTGAGCATGAGGGCTTGTTGTGATATGTCTGAAATCATTCTCCTGACAAATGTGGATGAAAGCTCTGCCCAAGAATTGGTGACTGCAAGGGACTGAACCGAAAGGAAGGAATCCCAGGAATGACCTTCAATCCAATAGACAAAACAGAATGGCAAATGTAAAAATTGCTTAAGCACACAAAAGGTACAAGAATAAAGGCATTAGTATTCATTTGAGCAAACCCCATATGGTAAAGATGTTCTTTAGTTGTAGTTTTTTTTATTCAGTTCATTTACTGGGTATTGGTTGAATGTCTCTGTATATCTCATGTCACATAATACACCTAGCAGATTTTCTGCACTTCACAATACTCAATACATACTTTCTGCCCTGCAATATTTCAGGCCTCATCTTTTCTGGAAATACTATACTGTCATTGTACAACATCAGTTGTTCTGACATTGTGTAGTAAGGACTAGAGGTGTAGTAAGTGAAGTAGTAACAGCATATTGAACCACCCTCTCATCATTTAATGTTGGACTATCTGCTGCTCAGCATTGTATAGGCTGTATGGTCTGATGCTTGACCAAGTCCAGCTCTGTGGATAAGATAGGCAAAGCTTGGTGGACTGCTTCCTTTTAGGCCACTATTTAATTGGTCAGCACTGACTTTCTGTCTAGAAAGGGTATTTGATATTACAAGAAGAAAATCTTTCCATGGCCCATATTCAGTTGTGGGGCTATAGCACATCATATTAAGCAGAGTAACCTCTGAAACCTCAAATGCACTGAGTGAGGATCTTGGCATTTTATTTTATTTATTTAATTCCTTTCATTTTATTCGTCTGATGTTTCTGGTATGGCTACTGTATTTTACTTGTATAAAGTAGTCCTGGGTACTCAAGTAAGGACCAGCACTATACAGTATGAAGCCGTGCATCTTCCGCTCCGGCAAATATTTCACAATAAAAACCTTTTAAAAACAAATAAATGAATTCAGTCAACAGAAACTTTGGCGTGCTTTCATATTGATACAGGTAGTCTACAGGAAGGGACAATGAAGAATTGAAACTGTGCTGGCAGATCATTTTGCCTTACTATTCTGCGTTGAACCCTTCTCACATCTTGAGAAGAGCAGCGCGGCCTTCAGCAAGTGACTATTTCTTATTTTGCACATAGTAGTGTTGACAGACACTGACTCAGCAGAATTCTCTCACCCAATTCAATTTAAACATTACAGACTATGTGTCATGATTCATCCACAAGGTCTGGAGTTGGCCATGAACAATTCAGTTAAATCCTATGACCTTTGAACCAGAATGACTACTTCATATTTCCAGTAAGTGGCACTGTTGATCCATTTGGCCTCAACTGCCAAATATTGCCTTTGGGTTGTGTATGTGTTTCCCCTCACTGTACATGTCAAGCTTGATGCAGATTGGAGCATATGCAGTGACAATACAAACACGTCCTATTTGTTGGCATTTCATCGAGGGTCACGTTCGCTGTAGAGGCTGAAGTGTCAAAACATCGGGTCACCAACTTCTCAAAGCTTCCCTGAACAATTTTGAGCATGATCAATACAAAAGCCAGGTTTAGCATGTCCAAATACACCACTAAAAGAAATTAGCGAATTATTCAAGTAAAAAATCTTTACTGATGTACATTGTATAATAACGTAACAGTCAGGGGGAAACAGCCATCAGCGGTTTTCCCTGTTTGGAACAATCCTGCACTGGCACAGGCAAACTGCCGGACAGTTAAGCTGCGTGCACATCCTGTTCGGGATCAATATGGGCTAAATTCATCCCTATGAGCAGATGATTATATAAAATAATTTTAAAGCTTATATATGATCACAGAACCTGAAGGGGAAAATTAACACTGCACACACAAACAGAGACCCCGGGACTGTTTATTTATCGCATTTCATATCATCATCACATGTTAAACAACGTTATCGCATATCACATGTTTTCTGATTATTGTGCAGCCCTAACAGTCAGTAGTTTGGGACACTTGTATTGTAGAATACAACATAATGCGTTTATTATCATCACACAGCTGAAATTCAGCGCAACTTCTCAGTTGCAGGCCCTACATACAATATAAATAAGAACGTCAGCAACAATCAATCAATGCAACTCTACAGACAAAACAGTATGAATATAAAAGATATATGTATTGCACTACATTTTTACATTTGGATAGTGCAAGCTTTGCTTCAATGTAGTCATGTTTTTTATACTCAAACACATGTTTTATGTTAATGTAATAGTGATTTTTATGCAACCCCACAATTATCACAGGTTCCATCCTGGCCATGCCACTGACAACGGGGCGGGGCACAACTTGCGAACCTGACAATTCTGGTGTGCGAGCTGTAGGAGAGAGCGGGGTAATGTGAGAAATGTTTTACATTATCTCCCCTCTAGGCGAGCTATAATTATATATCAGTAAAATTTACACATTTCCCATTAATTTAGGATGTTTCCTAGCAATGGAAATGATCAGAATGTCTTCAGGATAAAGGGCAGTGAAAATATGATTGTTTTTAAAAAGTGGTCTTGTGTCTCACTTTACCCCAGCTTAGGGGTAAAGTGCCCCTTACTTTTTCCACTTTAAAACTACCTTAACAACACATGTTGTAATAGTTAAAATCATGTCAGCTAGATTGACAACCACACATTGCAAAAATAATATCGAACTAGTAACAGAATCATGGGGATTGGTCAATTAAGCACATTTATTATTATTATGGTTCATGTGATCTCTTGCAAACCCTAGCTTACCTGCACATTGTTTCTCTGTCCATTTTTTCTCTATGAATCTTTTGAGGGTTGTCTTGTCAACATTTCTATCCCTTCCAGCTTTTCTTAAGGACTTTTTTCCTTGCATGACCTCAGCGGCTGCACTCTCCATCTCTGCGAGGGGTGTTTAGCCCCAGGTTGTCTTCCTGGTGTAGTTTCTTGGCATGATGGCTTTTCTACAATGATTATGACATTAAAAAACTTATGGTACATGTCTCACTTTACCCCACAGCATTTGTCTCACTTTACCCCACAGCCACCATTTTAGAAAAAACAACATCTCTTAGCAATTCAGGCTAATCTTCAGCTAGCATCAATCACATGGTTTTATATGTTGGAAGTTCATCAACATGTATGATATAATTTTTTCTACCTGAATCAATTCGTTTTTTTGACACAACAGTTGATCAGTGATGGGATCTAATTTATAATCGTTCCGTACGCACAAAACGGGGCCTTAACAAACTTGACAGGAAAATGAGCGTATTTCTACGCAAACTCTGACCCAGGCGTACAATCGTTTTGGAGATGGGAGAGCGGTGACACAGAAATGAGGTGGTGAACTGAAGCCGATTATTGATCTAATTTATCATTTACATTCAAAACAACATCTTAGTTTTGCTCGCGTGACATATCTGCTCCACAAAAGCCTTTCAATTTAAAATATAAAACACCTAATGACGCCGAGTCATTAATAGGTTTTAATAATATCTTATAACACTGTGCGTGTATCACCAAATCTCTGCAGTGAACGTGACTTTTCCATCATGCGCACAGAGAACCCAGTGCACAGAGCGCACAGGAGATCACTGACAAGAAATCAAGAAACTGTCCAAATAATATCCCAGAGTGGAGGCAAGGACCCACTGATCTGAGGGAATCGGTCCGATGCTCTAAATAAATAAATACTGCAGCGACAGTGGTGAGGGGGATCTGCTCGATGTGTGCATGCGAATGGAAGGACGAGGAGGAAGGGAGGGTTCAGCGGTTTCTGATTTCACACATTGTGTTATCCACATCAGCGGCAGAGTGTCAGTGTGTTTTCTTTATTAGTGAGATCACTGCTGTCCCATTAAATCGTTCTTCACCTCAACCTCAATAACAAACACTTCGATGTCAGTGTCAGAAAGTTTCACTTCTTCTTGTCATTGCTTGATGCAGTGACTCCGTCAGGACTCAAGGTGGAAACCCATTGGTCAGCAGCATAATTTGATATTCATGCTGTGCTTTGCATTGGCCATTTATGGTTGATAGTGGGCGTGTGGAGGGCGGATTTGGAGGCAGATCCACTATGCACGTTTCCAGGTGGACTGTGATTTATAAAGCGAACATTGCGTTCAGGTGTGCGTGCACGGTTTTATAGATCGGAATTATCTTTTGTGTATGCCATTTCAAGATTTTGTACGTACATACACTTTTAATATGAATCTTACGCACTCTTTTATAAATGAGACCCCTGGTATCTCTTATGTGCCATCCTGGAGGACCTGGACTACCTGTGCAACCTGATTTGGCTGCAGGTATCACCTCATGCAACCACTAGTGAGGACACTATTGCAGACAGCAGTACACAAAACTGGAGAAGAATCAGTCGAGAGGAAAGGAGAGAGCAATTGTCTGTGGCCATATAAAGCCATTCCCTTTTTGGGGTTGTCTTGCTTTTGCCTCTCCATGCACCTGTGGTCACTTTCATTTGCACCAAAGCAGGTGAAACTCATATCGTACAAGAAGAGTTTTTTTTTTAACTGCAAGCGACAATGATCGGGGCCCTCACAGACTGCGTTATGACGTGGTGTTCTGCAGCGTAGATGCTTAAGCCTGAAACATGCTTCTGCGACTGCGTCTGCGTCTTTTCACGCCGCTGTGGCGCAAGACTCGTTTTCATTCATGCTTCCCCAACCGTTGCGCGTCTTAAAAGCAATTCCGCGCCAGAACACTAGGCGGAGTAATGCTTTTTGTCGAGACGACCTTAGAGACGCCTTCTTTCTTCTTCGTCGATTGTTTATTTACATAGCCACTGCGGCTCCTCGTAGCCTTTTTCTGGCGGACAAATCCGCCAGTCAATGACAGGTTATACAAGCTATCATACTATCGGATATATTCTGCCAAGTGCTCTTCTATTTGGTCCATATTCGTTCTTCTAAATCTTCCGTGATTTCTGCCAGTATTATGGGGCATGAAACCGGAAATGCAGCTCCAGAAGGGATGTAGAGCAGACCAATCACAGCCTTGCGGGCTGAGTGAGCTTGCGGAGCTTTGCCGTAAATTTTAGAAAAGGGGGTCGACACCCGTCAGCACGTAAGGAGGGATACATAAGCACATAAGGGCCCCGGAAGGGCTCTTGCGCTTACGGGCCCGTGAAAACGCAGAAGCATGTTTCAGGCTTTAGGGTCCATTGACACGGCCTGGTACAGCTTTGTACGTTTGAAAAAGGGTCTAAAGAGTTAAATTTCACATCCTGTTGGTGGTGCGATGACTATGTTGAAGCGACGCTTCAGCGCAGCGACGCTTCAGCGCAGCGCCAAGCCTTAAATAACGGCTGGCTCCCATCCACTCCCATGTTAAGGCCAATATATGCTTCTCCGAGTCCGTTGCGGACGGACGGACGGACGGATCCGACGGACACTTTTTGATCATAGTTCTCCATTGCTGAAAACAATTGCAGAACAGTAGGTGGCGCAACGGAAGACGAGCTTAGAGAAGCCTACCTCATGAGTTCTCAGAAGAAGTCCATGTTCATTATTTATCTGCTCACTGCTTTTCACACACACAGTGTACGATGGCAACTCAATAAAATAAAGTGACACCCTGCGGGTCATAATGCTTATGTTATCGTTTCTTAGCGCAGCGGTTCCCCGGTCTTGTTTCCGAACTGCGTTGCTAATTCCACTACTTGAAGCTGCACGGAGGCAGCTTCCACACACACAGTCAGCAGGGACTCCGGATACTAACTACTACCAAGTATTTGCTTCTAACCTGTCGGTATTTGAGAAACAGTGTCATGATGGCTGTGGAATTAAAGTCGTGACAGCATGTTTTTTCACAGTTACCACCGCAGTTAGCATGGTGGCTGGGACGCTAGCGGCGTTATGAAAGTTCGTTATAACCATATGTGGTCGCACCCTCGACACCCGACATTTTACGGAGCAGACAGCGGAGAAGTTCTTCAACATGGATGACAATAAATTAATAATTTAAGTGGAGAAGTACAGTGAGATGTATGATCCTCGGAACATGTTGTACAAAGACAACACCAAGAAGGACAAATGTTGGGACGCTGTTGCTTAATGTTGGAGCAACAAGTAAGTATATGCTTGAATGGATCAACGGGTGATATTATTAGCGCTGCCCGGCGCTTCAGCGTCGCTTCAGTGTCCGGTGTGAACAGGCAAGCGCCGGCGCAATAGGGATTAGCGCGGCGCGGCGCTCTGGCGTCGCCTCGGTGTTCTCTATTCCTCTTTCAAGATAACTGCGCTGTCAACGTCTTCTAAAACAGACTCGATGGCAGCATCTACACATCTCAGCTCTTCAGCGGCAGGTATGTGTGTTCAACCCAAGCGCACTTTGATGACGTGGTTGTTTACGTTACTGTTGATCATCTGTCCATCATCGTATAAAGCCTGCCCTGACAATCTGATTGGTCCGGTCCCTTTCGAACCGGGCATAATTTCTCCCCAACGGAGCGACTCCAGACTGAACTTCCCGACCTTAAATGTTGTAGGCGGGGCTACGTTCGTTTGGTGTCCATGCTAGGTCATGCCAGGACTCTTATCAAAAATGTCAACTTTGGCACACTGTTTCAACTTCATGTTTCCCAGGGAAACACAACAACGGTCAAGTCCTCTGACAAAAATCCATGAATAGTCCAACGTGTCATTATCAAGGTGTTTGGACTGCGCGGACCAAGTTGATCTCATAAATTTCCTAGGAGGAATTAGTTAAAGTGTGATGTGTGCGAATCACCAAAAAATGGCCACTTATTCCAAAATCGCTGACTTCTTATTGGGTTTGGAATATGGGTCCTCTTAACATTTTGTATACCAGGGTATGATACATACGACAAACTATTTTCTTGCATTTTGGTAAAACGTGCCGCAAGGGCTGCCCTTTTGAGGCCGCTATTCAGGCAATTGGTTTCCAAATATTTCAATAATTATTAGAAAATGAAAAATAACAATGATCAGAGTAATTCCAATAGAGTATTCACACTATTAGTGCTCGGGCCTAATTATTATTTCACATCTTTTTCATTATCAAAAATATCAAAAATATGGTGAAGGATGAAGGCTTTCAAAGGATAATTTACACTTACAAACGCAGGCACACACTTATGGGATAAAAGTCTTTAGAAATTAAAGGCAGGTTGAAGAAGAGCTTTAAGGAGAACCACAGTATTACACTCACAACTGATACACCTCTGTTGGAAGTGTTGCAATAGAGGTGTATCTCAGGGTTACAATCACCTCTTTGGGAGGATTTGGAAATGGTCTCACACAGTCTGACAACGATAACGCTCAAAGAGAGACACAAAAAAATATCTGAGCTCTTGTCCATGACAGCGGCGCTGATGTCGTAGAAGCGTTGACGATTTTTGCAGAAAAGCATGGATGGACATCAGTGCAACGTGCAGGTCACACCCTGAAGTAAGTTGTGCAAAGCGGTCTGAAGAACCACCAGCTTATCTCCAAGTGTGTGTCTGCTGTAAGATACTTTTTTGAACATTGTAAAAGGAGTGGAGTGGGATGCACCAGTTTAAGAATATGCAGCTGTTAATAGGGTTCACCGCAACATATGCTGGTTCAAGACACAAGTTGGAACAGCACTACCTGGATCTCAAGCCAGCTCCATGGAACCTGATTGAGGAGCTGAGCCTTGAGCCATTTGAAGGATTTAATGTGTTTTTGAGTGGGTCACAATCTCTGCATTCCACAGCTACTCCAAAGCCTTAAGTAGTACATAGAGAGTTCCGCTTTTGAGACATCACCAGTGAGGTAATTACAGGACTATTTGTGTTTCAACCTGAATTTCCAAACACGTTTCCAATTGCTTCTGCTTTCGATACCACGTTTCAAAAACTTAACATCTTGCCTGCTGATGACTTATTCAAGGTCTAAAGTAGAAGACTTGGCACTTGTTGCCAAAAAAGGAAGCGAAGCCAAATGAAAGTGAAAATGGAGCCTCCTGCACAACACAAGAAAGCCTAGTAATGGACGTCAATGGTGCAACATTGTTCCTCGACAATATACTAGGATCAGACTCCAGTGCGTGTGATGAAGAGGAGCAGCAGAAACTGTGCAAAAGGAGGTCACAATGTATTTTGGAGAAGACACTCTGTCCAAGAAGGAGAATCAGCTGTCATGGTGGACATACAATGGAGCATGCTGTCCAATGCTGGCAAAGCTAGCAGACTACTTACTGTGTATTCCACCAGCATCCAAGCCATTAGATCAACTGTTTTCTGCAGAAGGAAACATTGCATCTAAGCTCATGCTCAGCCCCAGTTCTGAAAATGTGAAGGTCTTGCTAGCGCGGACGCTAGCTATCCAACCAGCTTAACGCTCTCAAATAAACTCCACAGCAGAGATGTCAACTTTTGCGAGTTTATTGAGTTGGTGAAACAATACAGACATGACCAGGGTCGGACCTAGCACAACTGGCGCTCTAGGCAAGCTTCACTCCTGGCTCCCCCCCCCCCAAAAAAAAAACTTAGTATAAAAGTATTTCTACCTTCGTTGAAGTTGCTTGGACCCACACACTCTAACCAAAAGCCTAAATTTGCTAGAATGTTCCGACAACACCAAGGAGGTGTGTACCCCTTCCGTTTTCATTTTTTGGGCTCGATTCAAAAAAGAATTAAAGTCAAAAGAATGGTTGGAGATATATGTTACGGGTCACAAGATTGATACCACAGCAACAAAGTATATCAGTAGAATACAGCATGAATGCAACAGCAATAACGACAAAGAGCCTTCAGTTCCTTATCCAGACTGCATCTTATTCAAATTAAACCCAATTTTCAAGTACAAGCATTTCTCTGAGTATAACTGCATTTTAAAGCTCATAAAACATACATTCAATTATTATGGTGTCTCTTTAGTTCAAACATCTTAATACACATTATCACTCATAAAGAAATATAAACATTTACAATATAGACCTATTGAACATTAGCTTATAACTGGTCTTTATAAGGCACAATAACAATACATGACTTAATTACAGAGTCTGTGTGTGTCAGAGCTGAACTACACCCTGTGTAAAGTAAACAATATGCTATCGCGACCCGCCTGCAAGACAACGCACAGGTAAAAAAAACACCCATACATGCGAACGTAGCCCTGCCGACCTAGTGGCGCGAGTGTCACTGCCCAGTGGAGTTCTTAAGTTTTACCAGTCTAAGTAGATAATCAAAACGACATCAATATGTCTCAATGAAACTCGTGGTGATCAAGCGAAGCTTTAGGAGTTATAGTTGACTCTCACCCACTACTAACCTGTAGAATACAGGATGAATGCAGCAGCAATAACGACACAGAGAATTCAGTTCCTCATCCAGACTGCATCTGGCATGTGGGCGGACATTACCCCCAAAGAGACAGTACTGGGTGCAACTGCTCCAGTGCCGAACGTTCCACCTTAGTGCTGCTGTCATTTACTGATCTCTCTAATGAAACATAAACCCACGTGACTATCACGTTTTTTTTTAGCAATAATCTTAAATTACTGTTTATAAGTAATTAATTACAATATTTTGGGGCATACCACATATAGAAGGGGCCGTAAAAAACTCTGCCCACCAAAGCTATATATATATACCACATCCAAGAGATATGATCCTGCCACAACTCTTTTTTTTCCACCTTCAAATGCTAAAAGTATTATTATTCAAATTTATGATATGATAGCATACACAGAGGTGCAATGTTGGATGTCCCCTAGCATAGCCACTTCCGGTAGTTGACATTTAGGCGTAAATCATGGTGTAAAATACCTCTATGGCAGTAGACCATGCCAAGGGGCTCTCACCACAGCAGCCAGAGACGAACCATACGGTTTTTAACATTTTATTTAGACCCGGTGTAAACATTAACTTAAATCAAACCTAAAGCGGCCAGCAGTTTGTGATGGCGTGTCTGAGTTTGTCTGAGTTCGTCTGCGTGTTCTCCCTTGTGTTCCATTCTCAGTGTCTCGAGAATCTTCTGAGGCAGCTCAGACACTGCGTTTTTAGCATGAGGATCAATCAGAATCAGAATCAGAATCAGGTTTAATTGGCAAAGTAAGTTGTACAAACAAGGAATTTGACATGGTGATGTGGCTCACAATGTTATACATAGAATACACATAACATCACAAAACAAAACAAACGATGCGACTAAGAAAAAGAAAGAAATGAAGTGCAGGGATAAATATTGAACGGTATGAGTATTACAGTTGTACAGTGAGAGTGAAATAAATAATATAATTAAATCTAACTACAATATAATATAACTTCAGAGTATTTGTACAGTGGTTATTATAAAGAACCAGGGTTAATGCACAGTGCCACGGTGGATTGGCTGTTCAGAGTGAGACGGCGTGGGGGAGGAAACTGTTTTTGTGTCTGGAGGTTTTGGTGAACAGAGTTCTGTAGCGGAGTTGGAATAGGTTGTGTCCAGGGTGTAAGGTGTCTGCAGTGATCTTTCCTGCCCGTTTCCTGACTCAGGAAGTCTACAGTTCCTGGATGGTGGGCAGGTTGGCACCGTTGATCTTTCCCGCAGACCTGACTGTCCGTTGGAGTCTGTTCTTATCTAGTTTGGTGGCCGATCCAAACCAGACAGTAAGCTGGCGCAAGAAGTACAACCTCTGCTGGGCCTTCTTGATGATTTTATTGATGTTGGGTTCCCACATCAGGTTCCTGGAGATTGTGGATCCCAGAAACCTGAATGATTCCACAGCTAACACAGTATTGTTGAGTATGGTGAGGGGTTGCAGTGCTGGGGGGCTCCTCCTAAAGTCCACTGTCATCTCCACGGTTTTAAGCGTGTTCAACCTCCCGCCTGTATGCAGACTCATCATTATCCCGGATGAGGCGGATTACTGATGTGTCGTCTGCAAATTTTAGGATTTTAACAGATAGGTCTCCTGAGGCGCAGTCGTTGAAGTTTTTGATCCACTGACAGGTGGAGGCAGGCACAGTGAGATGGATGAGTTTGGTGAGGAGGACTTCTGGGATGATGGTGTTGGACGCTGAGCTGAAGTCCACAAACAGCATCCTTGCATAGATCCCTGGGGAGTAGAGGTGTTGCAGGATGTAGTGCAGCCCCATGTTGACTGCATCATCCACTGACCTGTTAGCCCGGTAGGCAAACTGCATGGGGTCCAGCAGGGGGCCTGTGATGTCCTTCAGATGGGTCAACACCAGTCTCTTTCTTAGCATTCGTTTCGATGTCTCACTATGGGATACGCCCCTCGAGCATATTCACAGAAGCACTTATTCCAATTCGCCAGCCCTGATAGGCTTTTACTCCAGCAAAACCACCATTCAAGGTGTGTCTTCCTTGGGTATTGAGGGGATGGATAAGCATGCCATGGCCCGCATGCCTCCCATGGAGCCCCTGGTGGCAGCAAACCTTCATCCACAGCTGTCAGCTGCCTCATCCAGGGCCCCCACACTTCCCACGAAAGCCGATCGCTTCCAATCGGCCATGACTGAGCGAGCTTATAAAGCAGCGGCTTTGACGGTGAGGGCTCTCAACGTCACCTCCATGTTGTCAGCTTACCAAGCGGAGCTTTTTGACGACATAGCCGACATGCCCGAAAGTTCCGCGTGGGACGAGATCACCACAATCGCGGATATCTGCCTACGCGTCCAGCGATGCGCTGTACAGGCGGCGGGGAAGTGCATGTCGATGTTGGTGTTACAAGAGAGGACCAGATGGCTGAATCTGACCAATCTGTCCGATAGAGAAAAAGAGGACATCCTGGACATGCCTATTGTCCCCGAGGGTGTCTTCGGCTCCGCCCTCGCCTCAATGCAAAAGCACTGCGAGGCGAAGAAAAAGGAGGATGAGGCGCTACAGCTCTGCCTTCCGAGGAAAACACCTGCCGTGGCGCCTCCGCCCCCCCGGCAGACTTTCGCTCAGGTTGCCTCTAGGAGCGCCGCTCCTGCTTTCCGCATCCCGAAGCGCCCCAGGGCTCAACCGGGTGCGAACACCAACGGCCCCCCGAACACAAAGCCCGCTTGGCCGAGAAAGCCCTTCTATTCCCCGTCAACCCAGGCTGCTCAACTGGGCCCGTCACCCAGTCAGCAGGCCAGGCGGAAGAAGAAGGCGACTTAGCGGTCAACCCCACCTCGAGCGGAGCTGCCACCCGTTCCCTGTTCACTGGCAGCCCAGCTATCCCGTGTGTTAGGGGAGAAATTACCCAGTGCCACCCTTCCCTCTCGGCGACGCGTGTGCCCAGAGATCAGTTCGTGCGTCCCAGTAAAGAGGCGAATGTTTCAGATGTGGGATTGTTCAACACCACATCAATTTCTCACAAGCACGCACACAGAGTTTTTGTTAATAAAAAGTTTTCCACTGACGTATCCAGGCTCACAGCCGAGGGCGCAGGGTTGCAGAATCACAGAAACACAAAAACAAAACCAACAAAACACAGAGGTGCAGAGCACACTGTTGTTCCCCATAACACCACAAGGGGGAAGCAGCGTCCCACCTGTGATGAAACATCCCGTTCCGCTCGCTCCGAGCCTATCAGGCCGTGCATGCGCAGTGATACTCGGAAGTGCGCAGCTGATACGGGCCCCCAAAGATCGTCTGTGTCAGACAGAGCTTCACTCCCCCCTAACCATGAGGCTAGAGAGTTGGAAAGCATGCACAGCGTCAGAATGGGTATTGAGAACACTGGCCAAAGGCTACAGGCTTCAATTCGCCACAATGCCCCCCCGTTTTCCCGGCCTCATCGCTTCCCGTGCGCAGGGAGAGTCGGCCCGGGTGTTAAGGGAAGAAATATCAGCTCTATTAAACAAAAGAGCCATACGAATAGTGCCACACAGGCAGGGACTGGAGGGTTTCTTTTCGAGGTATTTCCTGGTCCCAAAGAAAGGGGGGACTTCATTACGTCCCATCCTGGACCTTCTAATTTTGAACTCGTATCTCAGGAGATACAAGTTTCGCATGCTGACACACTCAACGCTGATACGTTTGATCCGGCCGGGGGACTGGTTCACATCAATCGATCTGACAGACACGTATTTTCACATTCCCATTTATCCTCCGCACAGTAAATATCTGAGGTTCGCTTTTCAGGACACAGTGTACGAGTACCTGGTACTCCAATTTGGCCTGTCACTGAGCCCGAGGGTGTTTGTGAAATGTGTCGACGCCGCTATAGCTCCCCTCAGGGAGCGGGGTATACGCGTGGCCACTTATCTGGATGACTGGCTGCTGCTGGCTCGCTCAGGGCTAGAGGCTGCGGCGCACACGAGCATTGTACTGACATACCTGGCCGATCTCGGTTTTGTGGTGAACAGGGAAAAGAGTGTGTTAACGCCGAGACAGGAAATTGCCTTTCTGGGTCTCACATTAAATTCACTGACCTACACGGCTCGCCTATCAGCCGAGAGAGTGCAAACTTTCAGGTCCACTCTCTCTCATTTTGCCATAACACGTCGGGTCACGTACGGACTGTGCCTCAGGTTATTGGGACTGATGGCCTCAACAATATTGGTGGTGAGGCTGGGCAGGCTGTACATGAGAGATTTTCAGCGCTGAGTGGCTTCTCTCAGACTGGATCCTGTGCGCCACAGACTCCGCAGTATAATGGCTTGCGCGTCCTGCGCCCTCGCGCTGCGGAACACACAGTGCCCACTGTTCTTCTCCCTGCACGACCAGAGCGCACCGCTTGGGCTGGATGCGTTCGATCACTAGTGGCCGTGCGTCCCGCTTTACGCTTTTCCACCTCTGTCTCTGATTCCCCCGACACTGCTCCGGGTGCGGGAGAATCGTCTGTCACTAATTTTGATCGCTCCTCACTGGCCGTCCATGCACTGGCTGGCTGAAGTGAGACAGCTCCTCCACGGTTACCCGTGGCCTCTCCCGCTACGCAGGGACCTGCTCTCCCAGGCGCACGGACAGATATTTCACCCTCATTCGGAGCGCCTCGCCCTGTGGGCTTGGCCCGTGAGTGGTTTAATCTGAGCCTGACTGGATTATCACAGAATGTTGTTGACACAATTCAGAATGCCAGAGCATCATCCACTAGGTCTCTTTATGACTGTAAGTGGAGATTGTTTGAGGATTGGTGTGCTAAGGCACAGGAAATCCCTTTTCAATGTCCAGTTGGTACAGTCCTGTCCTTCCTGCAGGACTTGATTGATCAAAAGAGGGCATTTTCTACTGTCAATGTTTACTTAGCAGCTATTTCTGCTTGCCATGTTGGATTTGATGGAAAACCATAGGCCAACACCCCCTGGTTTGTTGTTTTATGAAGGGTGCACGGAGGTTGCTGCCCATCTCTAAGACTATGTCACCATCATGGGATCTAGCAGTGGTGCTTGGAGCCCTCTCTAGTCATCCTTTTGAACCATTGGATAACCTGGACATGAAAACGACATCCTTGAAGGTGGCTCTGTTATTGGCTTTGGCTACAGCTAAACGTGTAAGTGATATTCACGCTTTATCTGTACATCCAGCATGTATGCGGTTCACCCCGGGGAACCTTGGGGTGACGCTGAGGCGGAATACTGCATTTGTTCCAAAGGTTGTTAAACCATGCTCCCCAGTGGAACAGTCAGCTTTTCAGCCACCTCCATATGGTTCTGCAGAACAGCAGCGGTTGCACATGCTGTGCCCTGTCCATGCCTTACACACATATGTGAAAGGACAAGGAGTTTTAGGAAAGGGGATCAGTTGTTTGTGTCCTGGGCTAACCCCCACTGGGGCAAACCTGTCACCAAACAAAGACTCTCTCACTGGATAGTGGATGCCATTGCATTGACTACTCCAGCTCAGGCCTTCAGGTTCCGACTGGTTTACGGGCACATTCTACTAGAGGTCTCGCAACCTCTGGGGCCCTGTTCAAGGGAGTCTCTATCCAAGACATCTGCGCTGCAGCTAGCTGGTCTTCCCCCCAACATTTGCGAGGTGCTACAGGTTGGATGTCACATCTCCTGGCCTGACCCATGCTGTCTTGAGCGTGGGCTCCAATGTGGATCTCACTTTTAAGTGAGGGGGGGGGCTGGCGGTCAGTCACCGAGATAAGCTTGTCTGGCAATACGGGAGTCTCCATATCCAGTAGTGAGACATCGAAACGAATGCTAAGAAAGAGAACTTTAGGTTACTTTCGTAACTCCGGTTCTCTGAGTAGCATGAGTGAGATGTCTCATCAGACCGCCCTTCTTGCTACTGGGGTGAAGCGAGAAGAGGTGTGCTTGTTTTGAATGACGTGTGACGCTGCGTCCACCGTATTTTAGGTGCAGCACCTTGACGCGGACGTCACGACTGCCAGCCTATTAAGACTGGCGAATTGGAATAAGTGCTTCTGTGAATACCAGCGAGGGGCGTATCCCATAGTGAGACATCTCACTCATGCTACTTAGAGAACCGGGGTTACGAAAGTAACCTAAAGATTTCATGACCACAGACGTCAGGGTGACGGGCCGGTAGTCATTCAGTCCAGTGATGCAGTGGTTCTTAGGGACTGGGATGATGCTGGAGCGTTTGAAGCAGGAGGGGACTTCACACAGCTCCTGAGATCTGTTGAAGATCTGTGTGAAGATGGGAGCCAGCTGATCTGCTCAGGCTTTCAGACAGGAGGGTGACACACCATCTGGGCCTGGTGCCTTCCTTGTCATCTGTCTCTGAAAGAGCTGGCACACATCCTCTTTAAAGACCGTTTAATGCCAATGTATGCTTCTCCGTTTTGATGGACACGGACAGATAGGACCTCCTTCTTTACCGTGGAACGCCCTCTCCAGGCCTCTCCGGGGCTCCTTGGAGAGCTTTTCGTGCAGCTCTGATTTTTCTAACTACACGTCGGCATGGCGGAGAGCCCACTGATAGCTCTTGGCTGTGATTGGTCTGCTAACGCCTGAATTTCGGGACGACATCATTTCTGGATCTCAAATTTCCTATTTCATTCACAATAAACCTACATCACAACTAGGACTCTATGATTAATGTGACAAGTGTGTTAAGCCAGCGGCGTTGTCCGGCTGACGGTGGCTGGTTAGAGCACTTACGGCATGTGTGTACGGTCACATACGGTTATAACGAATTTTCAGAACGGGGCTAGCCACCATGCTAACTGCGGTGGGAACAGCGCAAAAACCCACTGACTTTAATCCCATGGCTCTCATGACACTGTTTCACAAACACCGTCAGGTTAGAAGCAAACACTTGGTAGTAGTTAGTATTGGATGTCCGTGCTGACTGTGTATGGAAGCTGGGGGGGAAGACAGCTGCCTCCGTGTACCTTTAAGCTGTTGCAGCTGTTGAATTAGCAACGCAGTTTGGAAACAAGACCGGGGTACCGCTGCGCTAAGACACGATAACATAAGCATTTTGACCCGCTGGGTGTCACTTTATTTCACCAAAAACTATAGCGTCATCCACAGCCTTTTTCTGTTAGTTGTCATCATTCACTGTGTGTGAGGAGCCGTGGGGACGTATATAAACCAGTGTGGACTTCTTCTATATACCTCATGAGGTAGGCTTCTCTAAGCTTGACTTCCGTTGCGCCTACTTCTGTTCTGGTGGTGAATTGTTTTCGGAACAAAAAGGCTCGTAGAACTATAAATCAAAAAGTGTCCGTCTGATCCGTCCGTGCATCCGTCCGTAACGGACTCAGAGAAGCATACAGAGGCCTTTAGTGCCGGTGGGGAGTCAGGGGGGAGGGGGAAGGTGATAACAAGGGGGGCAGATGAATTTGTGAAGTCTGAGTTGGAGCGGGTGAGTGGTGTTAATGTGGGGTGATCAAACCTGCAGTAAAACACATTCAGATCTTCAGCCAGTTTAGGGTTCTCCATGGGGCGGGGGGAGGTTTTCCTGTAGTTGGTGATGTCCTGCAGGCCTCTCCACACTGATGCAGGGTCATTAGCTGAAAACCAGATTTTCAGCTTTTCAGAGTAGTTCCTCTTTGCTATTCTGATCTCCTTAGTCAGTGTGTTTCTGGCCTGATTGTACAGGATCCTGTCCCCACTCCTGTAGGCCTCCTTTTTTGCTTGACGAAGGCGCTTGAGCTTTGCTGTGAACCACGGTTATAGTTATTAAATATGCAGTACGTTTTGGTGGTAACACACATGCCTCCACAGAAACTGACATACGATGTTAGTGTCAGCGAGTTCGTACAATGTAGATGAAGCCTCAATAACACTCCAGTCAGTGTAGTCAAAGCAGGCCTGTAGCTCCAGCTTTGAGTCGTTGGTCCATTTCCTCACAATTTTCACCACAAGCTCTGTAGATTTTAGTTTCTGCCTGTAGCTTGGGAGGAGATGAAGCAGGCAGTGATCAGAGAGTCCCAAAGCTGCACCGGGAACAGAGCGATATGCATTCTTCAGTATTGTGTAGCAATGGTCCGGTGTGTTTTTGTCCATGGTGGGACACTTAATGTGCTGCCTGTATTTTGGCAGTTCACGGCTGTGATTTGCTTGGTTGAAATCCCCAAGAATAATCAGAATAGAGTCTGGTGGTGTTTTCGCTCCGTGCTGGTTATCTGGTCAGCCATGTGCCGCTTGAGGTGGTATGTACACGCCAACCAGAATAAAGGAGGAAAACTCCTGTGGTGAGTAAAATGGTTTGCAGTTTATGGAAATGGCTTCTAGCTGAGGAGTGCATATTTTCCATAGAACTGTGGCATCCGTACACCAACTTTCGTTGATGTAAAAGCAGATTCCTCCTCCCCTCGTTTTCCCCGTTAGTTCCGTAACGCGGTCGGTGCGGTGGAGTTGGAAGCCCGGCAGATGAAGGATACTGTCAGGGATGCACTCACCAAGCCAGGTTTCAGTGAAGCACAGCGCAGAAGATTTTTTTCAAACCAACTGATTGGTTAATGGGTCTGAAGTCATCAGCAGATAATCAGATGAAATGTTGCTAGTCATCAACAGTGATGCCGGTACTTAGTAACGCGTTACTCTAATCTTACCACTTTTTTCAGTAACGAGTAATCTAAAGCGTTACTATTTCCAAACCAGTAATCAGATTAAAGTTACTTGTCCAAGTCACCTTGCGTTACTATTTCGGTATTTGTGGTTAAACCGCTGGGCACGTCCTGCGGCTGGGGGGCAGTCACCCCGTCGCCCTCCTCACCACGCCGCCAGAGGCTCAGAGTGCGGATCGCCTCAACGTTTTTTTTGGGGGTGAGGTGCTCGTCCGTGGTGCGGGGGCTTTCCTTCTAGTGGGCCGCGGGGCGGTGTCCGTCGGCGCGGCGGAAGGCGAGGACCGGTTGGAGGGGACCGGGTACGGCGGTAGGCGGCAGCGACTCTGGACGCGTTTCGGGCCCTTCTCGCGGATCACCTCAGATACAGCGCCCGTTGGGGGGACCCTCCGTTCACGCGCGGGGGGGGGGGGGTTAATAAAGTGAGTGTTTGCAAAACTGGTTGTCATTTTTATGTTGAGGCGGCGGGGGTGTTGTCGGCAGCTGCTGAATGTAACTAATCATGTAACTTGTAAACTAACTTAGTTACTTTTAAAATCAAGTAACTTCTAAAGTAACTAAGTTACTTTTTCAAAGTAACTATCGCAACTATGGTCATCAACGTAATCATGTTACTTTAGCTGATGATAAAGCCAAGGGGAATCATGTGGAACCCCAAACACTAATTGTTTTTTGTTGGAGTGGAAGTCCACTGTTAATCGATTAGTTGTTGCAGCCCTATATCGACAAACCCAGTTTTTTTGCATTTCAAGTAGTAAATGCATAGCTTAGGAATGAGTATTTTGATGCTCACTGACAATTGATTATCAAATTGTGCAACAATGCTAATATTAATATACGAGGTCATACTGAGAGTAAGTGCGAGTGAAAAGCAAAGGGCTGAAAGTTTGATTTGTTGTAATTTGAGGTAAAAAATTCAGTTATAATATACAAAGAAATGTTGTACTACAGAGATACTTACTGGAAAAGCATCTGACCATTGGTTTGCTTAGAATGGTAAACATTTTTTCATGTTTTCAGGGGAACATAATGTAGTGGAGCCGGAGCCCTGTTCCATGTTGTATGTAGAATGTCTCTTAATTGGATTTGATTGTCCCTAAAATTACTTAATGTTTAATGCAATATTACAAATAAGAAATTAGTATTATGTTACGACCCTGTCTAGGGGAAAATATAATCGCAACATGGTACAATAGTTTTCCCCCCTCCTTGCCACGCTCCCCAATAACCAGCCACAACAATTACTAGCCCGTTCGTATTTATCAAAATTAAAGAAAACAAAAGACATCATACTGACCTATCTCCTCACCAACAAAACAGGAGAAAACATGGTTCAAAACGGAAATGCTACCAACCCCTACCAAGAACGGGCTGCTACCAAAAGAACAAGTTACAGAAGGCTGCATAAGTTGAGTCCGGCGGGAGGTCCTGCTGGCAGTGGCAAGTGGAGAGAGAACCGCAGGAGCTTTGGGAACCGTCCTCTTATCCTGGAAATACGATCCACCTCCATCCTTGGGCTGGAACCAATCCGCTCCCTGTAAACACATCCACCCACTCATCCAATCAAAGAGACACACCTGAAACGCATCCACCCACTCATCCACTCGAACAGACGCATCTGAAACACATCACACAATCATCACAGCAGAGAGAGAGAGAGAGAGAGAGAGAGAGAGAGAGAGAGACAGAGGTCCACACAACCTCAAGGTTGTAACAATTATATATCATTAGTTTTTCTTTTATAACACTATGCATTATGTTATATAAGTATAAGTTACTGTCTTGACAATTGACTATTATAATAAACAGGTAATTTACACTAATCAGCTTACATTGGCATTTATAGGTAATTGTGTCTCATTGGCCTTCTTTCTTTTCAAGTTATGAATTCCATTCAATGCTAATGAACAATTTTTTATTCCCGGTCAATTACAATGGGAAGAAGTGGCACTTGCAGTGGATTTCAAAGGAGAACACCAGGAGTTGACATACATGCACAAAGCACGAATATACACAAAACACATACACACATATACAAGTGTTTACTTTTCACAAAAGTTTTTGTTATTATTACTTATATATATGTATATATATATGTAGATAGATGTATTACAACAGCATGTCAATATATATACTGTGCATATACTGTATATATACTGTATATACAGTATATATTACTACTATTACTATTATTTTCTATTGTTTAATTTAAAAGACTACCCTGCTGTTTCTTCAAAGTTTTAAGGTGTTTGGATCGAACAGAACAACATTTGTGAGACGCAGAACAGGTAACAGATGCTAGAATATTCCTGACGCCATCTTTCAAGCATGGTGGAGGTCATGTGATGGTCTGGGGCTGCTTTGGTGCTGGTAAAGTGGGAGATTTGTACAAGGTAAGAGATTTTAAATAAGGAAGGTTATCACTCCACGCCATGCCATACCCTGGGGACAGTGCTTGATTGGAGCCAATTTCCTCCTACAACAGGACAATTTGCCAATGCACACCTCCAAATTATGCAAGAACTATTTAGGGAAGAAGCAGGCAGCTGGTAAGCTGTCTGTAATGGAGTGGCCAGCGCAGTCACCAGATCTCAACCCCATTGAGCTGTTGTGGGAGCAGCTTGACTGTATGGTATGCAAGAAGTGCCTATCAAGCCAATCCAACTGGTGGGAGGTGCTTCAGGAAGCGTGGGGTGAAATTTCTACAGGTTACCTCAACAAATGAACAGCTAGAATGCCAAAGGTCTGCAAGGCTGTGATTGCTGCAAATGGAGCATTCTGTGACGAAAGCAAAGTTTGAGAAAAATCATTATTTCTAACCTTGTCAATGTCTTGACTATATTTTCTATTCATTTTGCAACTCATTTGATAAATAAAAGTGTTAGCTTTCATGGAAAACACGAAATTGTCTGGTAGACCCCAAACTTTTGAACGGTAGTGTATGTTACATTAAAAACCCTTCAAACCCCAACACCTTGTGTGATTGTGTGAACTGCTGAAACCATTTGCTGCTGGAATTGTTTGCTGAATTTTATATATAAATTATAAAATTATAAATATAAATTAATTGTTTTAGCCCTTGTCTTATACAGTATGTCTATCCATCTATACAGTTATACAAAATTAAAAAATAAAATTCCAGGAGACAGCAGATTTGTTTTATTCATCGCTATTACAGGGCACATGAAGATTAACAGTATGTACAGACAACTCTTTACATAGCAGAAATACAAATACAAAGTTATAAGCAAAATAATCTTAATGTTCATCATTAGTCAATATCAAATTTATCAAACACACAAAAGGCATAAATACTGCAACGTCCCAGCCTCACAGACGACAAGGAACTTCTTCTCTAATTTTTTAACTTTATTAAAGTCAACACTAACATGTCACACTGATCCACTCACGCATGCGCACTCGGGCCCGCCTTGGTATGAACGGAGTCACAGGGATTTCTTAGATCTTCGCATTAGAGGTGTAATATATCATCAAATATTAATTTTATTCATGATCACTGAATGACACAACGCAGGGAAGGTGATTTAAACAGCACGCTACGACGTGGTTTTCGGCATGGCATCGTTCATAGCAACCCTCATAGCAACGATAAAAACATTAGTAAAACCCTTAAAATATATATCATAAGCATGAACTGGCTGAAGACTGTGGAAGCAAAGAGCACATTTCTTGCTAGAAATGGTGTCAGAATGTATTTTTATGCCCAAACTAAGTTACATAATGATATTTTCATCTGAAAAAACAAGGAATCTTTGCCATGTTTTCCTTTCCGCAGACGGGAAATTGGGAGTCACGTGACGTGAGAACACACCAATGCAAAACAATGGGCGGACACAGACGTTCCAATCTCACAATCTGAGAGGCCAGAATGTGAGATGGTAACGTCTTTCCAAGTGGACCAACATTGCCACTACACATTTTCTGTAAGACTGGGTTGCCAGTGCACATCCTATTGTTGCCGCTGAAGCTCTTGTACCAGCCTTCATCAGGTCATCCTGTAGGGGTCTTGCAGTCACACAGGGGTTTTTCTTAGTTGTTCTGACTAAGTTACTAAGGGCCCTTGATGAAATGTTGGGCTTTCTTCCCCAGCCAGGCAGGATTGCAACTGTTCCATAAAATTTAAACTTCCTTATAATGCTCCCAATGGTGTCTCTTGGAATATTACATTTTTTGGGAAATCTTTCTATACCCAAGGCCCTTCAGTTGTGATGAAATAATCTCCTCTGTCAGCTTTTGTGGAAGCTCCTTTGTCTTTCCACTGATTGCTACTCACCTTGAATACTCACGTGGAAAAAATAACTATGTATGGTTGAAACCTATGTTGTAGTTGAAAAGTAAGTTTTATGACCTATATCTACATACATATACATCCTGTCCAAATTCTTTATGACCTGAACTGTTATATGGTCTGAACTGTGCAGGACCTGAAAACTCTCAGACCCTTTTATCACTTGTTTCTATCCTAAGAACTGATTGTGGGTTTGCTTATCAAAAGGTAACATATGTACATCAGTTGTCTGTGTTTAGATTCTTCTCTTAACCTGCACCTACAGAACCAGTCGAAACTGGTTCTGAGAGATAGCCTTAGTCCTCCTATAAAAGATCCTTGCATTTCACTGTTCTCCATCTTCACTCTAAGATCCTTGTGACTCTGTGTTGACCCTTTCTGCAGAAAGCCCCTATGAAATACAAAGACAAATTTTGTGTTTCCAGCCTCTTGTATTTCCAGGTTTCAATCACAATACCTTCATGAGTGGGGTTTATATATACATCACAGCTGAAGCAAATGAAGGATCATCATTGAGTTCCAAAAAGGCTTAATTATGTTTCAACTCCAATTTAGGCCATAAAAACTGTCAGACAATAAAACAACAATATTATATTTAGGGGAAGAAAATTGTGACATGGCTATCTTAAAAAAATATACTGTTACCCATAACTATTACATCATGCATTTTCTGTGTTGACTCAAAAAGAAGTCTTTCGGAGCAGAATCTTGCTTTTTGAAAGACTTTAATTGATAAATCCTTAAAATCTTTTGGGGGTTGAATATTTCTGATTGCCACTTTATATTTCACATTCACATCACCAACAGCTCTCTATTTATATTCTTTTTGGTTTATATTTTCCAGGCTTGCGTTTGTCGTGTGTTAGGATGTTATGCCAACTTGCTTGCTGTGAATTTTTCTGACCAATCCGGCTGTTTTCTCACATGGGCTTACTTGGACATTCTACGGCCATTGTAACAGGGGGCTGGTTGGAGAAAATCTGAAAATGTGTGATTCACATAAATCGGCTTTGGATAATTTCTGGATAAGCTGGTTTTCAAACCACTTTTAAAACTCAAAAAGACACCTTTGTATTGAGATTTCATTTAATGTGTGATCTACAAATCTACAAAGCCTACTCCAGGCTCTACAGATAAACAAATCAGTTTGTTCCACTTTCACTGAGAACCTTGGTGCAAAAGTGAAGGCACACTGAACTTCTGCTGGAAAAGGAGAAAAAAAAATTATTATCAAAAAATATTCTACAATTGTGCAACTTTCATTGACATACTGATTTGAAGATGTGTACATTTTGTCCATAACTTCACAATCTTCGTCAAAGGTGTGTGAATGTTTAGCACCATATCTGTAGCGACTAAAGCAAAACATGTGAGAGGAGTTTCTTAATATTTGATTTGTTAACCTGTAATGACAAATTTGAGAATCTGTAATGTTTGTGTTGTATTTGTGGGCGACAATGTATTTTTGAGTTTTTTTCTGTGAATACGAATTTACAAGTGTGACTATTTTTTACAAAATCCATTGTCAAAGGTGCACAGATGTTTTGCACTGATAATGACTTTGCCATACTTACTTCTGTAGTGGTCTGACTTAAAGCTAAAGCAAGGTTCTCTGCTGCATCTTGCTCTGACTTCGTCAGTGGCTCAACCTGCAGCACATTAACAAGGAAACAGTCAATAGTAACCGGATTCAGTCTAATGTGTGTGTGGGTGACTCAATTGAGCCCCTGCTCCCCAAAATGTATCTGCATGTCCCTGATGTGCCAGTATATCATAAGTTGGAAATTGTGATATGTCATCAAAATCACTTTATTCTACATGTCTCTTTTGAAATGGTTTGCCCATATATATATATATATATATTAGTGCTGTCAAAAGATTAAAATATTTAATCGCGATTAATCGCATTTATGTCATAGTTAACTCAAAATTAATCGCGATTAATCGCAAAATTGTATCTATTCTAAATGTCCCTCCTTTTTTTTTTATGCTCTATCAACATGGACAAGTGGATTGGCTTGCTTTATGCAAATGTTTTATTTTACTGAAAAACAACATTGCCAAACAGGGCGCTACAAAATAAAATTATAAAGTGCACATTTCAGGTAAACAAGGACTCAGCCTATAGTGCAGTTAAACCATGGCTTAATATTTTCTTTTTTTCAAGTTTGCTGTGAACATAGCAGTCAGGCCTCTCAAACAGACAAGCAACAAAATAACAAACAAAGAACAAGAATATATTTTAGTTGGAGAAATGTGAAAACAAAAAGTGTTTGCATAATAATGAGAAGAGAGGCAGACAGTAAGCAGAACAAGACAATCATTAAAAAATATATATTGAATTATAAAATGCATAGCATGGTATAGTAACAATACATTTTGTAGAAAGCTGTCAGCAAAGTAGTGGACCATTCTTACATTTAGCCAGGTCTGATAACGTCCATGAAAATTGTCCAATCTGCCTCAAACTTAACAATTACGACAAATAGTGTGAATCTTTTGACTCATGACTCTAAATATAGTTTTACATGTTTCACCTTATGTTCGAACATTGAATGTGCTGTTTGTGTGGGTACCTTCACATCAGTGGTCTGTTGTAAATGTTGGATCAGCTTCATGACATTGCCAAGATTGTTTTTGATGGAGTCCATGGATTCTTTCTGTGCAGCTGTGATCTCCTTCACCTCAGAGCACAACGCTGTGTGTTTGGCCTTGAGGGCCCTCAGGTTTTCCAGCATCAATGCCGGGTTCTCCTGCAGGAACAGGACCAATCAATAGCCAGTACAGACTGACTGTTCTAGTATCCAGCCTCAGCTGCTTTGATATATCAGAACTGTGGTCAAAAACAAAGTGTGTGATCTGAAATTAAGAGAAGTTGGAAAATATGGCAAAACCAATATTGATAGTGATGAAGACACCTATATCCAAACAAGATTTTGACTTGTTTTCCTTGGTATATATATATTATTTGTTACAAAAGTGTATTGCATCGGAAATTCCGAGATAAGTTTCATTCAAATAATTACTACATGCTACTACAGTTACATGCTTTTATTATGAAAGTGAAGTTCCTGTTTACACGCGGACTTACTGTTATGAATCTGTAACTTCACAAAGAGAAAGTATTATGTTTTAGCAACCCTCCGAAGAGGCACAAGCTCTTACGGTCTTGTTTAGAGAAGTTTCAAATAAACCTGAAAACATCAGTTGAAAGTCTCTACCATCTTTCAGGGGATATGCTACAGATAGATAAAGGATAGTTTTCATTTTTGTCCATAATTCAAATATTTTGTTTGTTAGTGTAAGCTATTTTATCTAGTGGCTTTATTATGGAAGGTTGATGTGCAGTTCCTGTTATCAGCAGGGTGTTGGTTGGGCCTCTTGTTTTGAAGGGGGTTGTAACGAAAGAGCGTCCTGTCAATAGAGAAGTTTTGAAGTGTGAAGGAAAGTAAACGGGTGTGATGTCCCAATTCATAACCATCTCTCGTGTCCTTCTTCGGCTGAGGCCTGACAGTATAAGAGAAAAAAACACTCGGCTACATTAGTCTTTTGTAGTTCACTGTTATTTATACAGAAGGAAAGTCTGACATTTTCAAACGCTATACATCATGGCGCTAATACGACTCCCTAAAAACTTAACTCTGTTTTTCTGAATAAAAACAAAACGCTCTGTTTTTATTCAAGTATATGGCTTGGCTTTGTATTTATATTACGCTTTTCTAGTCTTGATGACCACTCAAAGCACTTTACAGTACAGTTTTACATTCACCCATTCACACACAGTGCATCTATTCGCAGCACTTTGTTATTCTATGGGGGCCATTCAGGGTTCAGCATCTTGCCCAAGGACACTTCGGCATGCAGATGGGTCACACTGGGGATCGAACTGCCGACCTTCAGGTTGGAGGACGACCACTCTATCCATCAGCCACAGCCGCCAGTGAATACAATACGCCTCCGTAATTTGTCATGTTGACTTTTTACTAGTTCCAGTTCTTCACTTACTTACTGAAATATGTTTTGTGTATGCTGCATTATGTTTAATAATGATTTTCAAAACTCAATTAGAACTTTTGATTAGGGAGGGAAATGGGAAGTGACTAATGTTTAAGATATAGACTAAGAACGGTAAAACCAGCCGGAATGACTTGTGTGACTGTCAGTTTGCATGACTATGTCAATGGCAGTCAAATACTGGCCAATAAATATTGTCCATGAATAATCAATGTAAGTGGTTATTGAATATTTACCTCAGCAGAACATCCATTTTCTGCAGTTCTGTTGATGAAGTCCAGCTTCAGCCGTTTCTCAATGTATTCCAGGTCAGCCTCTGACTTCAGAAACTGCAAAGACATTCAGCTTTACATGATTCAATATGCTCAAATAGTGCTGGAATTTTTACTAGTACAGTGGAAACCGGTTATAATCACAAATAGTTATGAAATGCTTATATCGATCAAAAAGCTTGGGGCAGAATTGTTCCTTTTCAAATTCTATTTTAATATTTTGGTCATAGTGATCAAGTAGTCCACTTTCAGTTGTCATATTGGGTCTTTTCATTAAAACCTGGACAGGAGAGGTATGTTTTAATTTTTTTTACAGGCTCTGTCAGTAGTTTACTGGTTCTCTCTGTGTCTGTATCAATCTATGTGTCTAAATATGTGTTATAAAAATCAGGAACTATCTGATTAGAGAATCAGTAACACACGTCATCAAAGTGCCCTTGGGTTGAATTCGTTTTCAACAAACATGCCTGCCGCTGGAGAGCTGAGATGTGTAGATGCTGCCATTGAGTCTGTTTTAGAAGACATCGACAGCGCATTCATTTTGAAAGAGGAACAGAGAACGTGGAGGCGACACCAAAGCACAGCGCTAATCCCTATCGCGCCGGCGCTAAGCTGTTCACACCGGCCACTGAAGCGACGCTGAACCGGCGGGCAGCGCTAATAATATCACCCATAGATCCAGTAGATTAAAAGCATATGCTTACTTGTTGCTCCAACATTAAGTAACAGCGTCCCAACATTTGTCTTTCTTGGTCTTTATACAACATGTTCCGAGGATCATACAACTCACTGTACTTCTCCACTTCAATTATTAATTTAATGTCATCCATGTTGAAGAACTTCGCTGTTTGCTCCGTTAAATGTCGGGTGTCGGGGGTAAATTACGTATTCTCCACTCAAGCCTATGTGGGGAACACGTAGCCCCCTCTCTCTCTCTTTTTATCTGTATCACTGCTTGTGTGGCTGTAGTGAATGGGCAGAGGGGGACATTTAATAATGTCATTGGTCAAATTAAAACTCCAGGACAACAGAAGGGGACTTCAAATTATGGGATGCATATTTGATCATTTATATCATATAAAATATGTCATCAATATAGTTTAAAATAGTTTTTCAGTGTGTTTCCTGGTGCGATACACTCGCGTCAAGCAGATAAAATAGACTCGACGCCGAAACGATCGCTGCATGGCGCGAGGCAGCCCTGGCGCAGCGCGGCGTTTCAGCCTCCGGTGTGAACCGCTCAAAGTTTTAACATGGGAGTGGATGGGAGCCAGCTGTTATTTAAGGCTTGGCGCTGCGCTGAAGCATTGCTTCAGCGTCCGGTTTGAACCCGGCGTTAGTAAATAACTCACAATGCGTCTCTTAACATGCTATGTTATTAGTGACTAAATTAGTGCACTATCCATTTTTAACCACTTGATTTAACTACTGAGCCCAAGTGTGGTGTCACACATCCTGTCAGATCCTACCATGTAGTTAGTGCAGCTGGTCACTGCTGTTTTCAGATGCTTTGACAATACTATTGCACTGCTAGCTGTCTGATACAGTAGTGCAACAAAGTCAGAGCACCTGCAAATAGCTGAAAACTTTTCCTGTGCTTTTAACTTCTGACCACTTCAATGGTTTTGTAGCAGGGCCAAGAGTGGTACAATGTAGTGGGGGCATTGGACAAACAGTGGACCTTGTCTAGGTTTAGGTTACATTCAACATTGCTATGCAAATATTTAGGTAAACTGCACATTGTGTTGACTTTTTACGCAAACATAATTCAATTCCACCCCTGTAGCAAACAGACATGAACATCTTGTATTGTTTGGAGCCGTTTCACCACCACCAATAATATACTTTACATTTACATCTCTGAGTAACAGACTCAAATACAGATCACATTTAAACTTTTCTAATGTCAACACAGTACATACTAAAACACTACTTAGAATCACCCATACAAATCTCAGACACATTTAGTGAGGCACTGTTGAAAAAGCTTTGGAGTGTACCTGAGGATAAGAATGTCTACCTGCTACTCTATCAAAAAACCAGCAGATACATTACGCTATTAGTATCTAGAGCAGCTCGCTTCTGGTTAGCAACAAGGAGTACAGCTACGGTATATTTGATTAGAACGTGTCTTGGACAACAGTTCACTGATAGTTTTTTATAAAGGCTACAACAGCGAGTAAATACATTTGAGCTTTCTGGCAACTAATCTCTGACCAGTGGTGGAATGTAACCAAGTATTTTTACTTCGCTACTGTACTTAAGTACATTTTTAGGTACCTGTACTTTACTTGAGTAAAAATAATAGTGCATACTTTTTACTTTTACTCTGTTACATTTTGAAGCTATTATCTATACTTTTACTCCACTACATTTCTACAATATGTGTCGTTACTCGTTACATTTTATGAACACAGTTTCGGGAAATATGGATTGCGTTACCTGTTTTGGAAGTTTAAACTCTCACACACACACACGCGTCCTTTCACCACAAAAAGACGTTTAGAATTATGTTTATAATAATGACAACAAGTAACGAAATAACCACAAACCTTGTGTCTTTATCAGCCAGGTGCTAAACAACTAAAAGTAATGCTTTTCCATGCAACAACAAGGCACCTGCCATTTAACGATCTTTTTGTTTTTCAGGAACTACCTTTTCAAAATATGAGTATATCATTTCTCCTTCATTGCGTGAGTACTTTTACTTGTAATACTTAAAGTAAATTTAAAAGTAAGTACTTTTTACTTTTACTTAAGTAGGATTGTTGATGTAGTACTTTTACTAGTAGTATATATTTTCCTGGGTACTTGTACTTTTACTTAAGTACTAAACTTCAGAACTTCCTCCAACACTGTCTCTGACCTCTCTCATATCGTCGTAGATCCACATGCAGAACTAATATTGTTATGATGCTACATTACAGGTAAATCACAGCCAAAAACGTTTTTAATGAAGTTCATTTTATAGCTGCTGGTGTATTCTCTTTAGGCACCATGGGGCTGCTGAACGGCGCTGTGGTGTTTTAGGTGTGTGTTGATAACGTTACACAGAGAAGATCATATGACTGTCATTTTGGGTGTCCTGTACCCTACGATGACTAAAGAGCAGCTGGTTTCCTCTTTCATCAATTAACAAGGAAAAGATCAAGTTCAGAAAACAGAACATGGAGTTTTTTCCACATCACTCACCATCGCCTCAAGCTTATCAACTGTTGTCTCCATGATGAGTAGTTTTCAGCCTGACTGGAGGCCGTCCTGTGTGAGCGCCGTTGCTGCCGCAGGTTTACTGAAGGAACCGGAAACTGGGTTTTAAGATGGTGGCAAAGATGAAGCGCCTAGCTGGCAAAAGCACAGACTGTAGAAGCGTTTAACTAAATGTGTCTCCAAGAGTCAGACTGCAGACCTGGGGAGGTCGTTTCCGGTGCAAACTATGCGCCGGAAGGCACCACCTCCATACACCACCACTGTCAGGACGGGAACTGCACGCTCAGTTCCCAGCGCTCAGAACACATCCAACGTCATGACAGGAAATGCACTCAAAAATACAAAATAAAATCGAATCACATCCGGTCTGAGCGATTTGTTCTTTAATTTAATTACTTAGCCTGATTTGTAGGAATTTAATTATTTAAATATATTACATTGATTTTGGCTACTCTTACTACATAGCATGTAACGTTGGAATCAATGTCAGTTTAGCAACAAATATCGATTTAACTAGTAACAGTATCTATTTTGTTTTCTTATTTCTTATTTATAATAATATAAAATACTGAATGAAGTTGATTGCAATTATTGGGTCAGGGTTCAATCCTCCAATATAGTATAAATATAACCATTCTACAATATATGATGCCATTATATTGTCTGATACGAAATACTGTTATCGCTATTTACAATGAATATATCCACTGGTTATTAGGAATGTTAACTTCACTTTATGAAATGAAACATTTGAGGCTATTGTGTTTGGTATAAAATTACATTATTACAAAAAATAAACAGTAACAGAGCAACTTGCAACAATCACACATCAGAATCAGAATCAGAATCAGAATTCTTTTTATTGCCCTGTATATTTGCACATACAGGAAATTGCCTTGGTGTGGTTGGTGCACTTTACAAACAACAAATTAAAAACAAAAACAGCGAACAATATAACAATATAAAAAAACAACAATATGTACAGTTAAAGAGTTACGTGCGGTTTTAAGGTGCAGAGATTGGTAATAGTGCCAGTAATATAGAGTTATAAATTATGTGCAAGGGTGGATGGGGGGTGGGGGGGGGGGGGTCAGCAGAGTCAGTGTAATGCGGAGTCAGTGTGATGCAGGGGGCTTGTTTGTGAGCCCCACTGCCATGGGGAAAAAACTGTTCAGGTGACGCGAGGTTTTAGTCCTGATGGCCCGGAACCTTTTTCCGGGCGGGAGTCTCTGGAACAGGTGGTGAGCGGGATGGGAAGGATCAGCGATGATCTTGCCTGCTCTCTTACTGGTCCTGGAGTGGAACAGATCTATGAGAGCCGGCAGGTCACAGCCGATGACCTTCTCAGCTGACGGGATGATCCGCTGCAGTCTGCCCTTGTCCTTGGCAGTGGAGGCAGGGAACCAGACGGTGATGGATGAGGTGAGGATGGACTCAATGATGGCTGTGTAGAAGTCAACCATCACTTTGTGGTGATGGTTGAAAAGACTTTGAATAAAAAAATATATTATTGCAAAAAAAATTGCAAAGGAAACAAATTAAAGTGGCATCTCTGTAAGGCCCTAAAGTTCAGTAACTTTTAACCTCCCCCCCCCCCCTTCCAGGTGTTACAGGCAGGGTTATAGTACAAGATTCTGGGCCCTATATACAACCATTCTCTGTGGGCCTTCTTCCTCTCTCACATTAAGAAAATACCGTTTTGGTTTCATAGTATACTATACAAATGATTCTGTAGTGTAGGGTAGTCACTAATGAACAGCACATAAGCAATTTAGTGTAAGTAATAATGATTTTTGGGCCCAATTTAGAAAACAAAGATGTTCAATTTATAAATCACAGTCCATCTGGAAAAATTCCTACTTGGATCTGCCTCATAACCCGCCCTATACACGCCCAATTTCAACCATAAATGGTCAATGCAAAGCACCTCATAAATATTAAATTATCCTGCTGACCAATGGGTTTCTACGGTGAATCATGGCATCAAGCGATGAGACGAGGAAGTGATACTTTCTGACCCTGACATCGAGGTGTTTGTTAGTGGGGTGGAGCTGAAGAGTGATGTAATGGGACAGCAGTGATGTCACTAATAAAGAAAATACACTGATACTCTGCTGCTGCTGCTAATACAGTGAGTGAGAGTGAGGACGATAGAGAGAACGGAGCCTGAAATAAAAAAAAGATCAAATTCAAAGGTGGAGGTAAACAAATTGCTTCACAATGTATGAATGTGAGGGAACTTGTTGTATGGCCTGTTTGTATTTGAATCATCCAAAACTTAAGATTATTAAATTCAGAGACAACTGTGATATCCAATCTGTGTAAAACTGGCCCTTAAGTTTTGTCGGATACAAATAACACTCTTTTACCCTTATGTTTTTTTTTACCTTCAGTTATGCTTCAAAATGTTTATTCTTTATCAATGCTGCTAAAACCCTTATCTTGATGATGTTCTCATTTACACTTGACATATATTGCACTTCTTTACGTCCTGGGAGAGTGATCCCTCACATGTGGCTCTCTCTGAGGTTTCTACATTCTTTTCAACCTGTTAAAAAAATGTTTAGTAGTTTTTCCTTACTCTTGTTTAAGGTAAAAGGCAGAGGATGTCACACCTTTTGTCTCAAAGCCCTATGAGACAAATTGTGTTTTTGGAATATGGGCTCTACAAATAAATTTGATTGATTGATTGATTGATTGAGCTACATGAACATCAGACAACTGAGAATCTGCGACAAACAAACAGCCGTGTGACCCGGTGTAATAAATTGACAAGTGCACTGTTCGAAGGCAGAGTAGTATGGTGCAGTGATTTTAAATCACACACACGTATGCACTGCTGAGAGGAGCAGATGAGAGAAAGTCGTCACCTGTCTGAGAATTGGTCACATAATTCATGTATTGATAGAATTTAACAAATATAATGAACAAAGAAGGGAATTAGTATTGATATTGTTATTGAGACTTAAGATTAAGATACATTTATTTGTCCCAAACACATGCACAGGCACACTCATGCAATTGTAGGGAAATGTAACCTCTGCTTTTAACCCATCTGGTGCAGGACACACAGAGCAGTGAGCATCCATGTACGGCGCACGGGGAGCAGATGTTGGGGGAGTAAGGTGCCTTGCTCAGGGTCACTAGACGGGAGAATCCTCTTGGAATTTTGGACAGATCAATCCAGGTTCGTCTTTTTGTTGTTTCTCCGTGGAGTCGAACTAGAGACCTTTTCTGCCCATAGTCCAAGTTTCTGCCACTAGTCCACTACCAATGAAATACAAAAAGCTAAATATTACATTAAGCATTTGTTAGGAAAGACATCAAGGAATACATATCGTCTTCTAATGAACTGTTTAAGAGGAATAGGACTGAAGAAAACAAATATATTTTAATTTAGTCCTGTTTTTTCCTCATTTACTGTTCAACACTCCAGTCCAGAAGGTGGCGGTAGTGCACGTATAAGAAGATATGACAACCGCCAATAAACACCACAAGAAGAAGAAGAAGAAGAAGAAGAAGAAGAAGAAGAAGTAGTAGTAGCTTGCACCGGAAGTGATTGTCTAGTCATTGCTTGCGGTCAACCCGTCTTCGAAGACTTGAAAGCTGATACGTTTGCAGCATTTTGTCATTTGGGAATAATTTTAATTGACGCATTAATAATAGACACAATGGCTCTCTTCCTGCATGTTGGTTAAGATGTTAATAACCTTGTGCTACGTCTACATGTGGGTGCGGTTTCACAAGTGCTACTCGATTCTGATCCGCAACAGTCTTTCCAGACTAAAAGGCAGCAGCTTTACCTTCAGCTTCTGCTCAAGCTCGCCCTCAGTTCCAGCCAGAGCAACGCCAGCTGAAGTCCAAGCAGATGCACGGCGATATCTCGGCTCACTTCCACCCGAGGACATTGTCTTCCTTCAGCTGGGAGACAAGGCTGTCTATCTCACGGATCCTCAGGTGTGATACCTTAGATAACGTTCAGTCAAATTACATGATTTAACATGGATATAATCAATGGTAACTGGATACTGGGGTGCGTTCGTAAAATCCAAATAATCTCCATTGCCAGCCACCATTCTTTGACCCCGATGGAATATGTACAGCAGTAAAGTTAGCTCTCATGGATTGCATGTCTATGTGTGCCTTTTCGGTAGAGTGAAACGGATAGGTGGAGCGGCAAAAAAAACAACTTTATATCTTTGCAATATATTTGTTGCATCGTTTAGTATTTCAGGTAATGCTCAATTAACTTGATTTTGATCATCACAAATCCTTATTTAAAATTTTCCTTTCTCTTTGGATAAAACTATTTTTGTAGCACCACCCTTCCAATAAACAACATTGGTAAAAAAAATTTACCGTATTATTTACCTTTGTTATTTCATGCATTGCTGACTGTTTCTTTGCTATATCTTTGAAATGATTGTATTTTAATCTTTTAGTATTCCAGAAATTCATTAAATATCTGGTTTATAATTACAACAAACCATTATTTTAATTTTTCCTTTCTTACTTCATGAACAAACATCAGTTTGTGTTTCTACAGCTTCTTTTGCACATCTGATGCATATAAGTCTTATTTTACAATCCGTTACCAGTGAGAATGAGAAATATGTACATCATAAAGAAGCTACACAATCATTTTATATAATCAACTTCTCATAATGAGAAACTAATGTAATCACTAATAGTTTTCCACAGTACAATTTTAGTAGGGAGGAAGTGGATAAATTCGGGAGGAAGTGGCTCCGTCAAATCTCAGTTTTCTCTCTATTCTTTTCTTATTATCTTCTTCGGACAATTATTCATTGACGAAAAATGCTTGAAAAAGGCTTGATCTGATTGGCCAAATATATTGACATGTAGAACGTGAATGCATGGCGAATGTATTGCAGTCTTTTGCGATACGTATATCACGCATTTTAATATTGAGATGACGATAGGTTTTGGAAAAGTCGTGCGGCCTACATTTAAATTTGTATATGCCTATGACAGTGAGAATCTTGCATTGTATGCTAACAAGTATTAAAGATGGACATATATAGTATCGATGATCGTGAAAACCTTGAAACCGTGATATTTCCTCTCACTATAATTGTGGCACCAAAATTTCATATCGCGACATCCCTACTCCTAGGCATGGCCATTTTCTTATGATAATATAAGATTATAATTCTAGGCTTCTTATTCCCCAATAAAAAGCTAATAAATAATTTGTAAATTTCCTTAAACCATTTCTGGGGAAACTTCAATGATATGGCTGATATAAGACAATTTTATAACATCAGCTATACCCCAGAGTGACAAAGGGTGGACTGTCGATTTCCTTATGTCCTCTCTCAGTGCTTTTAGATTGCTAGAGCTGTTTAATTCAAATTACTTATTGGAAATCTGATATTTTTGCAGAGATACTTTATACCTTGTCTGCGTCTGTCTATCTCAGTCGTGCTTCATTTAAACAAAAACGCATGTGTTTATGTTGGTTCATAAATCTGGTTTGTTCCAGTCACTTTAAACCTGATGTCCTGGCTGTACTTTGTTTTTTCAATGTGTTTTTATATACGTATTTCAAACTCTGGAGTGAATCAAATTAACGCAAAGTAAACTTCAGTATTGTTTGGTACCTATTCATTTATTTTTGTATTCTCGTGAAGGGTGTATAGAAACTAACTAAACACCAAGTGAAACTGTTGCCATGGAGGCAGAGTCGTAGTAAGTTTAACTGTTTACTGATACACTTCTTCATTAACATGCAATGAGTTTAAGCTGAACATCACTGGGTGCATTATCCACACTGCATATGAAGGGAGAAGATATCATGTAGATTTCACTCTGAACTGTTTTGAAATATCCTTGAAAACACCATGCAGTGCCCCTAACATGGATCAGTACCTGCTTAGGTGATCAGCTGATGGTGTGGCTTCTTTTGGCATGCGGTTAACAATGTTACCCTCCAACTGGCTTGAAAGAAACTGCAACTTTCTCATGAAAGCCTTCACTAGGCTATACATTTCATGCTCAAATAGGCCTTTGCCTTGCAGTTTGGTATATAGCTCATTGGTTATTGCAGTGACATCAACAGCAAATTCAAGATCTAAGATGGCGATTCAAATTGTTAATCTTAAACACAAGCCATCTGTTCTCCACAAACTAAGCTCACATCTTTACCCCTTGACTTCAGTAAATAAATACTTAGAAGTTTGTCTTTTTTGAGGGCCAACGGCTAACTCACAGCGTTCCTAAACTGTTTGCCAAAACATTTCAGTGAAGCAGCATACGCTTGCTTGCATTCAGAATCCATGTTCATAAAAAACAAAAGTTGCCTTCAAAATAAAGGAATGTAGCTGTATTCTGTGCATGTGCACTTTTTAAGTTTGATTCCTAATTTCCTCTTGACCTCACACAGGCTGGTTAGGGACAGCCAAAGGACTGCATGTGGCCCACTGTACAATGCTCAGGGGTCTAATTTCTAAAACATTGCGTAGTATTCATACTTAATGTGTTTGTGCGCACAAAAACCCCAAATCAGATTTAAAAAGAACGCAATGTTCACTTAATTAATCAAACTCCACACGTACGTGGATCTGCCTCAAAGTCCACCCTCTACACTCCCACTTTCACCCATAAATGGTCAACGAAAGGCATTTCATGAATATTTAATTATCAGCAATGAGAAGAAGAAGCAAAACTCTCTTACACTGACATCAAGGTGTTTGTTAGTGAGGTGGGGGTGAAGAAAGACAGATTTCCTTTGGGTTCCACAGCAGGGATGTTATTAATAAAGTAAATGCACTGACACACTGCTGCGGATAATACAGTGAGTGATAGTGAGGACAATAGTGAATTAAGGTTGAGATCTTTTTTCATAAATCGCTTCACACAATCAGAATATGAAGGAATTTGTTATATCTCATGTTCGTATTTAATCCTCCAAAACTGCAGGATTATTAAATTCAAAGACAACTGCGATGTCCTTAATCTATAGAATTTAACAGAATTATTATATGCTTGTGTTTGTTCTGGGATGTTTCAGTTCCGTCGGTCGGTCAGTGTGATACTGGACTCTAAGATCCAAGATCGGAGATCTATAGAATCTATTTCAGCTGATCAGTCATCATCATGGGACAAAAATCAATGTGATTGGTAAACCCTTGTTACCTCCTCGTCCTTCCATTCGCTAGCATGAGTGCTCGGCCTCTAATAACTATTCAAGACACAAAACACTTCAACTTATAGTTAAACCACCACCACTATCCACGATCAGCTAGAAACAAGAGCATAACATACTCACTCTACTTTGAGAATTTGGTCCTTGTCAGTTGTCTATTTGCACAGTTGACATTCCCTTTTCCAATATTAGATTTTTCTTGCTTTGGAAAAATAAACATTTCTTACGACTGTCTTTAAGAGAGTGTCTCAGGGACAGGGTCATTTACTGAGATTCTGAGGTATTTAGTCAGGTGCTCTCCCTATATCTTGTACATGATGAATGAAAGACATTCAGATCATTGACAGGTTTTTCCGTCAGTGAATCATTGGCGGAAGAAGATAATAAGAAGATAGTAGAGAGAAAACAGAATTTGAAAAACAGATTTGACGGAGTGACGTCAAATCTTGCTCCGCCTCCTCCGACTAAATTCTACTGTGGAAACTTCTAGTGATCACGATTGTCCCGAGTCAGATTCATCATTATGAGCGGTTGATTATATAAACGAATTATGAAACTTACTTATTATCCCAGAACCTGAGGGAAGTCACAGCGCACACACAGTCTTTCTTTTGTTCTTTCTTTCTTTCTTTTTTGCTTACGTCGCTGGAGTTTAAAAGTTGATTTGTTTGTCTTCACAATATCAAAACTGATCATCACATAATGATCGATACTTTTAATAATGAGTCAAATCTTTATTCAGAAACTTTAAAAAAATACTTTTCACCATCCAAACATGTAAGAAAAGACCCATATTAATACTGTTAGTGGACTTAGTGGAGCTGTATATGGCTCCCCAGTGTCAGCTCTGGACCTTGTGGTGCTGTGCGCCTTCTTCCAGCTGTGGAGCTGCCTGTGGTCTCTGCTATCGATATCGCATTTTTTCCTAATATCGCACACCCCAACTTCAGATCCTTAGGTTCATAGCAAATACTGAATGCTGAATAAGGTTTTGCAGTGTTTAGTTGAGTGGTATAACTAGCTGATGTCATACTCGGGATGTTGATGCCTTTTGTACTCTGAACTTAAAAATGAACATGATTGTGTACAATTGCATTCAAAAAGAAGTTTCAATCATTTGTTTAGTTGCATAAAATTGCTTCAGCCGGAAAATTATCAATCAATCAAATTTTATTTGTATAGCCTATAATCACAAATCACAATTTGATACATTGTGAGACATCCTCTGTCCTTAACCCTCAACAAGAGTATGGAAAAACTACAAAAAAAAACCTTTCAACAGGGTAAAAATACGTAGAAACTTTAGAGAGAGCCACATGTGAGGGATCCCTCTCCCAGGACAGACAGAAGTGAGATAGATGTCAAGTGTCAAGGAGAACATCATCAAGATTAAAGTTTTTTGCAGGAATGATGAGGGTAAACATTTTGGGATAATTAACATAAGGATAACTTCAATACTATATATCAAGCAGTCCTGCTGCAATCATAGTCTATGGTTAGCAGCCAGCAAGATTATGATCCACCATCAAGATCGGATGCCACTATAGTCCACAGTCATTGTCCACTGCCGCCATTTAGGATCCATCATCAGCTGCCACCTCTGTCATGGTCCACCACCATAATCTGACGCGAAAGGCGACAAAGGATCCGCCATTGAATATTACCACGTTTCTATAAACTAAAATGTCTAATGAAGTTTTTGATTTATTTTCTGTCCCCAGGCATGTGATGACCTCAGCAAATGGACTGTGCTGTTGGGGTCCTCTCTGGTTTGTGGTCCACAAATAGAGAATATTTCATTCATCATAGAAGCAACAGCATCCAGAGTGGGCTGCCATTCTCGTCACATATCGAATAAGAAAGTATGCCCCACGCATAAGTTTACAAATAAACTTGTCAGAGCTATTATTGTTATTTAGCAAACCTTACTTTTAGCAGACAGGGTTTGATCTCAATTCCTTAACACCAATTTCATTATTCAGTAATATATATATAGTTGAGTGTATGTATTCACATTTGTGTATTTTTCTGCCCAAATTTATCAACTCTTATCTTTACTTTAAATGGTATATTACTTCTACGTTTACCAGTCAGAATTAAACATTCTGTACAGTCCTTACAGCTAATTTATGGACAACTTAGTGAAAGTGACTAAGACTGGTGCATTTCTTGGAGAAATTCTGAGCGAATGCTGCCAGCTGCTAGCATGAAATTAATTGCTTACTTACAAATCACTCCTGTGATGTAGTCCTGTCAGTACAGTTAATAGGACTTAATCAAACCGGCTTTTCCTGTGCTATGGAACAATGGAGTGTGTGAGCTAACTTGTGGTATGTGTTATGTGCAGGTGCTGAAGTGGTCCGATTATTGTCTTCCTTTGGCCTACAGCCCTGACCAGCCCTTCAGGGTGGTGGCTCAGAGCACTGTCGATAACTTCATTCGTCTGGGAGTTGCTTTTCTAGAAGGTTGCCTCCAGCTAGACAATGGACTTTTGCCTTCAAAGATAGTCCGTATGTTACTTCTAATTATATAACAAATTTGCCCTTTTTATAATTTTTTGACTTTTCATAATGCTTTAGAACATATTATTTGTGTATTAATATCTTGCAATATACATATTATTTAATGTATGACTTTATGTTCTATTTTGTAAAGTGGAAACAATATTTTCGTAAAATTCATCAATACCGCAGATAAGTGACAACGGTTTTTCTATGCAGGATCTGTCAATAGGTAACTGTTTTCTAAAATGTTCACATATTTAATTGATAGGGTTGGTTACTAATCACATTTGAACTGGTACCATTATCTGGAATTCAGTACCCCTATCCAACGGTAATTTTTTCCAGTACTTTACTCTCTCTGAATAACCCCAAAGATGCCCACCTTCCCCAGGAGGAGACATGATCATTCTAAAACATTTCTACTGTATTGGTTTCATATTTAAGTTTCGGCCATAACGTTACTTATAATGATAGTTCATTGTTAAATACAAATTCACTCATTATCTTTTCACCTCTATGCATTTGGAGGGGTGGGTGGAGTATTTTAGTCCAAAAAACACTTTTGGAGTTTCAGGGATAAACAGCATTGCAGCCTAATCCAATAGAAGTAAATGGTGACCGTCATTTTCATAAGGTGTAGCCACACTTGAGAACACTTTGACTGTGTGCACTGATCAGAAATAAGCTCTGCTTGATCACGTTCCTGAGTTGAGTGACATGGTCTTACTCTCTCTCTCTCTCTTTATCTAACTAGACTCTCTCTTTTACTCTCACTCATGTATACATAATCTCTCACCCTGATGCGCTCGCATGTACAGAAATTAGGCACAGATTGATTTAACGTAAATTGGTTCCTGATCGGTACCCTTAAAGGATAGAATTCGGTACCCACCCCTAATTCCTGAGCAATTTCTTCCTCTCACCAGTTGGTGGAAAAATTACTTAATTCAGTTTGAGGTATATTCATAACTAATTAACCAATATATAATCAATCGGTTTGGGTTAGGGGTGTTAGGGTTTGTCCTTACCCTTTCTAAGACCTTGTCAAAATAAATAATTGTAATATGTTGTTTCTGTACGAATTGTAATTCAGACTCCACTGATAATTAATATTTTTTATCATTTTTGTGACATTCCTTTAGCTGTTGTCCTCAAAGAATCTACTCTCAGTGAGCTGGTGGAGAAACAATGTCGACAGAAACCAAAGACTGTGACATCTCAATGGCTCTGTTGTACCCAGTCTAAAGAGGGTGTTGTTGAACCTTTACCCTGTAACCTATTAGCTGACCACCGGCACACACAGAGCCATAAAGGAAGCCTTCTCCTCACCCCACAGGCAAAGAGGAGGACTGAGGAACGAAGAGTGTCAGAGCCACTCCATGGTACCCAGGATATAAGACTGGTTGGTGACTCTGAAGTTCATTCCATGGGGGATAATCATCTTATGGAGAGCCATGGACACCACCTCCACCTGTCCAGCTGCCATGAATGTTTGCAGTTGGAAAACAGCACCATCATCTCTGTTAAATATGCATCAGCGGAGAACATTCCAGACCTTCCTGATGATAACTCGGTTGAGCTGGATAGTGGAGCTAAGAGTTTGGAAGAACATCACCAAGACACTGGAGACTTTTTTGGTCAAAGTGGGGGTTTTGACTGTAATAACAAACCACCAAATGTTCTGGTGTACACGGATGGTTGCCAGGAGCGTTTTCAAACTGTTTGCCAAGTTTTATCAGAATGTATAGACATGGAAAACCATGTAATATATCATCTCCAACCACAGCAGGCTCTGAGCCATCCATGGATGGACAACACCAGGCTCCTGGTTGTGGCAGAAGAGGAAGCCCTGACCCCCCAACTTCAGACCCGCTTTCTCACCTACCTTAGCCAGGGTGGCAGGGTCTTGGGGCTTACATCTACCCTGTGTCCTGCAGGCCTTTGTCTGAAAGTCAGGGAGAGGCAAAGAATGGTCAACAGGCTGAACTTCATTAAGAAAGACAGCACAGAGCTGGAACTGAGCGTGTTGGCGAGTGGGAACTTCTATGTCAGGGATACTCGGGGAGGAGGGGAAGTGGAGCTTTGGGGAGAGCTGAAAGGGGAGGTCGCTCATCAGAGGGATATGGTAATCGTCAGAATTACCCATGAACAAGATGGTGGACAAGCTGTCCTTTGTCAGGTAAAGACATTTGACATTACTCAAAGTGATAATTGTAGCAGTCTACAAAGATAAACATGTCAAAAATTATTGATTCTATTTTTATTTTTATTGTTATTATGAAAGACATGATAAGCCCTGGCCATTAGTACATTAATATGTTGATTTATGATTTTGAACAGCACTTGAAATTCTGATCTGTGGTTTGAGGTATACAGTTTTGTTATTTGTGGTGCCGCCTATGGGTGAGGCTCAAGAAATGTGTATTTAATCCTCCAAGAATGCATACCAAATTTGGTGTTTTACAATAAAAATAATACATTTAAAATTCATAAAGCAAATTGAGCTATGGAATAAGATGGCAGGTATTGAGTAATACGCCATACCCACATTCAACGATCAATATAGTATTTCCAAATATTATTTAGGATCGCACCAGAACATATGTCGGTGGTGCTTTGACCGGGCTCTGCGCCTTCACCCAACTGTGGAGCTGTCTGTGGTCTCATTTTTCCCTAATATCGCACAACCCTAGTCACTACCTCGAAAAGGTTTGCAGGCTCCAATGTTCAGAAAACACTTTAGTTTCTTCATACTCTTCCTTTAACGCTCAGATTCAGCTCCTGCATCCCCTTCGCAAGAAAGCCCAGTCTGCTGTTTTGGGCCAGCAAGTCCAGTCTCTTGGTCAACTGCTATAAATATTTATTTTATAAACTAATCGTCATTTTTTTTACTTCAGTAGTAATTCAAACAATTTTAGTGACCACATGACAAACACACCTTTATTTCTCGCATGTGCTTTCAGTGTTGTGTGCCCACAGATTTGGTAGATGATCAATAGGACACCTATGTGCCAACACATACCATGTGATGGCTGAAATGTGTTTCCACTAAGATTGTGGGTTTAGGGTCAATCCTGCTTCCTCTGTCCTGTGTTGGATGTGTCTGTTGTGATGTGTTTGAGTAAAAAGCGATATCAAGGTGAGCAGAAACGATAACATTCATTTGATATGTTAGTACTGCTTGTGTTTCTGGGTCCTCATCACAGCCCTTTAGCAGAGGGACCAGCCCCATCTTTCAGCAGAGGCCAAGCTGCAAATCCCGCTTAATGTTTGGCTCTGTTCACTGCGTCCTCTGCGAAGGTTACGGAACCATCAAAGATGGTTGCCTGTGGTTGTTGTTGGCCCGCAAAGAGAAAGTCTATCCATTGTTGCTTGGTGTGTTTTTCTTTAGGAAAGGGAAACTAATATAAATTTTTTCTTTTCAACCCAAGAAGTTAGTTCAGAGAGGCATACTGACGAACTTCCAAAAGCTTCTAACCATATAAACCTGAAAATCTGACAGCAGGGAAACAATAATAAGTCCCCTTTAAAGAGAAAATGCTAAGCCTCGCCTGTTGGGAAGATATTTTGGTGAATTGTGGCCATTTATAAAAAAAAAAAAACACTCTTGCTCATTTATTATGGAAATGTTGTTCCCCAGGCTGAATACCAAATTTGATTTAATTATAGTAAAAATCTAAGAAGTACGATACATTTTTTTGTTGTTATTTTTTTGCAAAACATACATTTCATGATAAAGTCAATTAGAAGAGCAGCGTTGCATGCATCACATTTCAATTGCAGGCATAATCACAGTTAATGTGTTGAGAGAAAGAACAACAAAAAAAACAAAAACAGTAAAGAATGATAAAGATAATAAATTGCAGGCATAATCACAGTTAATGTGTTGAGAGAAAGAACAACAAAAAAAACAGCAAAGAATGATAAAGATAATGATAATAATAATAACATTTTTCCCATTTGTAAAATTGCAAATCTGTGGATATTGGAATTGCCACATTATACAGCAAGTAAATTGTCTCTTGTCTCAAACACACTTTCCAGTCCGTGACAGGTTTTAAGATTACGAGCTCACCTCTGAGCTTTAACACTGCAATGCACACTGACTTGATATCTATAAGATCTGCTGGATATCTCCATCTTCATAACATAAATTACACACACAATAGAAAGCAGGATAATTCACAGTCAGCATTTGAAATGTATTCTACATAATTCCCGTCCCATGTGCTCTACCCCCACCCCAACCCAGCATCCCCTTAACAACAACAATAAATAAATAAATAAACATGTAATGCACTGTGCTATGCTAAAGATATTATGAATAGACCAAGTCTGTTATTTAGGTTAGATTGTCATAATATGTACTATACATTTTCTTATTAATAATATTCAAATTAGCAAAACATCTAATATGGTTAATTTTCATTATCCAATTGAGTTTTTTGTGGAGCACATTATTCAATTTGGTCTACAAAATTGTATGTGATAGCTGAAAAATCAAATTACTGTTAAGTATTGGAGTAGAAATTGTTTGATTAAGTTTTAATTTAATTTATATGTAAGACAATGCTTCAAATTTTGTTCCCTGTCTGCAGGTCCACCTGGAAATTGCACCTGAGAATTTGACGACTGAATGTTTTGATGAACTGAAGGTCAGCAATGCACTGCGTTATGAAGTCTTGACGGAAATTCTCATATCTTTGGGACTCAGTTGTGAACTAAACCATGATCTGACTCCAACCCCTATTCACCTGCTGGCCATCTCTCTGGTAAGAGTCAGAGTCCTGTCTGTGAATGTCAATACAAAGATGTTCAGGCAGTACTTCTGAAATTGATCTGCCAATGTATTGACTCAACGCAGTGAGAGCTCCATTTGATAGCATTTGGTTAGATCTTGGTTTACACTGAAGTTAACAATATATTTTACATGTGCCCACTGAAGGCAGACTAGAATAAAGAAGAGTATCTTTGAAATTATTGAAAAAAGTGTGTAAATAGTATATACTCAATAAAGAGTTTAGTCAAAACTGCAACGTATGCAATGCTATAAAGTATAAAAGTCATATCTTCATTAAAGAAAAAATTTACCTGTAGGGAGAGACGGAACACCAGTTTGCTGAGAAGCAGAAAGTGACCCTAGTCATTTCAAAGCAGCTCTAGCAACATCCCCAAATCTGACCCACCAATGGTGTTGTTTCAGTGGAATATTTTAGCCTCCCATGGATATAGAATTAAGTTAATATAAGTAGTATAAACATTAGTACTGCAGGTTTTTTTGTCTCTATTATTGAATATATGTGTGATATTTGTCCCTGCTTCCCCAGCCACTCAATATTACCAAGCAACAGTCTAATGGAATTGAGAGTTTGAGAATGTTTTCCAGACTGCAATGCAGATTGTGGCACACAGCTGCTAGCTCTGTGCTACAAAATGTCTGCAGAATAGCTTATCCAAACCTTACATTGAGGATTAGTGTATATAGTGAAATAAGTACATAGTGCACTATGTGTGGCTTCGTTGCAGTATCTTTTAGTTAAAGTTCACTTTTTCATTTGTCTTTGTACAAAGAAGGGCACTGGAAAAAATGTTCCTCACTGATTGAAGTGCAAAAATGGTCCAACATAATTTGCTATATAGACCGAATATAGTTCCCCAGGCCCTATTGTCTGAGGACCTTTCCTGAAATACATTCACAACCTTAAGTCAAGCTGATAATGTCTTGTTTTTGGCTTTATTATAAGAGCATTACCATTGTTATTAATTCAAAAAAATTAGCTCCTTGTCCAACTGTGTGGGCAAGCTCCGGCAGATGTGAAGGTTTTTTAGCAGGGCACTAAATGAGGCTACAGAAGAAAGTTGTCCACAAATAGGGAGAAAACATGTTTTTCTTAGCCTACTATGATCCTACCATTGTTGTTCCGGTTTTTTCAACTAGTGGGCAAGAAGATGACTGGACTTGGACTGGACTCGTAATACTTCTGTTTAGTAAAAATATATATTTTTTGTGTCTGGTATGATCTAAGTTGAGTTTAGTCTTTTTATTCACTAGAGCTTTCACTCTGCGACCGTGGGTGCTTGTTTATGTATGTGTTCTTGCCAAGTGACCTCATATTTTTCCTGTTTTCCTCTAACGGTGTGTTCCCACTGAAGACAACACAAGTTTACGAGCCACGGGACCATTTGTGTTTATTTGAGTTAATAGGATGTAACTCATTCTGGGGAGTATTTGCCTGTTCTCCTCTAGAAGAGAGGACTACTGGCTGAAGCAATCAAGTTGCTGCGCTGTACATGTTGTGAAAACACCAGGGGATGCCAGCGGAAGAAAGTTACTGGCTGAATTAACTCAAGCTCTTGTGGTGTACGTGTTGTGGAAAACACCAGAGAAGGGCTCTGAGCAGTACATTGTTTAATCACCCTCTATCTCGGGTTGGTGCCAGGAGTTTACATTTTTCAACTCGAGAGTTGTTAACTTTGTATGTAATGTCGATGCGCGAACAATTAACGCCACATTCGGTGTGAATACACCTTTAAACTTGATTCTCGTGAGAACTGAGATAAGTTACAAATGTGCAGAAGGGGTCACTGTTAAGCAGAGACGTATTGAATGTCCAAATTGAAGTTCTGCTAATATTTAATGCTGGTTTGATGTGCAGGTGCAACAATGAATTTATACAGCAATCGTCGACTCTATGTAGGAGATAATTCTTTTTTCCAAGTATGAGTTGTGAGGATGTTGTGTACTGTCCATGGCAGCTTGATGGGTACCACTGTTGCAGTAGTTCTCCTCTGTAGTGAAAACTCTGGCATCTGCCTCCTCCATACGCTTCTCTAGCGACTTTCTTATGCCTGTATCCATCCAGCTCTCTGTCCTGTCTTTGTTTGCTTACAACCGTGACAGCAGGACAATAATACACCACAAACTCTCTTGCTGTCTTTACCCGAACATCGACATGGATATCCATGGACTAACCCCTAACACCAATGATCTCGCAGGCAGACGAAGAGTCACTTATTCCAGAGAATTTGTGCCGCAGCTCGGTCTTCTCATCACCATTCCATCAAACCTAACACTTGTCCCAAGGTCACAGGCACTCATCCAAGCATGGCGACTCTGTCCACTACAAAAATATAGTAACCAGAAGGGGGAAAGGAAAGGTGGAATCAGAGCCAGACTTAAACAGGAGTCATGTAGTGATCCTCCTTGCTATTGTGCGCTCCCTCAGACCCAAATTGGACGAGCTACAAGCCAACATTAACCATTTGCATGAATATAGGACTGCCTTCATTCTTTCATTTACTGAATTTATTCAGTAAATTAACTTATTTATCCGTGTATCTGTCACCGCCAAGTACCTCCACAGTTTGCTGATGCCCTGATCCAGGTCTGGCAGGAGATCCCCCAGGACACCATCCGCCGTCTCATCAGAAGCATGCCCAGACTATGTTGGGATTGCATACAGGCACGCTGTGGCCATACACCCTCCTGAATAACTTTACAAGCTGTTGTGATGAAAGTTGGATCAGCCTGTGATTTCAAAGTTTTCCTCTGATTTCGGTGTAGTTTTGAATCAAGCTCTCAAGGGGTTAATAATTCTGGTTTTGAGTGGCCCTTCTTAAATTACTTTGTTCTCAATGAATTACACAATTTTCATCAGTAAAGATTTTTAACAGGAGTATTTTGTAAATAGAGATCCTGTGTGATTTAAGTGTTCCCTTAATTTCATGGAGCAGCGCGTATATATACAAAATAAATGTTTAATTTCATCTCTATTGCACTTTTCATTTCAGTTTATACGTAATTGAAAAAAATATTTATGATGGACAGTATGAATATATTCTTAAAACTTAAATTCTGTCTTTTGCCATGTTTGTAAATGCAAGTTAATGTGTGTGTAAAGACAATTTATTAAGCAGCACTAAAATAACATTAGTCAGCATTAAAAGAATGATTTCTTATATTAACTACTCAAAAGAATATTTGTCTGTGCCCACTCAGTGGTCAACTTATAGTGGTCATCTTACACAGTATCATGTTCTCCATTTAAAAGATATTACTGGTATTGGTTCAATATTTATAGCATTTAAATATTATAGTTCAAGTGTTGCAATAGTATCTAATTGATTGCTGTCACAGAATTGGATAGCAATATAACCATACCTTGGCCCAATAAACCAATAACACAGTAGTCATTCCATGTCAGATATGTGCCAGAAAATATTGATATCACAATAACTCCAAATCTAAAGTCAAAAAATGTCTGAAGATCTTAATGTTATTATAAGATATAATTGGTAAATCATTTTTGCAATTCCACTTCACTGGTCATATTCCCTCTTAGTGTTATTTTTCACATCGGAGAGCTTGTAAAGAGCTTAAAAACTTTTCTCTCTATCCTTCATTAACAGGATGTTGGGAGGCAAATTCAGAGTCCCCTCAAAAGGTTCAATCTTAGTTAGCCCATAAATCTTAAATTGTGACCCGAGACAGACTAAACTTCTTTTCTAATTTTTACAAAATCCGCATGTGTCATGATTCTGCCCCGAAACTTTAAATTAGGGCTGCATCATATATCGAAAATTTACTGTCATCGACGATATCAAAATGCATGATATACTTATTGAAAAAGACAGCTTAAACTGTGATAAATGGTGTTCAATGCATCATGCATTCATACTCTGCATGTAAATATACAGTCCCTGACAAAAGTCTTGTCGCCTGGGTACAAGTTGACCTTAAGTTCCCCTCAAATATATTTGTAATCAATTTTTTTTACAAGAAATGGCTTATTTCAATCCCAACAGCTTTTGAAATAATGTTCTGTTGCCAAACAAAACTGCTGAAAAGCATTCTAACGTTCACAGCTTGGTAAAGCCCACTGAGTCAGCTTTTGCAAAGACAAAAGTCTTGTCGCCTTGTCATATGATGCTCCCAATCGTAGATTACAGTCTCACCTGTGATCAATAATTGATCAATCAATTAGTGGGTGTGTATAAAAAGAACCCCAGCACACCAGACCTTCACATCAACTGCAACTTGACCTCTGACAACATGCCCAAGATTCACCCTGAGACCAAAGCGTTGATTATCAAGAGGCTGAAGACCAGATCCACTGCTGAGGTGGCTGACACCTTCAATGTGTCTCAGCGTCAAGTACAAAGGATAAGAAAAAGATTTGAAGAGACTGGAGATGTTTTTGACAAGCCCAGGTCCGGCAGACCCCGCAAGACAACTGCTCGGGAGGACCGTTTGTTGGCTCGAAAATCCAAGGCCAGCCCCTTTTCCACTGCAGCAGAGTTCCACCAGGCCTGGTCACCTCAAGTCCCTGTGTCAACCAGGACAGTTTGTAGAATTCTGTCTCGAAATGGCCTCCATGGTCGAATCAGTTCACAGAAACCAGCACTAGACAAAAGGCAATTAAAAAAACATGTGGCATTTGTCAAGGCCCACAGCCTGCTAATAGGACGGACGCTGGAAAAGTGGCAGAAGGTGGATTTCTCAGACGAATCTTCGGTTGAATTACATCACAGCCGCCGCAAATATTGCAGGAGACCTACTGGAGCCCGCATGGATCCGAGATTCAACCAGAAAACAGTTAGGTTTGGTGGCGGAAAAATCATGGTCTGGGGTTTCATCCAGTATGGGGATGTACGAGAGATATGCAGGGTGGAAGGCAATATCAATAGCCTAAAATATCAAGAAGTATTAGCTTCCTCTTACATTCCCAACCATAAAGGGGTCAAATTTTGCAGCAGGATGGTGCTCCATCGCATACTTCCATCTCTACATCAAAGTTCCTCAAGGCGAAGAAGATCAAGGTGCACCAGGAATGGCAAGCCCAGTCACCAGACATGAACATCATTGAGCATGTCTGGGGTAGAATGAAAGAGGAATCATGGAAGACGAAACCAAAGAATCTTGATGAACTCTGGGAGGCATGTAAGACTGCTTTCTTTGCTATTCCTGATGACTTCATCAATAAATTGTATGAATCATTGTCAAACCGCATGGATGCAGTCCTTCAAGCTCATGGAAGTCATACAAGATATTAAATATGGCTCTCACAGCACCACTATTTAATTCACTGATGTTATGCAACATATTTTTGTATTTGAAGTAAATGATTTGTTCAATTTTCACATTACTCTCTGTAGGCGACAAAGCTTTTGTCTCGCCAAAATCTGACCTTTCTGTGTTCATTAAATGATCAATCTTTCTTCAGTGAAGCAGATTTATTTTAGTATATTAAACATAATTTGGGAGGGTTTTAGCTTTCATATGAGCCATTTCTAAAACCAATGGATTAATTAAAAGTCAGGTTATAAGCTGTTGTTTCTACAAAATATATAAGTGACAAGACTTTTGGCAGGGACTGTATATGACCAATCAGATGGAGCCCTGCTGCACTAGATAATAAATTAAAGATACTGTGGGGCTGTCCGTGGTCTCTGCGTCCGTTTATGTCTATTTAACATTCAACATTCAACAACATTATTGCATATCGCATGTTTTCTTAATATTGGGGCAGTCCTACTTTAAATTATTGAAAAGGACTGTTTTTGGACCTGATTTTCTGTTTTCCCTTTGTTTGGATTTGTGTTCTGTTCGGTTAGATACTCTGAGTTCTTTTCTTTCTTTTTTTATTTAGGAATTTCTCTCCTTGTGTTTCTGCGACTTTATTCTATGCCGTTGCCCTGTTTTACCACTCTTGTGATCATCTGCACCTGTTCCTCATGTGTTTCATCTGTGTTCAATTATTCCTGCCTCCCTTTTGGACAAAGGACATAGGGAACTTTGTCTTGGTCAGTTCGTTTAGTTTCACTTCAGTAGTGTGTTCCAGCCATTTCTAGTTCCCTAGTGTTTCTCAGTTTTGATTTTTCAAACTTTATTTTTGGCAGAATAAAAGCTTTTTTTTCTTATGTTGCATTTGCTCGACCTGCTCACCATCCAAGGACAGCATGCCAATTGTAAATTGTGAGGGTACGACCCACAATTGTGATAAAAAGATTTGACATGGCCATTTAACCCATTTAACAGGAACAAATTGTCTGGCCTTTGCTGTAGAAAGTGTATCTATAGAAAAACGGCTGCCATATTTCATATAAAAGATCAAATTAATTGTGTTATTTTCCTTCTTTACTTCCCTGTTTTCCACACAGGAGGCAAAGGCCTACTTCCTGAAGTGGCTGGAGACACAAGCAGATCAAAATGGCTTCCTCAAATTGTCCAAGCACTCCTTGAGGATGGTACCCTGTTCTGAGCTGCAAGATGGTTCTTTTTTGCATGAGGGTTCTATGGACCTGGTCACCGACTCTTCTGAGTCTCAGAGCTGGTCGGAGTTCAGAATGGAGACCTACTGGAAGAACCTACAGACCAGTCTGCTCGGACATACCCTGTTTTACACTGAGATGGCATCGTCTACAATGGACCTGTTAGAAGGGTAAAACACAAACCTTTGTATCTATTTGATTGAGGCAGGCAGAATGTTACTGTCATCGTGCCATGCACAGCTCCACTATGTCCACTGACAGAGTTAATTTGGTTCTTTTCATACATGTTTGGAAGGTGGATTATTAGGGCTTGGCGATACGGCCTACAACAAATATTGCGATATAGCCAAAAAATATTGCAATATTATAGCTCTGTTTTAAATTCTCTGTTTTCTCTTCTTCTGACAATGATTCTTCGAAGTAAAAACCCGTCAATGATCTGACTATCTTTAATTTGTTATGTGTTAGGTTGTATTCCAATCAATGTAGTTATGTAGTGTAGAGATCAGATTATGCTGACTGGGTGGAAATAACATCAGTTAGATCATTCACTATATTAGATCAAGCTGTCTGATTACCTTATATTTTATTAAATAATCTGCCAGGGTCTGACAGGTTGAAGCAATGCTGAATGTAAGGTATAACAGGATCTCCTCGATCACATCTCATCACATCTGTACATTTCACATTATGAGGAGGATCAAATCTTGATAGACATGAAGGCCAAAGTAAATGCTGATAATTGTGGATTATTACAGTGAAGGGTGGAGTTTTTGCTCTGAAGGATGCTAAGATGTCAAAGGTCTGTCTGTCAAGGTTTGTGGAGTAGATGGACCCAGATGCAGAGTTTTAAACCAAAAGGTGATTTTAATTAAACTAGTTCTTTTAACAAAACAAAACAAACGTGAGCACCAAAGGGTGAAAAACAAAAACACAAGTAAGCTTACACGAGGGGTTCAAAGTCAAGAGGCTCAGGGAATCAGGACAGGAACACAGGACGGCGGGTAGAAGAACAACCAGTAAGAACAAACGATCCGACGGAGGACAAAGGAAACACAGAGGCTTAAATACACACAGGGAAGGCAGGGGTAATTGGCCACAGGTGCAACACATGAGGAGGTAGAAAGACATCACCAAGACAGGAAGTGAAGACAGAAACAACCCACAAGGAACAGAGACTACAAAATAAAACAGGAAACAGAAAACACAGAGGCTGAAATAAACAAACTAAAATGACATTACACTGTCAGGTCTTGAAAAATGTTCAGGTGACAGACCGGGGCTCCCAATTCACAAGCCAGCTGATGTCCAGTCTCTGTCTATCTTTGGGTGTAACCAAAAAGATAGCTACAGCTTACCATTCCTATACTAATCTGATAGAGAGGGTTAATAGGAGTCTGAAGACCATGATCGCCTCTTTTGTGGGAGACCTACATCATGACTGGAACCTGTGGTTGCCTGAATTTAGGTTGACTATCCACTCTGCAGTGCACCCCTGTTGTGTTAGCTCGAGGACGCAACCTCAAAGGCCCACTTGAGCGTCTCATACACAAGCACCCTGCAGTGACCACACTCTACACCAACACAGACAATTGCTCAAGGAGGTTGAAAGACACATTGGTGTGGCCAAAGCCAGACAAGCCAGGTACTACAATGCATGACGCAAAGATATACATTTTGCAGTTGGAGATCTGGTCTATGTTTGGGTACACATTTTTTCACTTCTAGGATCATTGACAAGTAGAAGATTGGGAGTAGAGTGACCTAATTTAAGAAAAACATTTAATAAATCACATATTATCCCTTTATTCTTTGGTTCTGATATAGAGCTAGTTGAAAGAATGCCGTCTCCTATCCGACCAAGTTTTTGTTTGCTGCTTGGGAGCTGCTGGTGGGGCTGGAGAAGCTACAGCTGCTTTGCTCATACCGGCTGCCAGATACTGGCTAACTATATAAGCTCATGATTTTGTTTCCAAGTTGCGGAGCTGACTTTCCATTCGCTTTATCCTTGTCTCCATCATAGTAAATAAACAACAATAATTACAAATACCTGAATCACTAAAGTAGGCAGAGGAGTAACTTAACATCAAGCATACTGATCTGGAGAGAGAGAAAACATCTTTAACGTTAACAGTTCTAAGTTGTTAAAACCAAGGCTTCTCTGTGGATAAAGCAATATAAAATTGTCACATCAAGAGCGATTTCCAAAAAGACACACAGACATGCAATTTAGTTCTTCCTCCTGTATTTTTACTGTCCAGCATTAAAAAATGTTGCAACATGTTTTCCAGTTATGTGCAGAACAACATATCCTAGTCTTTTTCACCTTGTAACTATATTGCCCAATTTCAAGCTGCTGCAATTTAATTGACGCACTTGTAACCTTGTCTTTACTCTGAGCATCAGCTGTTTTTTATATTATTTGCCCTGTCGTGAATTTGCAGGGTCACTGTCATTTGACAGCAGAATAATTGTTTTTAAAGTGTTTTAGCTCTTTCTTCACCATGCAAAGCCTAGAACCGCAAAAACTTTAAATGAATTGTGACAAAGCTTTGACTATAACTGTTGTGGTTATTCTTTGCCACCATGACAAAAATGATATCTGAAATCCCTAAAAAATCGTACTTCTAATGAAAAAGCTTATCATAAACAAAAATATCACAAGCTCTAAAGATCGATTTTAAGGTTAAACTCAGGATAGTCCATGCGGTAGGGTATTTGAGATCTGTGGAATTAAGTCTGTGTGTGTGTGAGTCAAAGGTTCAGTTCAGAGTTTCCGTTTCTACGAAGCTCGTTCAATTATTATCAGCATAAATCACCATGGTAGTTTATGCTGAATGGCTTACCTGCTCCAGACCAGGCTAAGTTGGCGATAAGGGATCAACCAGTATAAAAAACCTGTCCAATGACCAATCTGGTACCTTGGAACATGACATCAGCGTTTTCAAAGGATCCATTGGAGCTTGGTGCACTGCACGGATTGTTAGAGGGTGTGTTAGCACTGGGATAACCAGACATATTTGTATACTTTTATCCTTCCCTTTAAGAGGTTGGTAGGTTTATCTTATTAAATTAAATATTAATTTGGAATGGGTGATAGATAGTTTACAGATTTACCTTGTGAGAGCCTCTCTCTCTCTCTGAGACAGTCAGCCCTCACCAAAATGAAACTTCACTGATGCGCGGTGCACACTCTCCTTAGAGGGAAGGAAAAGGGTAGTTTTAAACAATTTCTGGTTTGTTAAAAGGATAGCTCGCTCAAATATGTAAATTGACTTGTTCTCTAATCATCACTATACCGATGGAAGGGTGGGTGAAGTTTTTGAGTCCACAAATCACTTTTGGAGTTTCAGGGGTAAACAGCAATGCAGCCAAATCCAATACAATTGAAGTAACTTGTGACCAATTCTTCAAACATAAAATAACATCAGAAAAAGGCCTCCATACTGCTCCTGTGTGTCATCCTAGTGTCCATAAGCCCAGCCATTCAAATTTGACTCAAAACTGCATAATTTACATCATGTTTTCAGTAGCAGAATGAATCAACTCAGCATGTAAACAACCAAACCCAAACCAAATCCAAACATAAGGAAAATGTCTATGATCCAAAGATGTCCAATAAAAATCCAAACAGTATTTGACCCTTTGGCACAACCATTACCACTTTGTGATTAGGGCATAGGATGTCACTGTGGATCCATTTAAGAGATCAATTAAATCATCAATGTTTAGTTTACTCAGTAAAGCACATATAATAGACAGAAGCCTAACTAAAAAGCGTGCGTTGAAAACAGCAACCGTCTTTCATGTGATTACTTGAAATTATTGTTGTATAACTCCTGTCAGCTGATGCTGACACAGTATACCTGAGATGTACTTAATTGTGCTTAAGAGTTTAATAAAAACAACTTTAAGATGAATGGTTTTCCCATAAAAAATGTTTGTATAAATAATATTAATATCATACATTTTTGAAACTATTTTTATTTTATTTAGATAAGCCAGTTATGCCCCAAATAATGATTCCCTGATGAGACTAGTCAGTGTTGAGTCTAGGTACAAAGTATAACAAGAGTTATTATAAATTATGATTAGAATTTTCTCAATAAGGGCAACAGAAAGGGTAACACTACAGTAAAGCCACTACCTAAAGGTGTAACAAAGAATATTACTAACTAGTGATAGTACTCTTTAACATGGCTTTATTATTCTTGTCTCCCTACAGGTTAAGTCTACATTTACCAAAAGATGTAGGTTTAATAGCAGTTGCTGGTCGACAAAGCCAGGGAAGAGGTTCGTGCTACACCAAACTGTATAAATGAAGATTCAACATTCACTTAGACCACAAAGGCATTATAAACCGCAGGCTCAGTGGAGTAAGAATTTATTGTCATCTTAATGTCAGAAGTGTGTAACATGTTTGCCTTGCTTGCTACTGCTTCAGGTCGGGGCAATAACACCTGGCTTAGCCCTCTAGGTTGTGCTATGTTCACTCTAAAGATCCAGGTTGAGCTAAGCTCTAGGCTCGGACAAAGGATTCCCTTCCTCCAGCACCTAGCTGCTCTGGCAGTGGTGGAGGCTGTTCGCACACTGCCTGGATACCAGGTATCTGCCTACACACTTCCCTAAGTTTGTTCAAGTATATTACCCTATCGTATATAATTAAGCTCATATATTACATACACCCAAAAAAGTAAAATGTGTGGCCGATCTTGAAAAATACATTATATCACGAAGTAACATGTTGAAGTTCAGTGTATTAAATAATCAATCAACATGTTTCAATCTTTGTCAGGAAATAGACCTGCGAGTGAAATGGCCCAATGACATCTACTATAGTAACCTGATGAAGCTTGGGGGAGTACTGGTGACTTCCACTGTTATAGGATCGACTTTTCATCTGCTCATAGGTAACAACCCTCCCTTTATTACAGCTTAAGAAACTGGAGGCTTTCACCCGAAAGCTGCATCAGCTTTTCACCAATATATCTACCATCTCATGATTAAACAAACACACCACTTTAGGGTTGATTATATGGTATCTTTACTGTTGAACTGTTAAGAAACTGGGTGAAAGTCATTTAATTGCTAAACTAGTTGTCCAGAATGAAGTTGTGCACCTTAAAGCCCTGTGAAAGCTTTAAGTTAGCTCTGCGAGTGCATGGTCACAGATTAATTTCAAATATAGTGTGCTGTCTATTCTTGGGAATAAATTGTCCAAATAAGGTAAATGGTTTGGTAAATTTTCTGTACAATTTAAGAAATTATTTGTCACCTAACAAACCAAATCACACAAACATTCTTGTATATAAATCTCCCCACACTACTGTCTGACATAAGAACAGGCAGCATAATTATTCACCATCTAGTAAACCATGAAACTGATGATAATTTGTATTAGTTCATTCACTTTTAAAAGAGGGTGAGAGTGATCAATGTACTCAATATTTCAACAGCAAAATAAATTCACATTTCATCAATAATTCAACCTCTTAAAGAACAGAAAACCCTCTCCTTCTTTTGAACTAAGCACTTCTCTATTGCAGCGTCAGCACACCAGATTGTTCCTTCTCTATGATATTTCTCTTATGTATGGAAAAAAACATGAAATTTCTTTTTGATGACAAAAATACATAATTTTAATTAAAAAAAACAAACAAATATCCCTCTGACGTTAAAACACAACCATTTGGTTAGGCTTCGTTGGAAATTGTCCGTAGTATGGCACAAAGTATCACAGTTGGTAAAGCTAGTTGGGAGAAGAATAAAAATAAACTTTCCACTCAGAAAATCATTAATGCCATTCTTTACTTTTTCACTGAAAAAAATCAACTACTGATAAGCAATGTACTCAGCATCTATGCTTACACCCTTATATGACCACCAATTGTTGTTAAATAAACAGCTTCTTTGTGTTGTCACATCTAAAATAAGCCTGTAGATGCCAGTAGCTCTTCCCTAATAGGACACTGATTAGTCTGAATCATTGTGGTTCACCCACAAACCAATAATCAATAAATAATCCTGAATAGATAATGATTATGGGTCAACGGGTGGGACAAATAATTAGTCAACTATAGTAATTATAAAACCCTTTTCAATACTTTATCCAGTGTGCACCAGTCAAAAACAGTCTTGTTTTGGTTTCTCAGAATAACATAAACATATTGTGCTCTACAGGCTGTGGGTTCAATGTGACAAACAGCAATCCAACTGTCTGCATCAATGACCTGATCCAGCAATATAACACACAACATAACTGCAGTCTGCATCCGCTTAGCTGTGCCCAACTCATTGCTCGCACTGTCAGCTGTCTGGAGGTCCTCATCAGCAGCTTCCAACGTGGAGGCCCAGAGACCATCCTGCCCACATACTACAAGAGATGGCTACACAGGTGGGCACTGCAAATATTACTCTGGTCTTTATACTCAGGTTTCACTTCTCATTTTGATTCAGAATCAGATATTTTGATACAGGTTGTACATGCATACAAACAATGTATTTAAGTGCAAGGGATGCAACAGTCAGAATAATGTATTAATGACCACACCACAAAATTGGTGGAATTCTTCATTGCTACAGCATGTAAAAGATTGTCAAACATGAAAAATATGAAATACATTGACATGTACAGCATTAACAATAAATAATGACACTTGACAATAAATGGACAGGACAGGAGTGTTTCAAGTGCATGTACATCATGATTGTTGCAGAGACTTCAGAGTCCTTGTTTTTGTAATGGGATGATTTGGTTGGAAAGTATCTCTAGCGATACATTTTTTAGCCCTTGTGTTGGTGCATTTGTGGTATCATGATTCAACAGATGGGAGAGGGGTGTAAGTGATCTTTGATGATTTGTTGACTGTGTTGCAGTTTTGTTTGTGTTTGACTGTTGAGGCTGTCAATACCAAACAACGTTGTTGTTGGTGACAGGTCTGATTACGGTGCTGTTGACTTATTTCAGTTTCTGCCATTGTGATATTGTTCTGTTCACTTATTTTGTGCGGAGAGTACGACTTTCTGTGCACATGCTAGTGAATAAGGCCCATTGTGCTGTAGCTTCAGAAGTACTGCTTTAAATGTTGCACTTCAATTAATCACATGGCAAAGGATTGTCAAGTGACACTTAAGAGTGTGGAATGTAACAGACATGTATCTGCTTTACATGCTGAACCTGCTCCTGTAAAACAGCATGGCAGGAGCAAGAGACATAACTGTTCTTGCAGCTTAGGCCAAGAGGAGACTACGGACAGTCTTGGCTCCACAGATTTCAGAAAGTCAAAAAAAGATGATCGGACAGCTTTTTCTGTGGAAGATGAGGCTTTTCTTGACATTATTGATAGAGAGGTACTCAGGGATAGCTCTTACCGGATTGCTCCCTTAACCTTTCAGAAGGCACTTTGTCTACTTCCAAAAAATTGAGACCAAGCTCTCAAACGTACACTGGACAAACAGCCAGAAATGAAGGAGCATTTCATTGGTTCTTTGCAGAAAATCTTTTTAAACCAGCATGCAGAAACAGCAACGTATTTGCAAGGCAATGAGGAATGTTGGTACCTCCCAATATTTGGGGTCTAGCACCCAAAAACATCAGGAAAGATCAGTGTTGTGTTTGATTGAGCGCAAGGCATCAAGCTCTCTCCTTTATTATAATACCAGGTTGGGAGTGTATTTGTCATTCATATTGTATTACCAAGGCAGGTCTATGTTTTCAGGTTGTTAAACTGCCACTGCTGTTCATTCAGTTATATTACAGCAATCACACAAGTCTCCATGTTGGTTGCATGAGTGAGCTATTGTGCAGTTCAGTATTTTCAGTAAAGATCTTACTGTTATTTAAGCCTCACATCTTCATTGGATTCACTGTATTAGAAATCTGTCTGGTCTGATGGCAGATGAGGATAGAATATCTGTATTATAATTAGATTTATAGATTTTTGGATAGTTAATGGTAATATTTGGTTTGAAGACAGTCTGTTTATTTGTTAGTCCACTCTGAAGATATTTTCCATTTGTGTGTTTGACAGTAATATTAAAATAAGATGTTTCAAATCCAGTTATAGCCCAACATTTTGATAGCAGAATATTCAGGAATTCCTTGTGCTCAAGTATTTGGAAAAAGTATACATAATACATGAGGTAACAGAAAACTCAGGACAGTAAAAGTAATGATACACAGTCAGTTTGTGAAGTCGGGAGAGCATCACAGTTTATGTTGTTCAGAATGTCGTTCTTTAAGACAGTTATCAACTGGGAAAGGGTCTGTGGAGGTAATTTATAATCTCAGCCTTTAAAGCTCTCTTAATCTAATTTAAGAGGCAAATTCGTATCCATAGTTGTCATGTCATAGTGAAATCCTGAAGCAAAACTGTAACAATTGCTCTCTGTTCTCTGACCTCAGCGGGACCAAGGTGCAACTTTGGAGTGAGGATGGAATAGAAGCTGATGTGTTCGGACTGGACCACAATGGCTTCCTCCAAGTGCACAGTGAGGAGCATGGCGTGATCTCAGTGGAGCCTGATGGAAACTCCTTTGACATGCTGAAGAACCTGGTGGTTATTAAGCAGCGCTAAGACCAAACGGAACCAGCTTAAGAATCATCTCTTTCTCCTATCAGCTCTCAACATAATATAAATATTTTGGGTTACTTTTGAATCCTTATGTTCACCTCACATACATTTAACTAAAATGTGTTGGAGGTAGAGATGTGCTATGTCAATACCGTTGTTTAATATCGCGACGGTGATATGACTTGCGATAATAAACATAAACAGATTAGCGGCTCTGTCAGTAATTTCCTGTGTCATTCGCGCTGTTTGCTGCGCCGAATGCGTCAAACCAAACGGAAAGGGGAAAAGAGCGAGCAGCTGATGAATGCGCTGCTCTGAAGAAGATTTAAGCAATTAATAAGAGAATCGATCATTATGTGATGATCAGAGTTGATATTGTGGCAACACACAAATCAACTTTGAATCTGAAGAGAGAGTGGGAGAGAGAAAGAGAAATCTTTTAATCTTGATTTATAATTCTGCTTGTATTATTTTCTTGGTATCTATGTATGGGAGTATGGGAAAATTATTCAGACAGATCTAAATAGAAGATCCCAGATTTCATTCCATCACACAATAAATAATTGGGTGTGAATAATAATTTAATTATGAACTGTTGTTTGAACATCGTTTTGCATACCATAACCAATCCAGAAAGACATTTTATCATTGACTGTGGTCCAAATAAAGATGATCGATCCTTTTTTAATAATATTTTCTCTTCCCTCTCAACCATTTCAAACTTAACTTTATGTAAACCTATCACCAGATGGCGCTTCAACACATCCATCTTAAAAAAATAAGTTTGACAGTCAGCGGACTTCCTTCCTAGAACTCAATAATTCCCCAAAGTCATCACCATAATCATTAAATATTTCTTTCTCCACTTACAAGATCAAAAGAAAACTAATTGAACTAGACTTGAAAGCAAGTATGAGCGGGCCCTCGTCTGGCGACAGTGATGTGGCCGCGCCAAGGTGGCCGTTTGCCTGCCATCAGCCCCACTAAGAGGCACTCGCTTGGGAGTCATTGGGAAGGATGTTAGTGTGTCCCTGCATCCATTAAGTGGCTTGCTGATCATGTCTCATGATTTAGCTACAAGATCTGGAGTCGTCTAGGAATTTTTCAGTTAAAAACGTTTAAACCACAGGGATTACTTCTTGGACACCAACATGTAAATATGAAATTTTCTATTATAGTCAGAGGGCGCTATGACTACTATCGTGTATTCGCATATGTATATGTTCACGGACTTCTTTCGGACATGTAAAGTTTGAGGCAGACTCGACAATATACATGGATCATATAAGAATGTAAAGCATGACATTTCCTGTTGCAGCTAGGGGGCGCAACAACTTGTTGAATATCGTCATATGGACCTGGTCAGGGTGGGACTGTTGTCGGATATTTATAGTGCTGTGAAAAAGTATTTGCCCCCTTCCTGATTTTTTTTTTTGCATTTTTGTCACACCTATGATTCAGATCATCATAATATTAGACAAAGATAACCCTAGTTAATACAAAATGCAGTTTTTAAATGATGATTTAATTTATTAAGGGTAAAAAAGCTACCCAAACCTACCCTATGTGAAAAAGTAATTACATAACTGGTAATGAGTCTTTCACATCACTGTGGACGAATTTTGGCCCACTCTTCTTTCCAGATTGGATGGTTTTCGAGCATAAAACAGCTTGTTTGAAGTCATGCCACAGCATCTCAATCGGATTTAAGTCCGGACTTTGACTAGGCCACTCCAAAACCTTCATTTTATTTTTTTTGAGCCATTCAGAGCAGTGTTAATTTTGGCAGCTATTTTTTATTTAGTCTTAGTCTTTTGACGATAATGCATTTTAGTTTTAGTCATATTTAGTCATTTTTATCCTTCTTAGTTTTAGTCTAGTTTTAGTCGACTAAAACAAATTCCATTTTAGTCTAGTTTTAGTCGACGAAAACAAATTCCATTTTAGTCACATTTAGTCATTTTTATCCTTCTTAGTTTTAGTCTAGTTTTAGTCACATTTAATAGCCACATTAAACTCCTTTTCTATAAAAACATATAGCTGCAACCTAATAGCTTAAAAATATATATTTAGTTTTAAATGTGAAAACAAAAAGGGAGAGCAGGTCAGACTGGAGCCGGACACAGAAACTGAACATCGGTACAAACCAACTGCAGCTTCTGCTTGATCAAAAAGCTGCAGCGCTGATCTCAGATCAGCTGAGACCAGAGAAACTCTGTGATTTCACTGTTTCCATAGTTAAGAAGCAGTCAGTCACTGAGCGGCACGTGAACGCGCTCTGCTTTCACTGTGTCTCTCTGAGCGAGTGCGCGGGGCGGGGGGCGGAGCTACGGACCGGAGCGCTATCTGGGGCGCACACACACACATACACCGACACACACAGTCACTCGCCCGCTCCTGATACTTCATGACGGCCTGATACGATGATGTTTTAAAAATTATTGTGACGTCTTCGTCTCGTCTTCGTCATGGAAAAAAGGGTCGTTAACGAATATATTTCGTCATCGTCTTCGTAAACGAAATTAACACTGATTCAGAGGTGGACTTGCTGTTGTGTTACGGCTCATTGTACTGCTGCATAACCCAAGTGCGCTTGAGCTTGAGGTAACAAACTGATGGCCGGACATTGTCCTTCAGGATTTTCTGGTAGAGAGCAGAATTTATGGTTCCATCAATTATGGCAAGTCATCCAGGTCCTGAAGCTGCAAAGCAGCACCAGACCATCACACTACCACCACCATGTTTGATTGTTGGTATTATGTTGTTTTTATGAAATGCTGTGTTAGTTTTACGCAAGATGAAACGTGCAGAACCCTTCCAAAAAGCTCAACTTTTTTTCATCAGTCCACAGAATATCTGCCCAAAAGTCTTCGGGATCATCAAGATGTTTTTTGGCAGATGAGCCTTTGTGTTCTTTTTGGTCAACAGTGGCTTTCACCTTGGAACTCTCCCATGGATGCCATTTTTTTTGCGCTCTTGGAGTAATTTGGTAGGCCGCCTTCTCCTTGGAAGGTTCACCACTGTTCCAAGTCTTCTCCATTTGTGGATAATGGCTCTCACCATGGTTTGCTGAAGTCCCAAAGGATTAGAAATCGCTTTGTAACCCTTTCCAGACTGATACAAGTCAATTTCTGTTTCTCCTCGGTTTCTGAATTTCTTTAGATCCTGCATGATGCTTTTTGAAATCTTTTAGCCTACTTCACTTTGTCAGACAGGTTATATTTAAGTGATTTCTGGATTCAACAGGTCTAGCAGTATCCAGACCTGGATGTGGCTATTGAAATTGAACTCAGCTTTCCAAAAATGTGGTTAATCACAATTCATTCATGATTTATCAAGGCGGGCAATTACTTTTTCACATAGGGTGAGGTAGGTTTGGATAGCTTTTTTCCCTTAATAAATTAAATCATCATTTAAAAACAGAATTTTGTATTTACTCAGGTTATCTTTGTCTTATATTAAAATTTGTTTGATGATCTGAAACATTTAAGTGTGACAAATATGCAAAAAAATAAGAAACCCGGAAGGAGGCAAATACTTTTTCACAGCACTGTACATGGTTGTTATAAGTATTTCCTGTTTTCTGGATCATCAAGATTCTTCATCATGACAGAAAACTTCTAATCGAAATGTCTATTAAGACAAGGAGGAAATCTGTAGGAGCAGGTTTTTGTAGCAAGTGTGAAACGCCCCAAATCATGCCAAATTTGCACATTCATCCAAAATATGTCCTTTTCTCACTCAGACGGCGGCGCAGGTTCTGGTCCAGGCTCTGGTCACCTAACGCCTAGACTATTGTAACTGCATCCTGCCAGGTCTACCTCTTAGTGCCATCCGACCTCTGCAGATCATCCAGAATGCAGCCGCTCAACTCCTCTTTAATCGACCTAACTTCACTCACACTACTCCGCTCCTCCGCTCCCTTCACTGGTTACCAGAGGCTGCCGGCATCCGTTTCAAAACATTAGTATTGACGTAATGTGCTGTGAATGGATCAGGTCCAGTCTACATCCAGGACATGGTCAAACCTTACACCCCAATCCGTTCACTCCGCCCTGCATCTGTACCTTCATGGTTGAATGCACTTATTGTAAGTTGATTTGCATAAAAGCATCAGCTAAATAAAATGTAATGTAATGAAATGTTATGGTGGGCCTCATCACCAATGATGACGACTCAGTCTACAGAGAGGGAGTGAACCAACCCGTTGACTTGTGTTACAACACAAACCTGTCACTGAATGTTAACAAGACAAAGGAGGAAGCACCCTGTTAATACACTTCAAATCTATGGCTAACAACGCTGTGTAATTACTGCGAAGACCAGAAATCCCTCCAGAGAGTGGTGAAGACGGAACCAGTGGCGGCTCCTGCCAAATTTCTCAGGGGGGCAATTGTTACGATGATGACTTAGGTTACCTGTTTAATGGGTAAATAAACTCATGTCAAGTCAGTTAAACATTGTCTCATTGCATTATGTACACTGCATAAAAATGTTTTTTTCTTCTGGTCACCTCAAATAGCAATCCCACCAGTAACCACAATACAATGATTCTAGTTCATTTGGCTCTAAAATGACTCCATTAAGGCCAAATGATACAATATCATCAGTCATTACCTTTGAATATAAAGAGAGACTGTTTTGCCATTTATAAATAGGTGAGTCAACAGATAATTTTTTTTTAATGTTCAGCAAATCAAGAACATGTTACCCCTAAGATCATATAACAGTGGTTTTAAGTCTAAAAAACTGCAGCAATGTGTAATTCTATGTCCTCTCATCTGCCTTTCTCTGGAGCTGCAGACAGAACAGGCTGATTTCGCATGCCTCTTGAGCCCTGATTGGCTGACTGCACTTTGAGTGACAAGCGACCAAGCCTATCAACGGGTCTCATTCTGGCGCATTCACTCTTGTAAACACAAACGAAAGACACGTTATGTCTGGATAGCACTATAGACGACCAGCCACATATTTTCAGTCGGTTACAACAGGTTGTTTCTGAACAGTAAGTTACACCCTCCTCATGTTTGCTCAAGTTTTAGCAGGACAGTCAGCGTTTCAATAGGGAGTTTCAATACGGAGTATTGAAATGTCATTACTTTTAGCGACACGATCGAGTTGCTCCCGTTAGCCATTACTGTGACAGTGGGGCCTTAGCAGAGCCACCAAGATAGTGAGAGACTCCAACCATCCTGCCCATGGACTTTTTACCCTTTGGCCTCTGGCAAATGCTATGGCAGCAGGCAGTGCAAGGCTGACAGACTCACCAAGAGCTCTCACATGCAGACACATATATTCAACGACCAAGCCTATCAACGGGTCTCATTCTGGCGCATTCACTCTTGTAAACACAAACGAAAGACACGTTGTTATGTCTGGATAGCACTATAGACGACCAGCCACATATTTTCAGTCGGTTACAACAGGTTGTTTCTGAACAGTAAGTTACACCCTCCTCATGTTTGCTCAAGTTTTAGCAGGACAGTCAGCGTTTCAATAGGGAGTTTCAATACGGAGTATTGAAATGTCATTACTTTTAGCGACACGATCGAGTTGCTCCCGTTAGCCATTACTGTGACAGTGGGGCCTTAGCAGAGCCACCAAGATAGTGAGAGACTCCAACCATCCTGCCCATGGACTTTTTACCCTTTGGCCTCTGGCAAATGCTATGGCAGCAGGCAGTGCAAGGCTGATAGACTCACCAAGAGCTCTCACATGCAGACACATATATTCAACTTCCATAAAATCATACCTTCTACTAGGGATGGGCGTTCGATTAAATAGTCTTCATCGATCGTCGGGAGAATAAATGACGAATTTTCGATTAATCATTCTTATTTTCAAGTTAAAAAATTCACTATCTATATTAAAATGAAGTGAAAAAACAAAGCGTGTTTCCTCATTGAGATCTTTATTACAAGATGAACAAAATATGCACTGCCGTAATCTTAAGCAGCGGAGCCGACAGCTAGAAGCCGGTGCTAAAAACACAACTGACCCTCGATTTTTTTTCTCCAAAATAATATAATAATAATAATAATAATATAAAAAACATCATGTTAAACAACAACTGAACCACAAATATATAATACTTAGGTCTGACAGGTTTTGCCAGATGTAACTCAAAACTATCAAACAAGGCACCGAGTCGAAGAAAGCTTCATAAAAATAACCAGTTACTCACATACAACCTCAGCACCAGCCTACGGGTTTGTGTTGAGAAAGATGAGCGTGTTAACATTCCCCGAGGTCAGACGCGAACGCAGCCTGGTGACCGTCAGTCCAGCCGCAGTAAAAACTCGCTCTGAGGGGACTGACGTCCCCGTGATACACAGGTAGCTCCGTGCTAACTTGGCTAGCCTGGCCGCGGCTCCGGTTTTGCGCTCCCCTCGTCCGTATCAGACAACTCAGGCTTCTCTTCTCCCCCAGTCTCGGGGATAGCTTTGCAGTATTGGAAGTGAACCAAGTCATTTTTAACTCAAAATGGTCCCACGCTACACTTCGCCGTGACCTCTTCATCTTTACTTTGGAAATGGAAATACACGTTAACTCGCAGCCAGTCGCAGGTAACTGAGTAGGCCTGTGGCTTTTTTTTTTAAACACTGCCCCCTTGGTCAAATGTGTAATTAGTGAATTTCTTGATGAAAAAATTATTTCCTCGACGAAATTCTCAATGATCAATTAATCGATCGTCGATTAATTATGCCCCTCCCTACCTTCTACAATGCTGCTATGTCTTAGTGCAGTGGTTCTCAACCTTTTTTCAGTGACGTACCCCCTTCGAAGAAAGAATTCTGCCGAGTACCCCCTAACCAGCCCAAAGCATTTTTGGTTGAAAGAAAGATGTAATGTGATTTATTAAGCCTTGTAACTAGACACATTCAAATTTAAAACTCCATCAATGTCCATAACATTGCTCATTTGTAGTGGTCTCTCTTGAACTATTTCGAAATAAAAAGATATAAAAATAACTAAAGACTTTTATTATTATCTCAATATAAATAAAGATTTGTGCACCTCAAAATAATTATCAACTCTTTTGGGATCATAATAAAGATATGTTCTCAAACTGAACTCATGAACTTAATTATAGCTAAACACTTCTTCCCAAAAAATAAATCATTAATAAAAGATTAGCTCAAAACATATTTTTTAAAATATTTATCATCTTAAAATATCTTATTTAAGGATCGCAAAGAATACTGACAGGTAGCTTGTTTCCGTTTGCTCTGGGGAGGCTTTTCACATCGTGTCTTGAGATGACCTGAATTGATTGATTTTATTTTATTTGGACATGGACATGACAATGTCATTGGACGAACCAGATGCATTGTTTACAGTGTATTAGCATAAATGCTAGTTTACAACACCTGTCCACAGGAGGCTTTTTGAAAACAACAAAAGAAACTGAACAAGACAGAACCAAGATCAAATACTGATAAAAAACTGATAGTGATAATTAAAAAGAGTAAAAATGCAGTATACAGTATAGTACAGAGCAGCAATATAATGAGTTGAATATATATATATAGGCTACGTAGAGAACAAAGGCAGCATGATCAAACAATAACCAGTTGTAAATTATTTGTGTGAGCACTGTTGATTTGATTTGAGCCGTTGTTTTAGTTCTCTGTTAAAAGTGTTGCTGTTAGTCTCTAGTTTTAGACTAGTGGGCAAGAGGTTCCATAGTTTTGCCCCCTTTGCAGAGAAGACAGACTGACCGAAAGATGTCCTGTGCATGGGAACAAGACAATCACCATTGATGGAGGCTTGTGTATTTGCCCGACGAGAGCTCTGACGTCTGATGGCCAATTCAGACAACAGTGGTGACACATGGTTATTTACACACTTGAAAAACAATTGAAGATGACTAAAATTAATAAAGTTATCAAAGGTGAAAAGGTTGTGTTTTTTTAGAATGCCGCAGTGATGCCATCTCATGGGTTTCCGATCCATGACTTTTATTGTCTGTTTGTATATTGAGAAGATAGGTTTTAATGCAGTTGAAGAAGCTTGTGACCATGATGTGATACAGTATGACAAATGAGAAAATATCATAGCGTGCATAAATAATTTGGCCGCTTGACATGACAAGTCCCTTCTTATGAAACGGAAACAGTTTAGATTTAGTTTTGCCTTTTTTGCAACATACTTAATTTGCGTAACAAATTTTAAATTCTGATCCAGGATGATGCCCAGATATTTTACTTCATTTACTGATTCAATTAATTCATTTTTGATCCGTACCTTGAAAACATCGGTGATAGGCCTATTACGGATGGAGAAGCACATAGAGACGGTTTTCTTCACATTAATGGTCAACTGAGACAGCTCAAGCCATTTTGAAATGCTGAGTAATGCTTGTGTCAGGTGCTCACCTGCTAAGCTGGGTGTTTTACTGGACACATGGATAACAGTGTCATCAGCATACATTTGACAGTTGGACCCCGGACAGCAGTTTGGTAGGTCATTGATATACATAGAAAACAACAGTGGACCAAGTAAAGACCCTTGCGGTACACCCATGCTGTTGGCACGCAGATGGGACCTGACCCCATTGACCCTGACACATTGCTCTCTCCCCTCCAGGTAAGATGCAAACCACTGCAGAGCTTCTGATGACATTTTGAACGATTTTAACTTGTTCATTAGAGTACTGTGGTTTACCGTGTCAAAGGCCTTTTTTAGGTCTAGGAACACTGCCCCAACAACAATTCCTTTATCCATTGAAGCTTTTATGTTTTCAAGCAAATAACAATTAGCTGTTTCAGTTGAGTATTTCTGTCTAAACCCAAACTGCTGTGGATGAAGCAGCTGGTTAGACTCTAGATGTTCCATTAGTTGCTCAGCTATAATTTTCTCAAGAACCTTTGAGACAACAGGGAGGATAGCAATAGGCCTATAATTACTCGCTATGTCCTTGTCTCCTGATTTATAAACAGGGGTAATTATTGCAGTTTTCCAGCTTTCTGGGAATATTTTGGTTTGTTTAGACAGGTTAACTAAGTAAGTGATTGGCTCTAACAAGTAGCTCTGATGTTTCTTGATTAATGCAGCATGAAGATTATGAATATCTTTTGACTTGGAGTTACTCATGTTTGTGATCACCTTTTCAACTTTATCATGAGATACCAATTTAATATAAAAGGAGTCAGAATGAGCATTGTCAAATTCTTTGTTAGATGATTCCGTAGCTTTAAAATTACTCGCCAGCTCTTGTACCGACTCAAAAAGCTATTAAAAACATTTGCAATGGACTCATTACTATGGATAAGAGTATCACCTACTTTCAGACTGGTTATTTTGGGGTGTTTATGCTTGCTGGAGTTGGTTAGTTTGTTTATATGTTGCCACAGTTTTGAACTATTACCATTGGCCTCTTCAATGAGTTTGGAGAAGTAATTGGTCTTGGCCTTTCGTAATTCAGACACTACTTTGTTCCTCAGGCCTGTAAAGACAAGGTGGTCAGTGTTGTGTTTTGTTATTAAAGACCTTTTAAGAGCAAGATCTCGCTTTTTAATGATCTGAAGGATATCACTGTTGACCCATGGAAGAGATAATTTCTTGGGTCTGCTTTTCCAGGTTTGTGTGTATTTATCAATTAGATCACAAAGGGTTGAGACAAAGTTGTTGGCACTGTGGTTTAGATCTTGCTCTTTAATTAGCTTTTCCCAATTTAATTACAATCAAGTCATATTCAAAGTCACCAACTTTTGATTTGGGAATTGCAGTTGTTAGAATTAGATTTTCTGTTTTGTTGTGGTGTACTAGGCGTTTTTTTGTTAGCTTTCGTACCATCAGTGTCATATTATGATCTGAAAGGCCAGTTATTAGATTATATGTTTTTGTAACCCTCTCTGGCCTGTTTGTAAAAATCATATCAATAAGGGTTTCACCTTTCCTAGTGATTCGTGTAGCTCTACTGATCAGCTGTTTGTATTTAAATTTCTTCATTGTTGATTTTAGTTTTGATTTACCACTTTTATCCAGCCAGTTGATGTTAAAATCCCCAAACAACATACATTCATGACAGTTATCGACAACAGAGAGAAGATTCTTCAGTTCATTGTAGACATTTGCATCATGTGATGGCGGATTATAAAGTACAACGATATTAAATTTCATTTTAGGGGATAGCATTACATTCAATCCCAGGCACTCTAAATTCAGGTCCAGTTTAAGCTCTACACATTTAAAATGTTCCCTAATATAAATTAAAACACCCCCTCCCCTTCCCTTGGCCCTATCTCTCCTATGGCATGTGTATCCTGATATGTCAATTAGGTCAGTAGGAACATTAGGATTTAACCAGCTCTCAGAAAGGCACAAAAAGTCCAAATTAGAGTCATTAAGTACATTCCGGATCTGGTCTATTTTAGGCAGTATGCTTCTGATATTGATATTTCCTCCCAATATACCTTTAGGTTTACATTCAGAGTTCCAGATGATTTTGGCATGATTCACAGTTTGAAAAAGTCTTAACTGCCGTTAATTCAGAAAGTTTCCTCTTAAAAAACTCAGGTGGCTTACCAACATGACTTTCATGTTTTGTCTGGAGATACCGCTGAAGATGTGGTGGCTTAATGCCACTGTTGGCTAATCTCTCCCCACAGAAAAAACAAAAAGTGTAAATAACCCAATCTATGTTATTGTTAATATTATTGAAGTGTCTTTCTGTTACTTTATTGTGAAATATTTGCTCGCTTTAAGGTCATACAATTTCATTTGCGCTTTTGTATTACATGCTTTTATTTTGAAAGGGTACCGGTAGAGACGCGGACTTCTTGTTATGAATCATTAACTTCACAATGGAAAACCTTTACGTTTTAGCGCCCCTCCGAATAGGCACAAGCTCTCACGGTGTTGTTTAGGGAAGGCTCTCTGCTCTGGTTTCGCCTTCTTTGGTACTTGTCCCTCCGTGTTTCAGCAGCATTGTTGCTGCACTTCAACTCGACTCCATTGTTGAAGTTTTCAAGGCAGGTGATGACAGGTGATGACAGGTGGCGTGTGTCACGTTGGGTCAAACCATCGGTATGGGGGAGACTCTGTTTTTTTAGGATAATTAAATTGAAAAGCCTACTGAATATAAAATTTAGTTCATGAACTTACACTTATATTTTATTGAATATTTGTTAAATAACAATTTTTTCAAGGATTTTTGAATGGATGCTAATTTTAAATATATTAAAAAAAAATCTCAAGTACCCCCTGGAGTACCTTCAAGTACCCCCAGGGGTACGCCTACCCCCATTTGAGAATCACTGTCTTAGTGCAATAATTGAATGTGTCAAGTTTACATTTACTGCTACAAGTTTACATTTACTCATATTACGTGCAATAACCCACCACTGTTGATAGATTTCCAATTTTTTTTTATGGCTGGGCGAAACGCAAGTCTGTTCTGCTGTGCACTTGTTATATGGTCTGAATGACAATACAATTCCCTTTCACTATGTCAACGTGTTCATTTATCCAAAATGTGAGAAGAGCCGGTCTGGTCTAATTCAACAAGTATTTATTAAGAAGCAATGAAAAGTTTAACAGCATAACTATTGCACTCATGCATAGCCTCGGCTAAATCAGTAGCACGGGGTAGTCAATATTCAAGCTGAACGGACGGTGTTTGTAATCTTTTATAACAGTAGGTAGAACAGTATGGTCAATAACGAGGGGAAGTCCTCCTTGATGGTGCTCAGGCGTAGAACCATCATCCCGGGTTAGAATCCGGGAATGATGAGGAGCAGCTACCAGGTTAGCCCCTCCTTCGACCGTTTGTTGGGAAAATCTTCATATCATGACAGTGCGATTTTGTGGTTTGAGAAAAAGGTTTTGTGTTTTGAGATAAAGATTATGTGTTGTGTCAGGATTTCAATATTTTAGCTATATTATCTGTCAGACTGAACTCTAAATAAATAAAGATAGAAGCATTTCAAATTATAGCTTTACTCTTAACAATAATGATAGTAACAGTTTGAGCCAGATAAATGGCCTTCACACAAATGATTAATAATAACCTTTTCCTTCCTAGTGTTTAATCATGAAATTAGAATGTGTGACCTCCAGAATGTGTTTCATTGTTTTGGTTAAATTGTTTTGAATGTCTGTACAAACAGAACATTGTTTTGATATAGCAAGAACACAATAATATTTTCTCAAATTGTCAACACCGTTGGCCCACATGCCATCAGCTGTGTCAAGGCCTTGGGAGTGGCTCCTTGTCACTTCCTTATTCCAATACCAAGAGGATGGCCTACGCCTGCGCACTTTCGAGGAGGAAGAACCAAGATCTACTGTTATAAAATAGACAGGCGCCGGCTGTTTGATGCGTTATGATGGGGTCTCGGTTCTGATGCGACTTGTTGGATGCCCATTGCTTTGCTGATTGATACCTTTCATTGCTTCCTAAATAAATATTTGATTGAACAAACCGAGTTCGGCTCATCTTCACATATTAAGGATAAACCAACACGCCTGACAGTTGTGAGAAAAAGGTTTTGTGTTTTGAGAAAAAGAGTATGTATTGTGACAAAAAGGTTTTGTATCAGTAAGCATGCACAATCTAAAAAAAGTCATACATGACAACAAGTTTAAGATTTATAGTTCCGAAAACAAGCCGCGTCTCTTATGAGACCTCTTATCAAGCCAGATGTGAGAGACTGAGACAGAAGATGTGACGCACACACAAGCAACGGTTACAAAAAGTCACTATGTGAGGGCCACATATTTCCCACATATCACTGCATGAAAAGAAGAATTTGTGCCAGTAAATGTCATAGGGAATTTGACAAGTTACCAGGGTCTTGCCGTTTAACAAGCCTGAGAATGTTGGGAGGTGACCCCCCTTCTCCTAAGACTGCAAATGCAAATGCTCTGCGCTTTACAAATACAAATCTGGATAGTTTCCCTCGGAGCAGATAACACCTTTTTCTAAACTATCTGGAGTAAGTACACCAGGCTTAAAAAATATATATAACCTGAAATTGTAAATTGACAACACTGCCTGAAACTCAATAGCCTACAGGCCTACCCGCCTCGGCCGCCTGCGAGCGACTCTTCAGCTGTGCTGGATTGCTGTTCACTGCTGCTCAAACTTAACAAGAGTTTGTAGACTAGTGCTCTAAAGGTGGACCAAAGTTTAACCAAAAGTTTAAATATACAGTGGGACAGCGGCATTTTAACTTTTTTATTTTAGCTGTCATGTGGTTCATGTCTTGACATGTCCTCCCCAAACTTCTTAAATGTTGTGTTGACATGTTAAATGTTATTGCACTTATATTTGTATAATTTATAAATTTTTGCACTGTATAGGAGCGGCCCCCATCAAGTTGTTGGAAGTAACTAAGTAACTTTGACTTAAAGTACATTTTAAATGAATTACTTTTTACTTTTACTTGAGTAGATTTTTAGATGGGTACTTTTACTTGTACTTAAGTAAATTGTCATCAAAGTAAAGGTATTTTTACTTGAGTACACTATTGCGGTACTTTTTACACCTCTGCTTAAAACCAGAAAGAATAAACGGGTCCTCAGTCACATACTCATCCCATATAAAATTTTAATTTAAAAGCTGTTTTAACCGCTGCTTTAAGATGAAAAGGACAGTTGTGAAGCTTTACTCTTAAGAAGTGACGTCAGTCGTTTGCGTCATCACCTGATGGGATTGTCCAATCACAGCCTCGTGAATGCAGAGTCTGTCTGCCGCAGACAGGAGAGGATCATAAAGGCCAAATTATAATAGGGTTGCACTCACGCACGCATGCACGCAAGACATGCAACACGCCCCTTTCGTGCCCTCTGCGGGCTTGCGTGCGGGCTAGAAGAACGAATATGGAACAAATAGAAGAGCACTTGGCAGAAAAGATCCGAAAGTATGACCACTTGTATAACCCGTCACTGACTGGCCGATTTGTCCGCCAGAAACAGGCTATGAGGAGCCGGAGTGGCGATGTAAATAAAGATTCGACGAAGAAGAAGACGTCTCTTCTTTGTGTGTTTTGTTTTCGAAAAAAAACGTTACTCCGCCTAGTGTTCTGGCGGTGAATTGCGTTGCAACATGCGCATATTGTGAGTGAAGCATAAACCAAAACGAGTCCGTCGATGCAGCTGCATGGCCTTCCGTGGTTGCAGTCGCAGGACTATAATTAGGCCTTAACTTGCTGAAGTTGACACGACACTGTTTCCCTGGAGGAGAAGATGAGTGCGTGGGAAAGCAAAATCGCGGGCCCGGTGTGGAGGAGTCGAGGCGGAGAAGACAGGTGCACAGTCCCTGAATTAAGGTGAGGCGAAGTTATTGGTAACTGCTAAGCTAACTCTCAGATTTCAAAAACGTGTGAACCACTGTGGGATTAGCGCGACAGTTGCTAAAAGTAGAATAAAGCATCGAGTGCTTTAGCTGAGCTAGTGCATGTTCAAATAGGTATTAACTAATTAAATCGTAAAGTTTGTTTTTGGTTAGTTTTTTCATAAACGTAACTTTTCTCGTTTTTTTATTTTTGTAGGAAGCTCTCTGTCTCTTCACAGCTCTGATGAAAATGGCCGGCGGAGCGAGGGTATGATTAAAGATGTGCTCTGCTGTTTAAAATACATCCTCCAGCTTTACTTTATCTGATCTTTTTCATCGTTAAGGCCAAATTATAGTCGGGTTGCAGGCATGCACGCAAGACACGCAACACGCCCCTATCGAGTCCTCTGGCGGCTTGCGTGCCACCAACAACTTTTCTACAACTACACGACAAAGCGACGCGAGCCTCACGCAGCCCGCAAGGCTTGTGATTGGTCTGCTTACTACATCCCGTCCGGAGTCTAGTTTCCGGTTTCATGCCCCACAATACGCGGAAATCATGGAAGATTTAGAAGAACGAATATGGACCAAATAGAAGAGCACTTGGCAGGAGAGATCCGAAAGTATGACCACTTGTATAACCCGTCACTGACTGGCCGATTTGTCCGCCAGAAATAGGCTATGAGGAGCCGGAGTGGCGATGTAAATAAATAGTCGACGAAGAAGAAGACGTCTCTTCTTTGTGTGTTTTGTCTTTGAAAAAAAACGTCACTCCGCCTAGTGTTCTGGCAGTGAATTGCGTTGCAACACGCGCAGCACGTTAGAGAAGTATAAACCAAAACGAGTCTGTCGATGCAGCTGCGTGGCCTTCCGCGGTTGCAGTCGCAGGACTATAATTCTGCCGTTATGTTTTGACAGCCTGATTCCCGCACACAATGACGCAGTCACTGCACATTACGCCGAGACTCGCTGATTCCTCTTCGCTCAATTGGATAGACCTACAAACAATCAGAGCAACGTAGTATGTGCCACACTTTCCTTTAAAATATAATTATTGATATGTTATTCAATCAAGTGTGTCAACAAGGGGGCTTGTACTATGGTTTGTGCTTTTCATTTAAGATTAAACACGCTATGAGTTAAAGTGTTTTAGACATCTGTCCCTTTAATTGGATTAAGATTTCTTCTTTCAATGGTGAAACATATTTATTTTTAGGTCGCAAGAGTTTAACAATATTTGCATGGAGGGTGAATCAAACTTCTATTTTAAAGGCCAACTGTAAATAGATTACACATGTCTTGATTATTTAATCTTAAATGGATAATTTGAATGTGGAATTAAAGCAACTGCAGGTGAAACCCCCCCCCCCCCCCCCCCCCCAAAAAAAAATCTAATTCTAGGCAGTACAGAATTAAGTTTGAACTTCTCATCCTGATTGGATTGATTTTGCTCATATAGAAAGAACAAGAATTATTTTCAGCTTTAAGAAATAAAAGTAAATAGCAAAGCATTTCATCAAACAAAGAGAAGAGATTGATTTCCCCTTCTCATCAAATCTGAGTAGAGCAAAGCAAGATCAGCTCTGTCTAGCTTCACGGGGCTCATTGCATCAAAGAAACAAGTTCTCCATACTAAAAAACAAAAACAATTATCATCTTCATTGTCACAAAACCACAGTTGAGGGTGACACTTTTGTAATGATATAAAATGGCTCAAATATAATACAAAACAGAGAAAGAAAAATCCCCCCCCAAAAAAAAAAAACTTTTGAAGGACACATTAATGTGATTTGGTCAATCACTCATCCTTGAAGTTATATTACGAATCAAATAATAAATTGTCTGAAGTATTAAACTGGTGTCTCCTATTATCCCTGCTGTGTCAGTTAAAAAATGAGAATAAGCTATGTAATGATTGGATTTTATGCAATAATTTGGAGGCCAAAACCTTTTCTCCTTTCCTCTGATGGATTAGATATATTGGAAAAATCCAAAAATAACGAATTGGTACCAAAAAGTGTTTTTTTAACAATTTCTTTTGGAGTTTTTTACTTATGAATGAAGCAATAGTAAAAACAAACAAACATACAAACAAACAAACGAACAAACAAATGAACGAACAAAGAAGCCTCCTTATGATCTCAACGCCAGTTGCAAGCTGTAAAGCTTCTGGCTTTCCGACTTCCAAACACTCTTTATCTCCCTCTTTTCATCCTGTGCACTAACAAAAACGTTCTATTATCCATCTCAGAGCAAGATATCACTGAATTGAAACATCTCACTCCTATTGATCTTTCTTATTCCTAAACATAGCTTTATCTTTCTCGTCCTTAGTTCATCTCTCAAACCTTCAGTCAACATTCTTTAACTTTCTTTGGCAAGTCCTTTACACGTTTACTCTCACATCCATACATACAACATACATCAAATGGCAGGCGTATATTCCCTCTAGTCTAGTTTTTGTATTATTTCTGTCTCTCCTCTGTCAGTCAGTCGTTTCCCTCTCTGTCTCAGTCAGCAAGCTGACCTTGACTCTTTTTCCTCTCCTCCTCTCTCATTTTCACACACACATTTTTTCATTCACACTAGTTCCTTCAGAAAGAACTCCCTATATTATATAATCAATAATAATTCATAATTATCATATTAGTAGTTTCCTCTTTTCTGGCTTTGTCACGATCCAAAGAGTGTTCTATGGTTTTTAAAATGACCGCCTCTTTTTTATTACGGCAGGTCTACATTTGATTTTCTTTTAAATTGCCAAATGAATCACCTCCTGGAATGTTGCATTAGTAGTCGTCATTTTGGTTGCTTCTTTAACTACTATTTTCACAAGTTTTATCAAATACTGTTGGCAACACTTAGATGATTCATATCCGACTCCGGACACAGATATGAGTGTGGCCCCAGGCCATAGGATCCCAGATCCTTTAAATTATAGTGCGTGCTCCAAGCACCACTTTGTCAGTGTTCCAAACACTTCTCAGTCCCAGACTGTAAAATGATTTATAGTGCGTGCTTCAAGCACCACTTTATCAGTGTTCCAAACACTTCTCAGTGTGGCCCCAGGCCATAGGATCCCAGATCCTTTCAATATATATAAATGGTTCCAAACCATAGGGTCCCAGACCCTTACAATTTCCTTCACTTCACTCTAATATACTTACATCTCGTATTTCTCTTTGTTCACAGTTAATTTAGTTATTTTTCCAATCACAGCCGTTTTAGTTACAAAAAGGTCACTGCTCGCCTGTTTTAGGTTGACCGGTCTTTCACTGTGAACAACAAGATCCTCGAGATGTCATTTTATCGTCAATACGATCTGTCCTTTTTTCCTTCACTGGATCACGTCGGGGTCACCAATTTTGTCGTCGCCAGGCACTAAACTTGACCTCGCCTCCAGCGATTGGACAAACGTGTTTGTTGATCCAGGATTTGAGAAGTAATAATTAGACACTTATACATGAAGTTCTGGAAATTGAACATTTATTGTAAAACAATGAAATACTTACAGAGAGTCTCTGGGGTTCTGCCGGACACGTCACCAGGTTCACTGGATCATGTCGAGAAGAAGCTCACCCACATCCTAAGTCCAAAGTATTTATAAAGACACAGGGGGCAACACAGAGGCGGTTCTTTTTCTTTGAGAGAATTCAGTTATTGGCCAGATGTATACTGTTTCCTCAAAGTGCAGTTTTTTGCAAGCACATCACTTTCAACTGACCAGGTGTCCCACTACTGTGGCCTTGGCCAACAGGGAGCCTGCTACATCGGAGAGAGAGATATTAGACAGAGAGGAGGATTTCATATCTTTTTCTCACCACATTTCATGAAACACCTCTTTGTATTAATTCTGGCATGACCTCTCTCTTTCCTGAGAACCTGTGCTTGTTGTGCAAACCCTGCGTCTGAGTCAAAAAGATAGACATCATCCCAAGAAAAGAAACAGTTGTAGCATAAGCATTATTGATTATCTAGATTATACAGCTAATATTTATTCACAGGATATAGGTAAAATATAGTCACAAGATACAGAGAAACATAGATATCTCAACACATCCCGAAGGACAACCCCAACATGACATGCCAAGCAGTCCCGCTGCAATCACAGTCCATGGTCAGCAACCAGCAGGACCACGATCCACCATCCAGACCACAACGCCACTCCAGTCCTCAGTCACCGACACAGGGTCTGCCACCACCACCACGATCAGCCCACACGACACAGAATCCGCCACACAGGGTCCGCCACCACCACCACGATCAGCCCACAAGACACAGAATCCGCCACACTGGATCCACCACCGCGACCCCCTGTGCGTGATCAACAAACCGCAATCCATGGTGCGGCCACAGAGGCACTCGATCTGCGGGTGATAAAGCAAAGGGATTCCGGGGAAGGGGGATAGAGATGGAGAAGAGGAAGGAGAAGCTGGAAAAAGAAGCTCCGTGTGTCATGTGTCATAAAATAGAACAAGTAACGTTCTGCCGCACTAATTAGCTCTAACTACAAGCTTTATCAAAAAGGAAGGTTTTGAGCCTACTCTTACGTCGGGTTCACACCAGACGCGGAAGCAACGCGAGGCGGAAGCGCTAATCCCTAGCGCGCCGGCGGTTCACACCGGGCGCGGTAGCGCCGCCAAAGCGCCGCTGTTATCAGCCTGCAATAAAAACGGCATTTAATATTTTTTTTCAAGCATATACTTACTTGTTGCTCCAAAATTAACTGCAACAGCGTCCCAACATGTGTCCCCCTTGGTGTTGTCTTTATACAACATGTTCCGAGGATCATACAACTCACTGTACTTCTCCACTTCAATTATTAATTTAATGTCATCCATGTTGAAGAACATGGATCGCGTCAAGCGAAAAAAATAGACTCGACGCCGAAACGATCGCTGCACGGTGCGAGGCAGCCACGGCGCAACGCTACGCTTCAGCGTCCGGTGTGTTCAGCACAACGATTTAACATGGGAGTGGATGGGAGCCAGAGGATTGGCGCTGCGCTTACGCCTCGCTTCGGCATCGCTTCCGTGTCCGGTGTGAACCCGCCGTTAAACAAACAGATGGTGTCTGCCTCCTGAACTGAAAGTGGTAGATTATTCCACAGCAGAGGAGCTTGATGGCTAAAAGCTCTGGCTCCTACTCTACTTTTAAAGACTTTAGGGACGACAAGTAGGCTTGAATTCTGGGAGCGGAGTGCTCTAGTGGGTTTATAAGGTACTAACAGCTCTTTAAGGTAAAATGGCGCCATATTATTAAGGGCCTTGAAGGTGAGGAGGAGAATTTTAAATTATATTCTGGATTTAACTGGAAGCCAGTGTAGCGATGCTAACACAGGAGAAATGTGCTCTCTTTTCTTTGTTCTCGTCGGGACACGTGCTGCGGCATTTTGGACAAGCTGTAGAGTCTTTAACGACTTACTGCTGGAGCCTGATAATAATGAATTACAATAGTCCAGTCTCGATGTAACAAAGGCGTGACTAGTTTTTCTGCATCTTTTTGCGAAAGGACATGTCTGATTTTTAAGATATTACGCAAGTGGAAAAAGGCGGTTCTAGAAATTTGTTTTAAGTGACTATTAAAGGATAAATCAGGATCGAAGATCACTCCCAAGTTCCTGACTGTTTTGTTGGAAGCAAGGGCAATGTCGTCTAGCGCAGCTATATCATTAGATAATGTATTTCTAAGGTGTTTGGGGCCAAGTATTATAACCTCTGTTTTGTCTGAGTTTAATAAGAGAAAATTGCGGGTCATCCAGGTTTTTATGTCCTTGAGACATGCTCGAAGTTTAGTTAATTGATTACTTTGTTCAGGTTTTATTGACAAGTATAACTGGGTGTCATCCGCATAGCAGTGGAAATTTACAGAGTGTGTCCTGATAATGTTTCCTAGTGGAAGCATATAATGAGAATAAAATTGGGCCGAGCCCAGAGCCCTGGGGAACACCATGGTTTACTTTGGTGCGCACAGATGACTCATCATTAATTTGCACGAATTGGGAGCGATCAGAAAAGTATGATTTAAACCAGTTAAGGGCGGTTCCATCAATGTTAAGGGGAGATTAGATATTGGTCTGTAATTGGCTAAAACCTCTGGGTCTAGAGTGGGTGTTTTGAGTTGGGGTTTGATTACAGCTATTTTAAAAGACTGTGGTACATAACCTGATGATAATGACAGATTGATAATGTTAAGTAACGAAGTATCAATTAGAGGCAGAATTTCTTTAAGTAATTTTGTAGGAATGGGATCTAAGATACAGGTTGTTGGTTTAGAACCTGAGATTAATTTTGTAAGCTGATCACAGGTGATCAGAGAGAAGCTGTCTAAGTAATTGGTAGGATTCTCAGGCGTTTCTGAGATCTCTGTTGTTGGGAGGGTATTAGTGCCAATTGAGGGCAGGAGATGGTTGATTTTCTTTCTAATGGTTAGAATTTTATCATTAAAAAAGGTCATAAAGATATTGCTATTTAGGGATCGAGGAATACTGGGTTCGGTGGAGGTGTGACTCTGTCAGCCTGGCTACTGTGCTGAAGAGAAACCTGGGGTTGTTTTTATTCTCTTCTATTAGTTTTGAATAGTAGGCGGCTCTTGCTGTGTGGAGAGCCTTTTTATATTCTTTAACACTATTCTTCCAGTCTATGAGGTTTTCAACATGGTTACTGGAACGCCACTTCCTTTCTAGTTTTCTTGATAATTGTTTTAACTTATTTGTCTGGGAATTATACCACAGAGCTAATTTACTATGTTTGACATTCTTCTTTTTTAGAGGGGCAATTGAATCTAATGTTAATCGTAATAAGTCTGCAGAGCTATCGACGAGGTGGTCGATCTCAATGGAGCTCGGGTTTTTAAAGAATTTGTTCTTTTTATCTACGGATAATACGGGTTTAAATGTAATTGGAATTATTTCCTTAAATGTAGCTACAGCACTATCAGGTAGACATCTAGAAAATGAGTTTTTTATTAATGGCATATATTCAGTTATTGAAAAATCGAAGGTTATTAAATGATGGTCTGATAGAGCTGGATTGAGCAGAAGTACTGTTAAATGTTAAATTCCGATACCGTACGATAATATAAGGTCAAGTGTGTGGTTACCACAATGAGTAGGTTGGTGTACACACTGACTAAAACCAATTGAGTCTAGTATTGAACTAAATGCTACGCTACGGCAATCTTTCTTATTGTAAACATGTATATTAAAGTCACCAACAATAATTATTTTATCGGTCTTTAGGACTAAGTTTGATAAAAACTCAGGGAATTCCGTTAAAAATTCAGTATAAGCCCTGGGAGCACGGTAAACTACAACAAATATGATTGGCTGTTGGTGTTTCCTGGATTGGCGTGGAAGACTAAGAACCAGACATTGAAATGATTTGTAGCTGAGTTTAGGTTTAGGGTTAATTGATAGACTGGAGTTAAAAATAGCAGCAACTCCACCTCCTCGTCCAAATTCTCTGGGAACCTGTGAATTGATATGACTGGGGCGAGTAGATTAATTTAGACTGACATATTTATCAGGATGCAGCCACGTCTACTCACTCTCTTAAACTTTAAATCTTTTAAGAAATTATTTGTTTGTGTTTGTGCCTGTGAACTTGATTTTGTGTGGTGAATGTAAACTCAGCTGTCATAACAAGCAGCAGGAGAGCACCTTTTCAACTTCGTGGTATACTGCATGCTCAAAACATCATAGCATTGTTCATTTAGTTTTTGTAACTGAGAGTAGAGTTATTAGAAACCATTTGAATTCTTTAAGGTAGAAAAGATGTCTCGTAAAAGACCTTTGCCAGGCCCAGTCAGGCTTGGCTTTTCTGACAGCCAAGTCGCGAGTGGTGGCACGGTTCAACACGTGATCGTTCTACACCAAAGAGGTAGCTGCTTCTTGTCAACAGAACGGCAAGATTGCGGCTCCCATGGTTAGGTAAAGGGGAAAACACCCCGAGCATCCTCAAAAATGGGCCTAATGGATTCTAAACAGTGCTGTATACATTGCCGCGTCCAAGAAGAACCACGACACGGGTTAGGGTTAGGGTTAGGTTAACCCTATCACCCATCAGCTGTGGACAGTGTCCTGACATGACCATGGATTTTTCAAAACACTGATGTCAGGCAAACGTCTCTGCTGCTACGAGATCAGAACAGAGAGACTGAGGAGGAGCACGTACAATGACTATATAAACTGCAATTACACTTTTTTTTCATACTTGCACATGGACTGTACACGCTGCCCTTTATACTCCCTCTAGCTATTTATGAAAAATATTTCTTGATCTTTCTTTCCTCACACTCGCACAGAAAAAGCTTAACACTAAACAAAATTTCAGTACATGCTTTACGTTAGTAATTCTATACACAGTGTTGCAGAAAAACAGGAACATCTGCCCGTCTCATAGGCACTTTTGCAGCTGCAGTGTATCACATGCAAAACACTGTCAGGGGTCGGATTTGTGATCATCCAGGTGACGTGCCAGGTCCCATCCTCTATTGGCCAACCATAGGTTGTGTCTGCTTACGGCCCTTGGAAGAAAGGTACACAATGTCTTGACAAACAGACAACACTTTCAAATGCAAGTCATCAGCAATGTTGACATAATGCTCCAGTGTTGGCTCCTCAGTGGCGCCTATATTCCAGCTAACTAGATTGTATAGTGCAAGGGGAAAAACAGTTTGTGCTTCAGTGACATTTTCAGAAGTTGGAGGCCATGGGCATGACATGCCAGGAGTGTTACTAAGATGTCTTTTTATGAACAATGCTGCTGTATATAGTGTCCTTGCGTCCTCTTGTGTTGTTTGGCACTTTATTGTCCCTTTTTCAGTCTGGCTGTCTGTTTGGCTCAACTCTCTAGACAGCGGAGTTTCCACACCTGATGGATAAGGCAGCATGTCCATGAGTCCATCTGTTGAGAGAACCTCTGCCATAACCAGCTCGCAGACATTGCGCTTGGTGGGGATTTGAAACACCAGCTGGGGGAAATCACGAGTCAGCCTCTTCTTCAACATATCCTGTCTCTAACACAACAAAACAGTGAAAATTAAGAGTAACAGGAGTACCATAAAAAGCAGAGAGTGGCCAGCCTGTCACACACATTTTGTGTAAAGATGGCCTTGCACATGACAAATAATAAGACTTGAGAGAAAAATGCATTGCAGTTACCTGTAGTTTGAAGCATCAAGACCTTCATTTGCTTTCACCAGTTCAATAAAGGCCTTCCTCAGCTGGACCATTCTCAGCACCTCTTGGTTGACAAGTAGCCTGTGGCGAATGATCCTCTCACAGAATAACTTATAGCTGACATCAAACACGGGCTCATTCCTAAATCACATATGAATTAGAAGTAAAGAAATGAATAAGTGTTGTGATTGTGTGCACATACAACAGAATGCAGATTGAATGTTTACTTATATAATATAAAGTTAGTAGCTCCTTTAAATGCAATATAATAAATAACTTACTGTTCTTTCTCTGTTTTTTCAGGCCTCGTCAAAAACCTGGTGGTCTGATTATAACAGCTAGGGATGAGCGAGTACAGCATTATCTGTATCTGTATCTGTATCTGTTAACCATATGAATTATCTGTATCCGTATCCGTACTCGGAGTGGGCGGGGCCTAACCCGGAAGTGGGTGTGATTTAACCCGGGAGTGTGTGTGTGTGTGTGTGAGTGTGTGTTTGAGTGAGTAAGAGAGAGACATAGAGAGAGAGGGGGAGTGTGTGTGTGTGTGTGTAGCTTAATTTGTCATATTTTTTATACCACTACTACCTAGAATGTGTCAGACACTCAGTGCGTGAAGTAAAATAAAACTGGTTAGAGCCAACTGACGGTTTAAAAAAAACAAAAAAAAAACTCCAACGACTGGCAGAGAGAGGGAGAGAGAGAGAGAGAGAGAGAGAGTGAGAGAGCGTAGCCAGACGCTAGAGAGTAGTCAGACACTTAATGCGTGAAGTAAAAAAAAAAACTGTTTAAAAAAAAAAAAAAAAAAATCTCCGACAGGCAGAGACGCAACGCGAGACGCTTTTTACCAGCACCACGTCTGAACGAACCCACGTTTAACAGAACTCTACTGGTTAATAAGTAAGTACAAACTGAAATAAAAACAAACTTCAAGCTGAAGAAACCCTAAACGTTAACCGAAAAGACCCGCGAACCTGAGTGACTGAGAGAGACAGAGAGCTGTTCTGTGAGTGAGTGAGCAGAGCGGTGTGTGAAGGGGAGGAGCACTGTGACGCTGTGTGAGGATTTTCATTCAGTCCGAGCACAGATAATGACTCGTATTACTCGTATAATACTCGTGCTCGGCAAAAGTGCTTTATCCGTACCGGATACTCGTTTCAGCCGAGTATCCGGCTCATCTCTAGTAACAGCCTTTGTGGTACTGCACCTCCAGAGCCACACAGTCTTTGTCTTTTGTATGAATCAGAATACTTTGGTTTTCCTTCAACTCGGCAGCTTTCTGCAATTGGCCTTAACGAAACAAAAAGGATAGCTCAATGAGTATGTTTACATATCTCTTACACATAATTGTACCTTTCAGTCACTCTACCACAGTGTGTGTGTGTGTTTGTACCTGCTGTTAATGTTTCAGCCTTTGAGAGAGGATCCCTTTGTCGTTTGCCTGCTCGGTTAATTATTTTCTCCTAATTTTTGCAAATTATGCACAGGGCCGGAAGGACGGGGCCAGAGTCTGCGATTGGCAGCCCTGGACTGGATCGCAGTTTCTTTGTTGGAGTCGTGCTGCTATAAGTCGATGGAATGGCCTTGTAGTCTACCGTAGCTTCTTGTCTCTCGGGTGCGAGACATCTTTCCACCTTTGCGATGGCGTTTTTGTCTGTAAATCTACGGTAGCACGTGAAATGGAAGCCAGCATCCTCGGGAATATTGTCAAACTCCACATAAACACAGTTTTTGAAGTTCTCAGCCCGACCGACACTGCCCCTTCAATCCGAGCCACTTTTGTAGGCTTGCCATGAGTGGTGGCACGGTTCGACACGTGAGGTAGGACAAAAGGCTTGTCCTACCTCACGTGTCGAACCGTGCCACCACTCGCGGCCAAAATCTTATAACGCTCTGAAGAAAGTAGTTCTGCATAAATCATAGACGCACCGACAAGCGACTGGAATTTCAGCGACAAACTTTTTTTGGGTAGCTTTGCATGACTCGTTCTTTTTTATGAACAAAAGATTGTGTAGATGCCATACTGTGGAGCGAGAATCATTTTCTAAAAGACTTTTCATGGTTCACCTTGCGGCCTAAGGAGAACACACAGGACAGAGAGAGCAACAGACAGGACAAACTGACAACCAAGTAGAGGAGCAACAGACAGGACCAATAGAAGCACATGCAGAGGAGCAACAGAAAGGACAAGTAGAACAACCAACAGTGCAGATGGAAGAAGACACAGAGGGACAGACAGAAGAGACTCCCCCAATCCAACTGCAGGGCCAGAAGAGTGCTCTGGCTGGAGCAGCAACATATATAACCCTTTTCCCTTTTTCAAAATGAGTGGATCTCTACATGGCCATTCATGACAAGAGGGAGCCTCAACACTCACTACTGGTGAGCAGTCTGCCGTATTGAAAACTCATGTTGCCACCAGGGTGTGGCAGATGTAGTGCGTCACATAAAAAACAAAGGCCACCAAGAAAAGCAACGATCTCTTCAGTCCACAGCCACAATATCCCAATATGCAATGCCCATTCCCTCTGTTGGAGGGATGTCTGCACAAGAGGTTAAGGTGCGATATGTGTAATAGTCCTGTCCAGGTTAAGTCAAGAGTTTTGTGTTATAGTTGATCGTGGTAAAGTCATGGCTGATATATATATATTTTTTTATCTGTCGTTTATTTATTTTTTAGTTGGGTCCATGTTCCATCTGCTAACATGGAGGAGATGGAGTTTATGACCATGTTCATTGTTATTAACAGTCTATGGTTACAACTGTTTCAAATATGTTTATTGGGAAACCAATCACATAACAGAGAAATTAACAGTCGACAGTTATGTTTCCTTTGTTTTTTACAGAAGGTGAAAAAATAATCCCTGACAAAAAAGACTAATGACAAAAAAGACTAGCAAGTAAACAAGCAATGCCCTGCATCAACAAAACAGATGAAACAAAAAGGACAGGACAAAAAAGAAAAGTGGATTGGGGAACAGATTAAATAAACTCTCTATCTTGTCGGGGTTTACCTTCTCGAAATTAGGGAGGTGTGTTCTGACATAATTCCTAATCTGAAGATATCTGAAAAACTGATTCCTCTGTAAATTAAACCTTTCTTGGAGTTGCTGGAAAGAGACAAAAGTCCCCTCTATGTATAGGTTACCAACAATACAAATCCCCAATCGTTTCCAGGTGGAAAAGGCCTCATCCAGAGCTGAGGGAGTGAAAGAGGGGTTTGCAGTTATAGGTAGCAGCAGTGGTGGTCTCAGGGGGGGGGCCGCCCCCCCTCGTGCCTCCTTGTTTGAAAAAGCGCGCTAAAGTGCCCTAAAGAGTGGCGAATTACGAGAGAAAATCCGATAACGTGCTCAATGAGTGCCCTTCTAATGCCCTTACAGTGCCTACATGGTTGAAAAATTGCTCTCTAGAGTGGTGAATATGAGAGAAAGTGCCTTATTGGCTGCCCTTTACATAGGAAAACAATTATTGAGTGCCCTATATGGTAACCCTTCATACAATGAATTATGATGATGTGCCCTCTAGAGCAAGAAAATCCGATCTAGAACAAGAAACTCCGATAACGTGCTCAATGAGTGCCCTTCTAATGTCCTTATAGTGCCTACATGGTTGTAAAAATGCCCTCTAGAGTGGTGAATACGAGAGAAAGTGCCTTATTGGCTGCCCTTTACATAGGACAAAAAGTATTGGGTGCCCTCTATGGTGCCCCTTCATACAATTAATTATGATGATGTGCCCTCTAGAACAAGAATATGGCAAAACGAAAAACATGTTGTGGTAAGATAATGAGGTGCAGACGTTCCACTCTTTGGTAGCTGACGAAAGGGGAATGAGAAAGAGGCGTTGCTTTCATGTGGCGTGCGTCGCTATAACGAACTGTAACATCGAGTGGTCCTGAAATCTGCATTGGATAACAGAGCAAAACGAATATTAAGGGGGCGCCCTTAGCTCAGTTGGTAGGGCGTCCCCCCCATGGGCCTCGGCCAGCAGCGGACCTGAGTTTGATTCCAGCCCGCGGTCGTTCTCTGCATGTCACTCCCCTCTCTGCCCCATTTCAACTCTGTCTCTACACTATCAATAAAGCATAAAAATGCCAAAAAAAATCTTTAAAAAAAAATTATAATAATAATATTAAGAGTATACCCGTACCATGGCCCATAGTGGAAAAGCGCAATTAGATGCCAAGTTTGAAACACGATAAAGTAATCTCATCTGCACTGTCCCTGTTTTTCCAATGCACCCTTTTGGCTAGATTATGTTACGTTAGTAAACGACAACGCAAATGGTTGCCAACAATGACACAATAAAGTACAATAAAATACTAATTTCCATTGTTAAAAACAATCTATTCCCTTCATTTACCTTTTCAGTTTTAGCCACACCCCATTTAGAATGTTCAGGTCTCAGAGGGGGCTTAATATCTATGCTGAATACAGACAGAGTTGCTACTCTCTGGCATCCTACAGTGTGTGAGGCAGGTGATACAGCAAGTTTTCTTTAAAGTTGTAAAGATTGATATACACCAATGATTCATCACTAAATACTAATGTACACTCCAAGTGCTTTTATAGGATAGCTGTACACATTGCCTGGATTCCTAGCAAAGGAACTAGCTAACTAAAGCTAATTTAAGAGTGGGGTTAGCATTGGGCTACCCCTATTATTACAGAATGCCAAGGAGAGAAAGAAAGCTGAAAGACATAAAGAAGGAGTTGAAAAATGCTGCAAGAGGTAGCTCTTCTTTGAAGGGATGGATCCAGAGCTGCAACAGCCAGGGAGGAGATAAGGAGAAAGGTATGCCAAGTCATCTCATTGCTAGCTATAGTGCATTCCGTTTTTGTATGGACTCAATTCAACACTAGATTTGCCCATAACTATACTTTTTGAAAATATTAAGCCCCCCACTCTTTTTAAAATTGTGTTGTGATGCTCTCCCTACGGTTAAATAAAGTCACAATTAATCTGGATTAAAAAAAACAGGCATTTATACCAAGTTGAATCATTTTGGAATTTATATTTCTCAGATTAGCAAAGGATCAATTACACACTACATATTAGCATGTCACTACCAATTCAGCACCAATTCATTTATAAATGAATTGGTGAAAAGGTCTCTGATTTGCATATAAATAAATCAGAGACCTTTTTAAAACATGAATTTAATAAATGTTTCAATCGAGTCTGAAGTGAAGGGGTCTCACAACTTTAAGAAGACAATGCATGTAAAGGTTTGTCACACAGAGCCATATGTTGGATTATAACTGAGTCTGTTGCATATTTAAGATAATCTGTAACATTGTCAAGAACGCTAATTTTGCACAAAAAAACATTTGACTTAAACATTTAAATTTACTAACCATTGTTTTTGCATGCCACTGAGGGGGGTCAATTCCAATCAAGGCAAGAGGGCTAGTGGTAGTGCAGGCTGACTCTATTGTTATACAATTATTTTACAATATAGTTCAATTATATTCAATTATTATAATACAAATATTGTTATTTGCTCCACGTTAGATAAAGAAAGCACCGACAATGAAGACAGAGATATCAGAGAGGCAGGAGATGCAAGGCAGATAGATGAAGATGAAGATATAAGAGAGAGACATGATGAAGATGATGATTATGAAGATGATGATGATCAAGACATTAAGGACAGAGAGGATGCAGGTGACGCTAGGGAGAGAAATGAAGAAGATGATGATGATGGTGACAGCACAGGCAGTGAAGACAGAGATATCAGAGAGCCAGGAGATGCAAGGCAGAAAGAGGATCACAAAGATGAAGATATTAGAGAGGGAAATGATGAAGATGATACCAGGGAGAGAGATGATGACGACGAAAATGATGAAGTTAAGCCAAGCGAGGATGAAAATGATGACAGGGAGGGACATGATTCAATGGACACAGCATCAAATAACATGAATACTGCTCTTCTGTCGTCCTTACAATTTCCCACTGATCCAGCTCATGTTCAAAAGCACAGCATAGACCACCACCCTGGGAGATTTGTTGAGTTCTGTTGCTCTATTGGACCTTGTCAACCAGCTGTAAATTACCCAAAGACAGATGGCCGTTCATTCCACAGGGAGTGGTATCAAGATAATCCCTGGCTAGAATATTCTGTGGAAAATTATTCTATGTTTTGTTTTAGTTGCCGCCTTTTCTTGAAAGAGGAAAACTATGAGAATAAAACAAACTGGAGAACTGTAGGAGTTAACAATTGGAAAAAATGAACAGAAAAAATAAAGGAACATAAACAAACAGAAGCACATATGGTAAGCATGGTAAGGTGGAGCAACTTCAGACAAAGACCACTGGAAGAAGCTTTCAGGAGGGCAGACATAGAAGAAAAAGCCAAAAAAGAACGGGAGCGACAACGAAACAGGGAATTAATGACAAGGCTGGTAGACATCACACTGTATCTTGCACGGCAAGATGGGGCGTTCAGGGGTCATGATGAAAGTAGAACATCTTTGAACAAAGGACATTTCCTTGAACTTGTTCAGCTACTTGCAAAATATGATTCCATCCTCAAAAGGCACCTTGATGACATAAACCATATCCAGTCTCAACAGAAAAAAACACAGATGTCGCTGATGTCCTATAAGACACAGAATGACATTATCAAGGCCCTTGCCACCTATGTCAGAAGAGTCATTCTCAAAGAAATAGATGAGTCAAAGTTATTCTCCATTCTCTTGGATGAGACCACTGATGTTTCCCATGTCGAACAAGTGTCCTTCGTTGTTCGCTTTGTCCATCAGATGGAAATCAAGGAGAGATTCTTACAAGTTTGCGATGTGACGGGAACAACAGGAAAGGAATTGGAGAATGTTGTAATGACACTCCTTGAGGAGAATGGACTGAAGTTGGAAGATGTCAGGGGCCAAGGCTACGATGGAGCTGCAAATATGAGTGGAAGCTACAAGGGTCTGCAGTCGCGAATTCAGAGCCATAATGACAAAGCTTTATACGTGCACTGCCATGCCCACTGTCTGAACCTGGTCTTGGTTGAGAGTGCCAAATCAAACCAGCATTTTTGTTTTGTTTTTCAACTTAGTGGAAAGTCTATACACATTTTTTGCCGGATCTACAAAACGCCATGCTGCGCTTGTTAAAATGCAACAGTCCATGTACCCTGACCAAAGGGTCTGTGAATTGAAAAGGCTGTCTAACACAAGGTGGGCATGCAGAGAAGACGCTCTGAGGTCCCTGAAGAAGGTTCTTTCTGCCGTCGTTAAGCTGCTTCGGAACATGGCTGACAGTGATCCACCAGACGCTGCAGCAGGTGATGCCTGGATGCTCCTGCGTAGCATAGATTTTGAGTTCATTCTATGCATGGAGATTACCACACCCATTTTCAATGAGACTGCCATCGCATCTGCTTCACTGCAGAAGAAAGACCTTGACTTGACAACATCATACACCATTGTGGAGGGAGTTATACAGAGAGTAAAAGCAATGAGGAAGGATGAGGAGTTCAAGGTCCTTTTTTCAAAGGCAAAAGGGAACTCAGAGGCAGCAGGAATTGAGGTTCCAGATGAAATTCCTGGACAAGCGAGACGCAGAAAGGTACCCCAAAAGTACAAATACAGCACCAAATCTGCTACGGAGGACTACCAAGCCCAAGACCTGGAGGAGCACTACCGGGGAAAGGTTTTCTTTACCTTCCTTGATACACTCTCCCAGGAGCTACACCGGAGGTTCAAGGGGAAGGATGAGACACCAACTGGGTTAATTCTTTCAGGCCTTCACTGCCTTACCATCCCAAGTCACTGGAAAGGCATGACAAATGACAGAGTTGCTCGATCTGTCAAAGATGTATGCAGATTTTATGATGTGGAGGAAGAAAATGTTGTCACCGAGCTCAAGGTGTTCCACTCATCATATGCTCTTCCCCCCAGCAACAATGATGTGCAATCAGTTTTCCCTGGTCTGACTTTGCTACTAAAAACATATGCAACAATCCCGGTGACAACTGCTTCAGTAGAGCGATCATTCTCTAAACTGAAGCTATAAAAACCCAGCTCAGAAACCGATGTGGGGAAAGTAGGCTCTCGGATCTTCTGCTGCTTTCCATCGAAAGGGATATTCCAATTGACTATAACGAGGTCATTGACATCTACAAACACATGGCCAAAAGAAGAATTCTCCAATGACTCCACCACCCACCATCTCCGTCCCCTGACAACTAAGCTCCCAAATCATAGCTTTCATTGTCATTATCACATCTGTTTGTGAAATACATGTTTATAGTTCCCTCTGTGTTTTGCTGTGTTTTGCTGTGTTTGTTGAATAAATATTGTAAATATTTCATAGTTTCCTGTGTGGTTTTATCATAGAGGTGTAGTTATAATTGTAATTGTCAGTACCACATCATTAATTACTTTTATCTAGATCTCCTTATAATTTAATGCTTATCTTAATCAAGGATGAGGACTATTTCATCATACAAGATGCATCATAGCTTTTGCACGCTGGTGGGGGCCCGTGTTGAGCAGAATGTGCCCTTTTAATTTTTTCGCCCCTGCCCTTCAAACAGTCTGAGTCCGCCACTGGGTAGCAGGCTTATAGGTTAAGCAGCCTTAAATTTGAAATGATTCCTCAGTTGTTTCCAAATCTTAATTAAAGCATAAATTACAGGGTTATGTTTAAAACAAGATCTATTGACTGGGATGGGAGATAGTACAACCGCTCTAACAGAATAAATAGAGTTGAGAGGCGGTGGTCTAGTGGCAGAAACTTGGACTATGGGCAGAGAAGGTCTCTGGTTCGACTCCACGGAGAGACAACAAAAAGACGAACCTGGATTGATCTGTCCAAAAATCCAAGAGTCTCCCTACCCTGTCTAGTGCCCCTGAGCAAGCACCTTACTCCCCCAACATCTGCTCCCGAGCGCCGTACATGGTGGCTCACTGCTCTGTGTGTCCTGCACCAGATGGGTCAAAAGCAGAGATTAAATTTCCCTACCTGCATGAGAGTGCCTTTGCATGTCTGTGCATGTGTTTGGGACTAATAAATGCATCTTAATCTTAATCATCTTAATCTAATAAAGTAGACAGTCTTCCCATTCCATCTCTAGCCCATCATAAGGTATTGGATTGTCATCTAACCAATATACCATAGACTGTATCCCAGAGGCCCAGTAATATCAAATAAAATTAGGCAGTGCCAGCCCCCCATTAGTTTTGTGTTTGCAAAGATGGTCCTTCTTTATTCTATGAGACTTGTTATTCCATACAAAGGGGAGAATGATTGAGTCCAATTCAATGAAAAAAGATTTGGCAAGGTGAATAGAAAGATTTTGAAAAAGATAAAGTAGCTGAGGAAGAAAAATCATCTTAAAAGCATTCAAATGGGGAGTGTTTTCCAAAATTGTATATTGTTTGCTAACTTATTTAACAGGGTGGGGAAATTGGCCTTGTAAAGATCAATATACTTCTTGGTAATTACTATTCCCAAATAAGTTAAACTGTCTGATGCTATTCTGAGAGGAAACTGTTTGAGCCAATCTTGATTTGTAATTTTTACTGGTAGTAGCTTGCTTTTGCCCCAGAGAAATTACCAAACAGTTGAAAAGTATTTAAAATTGAAGGAATTGTAATCCTAGGCTGCATGGCAAATAACAAAATATCGTCCGCGTACAATGATATTTTATTCTTGGTGTATTCTGTATTGTAACCATGTATATCTGGATGCGAACGAATGGTCTCAGCCAGCGGTTCTATGGCTAACGCGAACAGTAGAGGGCTCAGTGGGCAGCCCTGCCTCGTGCCCCTACCCAGCCGGAAAGGGTCAGAAAGGTTTTTTTTAATAAGTATTGTGGCCCAGGGGCTTTTAAATAAGAGCTTAGCCCAGGAAACAAATTTATCACCACAGTTGAACTTCTGCAAGATCGAGAATAAGTATGCCCATTCGACCCGATCGAATGCTTTTTCAGCATCTAAACTGAGGCTAATAAGGTCCTTTTGGGAAAGTCTGGGAGAATGCATGACATTTAAAGGACGTCTAAAGTTATGGAAGGAATTTCTTTGCGGGATAAACCCAGTTTGGTCTGGGTGAATAAGCTTGCACATAAATACATTAAGTCTTCTGGCCAATGTCTTGGCTAGAATTTTTTGATCCGAATTTAATAATGAGATTGGCCTCTGAGAACCCACTTCTTCCAAAACTTTCCCTTTTTTGGGAAGGAGGGTAATAGTGGCTTCGGTCAGCATCTGGAGCAATATGCCATCCTCGTATGATTGGATGTACATTTTACGCAGGTAAGGAGCCAGCAATCCCCCAAACCTATTGTAAATGTCATTGCTGAGTCCATCAGGGCTCTTACAGTTTTTCATTGAACCAATGGTTGCTAGGAGCTCTTTACATGTGATGTCTGCCTCTAAGGTATCGCGGTCCGCTTGACTCAGTGACGGGAGATCAGATTTATCTAGAAATGTCTGCATTGTTTCTCCTACAGAATCAACCTCAGAAGTGTATAGAGTTTGATAAAACTGTCTAAATCTGTCATTAATATCCTTGGGAGATGTAAGGACATTTCCTGAACCAGACTTAATTTTGTGGATAGTCCTGCGTTCACAAGTTTCCGTAGTTGTCTCACCAGTAATTTGTGTGGCTTATCACCGAATTCAAAATCTCGCTGTTTTGTAAAAATAAGGGCTCTGCAAATCTGATCTGATCAAATGTTGTTAAGCTAAATTTAAGAGTTGATATTTTAGTATGTTTTTTTAATGAGGCGCAGAGCGTTCTCCATATGGAGTTGGCGGATTTCCTCTTCAAGTTCAAGTTGTTTGTCTTGTTACGCTGGGTTCACACCGGACGCGGAAGCGAGGCGTAAGCGTTTTTAGCAGGCTGATAGCGCTATATTATCAGCCTGCAGTAAAAACGTCGATTAATAATTTTTTTCAAGCATATACTTACTTGGTGCTCCAAAATTTACTGCAACAGCGTCCCAACATGTGTCCTTTTTAGTGTTGTCTTTATACAACATGTTCCGAGGATCATACAACTCACTGTACTTCCCCACTTCAATTATTAATTTAATGTCATCCATGTTGAAGAACTTCTCCGCTGTTTGCTCCGTTAAATGTCGGGTGTCGACGGTAAATTACATATTCTCCACTCAAACCTATGTGGAGAATACGCAGCCCCCCCCCCCCCCCCCCCCCCCCCCCTCTCTCTTTTTATCTTTATGACTGCTTGTGTGGCTGTAGTGGATGGGCAGACGGGGACATTTAATAATGTGGTTGGTAAAAGTGGTAAAATTAAAACTGGTGAAAAGGTGAATACAAAGTATGGGATGCGTATTTGATCATTTATATCATATAAAATATGTCGTCCATATCGTTTAAAGTCATTTTTCAGTGTGTTTCCTGTTGCGATACGCTCGCATCAAGCGGAAAAAATAGACTCGACGCCGAAACGATCGCTGCACGGCGCTAGGCAGCCGCGGCGCAACGCTACGCTTCAGCATCCGGTGTGTTCAGCACAACGATTTAACATGGGAGTGGATTGGAGCCAGAGGCTTGGTGCTGCGCTTACGCCTCGCTTCGGCGTCGCTTCCGCGTCCGGTGTGAACCCAGTGTTATGCTTCTTGAGAGAGGATTGAAAGTAGGCCTTAAAGGTTTCCCATAAGAGTGTAGGAGATGAGTTTTCATTGTCGTTAGTTTAAAAAAATAACTTAATGTTTGATTCCAGATATTCACAGAACCTTATATCTGTGATGAGTTGAGGATTGAATCTCCAATTTCTCTGGGCAGGTGCATTCTCACCAAGCTGTAAAATGTTATCGGGCTGTGGTCGGAGATAATAATATTGTGGTATTTTGCATTGTAGGAAAATGGCATTAATTTACCATCAACCTAGAAAAAGTCTATCCTGGTATAGCTACTATGTACTTTAGAGTGAAAGGAATATTCTTTACCACTAGCATTAGAAATCTGCCACAAATCAAAAACAGTCATATTTTCAATATAAGATCTCAGAACATTAGAGGCCTTGGAAGGTTCCACCCTCTGTGAAGAAGACCTATCCAAGTAAGTGTCCAAAACTAGTTTAAAATCACCACCAAATATTAGGAATCAGATTTAAAACCTTTTTGAAAAATTCTGGATCGTCATTATTTGGTCCATATATATTTAATAATGTAAAAGGTGTAGAGTGAAATTCCCCCACAACCATGACATATCTCCCGTCTTTATCTGCTATTGTAGACACATTTTTAAAGGGAACCCCCCTACGGATTAAGATGGCTGTGCCACAAGCCTTAACTGAAAAGTTGAGTGGTAGATATGTTGTATCCACCTACACCTGAGCCTAGCATGCGAGTCGTTCCTCAGGTGGGTTTCCTGTAAGAAAATGACATCAGCCTGCAAGGATTTGAGGTGAGCTAGCACCTTGCCTCTTTCAACTGGCTCATTAACACCATTGACATTCCATGAGCAGAACGTTATATCATCTCTCCTGTTATTATTATGCATTATGTAGGGTGGTTGCAGGCATCCATTCTTAGACTCTCTCCCCACTCTGCTGGATATGTGTAACTATGAGTTAAATGACATTCCATCCGCCCTCGCACCCATTCCCGCCCCCCTCCCAACCAAGACACAGATAAACAGAAAAACAAAAACATCAGAAATGCGTAGTCTAACCTCTCTAACAGAGAAGAAACTCTAACAACTGATTGTGGTTGAACTCTTAATCCTACAATAGCTAATAGGCCTACAGTTGTTAAATTCCCAACAAAACCTATTCAGTTACAAAAGAGATTAAATATCCCCCATTAACAGCATTGAAAAGATGTGTAAACTTCCACGTCTTAGCAGACCTTATTGAAATAAACACAAAACTCCGGGGCTTACACTTATTCATAAACCCCTAGGATTAACAAGGTGTCCCCTCATTTGAGTTATTTAAAGCCATGCTGTCTCTGCTGTGCAATAATGTCCAAGGAAATAATGTAATTGTTCAAAAATTGAATTGTTTAAACTACCAAATGAAATAGCAGACATGTAGGCAGAAATCAAATAAATAAGTAAACTAAATAACTAATTTTAAATACAATTATTTCACATTATAATAGGGAGAGGGGGAACCGTAATCCAGGCCTACAGCAGTCAGAAATAATAATACTGATTGTAATATCAAGGCATCATTGTGTTCCTAATACTCTCAAATTCAGTGACCATTCTGTCAATGTAATATTATTACCATGGTTGTGTCTATGTTATTATCATGTAATTGTCCATAGGTGTTTTTTAACAATACCTCTGGTCTAGTTGTCATTAACCTCCAGTCTCTATCAGAAGTGACTGGGCCATGCTCATGAAAAGTACAGTAACCAGTAGGTCGGAGGTTACACAGGTTTTGTTTTAAATGTAATTTTAACGTGAAATCTGTAGGAGCTACAGCGAGACGTGTCCTATCTCCTCACCGCTCCGACACACCCCCATGGCTGATAGTTTTGACTAATTTGTGGTTTGTATTTCAGTGCATAACAGTCCAATTTTCTTAATTTGAGATCTTAGTTGCTGAATGTGTTTTTTTTTACCTGTGCCCTATTATCACAGGTGTCCATTTGAAATGAACTATGGTCTTTTGGGAGGATTAATAATTTTTTATTTCATACAGACAAGAAGGGCTGAGGTCAAAATGACAGCTGGGTTGGTAGTTCATAACGTTCCTCTAGCCTTTGCGGACCACCTGGGGCCTCTCCTTAAAGACTGTTTGGGAGATTCAAAGACGCCGCAAGACTACAGGTTTGCCAGGACTAAGTCATCCTGCATTACTAACGCTGGCGCCTTATTTCACACAAGAGCTTGTGAAGGAGCTCAAAAACAGCCCATACACCCTTGTTACAGATAGGTCAAATGACACAGGTATTTCCCAATTTATTTATCTCTTCCGCAAAACATTTGCTGTATTTAAACATCAAACAAAATGTACATTTGTATAATTCTAACTCATCATTATAGGAGTACAAAAGATGAACCCGCTTACTGTCCGGGTCTTCATGGGAAGCAAAGTTGTCCACAAATTTTTTAGCATGTGCACAACAAGTGGGAAGACATGTGGGACAGCAAGCGAGATCTTCGCCAAGATTAACTCCACCCTAGAGGAGTATGGTATCCCTTGGGAGAACTGCATTGCTCTCTCAGTTGACAATGCAGCTGTGAACATCAGACCACACAATTCCATCGCCTGTAGGGTGCTCCAGAAACACCTCAACACCTATATTCAAGGTTGTCCTTGTCATGTGGCACATAAAACCGCCAAAGCTTGTTTGTCATGGGTTGATCCATTGTATTGCTTAAAAAGGCTACTGTTTAAGCACTTTAAGCACTTTATTTGTTGCACTTTTTTGTTTGATGGAACGTATGGGCTTTGAATAATGAAAAATATTTCTCCCCAACTAACATTTTTTGCTGAACATAAATCATTAACTGGTTAAGAATACAATTATAAACAATATAGGTTAGGTTTCAGTTAAGAATTAGTTGAATACCATTGTAATACAAATTTGAATGCACCTACCTAGGTCAAATCTTAAACACAGGTCTATTAGTTAGGCTATATTGTGGTACATAGACAGTCATTGAGGCACAACAATAGTTTTCTTGGTGAATGTTCAGCTCGAGTCTAGATGGGAATGATGGGAGAAAAAAAAAAAAAAAGGACGGACTTTTGCGAGATCTCTGAAAACTTTTGCGAGATCCCAGGAAAGTTTTGCGACATCTCGCAAAACTTTCTCGTATTTAGGACAATGTACATTCGGGTCACCGAACAACAAACGGGAACGAAAACAAACAGACACAAACATGGAGTGGGAGAAATTCATTGAATTATATTTTGAAATGGGCCTAAAATACAGCGAGATAAAAACGGTGCTCAACAGTAGACACGGCTTTGAAATCAGCGAGAAACACCTCAAAAGATTCCTGAGCGAGAGAGGACTTTCTCGAAGGAAAGACTATTCGGATCTTGCGGTCTTGGTGGATTTCATTCGAAACCAACTCCAACACTCCGGGCTGTTACATGGGTATCGCTGGATGTATACCAAGTGCAGAGAATGTGGACTACGGCTGACGAAAGAGGATGTGAGGCTGGTACTAAAGGAACTGGATCCGAGGGGGGTCGCATTGAGAAAAGCAGGACGCCTAAGAAGACGGAGGTACTTCTCAAAAGGGCCGAACTTCATCTGGCACATGGACTCATATTATAAACTGAAGCCATATGGCTTCTGCATCAATGGAAGCATTGATGGTTTCTCTAGAAAAATAGTCTGGCCTAATGCGTACACGACAAACAGTGACCCGAAGCTGATCGGAGGCTATTACACTGAAGCTGTGCAAGATTTTGGGGGCTGCCCCAGAATTGTAAGGGGCGATTTGGCACTGAAAATTGCTGTGTGAGAGACTTCCAGAGGTTCTTCGTCCCCATTCCTCCAGACGGCACTGCTAACAGTTACTTGGAGGGAGCAAGCACCGCCAACCAAAGAATAGAATATTGGTGGAATTTTCTTCACAGCCAGTGTGTGGAGTTCTGGTTGTCCTTGTTTGCAGACCTCAGAGATAATGTCTTCTTTGACGGTGGGTTTCTGGACAATGATATTCTTCAGTTTTGTTGCATGGGACTCATCCAGGTGAGTTTATGCATAACCGTGTTTTCATATGTGAGCGGGTGGGTATGTGAGTGAAATGGGAGGGGTATAAACAGGAGTGAGGAAGAGAGAAGGAGACAGAAAGGAGGTCAGGGGAGGGAGAGGAGAGGAAAGCAAAATGAGGAGGGTGGATGGTCATAATTTAGTGCTATATTTAAATGAGTATGTATGTACAGTTCTTCCTAATGTATTTGTATTTTCCTTTTTATTCTTTTTAACAGGATGAGTTGGATGATACTGCACAGGTTTGGAATGCACACACCATCAGACCATCAAAAAACACCAATGTCGGCCCAATGTGATGTATGCATTGCCTCAACTCTATGGGACCAGAGACTTCCTTTCCTCCGTTGAAGATGAACTGTTCAACTGTGCAAAGATGAATGTGTATTTCGCGTGCCAATACCATGTGATCCAAATGTATATGAACTGTGCCATATTTTTATGGCACAGTCTCATCTGACTCTACCAACAGATCCATATCAGGGCTTGTATTTGCACCTAAGAGAAGCCATCACTGCATCTCTGTAAGTCAGTTATATTTCATAGTGTCCTGTAGGGGCCAGTTAGTTTAGCTTTGAAGTAGAACAATTTGATATCTGATCAGCTGATGTGTTTCTCTCCTCACCTTCACGTTATCGTTATGCAGTGAATTGATGTTTGAGTCTGATTGACTTATGTGGGTTTGTATCAAGCCCTGACCAGACTGGGTTTATGTTTATATTTTCATGTTTAAATATTAATGTCTATTTAAAATATAAAACAAAACATTGAAAACATGAGAAAATAGATAAATAAAGACAAGTGGACATCCATTACCAGCCTGTGAAAAAGTCATGATGACTCTCAGGTTGTCAAGGAGTTGTCTGACTGAACTCCTGTTGACCCCATAACCTCTTGATGACTCCCACGTCCACCAGGGGATGTGTGTGTGTGTGTGTGTGTGTGTATGTGTGTGAAAGGACAGCTATCCGGTCACCGTAGGATGTGACATATTAAGCACATCCTAGTCCATCCTACATCAGAAGAACCCTGCCCCCACAGGGGATGAAGAAGGTCTATTGAGTCCTCCAGCCAGCGTATCCTGAATGTATGGTTCTGTGACCTCCTTTTCGGGTTTAGATAGGTTGTGTCGGATGCTTCCGTGCGGGGGATACGCTCCCTTCATTCGATGAACGGAGAAACGAGAGCCTTTCCCAGCTGCGCTAGGAACACCCTCCGCTCGTTCAGCTTGCTCAGCATCCAGTCTGGGTTGATCTCTCTCCATATCACAAAGGCGTTGTAGGAGGAGATGTCGATAATGTTGTGAAAGAAAACCACATCGTCATCGTCCTGCAGCTCTATGTTCCGATCACCTTGTCTAGGTTGTCCATGCCACCTTTGCTGCGGTTGTAATCCAGGACGATGACTGGTTTCCTCTCCGGGCGGTCGCTCACTTCGACCTTGGTGTGCAGAGTGCACAGGAACAAGACGTTCCTGTTTTTCTTTGGGATGTAAGACACCAGAGTGGCAGTGGGCATGAATTCAAACTTGGATGAGAACACCTCTCTTCCCCTGACCGTGAGCAGCCCAATCGGGAGCTCGGGCTTGTTCTTCCAAACTGTGTCGACCACGGTGATCTTCCTCTCCAGCAGCTGCTGTGCGAGTTTGTAGGTCACCCATGACTTGATCCCGTATTTCGCCAGCTTGCTGGGCATGTACTGACGGAAAGGACACCGGCCTATGGAGAAGTAGAAGAACAAGAAGAAGAAGAGGAGAGGAGATGAGGACTAGCCGCCGCTATGTACATGACATAATAACATAACATAATAATAATAATAGTAATAATAATAATAATAATAATGATAATAATAATGATAATATAATATAAAGACTAACCTCTGAGCGGAACCAGTTGCTAATCCACACTCACTTCGGGCTCCGGGTTGTAGATACACGGTAGCCGCCCCACCCACGTGTCCCAGAATTCTTGCACGGCCGCCAATTTGTCCGTGGCTCGTGTCAAGCGTCTTGTCTCGCGGTGGTCGAAGCGCAGCAGTCTGGAGTACGTGTGGAATAGTTTTAGGGGCATCGTGGCACAAAATATCGCCCGGCCGTTCTCGGGGTGCCACAGACTGGCAGCGGCCTCGCCCCGGGACCTGTACACGCCCGCTAAGGTCAGCAGCCCTACGTAGAAAAAATTATCTAATTGCGATTTTTTTTCCCCAAATATTGCGATTGCGATTTAATATGCGATTTTTTACATTTATCCTCTTTTCCCCCCAAAAAAACAAAATGAATGATTTAAATATGACCAACACAATATTAGATATATTATATATTAACTGTACAATATTCTTTCCCATGTTTTTATTTAACTTCTCATTACAGTAACAAGAACAACAAATCAGTTTGCATTTAAGTAATTTAATCAAAGTCATTGTAAGTATAAACACAAGGCATGTACTTTTATAACCTGTGTGCAAAATTTACCATCTTGAGATTTTTTTTTTTTTATTGTAGGTGTATTATTGCTCCCAAGTCAGTAACATTTCCAGTGTTGGGAAGGATACTTTCAAAACGTATTCCGTTACAGAATACATGCCCAACCAATTTGAGTAACGTATTCTGATTACTTGGATTACTTCGACATTGAATTGCATTTTATAAGTGTTGGAATGCGTCGTTGTTATAGTCAGTGGAGCAGCAGCAGTTTAAGCTCTGTGTCCGCGGATGTGGCGGGCCACCTGGATGCGCTGGAAGGGCAGCTTGCGGATCAGCAGCTCCGTAGATTCCCGTTCATGTCCGGGTGGTCGTGCAGCGGTATGGAGGCGCTGGGACTCAGCAGGAACACCCCCATGCTGAACCCCTCCGTCTCGCAGATGAGCATGTAGGTGACCGGGGGGCTCTGGCTCTCCGCCCCGGAGCATGGCTTGCTTTTCCGGGGAGCGATTTTCAGGTCCGCCGACCGCACCGCGGTCAGCAGCGGGATGAGCTTGCTCTGTGTGTCCGGCACGGCGGCCGAAGACTTTAGGACCCGGCAGTTGATGCAGGCTTGCTTCGCTTTCTTCTTGATCAGAGGAGTTTTGTTAGCCTGGATGCCAGACGAACTTAGCCCCGCCCACAACATTTGAGGTCGGGAAGTTCGGTCTGGAGTTGCTCCGTTGAGGAGAAATTATGCCCGACCCGGCCAATCAGAATGTCAGGGCGGGCTTTATACGATGATGGACAGATGATCAACGGTAACGTAATCAACCACGTCATCAAAGTGCCCTTGGGTTGAATTCGTTTTCAACAAACATGCCTGCCACTGGAGAGCTGAGATGTGTAGATGCTGCCATTGAGTCTGTTTTAGAAGACATCGACAGCGCATTCATTTTGAAAGAGGAACAGAGAACGCGAAGGCAACGTCAAAGCACAGCGCTAATCCCTATCGAGCCGGCGCTTGGCTTTTCACACCGGACACTGAAGCGACGCTGAACCACCGGGCAGCGCTAATAATATCGCCCGTTGATCCAGTAGATTAAAAGCATATACTTACTTGTTGCTCCAACATTAAGCAACAGCGTCCCAACATTTGTCTTTCTTGGTGTTGTATTTATACAACATGTTCCGAGGATCATACAACTCACTGTACTTCTCCACTTCAATTGTTAATTTAATGTCATCCATGTTGAAGAACTTCGCCGCTGTTTGCTCCGTTAAATGTCGGGTGTCGGGGTAAATTACGTATTCTCCACTCAAGCCTATGAGCAGAATACGTAGCCCCCTCTCTCTCTCTTTTTATCTGTATCACTGCTTGTGTGGCTGTAGTGGATGGGCAGAGGGGGACATTTAATAATGTCATTGGTCAAATTAAAACTCCAGGACAACAGAAGGGGACTTCAAAGTATGGGATGCATATTTGATCATTTATATCATATAAAATATGTCATCAATATAGTTTAAGATCGTTTTTCAGTGTGTTTCCTGGTGCGATACACTCGTGTGTATACATCGTACACACACGATCGCTGCACAGCGCGAGGCAGCCTTTGGGTAAGCGCGGTGCTTCAGCCTCCGGTGTTACCCGCACAAAGTTTTAACATGGGAGTGGATGGGAGCCAGCTGTTATTTAAGGCTTGGCGCTGCGCTGAAGCATCGCTTCGGCATCGCTTCAGCGTCCGGTGTGAACCCGGCGTTAGTAAATAACTCACAATGCGTTGCTTGACATACGTCACATACTACGTTGTTCTGATTGGTTGTAGGTCTAACCCTAACCCTATTTCCTGGTCAGTTGAAACACGCCCCATAATCACAGCCCAATGGAGCGGTCTCAGACTCACATTCTGACTAGAATTGTGAGTCTGACAACGTCAGGCTAGAGTTTTGTGGTCCCGCGGCACTCTTGCTGCGGGTGAGGACAGCAACCCAGAGCCCTACTCTCTTTCGCACGTTTTAATCGCGAACGTTGCGATTAGAAAATCGCGTTTTTATCAAATCGCGATTTTATCGCAAATGCAATTAATCATTCAGCCCTAGTAGGCGCACAGGTCGGTCTGATCAGAATCAGAAATATTTTAACCCTAACCCTAATTTGCTCTGGTTATTGGTGCATGCAATTAACATAGAAACATAAAACGCAATAAATACAACATACATAGGAAAAGCAATAAAAAATTGAAAACCAGTATATATTTACTCACTGTTTACTTCTTATTTACTCACTTTTTTCTAATATTTATACAAAGTAGCATTTATTTTGACATAAACATTTCTGAATAAAAATATATGAAAGATAAAAGATATAAAAAGTGAAGTAAAAAGTGAAATGCAAAATGCAAAGCAGTAAACAGTGTCCGATTGCAATATCCAATGTAATACAGTATAATATAACATGAGATAATGTGTTAATTTATTAATTTAACACATCCTTGAGGTGTGGGGGTGGAATAAAAGTATGAGTCAGGTGGGGGTCCATCCCTTTCCATTCGTCACCGTATTTTCGACGACCCTCCCGGTTCGTCATCTCCAGGATAATGTTCTCTACCGTCGGCGTGATGAACAGGCAGAACGTCGAAGCTATGTCACCTGCGCGGGACTTCTCATTCATCACGGAACCCGGACAGACCTCGTTAGAGCTGCATCAAGAGTGGAGGAGGAGCAGCGGCTCCCCTCTCGGCCGTGCGCCAGCGATGCCCATATTGTTTCCCCGTTTCTTGACTGGAAGGTGTCTCTTTTCACGAGTCCGGAGGGGGTGGTGGTGCAGCCGTGGTCCTGTCCCTCTTGTTCTTCGTCCAAGAATGACAAATCTGAAGAAGCATCACCCACTGGGTCATAGTTCTTGTTGTCTCTGTTGTCTTTTACCCTATCATCATAGTGGTCCTCCACATCGTCCTCAAAGTCGTCTCTGTCTTCCTCCCGGTCTGCTACTCCATCTGGTTGTCCTTCCACTACTATGTCTGGCTCTTTTGCGTCCTTTCGGGCTCAGTGGAGGGATCCTCGGAGAATAGCTGTTTCAATCGTGCAAAAGCACCGACGTGATATCGTGGCATGGTCAGGTAGGCTGGCACACGGTGAATTGGGGGATCTAGCAAAGCCCTGGACGTAAGGTCGGACATAATTCAATTTGTGGAAGAAGAAGTGACGAGATGCAGGAAGGGTTGATAGAAGGTGAAAAGTTGGATTATGGTGACATCTTTGATGATCAAGGTGTTGTATTGATGCTCTTTGCCCTGGAGTTGAATGCCACAAATTTGAATTCCAATGGGCAGGAATCCAGGTGGTGGATATGCAACTTTTATTAGATCAGAAACTCAGTGTAGAATAGTAACAGCAGATGATCATCTAGAATGTTTGGTCATTGAGGGTGGGAGTTCTCAAGGGAGAATATCTTTCATGAACTTCTTTCCTGTTGTGGGGTAAACCAGATGAGGGATAGTAATGGATCTGTTTTTGAGGAAATTGTTTTAAGAGATGAGCAATGGAAATTATGCCATGAGGAGGTAAATATCTGTTAACCCCAAGCCCAAGTTTATTCCATCTTGAATTGAATTATAATAATAATAATAATAATTATTATTATTATTGATCTAAATGTTTGAATTAATCAAACATTTAGATCACATTATTTTAGAAGAATTGTGACCTTGTTTAATTACAATTAGGAAAAGGGTAAGTTACAGATAGAATTGAAACATCCAGTCGTGATTGTGAAGCCAAGAACAGATGCAGTTGATTTTTTTATAGTTTAGTAATTAAGAAGGCCATGATTTGTACGGAGGTAGTAATAGGCGTGTTTTTAGTCATAGAAAAGGAATATGACAACGTGCACGGATGGACTTCTTATTAAACTCTATGATGCAGGTATTAGAGGGAGAAAGTTTATTGGATTAAGGATTTTTTAAATAATTGATCCATTCAGGCCAAGGTAGTCTTTTTTAAAACTGCTCAAATTGAAAATGGTACAACCTCCAGGATCAGTTATTAGTTTTATCTTGTTTGATATAATAGTAAATTACATATTTAGTAATTGTCCCCATGGATACGGATTGTCTATATTTGCAGATCATGGTCATTTGGAGGAGGGGTAAAACTATTTCTAAACTGGCTGTACAAATTCAAAAGGCTTTGTATCTTGTGGTGGACTAGGGAAAGCCATAGACTATGGCTGTGTTGTGTGCTGTGAAAGCTAAATCTGTCCTCTGTTAACTGGATAGGATTCAGGCTAAGGCCATTATATTGTGTGGAGATGCTTTTAGAATGACTCCCAAACCTGCTTTTCTGGTGGAAATGGGAGAACCCCCCTTAAGAATATGGAGAATTAGATTGGGTCAACATTATTGGTTTAAGTTAAGCAGTTTCGAGCCTGTGCATGGCACGTGGCGCTCAGTCTCTCTAGCCGGACTGGGTGCATGCTCCAACCAGTGGACCCTGAGAATATATGATTATAGATAACGATGTTAAACATTAGTATCCCTGTGGACAGAGTGGTTGTGACATGGACAAGTTTGCCGTGTGTGGCGCTGCTGGCGGCAGTGAGTAGAGAAGTAAAGATATTGATAGTGTTAATTTGTTACTTCGAACTTGAAGTTCAGTAGAGACACTTTGTTGACACCACAGCAGCATGGAGGCATGTTATGTTTTTTCTGTTGTTTTTTTATGTCTAAAGATAGGTCCCTAATCAGCTGTTTACTCCTGAAACTCCAAAAGTCTTTTGCAAACTTAAACACTTTTCACTTCTCGGGACTGAAAAACACCATTAAGGGGTTCAGAGTAATAAACAATAAGAATGATAAGCAGGCCAAGCCAGTAGTGCTGAGACTTGGAAAAGGAGTAATTCTTTGGCCTATAATTCACCAAAGAGTAAGAGAGAAGGAGGGTGGGGATAAAATATTTACAAAAGGGATGGATGGATGGATGGATGGATGAAGGGTTTTTGAAGGGTTGATGGGGTCAAGTTGGAGTATGGAGGAGGAGGTGGCGGAGGAGGGGAAAGATGGAAGGCCACATTATGCAGTCACTGGTGAAAAATCAAAAACTGGCAGCTAGCATGAGGCATCGTGCTGAGTCCAAATAATAAATGAGAAAGGGTCAGACAGTGTTTCGGGTTATGCCTGAAGGCAGTGAGATGCAGAAGGCTGGGCAGGGCAATGTCTCTTAATTTTTGTTTTCCTTCTGTTCAAACTGCTTATGGACACACCACCCACTGTGGCAATGTCCAATGACTTCCTGAGCACCAGGAACATGAATCATGCTGACAAAGAGTCACAACAAGAGAGAGAGAGATCACACTGATGTAACACATAAAAAGGTTTTATTATGTTGCAATCAGATCAGGTACTTCCATCTATAACTCTCTTTCTCTCTCTCAAACACTGACTCAGCTGACATCGCTGAGCTACAGTTTAAAGTTTGATTTGTTTGAAATGACGCCATATTATCAACACTGATCATTACATAATCACCGTTACTTTTCTTATTGAGTAAAATCTTTCTTCATAGCTGTGCATTCACCAGCTTGTCCCGCTCTCTTGACACATACACAGATACACACACACATGCACTCACACACATTGTCATCAGACTCAGTCAACAGAATTTGTAAAATTAGACAATGTTGACTTCAAGGGGCACAGAATCCTGGATATTTTGCCAAAGCCCAATTTGTTTTTCAAGCCCAAAAATTTCTAAAAGTATATTAATCTCTTATCTATGGCAAGAAGGTCATGTTTTCAATAATGTCTGATTGATATTTTTTGAAGTTTATTTAATTTTTCTGCAATATTAGAAAGTAAATACTCAACAAATTCAGAGGGATTGGATATGGGTCAGGAACACATTTTTTTAATTGCATTTTTCAACATTTTCTCAGAAAATTATGTTTGGATCTTTAGGCAAACAATCAGACATGATTCCTCCAAATTCTGATTCCTCCGGAAGGCAATTTTTTAGTTGGTGGTAGAAGAATCTGGAGGATTCTCTCAGGATCCATTATTCATCAAGTATTAGTGTGTGACACGTTTGAAATTATGATCCTGCAGTGTTTTCTTCACAGTTATCTCCAAAATGATTTGAATGAAATCACCATGTGCTGTTTTAGTATCATATATCATGTTGGATATATTAGGAATTTTTCCATGACTTACTGGGGATACTCATTCCAAATGACATACTGCAGCCTCTTCCTTTTATCTTGAAGGTCTTAGCTCTTCTGCAGTACAATTTCCTATTTCGGAGAATATCCAGTAATTTGTACTGCTCTTTGAAGTTTTACTTTGGTCTGCTTTGGAACATCTTCTTCCTAAACATACATCTTCTTCCTAAACATACGCCAGATGCAGAGTCATAGCATCCAAACCCTATTTTCATATGGATTTGTGGACATCTTAACCCTTGAATGGTTTAGAACAGAAATCTTCAACATGGGGTCGCGCAATTTTTGTTTGATTAAACAATTTTTGTTTGATTAAACAATTTTTTATATATTTTTAATTTAAAACAAATTTTCCAACCAATTTCCCCCCCAAAAATTTAAATGTTTCTAAATACACATTAACATGAATCCAACATATTTTGAGGCTTATATGACCCTCTGCCTGTCAACCTCCATCCGCCCAAGGCCAGATAAGCTGTGTGCTACTAATCAGGGTCAGACATCCCACTAAGGTGAAAGTATGGTGTATTATTTTAATAGCTCAGGGTTGTATGCAAGATGTATTTTTATAAATGGCAGTGGCACGGCCACCCTGTACCTTGCACATATTTGAAATAAAAACATGAATATATGAACCTGTGTAATATTTGACAATAACAGGGTAGCTATGTTTGGCACTAGGCTCAGTTTAATATAAAACACAATTTTATACAAAATATATAGTAGGGGGTCCCTGTTCCATCTCTCCACCAGTTTGCGGGTCCTTGGCGTAAACAACGTTGAAGACCCCCATGTTTAGAAGATAATCCTCTCACCATTATTATCAATAACCCTGACAGCAAATCTATCATGTCAGTGAATGCAGGCCTGCTGTCATCTTTGTGACCCTTGACCAAGGAAAAAAATTTTGGTTGGTTGCGTGACAAGGCAGTGACAGTACTCTGACTAAGTCTGCTGCTACAATGGGGAGCCTGCAACGGTGATATTTGCAGTGATGATGGTGATGTCAATTTGATAGCGACATGTCCCAGCTGTCCTCTTTAAAACCTTCTGAATTTTAAGCAGACCTTACAGCTGGCTCTGCTGCACGATCACATCATTAAATAAGGGATGCATCATTTCAATACAAGGGGTCGCAGAAACAGAGATCATCGTTCAGAAACACTGATGACGACACTATGCAAATACAAAAGGACCGATCTTCACAAAATCTGGACAATCGCACTGTGTGAACAGGCACCAGCTCTGAAGATCATTGCCAATCTATTGAGGTCAATGATCTGGTGGTACCTCTTCTTTATTGCATTTAGTTTTGTATTGATTTGTACCTTGCTTCTAAGGAAGCCTTCAAAAGCACATTAATGTCAAATTCACTCAGGAAGATGTAGTGGTAGAAGTCTGGCCTTATTCGACTGTGTAGTGAATGTTGGGGGAGACTCCTCAGTGAGGAACATCAAACAGCGGGTTGTAAATACTTGGGGCCTGCTAGGCCAAGCTGAAACCAGTTTGGCCAGTTTTCAGTCTTAATTCACACCTTCCTCAGACAGCCTGGAGCCTCGCCTCAGTGGGGGAGAATCTCGGATGTCCTTCAGGGACCCCCACTTGGATCCTGAAACGCCCACTGAGGTCGACTCCCCGCCCACTAAGGTCGGAATCCTGACATTCTCATTGGCTGAGAGCCAACTGAACCCTATGACCACTTCCGGAGGAAGCAGGAAGTCCTCAGGTGGTATAAGAGTGCTGAGGTCCCAGAACTTTAAGGTTTTTTACTCTCTCTTTTTCACCCCAGCACAAATGTCCCCACCAGGCCCTTGCAGGTCTGACCAGAGGTTCCCGATGCTTAAGGAGGCAACTAACTCTTAACTCTTCCCTTTCACTCCACTGCTCAAGTTGTATTCGACCTCCAGAGGCCGAACTACACGTATCAGCAAGCTAATGGAGGCGATAAGACGTTTATTTGAATTCATTTCATTATTTTTCTTTTATCTCAGTCGACGTTTTTATTTTCAAAAGGACTTTTGCTGTTTTAACTTGAAAAGACCAAACAGGAAATTGAACGCGGAACGATCTCAGACTGTTTCACTTTCCCCAACGGACTTTACTTTCTTTTCCCAACGATCTACAAACGGCTTCCACAGCTGTCCCCTGCAGAAGCGCGAGATTCATTCCGCTGAGGAGCACGAGCTCCACATCGCTGAAGAAGAAGGATGACATTCATCCCGTCGAGGCAGCACGAGAAAATCCGCTGCTTGTCCGGTCCAGCGGCGGAGCACCGCTTGAGAGACCACGTGATTCACTGGCCCGACGCGCACGCACACCGCGAGGGTGGTACAGTAAGAGGCTTTATTGTCTGGGCAGATGTTAGTCTAATACGTAGCGTATTGTTTTAATACTTGAGTGTATTTGTTTTGAGACCGCTGAGTCTCCAGTGTTTAGCGGCGATTCCCCACTTCCGGTTACGGCCTTGTGCCACAGTTTTAAGCGCCGTGAGCAGTGTCTCCAGCTCATTGTGACCGTTTGAACAACTTTAAAGAGACTTTACCGGTCAAACCTCAGCACACAACGCCGCTTGGGTGCTGAGTGGTAAAGTAAATGTAACTTGTCTCTGACAGTGCTTTTAAGAGCTTTGCTCTCTCCTTGTATGCTCTCTCTCTCTCTCTCTCTCTCTCCTTCTAAACCGACCTATACACACATCCGATCTGTATTTAGAATACAGTTCATGTAACATAGTTAAATCTATATTCAGAGAGGCTGGACACATCTGGAAGCCATGCGGCCGAACGCCAAAGCAGAGACAAAGAATTATCTTTGTCTGAAAATCCGTTGGTGTAATTCATGTGACGACCACCAGTGTGAGCTCCGGCCACATGGAGTCATTAACATAGACTCAATTTTGAATAACGCAAGTTAAACCACCATTTTGATTCTATTATTGCCACGCCTCCTCTCTCCCTCTCCTCCCATTCTGGCTCTAAATTCATAACGGCTCCGCCATCTTGTTTTGTAGTCAATCCGCCATTTTGAGAGTTTTTAGGCCTTGATTCCACGAATCATGATCGGCCGCCATCTTAGATGTGACGTCACCACGTGACTGCGTCATCGCCACGCCCCCTTCTTTTTCTCTCTCTCTCTCACTCTCTCACACACACACACACACACACCCACACAGACACAGAGACACATTGATAGACACAGACAGATACACACACAGATACACATTGATGAATACATGTGTTTTCTAAATTGTGATAAGTGGCTGCTGTTGTTATCTTCGAAATATGGGAGTTTGTTAAAATGATGAATCATTAAATAACACTAACTTTATTTCACATGCACACACATAGACACACACACATAGAGAGACCCTTTGACACAGACACACACACACACACCGAGACAGACATACATGGGTAGACCGCCGGTTTTACATGTATTTTCTGAATTGTGATAAGTGCTGCTGCTGTGTTTATCTTTGAAATATCGGAGCTTGTTAAAAAGATGAATCATTGAATAACATAACTTTATTTCCCCTTTAATAAATGCTTTTGTAATTAAAGTATCTCTAGTCTCTGATTATTTGTGCATATGTATGTGATTGCAGCTGGATTATGATTGCCTGTGCTCGAACTTAGAAGCCTTCACTGTTAATTAAATAATTATTAATATTAAATATTGAGATTATTGATTTGACATTTATCATTATGAGACTGATATTTATAGATTGACTCGTTGGTCCCTGTTACCAGGGTGGTGCCCCTCTACGATAAGTTATGGCCTTATCATTTTTAATTATTTTTAATAAATAATCTTTTATTATTTTAATAATCATATTTCATGATTATTAATAATTAGCCAACGTCAAGTCTACCTACTATTGCACAACATGAATATTGAAGGTGATGAAAGCCTCAACATTGAGGTAACAACATTTGTTTGCCTCTTCCACCAAAACCTCCAATTCCATGGCATTACATTTTGTGCTCTCCATAAGGCTCCATGGCAGAAAACATTTAAAAACTTCTGCCTCAAACATGTTTGCAACTGCCATTATTTACGCAATTATTTTTAGAATACCACCTGCAAAGGGCCACAAACCAAACGTTCAATCTGTTATAAAGCACACGCAATTTAGCACTCTTTTTTGTGATTTGTGATCTTAGTAGATCAGGCCCTTATTGTATAATTTCAGGTAATGGTCGCTCCAGTATTGAAGCACCTAGTATTGAAGAAAAAAATCGCATAATCCTGATTTAGGAGGCTCCCAGGCTTGTAATTAGAAAAGTCCGGCCCATCTCTACCCTGCTTTGTGATGACTGTTGCGCCAGGAGGGGGTATCTCCCCTTTCTGTAGTACACAAATACCCTGTTAAAAGGTAGTTTTTTTAATAAGTTTTTCTTTACTCTTTTTAACTCTTGAGGGTTAAGGGCAGAGGATGTCGCACCTATGAGGCAAACTGTGATTTGTGAATATTGGCTCTACAAATTTGTTTTGACTGAGTGATAATTAAACTTTTTTAACAGAAGGGGAGTCAAGGTTTCTCTGTGTGTATCTTGTACCACTTGGCTGTGTATCCATGCAGCACAGGACTTTTATTGGCCTCTAGTCTAGTAATAACCGTATTCACTTCCTCACTTGTAATTGCTGCAGTTGTGGCTTCATTTTGAGGATCAGATACTGTTGGAAGTTCAATCCCCCCAAGCAAAGATTTTGCCTGAGCATCATTATCTAGTTTTTAGGCCCCGAGCACCGAATGGTGAGAGGCCCTTTTGAAATTGTAAGGATTATTCTGAGCGTAGTGAATGGGCTTTTTGAGGGTTTCAATGTGCTCAAAAAGTTTCTAAACTTTGCAGTAAATTAGAGAGTGGTGAAAATGTATGTATTCTGGAGTATTTGGAAATGGGCATGGCAAAATGGATCAACAGCCCTTAGGTTTCCCCTTGACCGATCTTCACCAAAATCTGGACAAAGGTGTATCCTGACCAGTCATGAAAAAAAAAAAAGGAGCATTATGAAAAAAGCAACAGGTAGCCCGCCGTTTTTGATTTAATGGCCATTTTGGCCATTTTGGCGTATTTTACTTTGACGTACTTGTCCCAGGGCTTTCATCAGATCAACTTCAAATTCTTCTGAGTGTCATCACAACAAGATGGTGTGACCGTGGCTTGGCATCAAAGCTTGATTAAATGCCATCAAAACACGAGGTTCTGTATCTCGGACATAGTGAATATAAAAAGTCTACACACCCCTGTTAAAATGCAAGGTTTTTGTGATGTAAACAAAGATAAATCCTGTTTGAACTTTTTCCACCTTTAATGTGACCTATAACGTTAACAATTCGATTGAAAAAAAAAAACTGAAATCTTTTAGGGGGGAAACTAAAAATAAAAAACTAAAATAATGTGGTTGCATAAGTGTGCTACCCGCTTATAACTGGGGATGTGTCTGTATTCAAAATTAACCAATCACATTCAAACTCATGTTAAATAGTAGTCACTCCACACCTGCCATAATTTACAGTGACTCTGATTAATCCCAAATAAAGTTCAACTGTTTAAGTAGGATTTTCCTGACATTCTCTTAGTTGCATCTTACAGCAAGAGCCATGGTCCGCTGAGAGCTTCCAAATCATCAGAGGGATCTCATTGTTGAAAGGTATCAGTCAGGAGAAGGGTAAAAAATAATTTCCAAGGCATTACGTAACTTGTTCTATTTTATGACACATGACACACAGAGCTTCTCTTTCCAGCTTCTCCTTCCTCTTCTCCATCCCTATCCCCCTTCCCTGGAATTCCTTTGCTTTATCACCCACAGTTCCAGGGCCTCTGTGGCCGCAGCATGAATTGCAGTTTGTGGATCGCGCATCGGGGGTCCCTGTGTCACGTTGGCATTGGGTACAGGCGGTGGAACAGGACCGCGGTGGTGGCTCGTGGTGGGTCCTGGTGGGCGGCGGTGGACGGTGACTGAGGTCTGGAGTGGCGTCTGGTCTGGATGGTGGATCGTGGTCCTACTGGTTGCTGACCATGGACTGTGATTGCAGCGGGAATGCTTGGCATGTCATGTTGGGGTTGTCCTTCGGGATGTTTACCCTCATCAATGCTGCTGAAACCTTTAATCTTGAAGATGTTTTCCTACATCTTCTGTCCGCCCTGGGAGAGGGATCCCTCACATGTGGCTCTCTCTGAGGTTTCTACTTATTTTTACCCTGTTAAAAGGGTTAGGGTTAATTCAATTTTTCAAATATAAAACTACATACATAGCTGTGTTTTCAAAGAGGCTAAGGCCTATAAATCCAACTCTAAAGTGGCAGCCAGGTATTAAAATATAATGCATGATAATTGTGTCCTTAGAAACAAAAACACTGCTTCATTCTTCAGTGTAACATCCAGATTAGTAAAAACAACACACACAACAGCATAACAAGTGGCCTTGGTAAACTGAACGGACATTCAAATCTGTTGAGTTAAGGTGCAAAAACTTAAAGTGCAAACAAACATGAAAATTAAAACAGGAAGACCTCTGTTACTTTAACTGAATTGTGCAAAATTATCTTTGACTTTCAGCCAATTGTGAGTGTGAGAACAGCTGCATACAGGGTACTGTGGTAGCTGTTTTTTTGCTATTCCTGCAAGCTTCCCATGTGTGTGCTGCCTTCCTGACCACCAATGTAGTGTACAATCCCCCATCTGCAATTTTAACTCCATGTAAAGGTATAGAGCCCTGTCAATGGACTCTTCCTCTTCTTCCTCTGAATCTGCATCAGAGGAGGCCAACAAGAAGGAAGACATCCTCTGCTTTTTTTGATCCTCTGTCTCTCTTCTCACAGTTGTAGAACGCATCCCACCTTTGTCCTCTCGCATCAGGCTGCGCAGTAAAACCCACACCTCACTTCTTTCCTCTTTCGGGAGGCACTTCAAGTCCTTAAACCTGGGGTCACACAGTGTCGCAATCTTCAGCATCTTCAGATTGGATGGGATCATCATCAGATGACTCCGTCATCCTGGACAGGTGGCACAAGGCTGGTAAGACCAATGAACAGGAAACATACTGCTCTCCACCCAGTAGTTCACTCACATGTCTGCAATAAAAGGTGCAGGCATGTTTTATGAAGGGCCTTAAAACAATCACTCTCACACATGCACACACACACAGTACGGGGAAATAGAAAAAAAGGAAATTCTAGCAAAGTGGAAGCACAAGTGGAGAGCAGAGAGGGAGCATAGAGTAGAATATAGGCCTCACTCAATGATACACACAAACAGTTCAAGGCTTCTTGAACTTGCCTGCATGGTTCAAGTAGCTGCTCCAACTTCTACAGTTTAGCCAGCTCTGGTCAACATCGAGATGTTGGTCTTGTGCTGAGCCAGGGTGGCAGCAAGAGGACCCTTGTTTCCAAGGCAGAATCCCACCGGGTGACAACATCTTGAACTAGCAACTCTTCCTACTGTCCTTCTGCAGTTTGCTGTGCTCTCAACTCTCAATCATTTGACGGGCTGTGTTTTGCCCAACAATCTTCCGACATTTAGCCAGTTGTGCCACTGTCCTTTCGGGCAACAGGGATGGTCCTTTGCAGACTGTGTCGGCAACCCAAAACTGCTAAGGCGTTGGTAACCTTTTCACGGACTGGTCTAGTTATTTTTCTAGAGAAGTCGTGGACTTTGGGTTTGGCGACCATCTAACCTGGGCCTGCTTTCTGTAGGGTGCTTTGCATTAAGGTGATACGTTAAAGAGCCGCTTCTGTGATAGCTAAATTCAGCTTGACAAATGCTACATTCAACTTTTGTTTTGACGATTGTTCTGTCATTTTGCCTCTTAAATAGAAACTTTCCGCCCAACAATCCCTCAGCTCTCTCCATCTTCAACTCGGTCTATCCAAGCTAACTGACTGCAGGCACGTGGCGGTTTTGTCAGGGGTCAACGCACACAGGAAGTAACAAAGTTGTGTTAACTGCGTTTAAAATATTTTATTGTATTAATCTCAGCCACAATAACCGAATAGATTAACGTGTTTACTTTGACAGCCCTAATTATTATTACTATTATCTACAAAATCATTACTAACTGTGGGCATGAGTGAGTGGTTGCTCTTCTGCAGCTCTATCCAAACATAATAATGTGATTCTCAGCTGTAGTTGACACCATTTGTGTTCACCTGAGAGTTCTTCCATGCTCCAGCAGGGCCTCATTATTAATTAATGAGGCGGAGGTAAACAGCCTGTTCTGTCTGTCTGTCTGTTCTGTCTCAGAGAGGCAGAAGAGAGGACATGGAAATACCTTTTTCTTACTTTAAACCACTGATATATTATCTTAGGAGTACCAATACCTCAAATTAAATCGATAGGTCCACTAAGTGCCACACCGAGGCCAGGCCTATCAGAAACCTTCATGTTTGAAGGTGAACTGCTGATAAACTGACACCACTCTGATAAACTGTAAACTGACTAGTGGTTGGTACCTGTTTTGCGAATGACACCGAGTGCGGGAAACAGAGCAGAGATGAGAAGAATCAAAACACAAACACAAGGGTTTATTAAGACAGTTAAACAGGTGTATTGGATCCTTGTCTTTCAGAATTACATTCATAGACAAATAGTAAATAACTGTTTGATACATTAATGTCACTGAAAAACATACATTTTTGACAAGCATTATCAACTTCCTTAAAGGGATAGTTCACAAAAAAATGTAAATTCACTCATCTACTGACTGCTATGATAATGGTGGAGTGGGTGAAGTGTTTGAGTCCACAAAACACTTAATTGGTTTCCGGGTTAAACAGCGTTGCAACCAAATCCAATACAATTGAAGTAAATGGTGATCCATTTTTCAAACGCCAAAAAAAATACACAATAGTGGGTGACACCACACGAACCGTACAGCGGCATCCATACTGCTTGTGTTGTGTCAACCAAGTGTCAGGAAGCCCCAACATACAAATTCGACTGGAAACAAGGAGATATACACCATGTTTTTAGCCCAAATGTCCTCTGATATTTACCAGAAACATCACACGCACTGCTCACAAGCTTTCGCCAAAGGGCATGCGGGGGTGCACGTTTACATCACTACATCTGCTGGCATCGCTACTTCCCGAAGCAGGTTTTAGGCATGGTGCCGTTTATAGTCAGATTTTAATGTTTGAATTTTAATTCTATTGTTTTATTAGGTTTGAAGGAGTCATGATAGACTTCAATTGTATTGGACTTGGCTGCAAAATTGTTTATCTCTGAAACTCCAAAAGTGTTTTGTGGACTCAACACACTCCTAGTGTGCACTCCTATACATCGGCATAGTGATCAGTAGATAGTAAATTAAAAAATGTCTGTGAACTATCCCTTTAATATGAGTAGGCTCAGGGAAGAGGGAGGATGAGGGAGAACAGCAAGTGGACAAGTAAAACGAGAAGATAAGAAACAAAAAATAACGGATATGATGCCAGAACAGCTTGTGTTGGTATAAGGCTCTGAGAGTAACAGGAAGCTGAGCAGGTTTTCTGCCCCAGCCTTTTATCATGACTGACACATAAACTGTATATGAAAATGATCTAACATTGTGTAACACCCAATATTGCAAATCTCTGCCAGCCTCCTGATAGCCACTTCATGTTGTTAATAACACATGGGAAGAACTGAAAACAACAAAAGACGTCCCCTGCAAGTCCACATTGCACTAAAAAACTAAATCTCACCATGGACCATGTTCATGTTCATATCAACAGCTCACTGATATCACTGGATGTTTTTTTTATAGCCCTCAAGTTATTACAAGTCCAATCCAATCTAGTGGCACATTCATGTCTGAACAATAGCAGCAGCAGTTCGGATGCACTGGAAAAATTTAAAATATATCTAATTTAGACATGACTGAGAATGTTACAGAGCAAGCTTTGGAAGCCAATAGATAATGATGTTCTAATTATGAACATGTTTTCTGAAAGTGCTAATAATTCAGTTTGGTGCTGGGGTTGGTTATACTATACATATATATATAAAGAAGGTTGTTGAAATTATATTATCTAAAAAAGGCCAAATCCAAAAACTTCATGCATACTAAAGTAAATGGGACAATTTGATTCCAACTCTCAGTATCTGACAGTTTTTGACATTTATGATACATAGGTGATACAGGCAAGCATAGAATCCACTAAGCTGTCAGCTTACTTATGAACATAGCACATCATACAGAAATAATGTCTTCTTTAAACCAGTAAGTGCTTAATGAGCCTCTTAAATAACATGGCTGCTATGTATTTATCCGTTCAAGAAAGATAAAAAATGTGTCCAAAAAATAAAAACTTCTAAATAACATATACACCTTGTGCATTAAGTTATTCCCAATTGCCAACAATTTTGGTGCCACTGACAGACCTTCTACCAAGATCACGTTTGAGGTGAGAGCGAAGTCATGTGCGAGTTATCTCTTTCCATTGCATACAATATATAAATTACCGTCCCTGTTATTTTTCACTTAGTCAAAACTGTTCTCCATGTCACTTTGATCCTTGTGTGTTTTACATTCACATGTTGTTCCTTATACACAGTGGGCAAGTGTTCTAAAAAAAACACACAATCTGTATTTGAAGCCCTTATTTTCTCAAAAACAAAACAGACACCCGAACAGACGGACAGACTGAGAGACCAAACAAACAGCCACACTTTTTCCTTACCTCAAAGATGCACCTGACTTATCACCAGTGGTAGGAGCTAGTTGTGAAGAGCACTTTGAAACATCACAAAAGAGCTGTATGACTTCTCATCACACCACAGAACAGAGAGCGTTAAAAAAAAAGTAATTTCAGCCCGAAAAGCATCAGCAGTTGTTTACAGGCCCTCCGAAGGTGCTACAGACTGAGCCTAGAGTGTGTTGTTGACTTGTGCTGACGACTATGTGAGGTACTGAAGTTACAGTGCTGCCAGTGAGGCCAGGGTTTGTCGTGTGGATAGAGAAGGTTCTACAGAGCAATAAGGCTGCCAGCTGAGGCAACAACATATAGATCTAGCTGAGACCAAAAGATGGAGGCTCTGGTCATTTTATAGCTGTAAGTGATATGGCAAAAGGTGTTCATGACTCTTCTGTGGTTGTATGTTTATGTTTGTGTGTGTGTTTGCGTGTGTGTGTGTGTGTATGCATGTGTTTGTGTGAGTGTGTCAGAGATGCTATCACTCTCTTATGCTAGCAGAATAGGAGAATTGGGGGAAGTGTGCTTGTTGGCCCGGATCCTCACAGTCCAGAGTGTTATCTGTAAAAAGACAGAAGTCCATCGTCACATTTGAACCATGAAACCAGAAGATGATCATGAATCAGCTTGTGTAGGTGCACTGCACCCCTGAGGCTAAGGATACTTACACTTGTCTGGAGGAGTGAGTGTGATGGTCTGTGCTGTGAATTCTTCATCAAAATACCGGGTGTCTGTCTCTGACGTCACTTGTGGTCTGAAGAGTGGGGTAAGCTGAAGCAGAAAGGGGAGAAGATTCAACAGTTGGCTACATGCTGGATTTTAAACAATGGTCATCTGAACTGCATTGTTCATAGAGTACATCAACTAGGGGGATATGTACCATACTATCTCTTACAAACTGAAATATCTTGCTTGAGAACTTTTTCATATGACAATGTCATGGAATTAAATACAGTTTGTATTTCATAAGTATGTTGAGCATTCATTCAAAGTTGAGCACGTAGAAGAATGCCTTGTTCATCAACTGCGCTCTCCTTTCTCATCTCGTTTAAATCCAGTGTTTTCACTTCATCTCATCTCTGACATCTCATCTGGATCATTTTCTGTTTAGCCCGATCACAAGGATGGGAAAATCCAATTTATTGAGTGACTCAAAGAGAAAAAGAGAGAGAAAGAGCGACAGAGGTAGAGATGACTATTTATTGCAGGGGTCACTAATAGGTGGACTGTGGCTCGGGTCCAGAACCAGTCGCTGTAGAATCCAGAGCCTGACCGAGAGCAAGATGAATGGGCAGTGAGAACTAAGAAATATAACCTTACATGGTGCGCTCTCAAAAGAGAAAAGACAGCGAAAAGAGAGTTTTCAAATCAAGACTGGACGGACTGTTAAATGTTCATTCTTCAGGCAGGCAGCTAAAATACAGTGTAACTGTTTCCAGAAATGAACTCCATAGGCACAAGCAGCGGGACATTCTCTGCTCAGATGTGTTCACAACAACAGAGCATTGAGGTTAGGGGTGGTGCACCATGCATAGGTAGGACGTAATGTATAAATTCTGCTGCAGAGCAGGTTGATCCCCATCACCAAAGGCTCTCTTGACATCTTTGGTGGTGATGTCATCTAGGTCATCAACACCCCCACTTGCCTGTGGTGAACCCTTTGAAGGATCTCCTGTTATTTTCTCACATCAGCTCTTCCAGACTTTCTGCAGACTTTAAACTAGGCACATGTGCATTCACACATGCAGCCCCTACAGAGAGGGTTTAGAGAATCTCCGGAGTTCGGTGGATGTCTCATATGTTCACTATTCAAAGATTTAAAATCCTGACAGGCCAAGCTAGAACTCACTTCTCTCTTCAAACAAGAAAAGGGTTGAAGCTGTTCAATTAAGATGTGTAGAACTTTATTCAGACCATTATATATTTCTTTAATTGGGACACTTGTCTAAAATGGCGCAGCGGACGGCTGCCTCTGCAATTTGGTGCGCAATGTTTTTTCCTGTATTGTTAGTTAATTCAGTTTTCAGCTTGAAAACAGGGAGCTCTTTCACCAGAGAGATGCTCATGAACATATGGGACATAACTCCGGATAATTTATATCTGAGTTTCATTGCCTCATCTGTCGAAATTTTTGACATTCTGGTCAAAGGTGCGCTCACCTTTGTTCACACGGTGAAGCGTTGGAGGAGAGGTAATCGAGCTGGTTCGGTTGTGCGTCTTCGCCGGTGGGGACTTCGCACACCGCTTCCAGGAATATTCCTCTCCAATGTGCGCTCATTGTGCAACAAACTGGACGAACTCCAGCTACTAGTTAGTGAAAACAGAGACTTCTCCTCATCTTCCGTTCTGTGCAGTTTACCAAAATAATCTCAGGTTCTAAACCAACAATCTGTATCTTACATCCCATTCCTACAAAATTACTTAAAGAAATTCTGCCCATAATTGATAGTTTGTTACTTAACACAATGGATCTTTCATTATCATCATGTCATGTACCACATTCTTTTAAAATAGCAGTAATCAAACCCCTTCTCAAAAAACCCACCCTAGACCCAGAGGTTTTAGCCAATTACAGACCAATATCTAATCTCCCCTTCATGTCTAAAATCTTAGAAAAAGTTGTAGCCAATCAGCTGTGTGAGTTTCCAGGAACATAATATACATGAAGAGTTTCAGTCTGGGTTCAGAGCAAATCAAAGCACAGAGACAGCCTTGGCAATAGTCACTAATGACCTTTTAATAGCCTTAGATCAGGGACTTGTGTCTGTCCTCGTTCTGTTTGATCTCAGTGCAGCATTCGACACAACTGACCATCTAATTTTATTACAAAGACTTAAACAGTTTATTAACATTAATGGAACTGCCCTTAACTGGTTTAAAATCATATTTTTCTGATCGCTCTCAATTTGTGCAAATTAATGATGAATCATCTGTGCGCACCAAAGTTAAAATTGTGCCCAATTTTATTCTCATTATATATGCTTCTACTAGGAAACATTATCAGGACACACTTGGTAAATTTCCACTGCTATGCGGATGACACCCAGTTATCAATCAATCAAATTTTATTTGTATAGCCCATATTCACAAATTACAATTCATCTCATAGGGCTTTAACAGGGTGTGACATCCTCTGTCCTTAACCCTCAGCAAGAGTAAGGAAAAACTACAAAAAACCCTTTTTAACAGGGTAAAAATATGTAGAAACCTCAGAGAGAGCCACATGTGAGGGATCCCTCTCCCAGGACGGACAGAAGTGCAATAGATGCCACGTGCAGGAGAACATCATCAATAATCAAAGTCTCTAGCAGCATTGATGAAGCACAGTCCATGCTCAGCAACCATCTAGACCACGATCCACCATCCAGACCAGACGCCACTTCAGTCCTCAGTCACCGTCCACCGCCGCCCACCAGGAGGACCCATCACAAGCCACCACTGCGGTCCTGGTCCACCGCCCGTGCCCAATGCCAACGCGACACAGGGTCCGCCACCAGCACCACGATCAGCCCACATGACTCAGAATCCGCCACACTGGATCCAACACCGCGACCCCCGGTGCGCGATCCACAAACCGTAATCCATGGTGCGGCCACAGAGGCCCTGGATCTGCGGGTGATAAAGCAAAGGGATTCCGGGGAAGGGGGATAGGGATGGAGAAGAGGAAGGAGAAGCTGGAAAGAGAAGCTCCGTGTGTCATGTGTCATAAAATAGAACAAGTAACGTTCTGGCGCACTAATTAGCTCTAACTATAAGCTTTATCAAAAAGGAAGGTTTTGAGCCTACTTTTAAACGAACAGATGGTGACTGCCTTCCGAACTGAAAGTGGTAGATTATTCCACAGCCGAGGGGCTTGATGGCTAAAAGCTCTGGCTCCTACTCTACTTTTAGAAAATTTAGGGACGACAAGTAGGCTTGAATTCTGGGAGCGGAGTGCTCTAGTGGGTTTATAAGGTATTAACAGCTCTTTAAGGTATAAAGGCGCTATATTATTAAGGGCCTTGAAGGTGAGGAGGAGAATTTTAAATTCTATTCTAGATTTAACTGGAAGCCAGTGTAGCGATGCTAATATTGGAGAAATGTGCTCTCTTCTCTTTGTTCTCGTCAGGACACGTGCTGCAGCATTTTGGACAAGCTGTAGAGTCTTTAACGACTTCCTGCTGGAGCCTGATAATAATGAATTACAATAGTCCAGTCTCGATGTAACAAAGGCGTGGACTAGTTTTTCTGCATCTTTTTGTGAAAGGACATGTCTAGTTTTTGAAATATTACGCAAGTGGAAAAAAGCGGTCGTAGAAATTTGTTTTAAGTGACTATTAAAGGATAAATCAGGATCGAAGATCACTCCCAAGTTCCTGACTGTTTCATTGGAAGCAAGGGCAATGTCGTCTAGCGCAGCTATATCATTAGATAATGCATCTCTAAGGTGTTTGGGGCCAAGTATTATAACCTCTGTTTTGTCTGAGTTTAATAAGAGAAAATTGCGGGTCATCCAGGTTTTTATGTCCTTGAGACATGTTCGAAGTTTAGTTAATTGATTACTTTGTTCAGGTTTTATTGACAAATATAACTGGGTGTCATCCGCATAGCAGTGGAAATTTACCGAGTGTGTCCTGATAATGTTTCCTAGTGGAAGCATATATAATGAGAATAAAATTGGGCCGAGCACAGAGCCCTGTGGAACACCATGATTAACTTTGGTGCGCACAGATGACTCATCATTAATTTGCACAAATTGGGAGCGATCAGAAAAATACGATTTAAACCAGTTAAGGGCGGTTCCATTAATGTTAATTAACTGTTTTAGTCTTTGTAATAAAATTTGATGGTCAATTGTGTCGAATGCTGCACTGAGATCTAACAGAACGAGGACAGACACAAGTCCCTGATCTGAGGCTATTTACAGGTCATTAGTGACTTTTGCCAAGGCTGTCTCTGTACTGTGATTGGCTCTAAACCCCGATTGAAAGTCTTCATATATATTATTTTCCTGGAGAAACTCACACAGCTGATTGGCTACCACTTTTTCTAAGATTTTAGAAATGAAGGAGAGGTTAGATATTTGTCTGTAATTGGCTAAAACCTCTGGGTCTAGGGTGGGTTTTTTGAGTAGGGGTTTGATGACAGCTATTTTAAAAGACTGTGGTACATAACCTGATGATAATGACAGATTGATAATGTTAAGTAACGAACTATCAATTAGGGGCAGAATGTCTTTAAGTAAGTTGGTAGGAATGGGATCTAAGATACAGGTTGTTGGTTTAGAACCTGAGATTAATTTGGTAAACTGATCACGGGTGATCAGAGAGAAGCTGTCTAAGTAATGGGTAGGATTCTCAGCCGTTTCTGAGATCTCTGTTGTTGGGAGGGTATTAGTGCCAATTGAGGGCAGGAGATGGTTGATTTTATTTCTAATAGTTTGAATTTTATCATTAAAAAAGGTCATAAAGATATTGCTACTTAGGGATGGAGGAATACTGGGTTCGGTGGAGGTGTGACTCTCTGTCAGCCTGGCTACAGTGCAGAAGAGAAACCTGGGGTTATTTTTATTCTCTTCTATTAGTTTTGAATAGTAGGCGGCTCTTACTTTGTGGAGAGCCTTTTTATATTCTTTAACACTATTCTTCCAGTCTATGAGGTTTTCAACATTGTTGCTGGAGCGCCACTTCCTTTCTAGTTTTCTTGATAATTGTTTTAACTCATTTGTCTGGGAATTATACCACGGAGCTAATTTACTATGTTTGACATTTTTCTTTTTTAGAGGCGCTATTGAGTCTAATGTTAATCGTAATGAGTCTGCAGAGCTATCGACGAGGTGGTCGATCTCAATGGAGCTCAGGGTTTTAAAGAATTTGTTGTTTATATCTACTGCTAATACGGGTTTAAATGTAATTGGGATTATTTCCTTAAATTTAGCTACAGCACTATCAGGTAGACATCTAGAAAATGAATTTTTTATTAGTGGCATATATTCAGTTATTGAAAAATCAAAGGTTATTAAATTATGGTCTGATAGAACTGGATTGCGCGGAAGTACTGTTAAATTTTCAATTGCGACACCGTACGATAATACAAGGTCAAGTGTGTGGTCAAGTTATACTTGTCAATAAAACCTGAACAAAGTAATCAATTAACTAAACTTCGAGCATGTCTCAAGGACATAAAAACCTGGATCACCTGCAATTTTCTCTTATTAAACTCCGACAAAACATAGGTTATAATACTTGACCCCAAACACCTTAGAGATACATTATCTAATGATATAGCTGCGCTAGACGACATTGCCCTAGCTTCCAACAAAACAGTCAGGAACTTGGGAATGATCTTCGATCCTGATTTATCCTTTAATAGTCACTTAAAACAAATTTCTAGAACCGCCTTTTTCCACTTGCGTAATATCTCAAAAATCAGACATGTCCTTTCGCAAAAAGATGCAGAAAAACTAGTCACGCCTTTGTTACATCGAGACTGGACTATTGTAATTCATTACTATCAGGCTCCAGCATCAAGTCGTCAAAGACTCTACAGCTTGTCCAAAATGCTGCAGCACGTTTCCTGACGAGAACCAAGAAAAATTAGCACATTTCTCCAGTTTTGGAATCGCTACACTGGCTTCCAGTTAAATCTAGAATAGATTTTAAAATTCTCCTCCTCACCTTCAAGGCCCTTAATAATATAGCGCCTTTTTACCTTAAAGAGCTGTTAGTACCTTATCCACCCACTAGAGCACTCCGCTCTCAGATCTGGGCTACTTGTCATCCCTAAAGTCTCTAAAAGTAGAGTAGGAGCCAGAGCTTTTAGCCATCAAGCCCCTCTGATGTGGAATAATCTACCACTTTCAGAGGCGGACACTATCTGTTCGTTTAAGAGTTGGCTAAAAACCTTCCTTTTTGATTAAGCCTATAGTTAGAGCTAATTAGTGCGGCAGAACGTAAGGGTATTGATGGCTGATCTGCTTAGTGGGCCACATTGTTTTCATTGTACTACCATACAAACCTGGCTACTGGTTTGTATGGTAGTCAGATTTACCTTCAGCCTCAGTGTAGCCCCAAGTCTGGCATGTATCATTGTATCATTGATTAAAAGGCAAAAACCCCATATGACGCTGCGACGCAAAGGGAATTTATGACACATGACACACGGAGCTTATCTTTCCAGCTTCTCCTTCCTCTTCTCCATCCCTATCCCCCTTCCCCGGAATCCCTTTGCTTTATCACCCGCAGATCCAGGGCCTCTGTGGCCGCACCATGTATTGTGGTTTGTGGATCACGCATCGGGGTCGCGGTGGTGGATCCAGTGTGGCGGATTCTTTGTCATGTGGGCTGATGGTGGTGCTGGTGGCGGACCCTGTGTCACGTTGGCATTGGGTACGGGCGGTGGACCAGGACCGTGGCGGTGGCTTGTGGTGGGTCCTGGTGGGCGGCGGTGGAAGGTGGCCGAGGACTGGAGTGGCGTCTGGTCTGGATGGTGGATCCTGCTGGTTGCTGACCATGGACTGTGATTGCAGCGGGACTGCTTGGCATGTCATGTTGGGGTTGTCCTTCGGGATGTTTACCCTCATCAAATGCTGCTAAAAACTTTAATCTTGATGATGTTTTCGTAGCATCAATTGCACTTCTGTCCGTCCTGGGAGAGGGATCCCTCACATGTGGCTCTCTCTGAAGTTTCTACGTATTTTTACCCTGTAAAAAGGGTTTTTTAAGTAGTTTTTCCTTACTCTTGCTGAAGGTTAAGGACAGAGGATGTCACACCCTGTTAAAGCTCTATGAGACGAATTGTAATTTGTGAATATGGGCAATACAAATCAAATTTGATTGATTGATTGATTGCTTCACGGAGACGTGACTGTGTGGATCTGTACCGGACTCTGCGCTGCAGCTGGCTGGCTTCCAACTTTTCAGAGCGGACGGCAACACGGAGCTCTCCGGCAAGACGAAAGATGGAGGTATCTGCTTTTACACTAACTCTGGCTGGTGCAACGAGGTGACAGTGATTCAACAACACTGTTCTCCTGATCTGGAATATTTTTTCATTAACTGCAAATCCTTCTAATTCCCCCTTTAGTTCGCTTCATTCATTCTGGTCGGTGTCACAGGCTGACGCGCAACAGGCTCAGCGTATGCTCGCCAATCAGATACTGTGTGTGGAGCGGACTAACCCGGACTCCTTAGTGATTGTCCACGGTGACTTTAACAAAGGAAATCTCACCCGTGAAATCTCACCCGTGAACCCAAATATAAACAATTTATTAAATGTCCGACCAGAGAGGAGAAAATTCTGGATCACTGTTACACCACAGAAAGGAGTGCTTATCACCCCCGGGCTGCACTGGGACTCTCGGACCATGTCATGGTCTATTTGATTCCTGCATACAGGCAGAAATTAAAACTCTGCAAACCTGTTGTGAGGACTTCAAAGCAGTGGACCAGTGAAACTGTGGAGGATCTTCAGGCGTGCTTTGACTGTACAGATTGGGATGTGTTCAGGACTGGTACTAATAGTCTGGATGAGTACACAGAGGCTGTGACTTCTTGTATCCGTTTCTGTGAGGACAGCTGTTTTCCAACACGCACCAGGGTGATTTACAATAATTACAAACCCTGGTTCACAGCCAAACTCAAATAGTTAAGGTTGGAGAAGGAATAGGCGTTCAGGAGTGGAGTCAGAGTAAGGTGTATAGAGTCGAAATACAGGTTTAGCAAGGAGGTGAGAGAAGCTTAACATCTGTACTCTGAGAAACTTCAACAACTGTTCTCAGCCAATGACTCTGCCTCTGTCTGGAGAGGGCTAAGGCTGATTACAAATTGCAAGCCCAGAGCCCCCCACTCCACTCAACGACTCACGCCTTGCCAACGACTTGAACGAGTTTTACTGTTGCTTCGATAGACAATGGGACAGTCCTGAAACCATCCCCCATGACACCACACTCCATCCGATCAGCTGCACCTCCCCGACCACAGCAAGGGCCTGCATCTTTCCAACTTCCCACCTCAGAGTCCCCCCCTCCTCCCCTACCACAGGGACGAATCTCTCCATCCTGGAGAGGGACGTCAACAGACTCTTCAGGAGACAGAACCACTGTGCTGATCAGCTGTCTCCGGTGTTTACTGACATGTTTAACACCTCACTGGAGACATGTCACGTATAAAAAACATCATGTTAAACAACTTAACCACATCTATATAATACAGGTTTTGCCAGATGTAACTCAAAACAATCAAACAAGGCACTGAGTTGAGAAAGCTTCATAAAAATAACCAGTAACTCTCATACAACCTCAGCACCAGCCTACGGGTTTGTGTTGAGAAAGATGAGCATGTTAACATGCGCTGGGTCAGACGCGAGCACAGCCTGATGACCGTCAGTCCAGCCGCCGAAAAAACTCGCTCTGAGGGGACTGACGTCCCTGTGATACACAGGTAGCTCCGTGCTAACTTGGCTAGTCTGGCCGCGGATTCGGTTTTTGCGCTCCCCTCGACCGTGTCAGACAAAGCAGGCTCGTCGTCTCCCCCACTCTCGGGGATAGCTTTGCAGTATTGGCAGTGAACCAAGACATTTTTTAACTCAAAATGGTCCCACTCTACACTTCGCCGTGACCTCTTCATGTTTACTTTGGAAATGGAAATACACGGTAACTCGTAGCCAGTCGCAGGTAACTGAGTAGGCCTGTGGCGTTTTTTTCAAACACTGCCCCCCGTGGTCAAATGTATAATTAGTGAATTTCTCTTTGAAAAAATAATTTCCTTGAGGAAATTCTTAATGATTAATTAATCAATCGTCGATTAATTATGCCCATCCCTATTACAGACCCATCGCCCTGACCTCTGTGGTGATGAAGGCTTTATATTTATGTCTAAATAAAGGTTACTTTGTATAAATATTAGAAAAATTTAGTAAATAAGAAGTAAAGACTGAGGTCTGGATGGTGGATCGTGGTCCTACTGGTTGCTGACCATGGACTGTGATTGCAGCGGGACTGCTTGGCATGTCATGTTGGGGTTGTCCTTCGGGATGTTTACCCTCATCAATGCTGATAAAAACTTTAATCTGGATGATGTTTTCCTACATGTGGCCTCTATTGCACTTCTGTCCGTCCTGGGAGTGGGATCCCCCTAACATGTGGCTCTCTCTGAGGCTTCTACGTATTTTTACCCTGTTAAAAGGGTTTTTAGTAGTTTTTCCTTACTCTTGCTAAGCATTAAGGACAGAGGATGTCACACCCTGTTAAAGCCCTATGAGACGAATTGTAATTTGTGAATATGTGCTATACAAAAAAAATTTGATTGATTGATTGATTGAAATAGTGAGTAAATATATATTGTTTCTTTTTATTGCTTTTCTTATGTGTGCTGTATTTATTGTTTCTATGTTCATACTATGCACCAATAACCAGAGCAAATTCCTTTTAGGTGTAAACCTACTTAGCAGTAAAAATACTTTCTGATTCTGATTAAAAAGAACAATGAAAACTTTATATTCATTTTTATTTAATTTATTTTCAAAAATTAAGCACTTTTAAAAGATGAACATTAAAAAAAGCTTTGATAAGTATTTTAAATTTTACTTGACTTAAAACCATTGTTTATTAGTTTAGATTATTTATAACCCCTTCACTTAAATGTGAAAACTGAAAATAAATATTTTTGTGTGAAAGGAACTGTGTGAAAGGAAGAGGTATGGGCCAGGGAACGACATTTTGGTGCAGATCTGGACCATGGGGTGGATCCAGGATTGTTTCCCCCTTTTCCCTTTCTTCTTTCTATTCTCCCCTTCAATGAAAAAAAAAATAACAAAAACACTGTAGAGTACTGATATCTATTAACAGGTTTTTGTGCATTTTGTGCAGCTCTGGATAATAATCATGATTTTTTAAATAAAAATGTGTACTTTTAGTGGGTTATCTTTATTCAGTTTCTGTACACCAACAAATGAAATCAATTACATTAAAATGATATGAGATAAAGGATATTTGTCCTGCATTTATGTTATTAGTTTGCAGAAAACTTCGGTGTAGACAGTACATGATGAAATACATGTAAATGCAATATGGTCATTAAGTGGCCCATCAGATTGCACTCTCAGAGTTCCCTTCTCCTTGCATTGATTTGATCAGTTTTTGATTACTTTAGATTTAGGTTTTAGAATATAGGACTAAATGGTGAATGTCCCTTGTATGGTTGAAGATCATCTATACAATTGAAGTGACCTACTAAAAGTCGATGTTAGCAGGTGTCTGCGGCTAACAGCGAATGTTAGGGACATAACTTAAGTTGTTTGCCAAAGCGTCATCAAGGTTTATGGCATTGTAATCAATGCTACTTTGAGACAGACTTATTTTACAACTTGAGGTTATGCCTGAGAGTAGCTGAAGTTGAGCATAGTGGGCAGGATTGATCTTCGTTCAGCCACTTCAGCAGGTTTTTGGCTGAGGGAAGGACATTATGGGTAACTCTCAGCAGTAAACTTATCCTGCTTGTTTCCATTCCCCACATGTTATTCCAGCTGATCTACCTTTTGCTATAATCTCCCATTTCAACCACTGCCCCTTGAACCTCTTGATACCTTTCTCAGAGACCCTTTTTCCATGACGAAGACGAGACGAAGACGTAACGAAAACAGATCTTTGAAAATAAAAACTATGACTAAATCTATTTTTAACTTTCGTTGACGAGACAAGACGAGACAAGACGAAATGTTGGTGATTGACTAAGTCACAATCATTTTTTTAACATCATCGTATCAGGCCGTCATGAAGTGTCAGGAGTGGGAGAGTGAGTCTGTGTGTCTGTGTGTGTCTGTGCGCTCCAAGACAGCGCACCGGTCCCGAGGCTCCGCCCCCCCCCCCGCGCACTCGCTCAGAGACACAAGATCAGAGCTAGTACACGTGAGGAAGACTCACAGTGACTCACTGCTTCTTAACTATGGAAACAGTGAAAACACAGAGTTTCTCTGGTCTCAGCTGATCAGAGAACAGCACCTCAGCTTCTTGATCAGAGCAGAAGCTGCAGTTGGTTTGTACCGAGCTGAAGTTTCTGTGTCCGCCTCCAGTCTGACCTGCTCTCCCTTTTTGTTTTCACATTTAAAATTAAATATATATTTTTTAGCTATTAGGCTCCAGCTATATGTTTTTATTGAAAAGGAGTTTAATGTGGCTATTAAATGTGACTAAAACTAGACTAAAATTGAATTCGTTTTCGTCGACTAAAACTAGACTAAAATGTAATTTGTTTTAGTCGACTAAAACTAGACTAAAACTAAGAAGGATAAAAATGACTAAATGTGACTAAAACTAAAATGCATTTTCGTCAAAAGACTAAATCAAAAATAGCTGCCAAAATTAACACTGGTATAGATATGTCTAGGACTTTGAGAGGGTCATCACCAGTCTTGTCTTGGTGCATTTAAACAAAGGGGCAGAACATTTTCTGAAACTTTCCATGGGAAGTTAAGCTTGGGAATTTGGTAAATTTGGGGGGGGGGGGGAAGTACGCAAATGAAACGCTGAGCAATAAAAACATAATTCAAAACTCTATTTTAAAGATGTATGGAATGCAGCACAAGCTGCACGTTGAATTCCATCACTGCACTGTGCATTCTTCCATCACATGCACATATAATTCCCAGCATCCTGCACACAACAGCAGGACTATTGAGGCCTGTGCATATTTTTGTCTTATTGCATTGCTAGCCAACCCAGAAAACCAATAGCATTTTCCAATGTAATTGTGGCTCAATTGGCTGGCTGTAATTACTTACTCTTGAGAATGCAGTATTGTTTGGGAAGCCGTAATGCAAATGGCGCACACCTAATGAGAAGCCTGTATACTGAGTAAGCTTTCCTAGTGGTGATATATCATAACAAATCTGTGCATTTACTCATTCAATACTGATTGAGTAACGGGAAAAAATAAAATCAAAGAATTTTAGCCACATGTGACAGTGAAAGATAGAGTTGATAATGTTTTAACCCCGGTTAAAGTGTCAGAAATCAGTGTCAATGATGACTAAACAGGAGTTTGTGTCTGTGACAAAGAAAAAAACATTAGTTCCATTCAATCCCGCTACAGAGTCTCGTACCTTCTTCTGCACTGCATCTTGCCAGTTGATGGAGCTGAAAAATGTGTGACTCATTACTTCTTTGGCATCATTAGGACCTCCACCTAACCTGCCAGTCCAAACAAGATCATGTAAGAATTAAGAGGGTATATCCAGAAGGAATGAACACACAGGATGAGTGTGGTAAGACACCTCTGTTTGGGGTCCTTCTTGAGCAGTCCAGCCAAAAGGGACTTGGCCTCAGGCGACAGGTTCCTGGGGAAGCGGATCTCCTCCATGAGGATAAGCTCAAACAAACGCTCATGGTCCTGGTTGTAGAAAGGCAGACGTCCACACATCATCTCATACATGACTACTCCAAGACCCCACCAGTCAACTGCCCGGCCGTAGTCATTATCCTCTAGGACCTGAGGGAGAACAGACATTAGCCACAATAATGTTCACATCAAGGATTTGTTGCGGATGCTAACAGTTCTTAGCGGACAGTCGCACCGCTGCGGTGTTCTTGTGTGAAAGCCAACCTCTGGAGAAAATGCCTTTTATAATTTCATAATATCCGAAAAAACTCGCTCTGAGGGGACTGACGTCCCTGTGATACACAGGTAGCTCCGTGCTAACTTGGCTAGCCTGGCCGCGGCTCCGGTTTTTGCGCTCCCCTCGACCGTGTCAGACAAAGCAGGCTCGTCGTCTCCCCCAGTCTCGGGGATAGCTTCGCAGTATTGGCAGTGAACCAAGTCATTTTTTAACTCAGATTGGTCCCACTCTACACTCCGCTTAACTGAGTAGGCCTGTGGCATTTTTTTTCAAACACTGCCCCCCGTGGTCAAATGTGTAATTAGTGAATTTCTAGATAAAAAAATAATTTCCTCGAAGAAATTCTTAATGATCAATTAATCGTCGATTAATTATGCCCATCCCTAAACGATATGTTGCATTAGTACATAGCTGTACGACACAGTTCTGTAAATAACAATGTTTGACGCTGATCTGTAAAACAGCGCACCTGGACGGCGCCTCCGGGGGGGTGTTTGCGATCAGGATAAAATATCACATTATGCGATATCTTTGTCTTACTGTTTATCATTTTCAGTGTCTTACCTCAGGTGCAAGATATTCAGGAGTTCCACAGAAGGTTTTCATGGTAGCATCTGGAGTAATACCCTCCTTACAAAGGCCAAAATCAGTGATTTTGATGTGGCCGTCTTTGTCCAGCATCAGATTCTCCAGCTGAGACAGAACAAAATTAAAAACATATCAAGCTGTAAAAAACCTAATGTTCAAATCACATTCATAATTTCATAATTTTATTAGACTGTGTTGTTGTTTCTACTGTAAACAGAAATACCTGACTTTAAGGATCATATACATTATAGATTAATTTAATTATTTTGGAACAACAGTCCACATGTGCTGACTCAGGTGCTGTTTCACAAAAAGTGAAGTGGGTGGTGAGAAGTTACATTCATTGCATTACATGTACTTTACTAGTTTTATTGCAGCATAATATTTTACGAAAATGTGTTCCAGATTTTAAAGAATTCCCTGGAAATTTTCCTGAGCTATTACATTCACAAGAGTGAAAGGTCACAGTGACAGTTGACCACAACACAATTCAGGTCCGAAACATTCAGTCCTAGTGAATGTTCGTGCAAGATGTAATACAATTTCCTTCTGGCATTCCTGATATATTGCATTCAAAACAAAGTAAGGTCACATGACCTTGACCTTTGTCAACCAAAAACTAATCAGCACATACGAAAATGGGACGGATAGACAGAAGAACAACCCAGAAACACATTATGCCTTCAGCCATTGACTGTCGTTGTGGCAGAAACATTTTACAGTTTTAAATTTGTAAACATTCATCATGATGCATAAAGTCAGACTACTTGTTTGATCTAAAGTTTATTTATTTTTTACAGTTTTGAGCTGTCAGTAATTTATTGCTCCTCTCTGTGCCTCTATTATTTGGGCACCCCGACATCTCAATGGTAAATGGTAAATGGATTTGTATTTATATAGCGCTTTTCTAGTCTTGATGACCACTCAAAGCGCTTTACACTACAGTTTCCCCTTCGCCCAATCACACACATATTCATACAGTGCATCTATCCCAGCACTTTGTTATTCTATGGGGGCCATTCGGGGTTCAGCATCTTGCCCAAGGACACTTCGGCATGCAGATTGTTCAGACTGGGGATCGAACCTCCGAACCTTCAGGTTGGAGGACGACCACTCTACCCCTCAGCCACAGCCGCCCCTGTCTATACATTGACTAAGTTGACAGTTGTTTTTACCCAGACTGAGTTTACACGTGTTCGATCACACTGTGTGTGTGTGAGAGAGAGAGAGACAGAGAGAGAACGAGAGGGAAAAAGCTTGAACAGGCTAATGAGTGCGCTGCTCTGAATAAAGATTTCACTCATTAGGAAAAGTATATTATGTGATGATCAGGGATATTCTGACGTCATTTCAAATAAATCAACATTTAAACTATAGCGATTCAGAGATGTCAGCAGAGTCTGAGAGAGAGAGACAGAGACACAAACACAAAGAGAGAGCAGTAGAGTGTGTGTGTGTGTATTACATTTCCCTCTGATTGTGAGAATATAATAAATAAGCTACTAAATAATATTATATAATCAACTACTCATAGTGATGAATTTGATCCGGGAAAAAAGTGATCACTAGGAGTTTCCATATTAGAATTTAGTTGGAGAAGGAGGAGTAAGATTTGTTTTGTCTTTTCTCTTCTTATTGTCTTGTTCTTGATGGAAAAACCTGTAAAGATCTGAATATTTTAAATGTTTTGTCTAGGTCAGGACAGCGCCATCTTATTAGTCATATACACTCACCGGCCACTTTATTAGGTACACCTTGCTTATACCGGGTTGGACCCCCTTTGCCTTCAGAACTGCCTTAATTCTTCGTAGCATAAGATTCAACAAGGTGTAGCATTTAAAAAATGCTCAATTGTTACTAAGGGGCCCAAAATGTGCCAAGAATCCATCCTGCCTTGTATGCCTTGATACAAGGCAGGATGGATACAATCCATGCTTTCATGTTGTTTACGCCAAATTCTGACCCAACTGTGGTCTTCTGCTGCTCTAGCCCATCTGCTTCAAGGTTCGACGTGTTGTGCGTTCAGAGATGGTATTCTGCATACCTCCGTTATTTGAGTTACTATTGCCTTTCCATCATCTCGAACCACTCTGCCAATTCTCCTCGGACCTCTGACATCAACAAGGCATTTTCGTCCACACAACTGCTGCTCACTGGATATTTTCACTTCTTTGGACCATTCTCTGTAAACCCTAGAGATGATTGTGCGTGAAAATCCAAGTATATCAACAGTTTTTGAAATACCAACCCGTCTTGCACCAACAACCATGCCACGTTCAAAGTCACTTAAATCCGCTTTCTTCCCCATTTTGATGCTCGGTTTGAAATTCAGCAAGTCGTCTTCATCACGTCTAGATGCCTAAATGCATTGAGTTTCTGCCATGTGATTGGCTGATTAGCTATTTGTGTTAACAAGCAATTGAACAGGTGTGCCTAATAAAGTGGCCAGTGAATGTATACTTACATGCAGAGCGTGAATACATGGCGCATGGAACAGTTCAAGCAGTCTCTTGCGATAGCATGTTGATAAAACGATTACGATCATTTTCGATATATCGTTCAGTCCAATCAATCATCTCTGAACTCATGATTCAAACTGTGTAATGATATTGTATTTCATATAGAAAGATCTAATGAGTACTCACCTTAAGATCACGGTATACGACATCACGTGAATGCAGGTACTCGAGTGCTGACACAATCTCAGCACCATAGAAGCGTGCCCGGTCTTCTGTGAATACTCGTTCTCGTGACAGGTGGAAGAAGAGCTAAAACAAGAGGAGCTGGAATCAAACACTTACCTTTTCCATAAAATCTGAGTGTGCACAGCAAGTTGTTGACAACACATGACACATAAATAGATCTCCATAAGATCTCCATGTGTGTATGTGAGGACTTACCTCGCCTCCATTTGCATATTCCATTACAAAACAGAGCCGATCGTTGGTTTGAAATGCATACTTCAGTGTCTGCAGGACAAAATGACGATATTAGTCACCATGACTTTTACCAATGACCACTGAAATTTAATCAGAGAGAAATATTTCTTTGAATCCAGATAACTAGTTACAATTTAAGTAATTCCATAGATATAGATAGATATCTTGTTCAAGAGGCCTAACAATTTTTGTGTGAGGCCAAATTCGCAAAGGAAGCTCTCGAGGAATCTGGGGGGCGGGGTCAGACACGGAAGTGAGGACCCGAATAAAGATGTCCACATTAGTACACAGTCTGTCTCACGCACATTATTAAAGGGGACATATTATGAAAATTCCACTTGTGTAGTGCTTCTACACGTTAATTTGGGTATATGGCATGTCTACAAAAACTCTGGTTTTATTGTGGCAGTAGAAGTTGCAAAATCACCCCGGCCCTTTACCGAGGGGGAATTTGTCAAAAACTGCATGATTAAAGTTTGCGACGCCGTTTGCCCAGAAAAAAGGCAAGCATTTTTAAATTTGAGCCTAAGCCGAAACACTGTAGCTGACCGTGTGCGTCACCTTGCTGCAAATCTCCAACAACAGCATGTGGGAAAGGGAAAAGATTTCATCGCATACTCCCTTGCTGTGGATGAGAGCACCGACACTTCTGATACTGCCCAGCTGTCAATTTTCATCCATGGAGTAGACTCAAGCCTGTGCGTAACAGAAGAGTTTTTGGGATTACACCCAATGCATGGCAGAACTACGGGAAAAATATCTCTTTGAAGAGGTGTCCAGATGTGTAGATAACATGGGGCTGTTGTTGGATAAACTTGCGGGACAAACAACAGATGGAGCGCCTGCGATGTGCGGTCAAAAGAGTGGATTGCTGGGGATGATCCGAGAAAAGATGAATGTGGAAAACGTCACAAGTGAGTTGACAGCTTATCACTGCATCATAAACCAGGAGTTGTTGTGGGGCAAAGCCTTGAAAATGGAACATGTATTGAGCATCATAACATTAGCGGTTAACTTTATCAGAGCCAAAGGTTTAAATCTCTGCCAGTTCAAGTCTTTTCTGGAGGAGTTCAGTTCAGAATATGGTGACTTGCCCTATCATTCAGAGGTGCGATGGCTAAGCCAGGGAAAAGTGCTGGAAAGATTTTTCCAGTTGCGTGAGGAGATCTGTGAGTTTATGGAAAGCAAAGGGAAAGGCACAACAGAGCTCCGAAATAAAACGTTTCTGTGTGAAAGCACGAGCCACCTGAATGCGCTCAACCTGTAGCTTCAGGGGCGGGGCCGTGTCATCACTGACATGTACGCTACAGTGAGGGCTTTTAAAACCAAGCTGCAGCTGTGGGAGACGCAGATACTGCTGATAGAGCCATAAGCAGTTAATGAACGTGATATTATAACTTTTATATTTATTTATGTATTATTTTTATTTCATTTATTTCATAATTAATGTTGTTTTATCAGCAATACTCTATATAGGCCTTGTTAGTTCCAGGTTCAATATCTGCACTAAGGTTCTTTTAATAAGTTTTCAATAAACGTTGAACCCATCTGGCCCTTGACTTGTAGCAATTTTTTTATTTCGGTCAACTGTGTATTTGAGTTTGAGACCCCTGCTCTAGTTCAAAAGTCAGAGGATCACTGATATTATTACGAATCATCCTGAGAGAAACATGAATTATTATAAAATCTGCTGTGATATAAACTTTCTCAACTCCAAAAAAAAGGCCACAGAGAAGAGATGTGTCATAACAATGATGAAGGATGCAAGAGAGGGGGATAATCCAATATGGAGTGGTAAACTGTAGGACAAATATTTGTGGGATACTGCAAAGACTCGATCACCTCTGATTATGACCCTAATTTCAGGCAAATCCAGGAGCATCTGAGGGGCTGACCTCAGCTCTCTAACTAGAATGTGAACATGAAGGAGTTCAGCTAAGTAAGGCAGTGCAAGTCCATTTAAAGATTTAGAAGCTAATAGCTCAATTTAGAATCATTCCTGTAATGATCAGGAAGCCAGTGGAGTGGGCGCAGCACAGTTGTAATATGGTCCCTGTTTTTCTTTCCTGTCAGGAGGCGAGAAGCAGCATTTTGGACGAGCTGCAGGTGTCGAATGGATGACTGGTCTAAGCCCATATACAAAGAACTACGTTAGTCAAGTTGAGAAGTTATGAAGACATGGATCACCCTCTCGAGATCTTTGGATGGGAGACAGGCCTTTACCTTGGCTATAAGTCTTCTTTTCATTTAGGTTGAGAAAGTTTAAGCTCATCCATGATTTATTTGTCATTTAGACAATCAAGCAGGGGCTGCAGTGAACTCTTCTGCACTCTTGTCAATCTTAATAAAATCAATGTCAAGCAGATTTTTACATTTTCCACAAAGCTGTGGAGAGAGATATCATATTTCTAAAAAATTTACTCTAGGGGAAGCATATATAAGGAGAATAGGATGGGGCCTAAAACAGAACCTTGAGGGACACCACAGGTACAGTAAGTGTGCTTACAATTCAGGTTGGTATGGTGTCAGATGTATGTCAAACAACTGTAGGATTCATACTTAAAGTGTACGTACGCACAAAAGCCGGAAATTGCATTAGCCAAAGAAAATTCGTATTCATAAAACCGTGCGCAAGCACACCTGAAAGTAATGTTAGCCTTATAAATCACAGTCCACCTGGAAACGTTCGCACATGGATCTGCCTCCAAATCCGCCCTCGATACGCCCACTATGAACCATAAATGGTCAATGCAAAGCACGACATGAATTATAAATTATGCTGCTGACCAATGGGTTTCCACCGTGAGTCCTGACGGAGTCATGGCCTCAAGCTATGAGAAGAGGAAGTGAAACTTTCTGACACAGACATCGAGGTGTTTGTTAGAGGGGTGGAGGTGAAGAGCTATTTAATGGGACAGCAGTGATGACACTAATAAAGACAATAAACTGATACTCTGCCGCTTCTGTGGATAACACACTGTGTGAGAGTGAAGACGATAGAAATAACGGAGCCTGAAGTAAAAAAAAGATCACAGATCAATATAATCTATATCAGCTGATCAGACATCGCTGAACCCTCTATTCTTCCTCATCCTTCCATTCGCATGCCATGCACTCATCACGCAGAATCCCGCACCAGTGTCACTGCAGTATTTATTTGTTTAGAGCATCGGACCGATTCCCTCACATAAGTGATCTCCTGTGTGCTCTGTGTGCCTGAGGGCACAGTCACGTTCACTGCAGTGATTTGATGATACACGCAGTGTTGGAAGACATTAATAAAATCTATTAATGACTCGGCTCTGTGACTCCGCTGTTAAATGGATTTTGCTGTAAGTAGTTTTATATATTTTTCAATTAAAAGGTTTGTGTGGAACAGATATGACGCACAAGCAAAACTAAGCTGTTGGTTTTAATGTAAATGATGAATTGGATCAAGAATCGGATTCAGTTCACCACCTCACGTCTGCGTCATAACTTTCATGTCTCCAAAACGTTTGTAGGCATGGGTCAGAGTTTGCGTGGAAATACGCACATTTTCCCATCAAGTTTGTTTTTATAAATCCTAACGTTTGCTTGAGAAGTGACGTTTCAGGCCCGTCAATGAGATCACTTGTTTTCATTATTCTTGTGTTTGAGTGCACTCTCAGCTTCAAATCCCACATCAAATCCGTCACCAAATACGGCTTCTTTCACCTCAAAAATAGCCTTCACACCCTGACTCCGTTGCACAAACCCTCACCCATGCCTTTATCATCTCCCGCCTGGATGACTGCAATGGATTCCGTTTTGGGGTACCTGACAACATCCTGAAACAACTCCAATATGTACCGACCTCCGCTGCCAGGGTTCTCACCCGCACTAAGCCCTGGCAACACATCACGCCGACCCTAATTCACCTCCACTCGCATCGACCACAAATTCCTCCTGCTCACCTACAAATCCCTCCATGCTCTAGCCCCACCATATTTAACTGACTTCCTCCAACCCTACACTGCACTCAGAAGGCTACGGTCCTCAAAGTTCGGTTTGCTCTACATCCCCAAAACCAAATTAAGAACTTTTGGAGACAGACCCTTCTGTGTCGCAGCCCCCGACCTCTGGAACTCTCTCCATGCTGAATTACGCAACCCTGAATCTCCCGACATTTTCAAAAAAACTTCACAAGCACCACCTCTTCACGAAGGCCTTTGGCCTCTGTTAATGCTCCACCCTGCTGCTTAATCATATCCTGTTCTTTACCTGTATTATTACTTTTTTCTTTTCTCTACTGTGTTGTCCTTACGAACATATGTAAAGCGTCCTTTGGTCCTGTGAAAGGCATTATATATATATATACACATAAGCCGCTATTATTATTATTATAGTTTGATATGAACAAAAACTGAAGCACTTACCTGTATCTGCATGATATTATGCATGGCACTGTTGCCAGGGGATTTGCTGATTTAAAAATGATATAATTACATATTCTGCAGATATACTCCAGAGCTGCAGGATCTAGATCAGGGGTTCCCAGACTTTTCAGCCCGCAACCCCCAAAATAACACTGCCAGATACTGCCGCCCCCCACCGATCCTGGATTTGTTATACTTTCAGTATGAATCCCATGCACTGCTTTATCAATGAGACCCCTGATGATCAAATCTTGTGAAAAAAAAGAAAGTTCCGCACTTTGAAAAGAAAAAATGCTGTCAAAACAAGTGGGTAATATGCAAGTATTCTCACCGTGAGGAAGGGATGTCGTGTGTTTTGTAACACTCTGCTCTCCGTTACTGTGTGGGCCACTTCGTCCTGCCAACAAACAAATTACAGTCAAGAAGACTGACAAAATGATACATAAAAGATACTCAAATAGGAAACAGCTATCAATTAGCTGTTTTCAGACATGAACTCCAGTAAATGTCCACACAATTGGGTCCAGACTTTCTCCGGAGCTTGCCTTTCACACACTAAAAATACAGCAGGAGATCCTCAGCTCAGAGGTGTTCTCTGGAGTTTTCAGGTGATGGGCGGTGCAGCAGGTGTGAGGTAGAACCCATGAATGTGCCTCCGAAATCCTTGTTTAGTACAAATGTAATCAAAATGTGACAACAATACAATGCAATGCCATGAAGAGAGGAGGTACAGTAACATTCCATGACAGACTGATAATGGACATCAAAAAGCAAGCAGCAGGAATGAATGAAAATAAACTTAGTTACTTCATGTTATGTTCTGTATTTATTGTCTAATTCAGGCATGACCAAAAGGTTGTTACTGACACATTTTTAAAACAACATGGTTGTCCAACATGGTTAAAGTATGAATTTGTGTGATTTTTCGTAATGTGAGTAATACCAGTCTCAGCCTCAGTTCACCAGAGGTAATCCACCATATTCTGTGACCTGATGTGTTTGCCTACAGGTAATTTTCAGTGCATTGGGGCTGATATTAACCGAATGATGAAGTAGAATTAATATAATTTATTTATTTATTATTCTATTTTAGCTTTTTTGACCTATGGAGTAGTAACAGGACACTAATTAATGTCACAGAGGATGAAAGTCCTCCAGTCCCTGAACAATTCAGTGTGTCCATGATGTTTTGGTTTAATATTTATTTTATATATATATATATATAGATCTATCGAACTATATATCTATATCTATATATAGATATAGATATATAATCTCACACTCAACACCTCTTACCTTGGCTATTATGACCTCTTTGCGCAGTATTTTCATGGCATAGTGAACTCCAGTGGACTTCTCTTTGACCAGAATCACCTTCCCAAATGTCCCTTTGCCAAGCAGCTTCAGGTACTCAAAGTCACACATTGTCTGTGGAGGACATGACGTTGAGCTGTTTAACTAATTTATATAATAAATAATGAAACAAAAACAAAATTTTTCAAGCAGAAAAACCATTTTTTCTATTGTTGTTGGTGTGTTTCTCTTTTACATGCAAGAATAACAATAGATTGGTTCTTTACCTGCCACATTTACAAATTTTGACAATTATGAGCTATGCAGACCTGTTATCATGTATAGATCATTAGTTTCCCTCACAAGGGGGAAAACCAATTGTTTGACTTCCGAATTGTATTATAAATTAATCTAGAGTTGAAAGTTACCTCAATCTTTGGTAATGAAACTGGCCCACAAAAGGAGATAAATATGTTATTCAGCAGAGACTTGGTATAAGAGATTGTAGGACATGTCAGAAATCATAGGTGCTATTGGAAAGAAGCAAACAGCTTTTGATTGTGTTTGAGTGGCTTTGTGGTTGAATGCCTGCAGGGTAAATGTTTCTCTGTGTCTGGAGGCAGAATGCTAATTAATTGATATTTACTAATATTTAAATTATACAGCAAAAAGCTAATTTAAACAGAATATAGTAAATATTATATTGTACACAAGTGGCAGAAAAGATCAGATCAAGATAAGACTATTCATCTTTTACAACTTATCCTCACCACTTTGGAGTTACACTTGGACATAGCCATCTCCATCTCCTCCAGGCTGCTTTCACTGGGTGAGCCAAACAAATCCATTGGTTCCTCCTCCTCCTGGTCTCGCATTTTCAAACCATTTGCCACAGACTGGATAGCACGCATCCACTCCTCTCTGAGAAGCAGAAGTCCAAGTAATGATCAGGCATTATTATGTCCCTGAGGCATCAAACAAATACATTGAGTACTGGAGAGCTTCTTACACAGAAAGGCCTTTGCATGCCATTTGGATATCATTCAGAATGTTGCTGGCATAGTTTTTGACACAATCCTGTTGAAAGTGGAAGCTTGTCTAAAAATATATTTTGCCGTGTTCTTACCTCTCCTCATTGCTGTCCACATGAAAAGTGCGTTCTATAACCGTGGTCCACTGTAGGCAACGAATGACAAAAGTGTTGGGCCGGGGTCTTTCTGTCTTCATCAGCTGGCATTCTGTGAAATACACCGTTAACATGGATGTTTACAGCTAAAATTTTTATAACTGAAGCCAAGATTCACAACATCTTAGGATACATTTTGGAAACAGACAGCAGTCATTTTCCAGATAAATCCAGGCTCTAATACTTGCTGCACACTAGATGATTATCGGCCTGATTCTGGTCCGATTGAGCCCTCCAGACAATTGCAGGGGTGGTACCGATTTGAGGCTGATCTGAACTGATTATGTGGCCAAATTATCTTGTATTGTGAGGGGTTTACGAACATAATCTTAATGTCACAGCCTTAATATGAGTCTCATACAATATGGAAGGTACAGCGGCTGGGCAAGTAAGCAGAAACAAGAAATTGCCAATGAAAGCGAGCCGTCTAGGAGGCATTGCCAACTGGATGTTGCGTACTTATGTTAAAAAACAAAGAATTGCGGCTAAAGCGTAAATAAGACTTTAGTTTCCCAAAAATAGGACGATAAACTTGTGGAATTGTGGCAACAGTGTGAAAGCTTGTTTAATGTGTCCTGTATTATTCTGACGTCACGTTTGATCAAACAAGCGCCTGGGAGTTTCCAAGTCTCTGGAATAGCCAGACAAAAAAAATGTATGTGTGGTCTAGTGTGTTCGTTCTCGAGATTTAAAGATTACAAAATCTGTTACATATGTTATTATGTCCTAGTGTGCAGCAAGTAATAGTCATATTTTACCATGTGGAGGACAAACCTGCCACTGAGAAGTTATTGAGCGGAGGTGAAATCTGGTCATTTAGATCAGGCTTCTCCTTGTAGCCAATGAAGGAACCGTCACTCTTCAGGAGGAAATATCTTGGCCTCCATGTTTTAATGTATTCACCTGGGTGAGAAAACGAGATGAAATTTAAAGTACAGTCAGTCAACTGAAATGCAACCGGCTTTTTAACATAAACCCTTTAGCACCAATTCTGTGTTAGAACCTAAGGATTATGGCTGCACAATTTTAGGAAAACATGCGATATGCGCAGAGAGAAGCCGCACAGCCCGGCCACAACGCCAGCAACAGGGAGCCATGCACAGCTTCACTACATCCCCTTACAGTGATTATTTGGGTCATTTATGCATGTTTGGACAGTGACGTTATTTTTTCAGTAGTTCACTGCTACTCTCTGCTTCCTTCCTCTGCGCCAACCGCTTCAAACCGAGAAGAGCGAGATACCATCTCCTCCAGCTATAGTTCAAAAAGTCTGTTGATTCTACCATCGTTGAATTAGAGGGCAAGGAATAGAGACAGGGAGGAAGGGGGAGGGAGAGGGAGAGAGGAGAGAAGCGAGCAGGATGACTGATGAATGCACTTCTAAATGAAAGATTTGAAATCATTAATAAAGTATCAGTCCTTATGTGATGATTGGTGTTGATATTGTGGTATCAAACAAATCAACTTCTAAACTTAAGCAAGTCAGAGATGTCAGTAGAGACAGAAAGAGAGAGACTCGTCAAATCTCTGTTTTCCAATTCCCTGTTCTCTCTCTTCCTATTCTCTTCTTCCAACAATGATTCATTGACCCTTCAATAATCTGAATGTCTTTAATTTGTCATCTAGGGCAGCAGGGCTCCATCCGAATGGCCAAATATATTGACATGCAGAGTGTGAATGTGTGGCGCATGGGACTCCAATTATCGCAGTCTTTGCTTATCTTGCACGTTAATATCGGGAAGTTGATAGATTTTCCATATATTGCAGCCCTACTTAAAACTTCCATTGATTTAAGGACAAGCCTTTGTCAGCATAACACCTCACCTCTTTTGTGGAGCCAGCCCTCTCTGATAATATTAACTTCATTCATAGCGAGAGCTTTGTTTCAGAGAGGGTCAGGAGAGGGAAGTTGGGGGGTGGGAGGAGCAGTGGACTTCTCTTTTGGCCTGTTGCAGTCTCAGTCACCGCTTCAAATCTGAACAGCACCTGCTGAATGAAACAGGCAGGATAAATGAAATATGATCATCTTAACATACAAAAACAGTCTCAATGAGTAACAGAGTAGGTTAAACAGTCAGCAGTGATTACAGAGGGTAAATTCAGTTCACTCTATTTCCATACTAAGGGTTTCAAGTTTTATCAAGTTAAATTTAACATGACAGCATACAAGGCAGCAACAAAGTCTTGTTTACAATAGGGCTACACGATATGCAATATTATGATTGTAAATGGTTTTGTATTTATATAGCGCTTTTCTAGTCTTGATGACCACTCAAAGCTCTTTACAGTAGTTTTGCAGTCACCGATCCAAACACACATTCATACAGTGCATCTATTAACATCACTTTGTTGTTCTTTGAAAGGGCCATTCAGGGTTCAGCATCTTGCCCAAGGACACTTTGACATGAAGATGGGGGACTGGGGATCGAACTGCCGACCTTCAGGTTGAAGGACGACCACTCTACCCCTCAGCCACAGCCGCCTCACAATGTGATATAATTGCTTCTAGAAATCTACTCCCAGTTTTTATTTATTTGAATTTCAGCTTTTTGTGGTTATATAATTGCACAGGCTAACATTGTGATTGCGATTAGATTAATCGTGTAGCACTAATTTGTTATTACCTCCACCCAGGAGGTTATGTCTTAATCTGTGTTTGCTTGTTAGTTAGTAAGAAGGATTACACATGACAGTATAACAGTGGACAGTGGAGTGGGGCGTGATAAAAATAAGAACCCATTAAACTTTGGTACAGATCCCGTTATATTTTTTCAGTTTCTTTAACATTGTAAGGTAGGGTTGTTTTTTGTGTGCCCGGCAAGGGTGTGGTATTGGTCAGGGAAATGCAAATCTGGATCAGTGGGAATATCATTAGATGACAACTTCTATCTTTGCCCAGAATACAAATAAATCATCTGATGTGTGGTCAGATTTGAACAGCACATAAACATGGTATCAATGGTACCATTCCACAGGGTCTTAAGATCAGGGTTAGGGTCAGAAATAGCAGTGTACAGATTAAGAATACACAACATTCAACAAATCTGAAACTAAGTTATTGCTTTCCCTGTGAAGTCAACTCACATGGACAAGATGTGTCTGTCTTGGCAAACTCTGTATTAACTAACACTTTTTTGCTGTTGATCTGCTAAGTTTAGCTGCACCTGTGAGTAATCAGTCACTTGTGATTACACATCTCGTTGGGTCGCACATGAAACAATTTAGAAAGCAGTAAACAAGGCAACATTTGGCGAGGAGCCGCTCATGTTGCTGCAACTGTTCACAAATACACGCTCGAAGGTGATGTCAAACAGTGGGAGTCATGACGTGATCGAGAATCATTACTGAAGTCAAGGGGAAGCTGAAATGAGCAGGGAAAACGTAGAAAATAAAACAAAATGTTCTACATTTCTATATAGTTCATTTCCAGGAGGCGTGTACCTTAACCGAGAGACTAGTGTGTGAATATGGGCTATACAAATAAAATTTGATTGATTGATTGATTGATCTGACTGTCTAACAGAGAAAGCTACTGCTGGGAAGAAGGGCTATATTTATAACTTATATCTAACGCTAACGTTGACACATAATGGAAAATATGAATATGTTAGCGGTAAATCAAATGGATTATTCGTTACTGTAATTCAGTTTCAGTGTCCTTGCTTACCACGCGAATCACGATATTAAACTAACCTGTCGCAAATCTTGCTGTTAGCTGGGCAGTCGTTTAAAGTTACTTCGCTAACGCAGATAACTTTCAGCGCCGATAAATCCGACTAATAATGCGTTAAATCCAAGCAGATGTTATATAAATTACAACTAACTGGACTATATATAGCTTATTATCACATATATCACATAATCAATGTTTTACGGCTAGAACGCACACTGATAACTTCCATACTCTGTTTTTCATTTGCAATCGTTCTTGCATTAGCGATCAAATGCCTTCTTGTAGATGTAGCTAGCAGAAAAATCGTCGACAAACCATTCTAACAAGCGACAGCCCCGCTCAAGTAATGACGTAGTTCGATGCAGTTTGCACTTACTTATATAACAATAGTTAATCAACATTTACGACTTTATCCCACGTCGTTCTCGTTTCAGTGCAGCTTTGACAGGCTGGATCCAGGATGGGCCATCCACCACTGCAGTAAAGTGAGGCGTCATGTGGGAAGCCAGCCACCACTCGGGTTTTTGATGCGCGTCTACTTGTGCCTCATACGGTAATGCGGTATAGATAGTCGGAGCGCCTAAAAAGAACAAAAACACAACTATATTGTAATTATAGTTAAATATTCCTTGACACGTTATAAGTGACTTCGAGTGGATTCCTGTTCATGGTGTCTCTGACTATGCTCAAACACATTTTCATGTATTTTTACTGCAGAATAACTGAGAAAATTAAAAAGCAAATCTGTGAAAGTGGCATTATTAATACATTGGTCCTTTTATACAGATTTTTCCTTTAATTTTCTCATTTATTCTGCAGTAAAAATACACAAAAATGTGTCTCAGCATAGTCAGAAACACCATGAACAGGAATCCACCCAACTTTTAACCTATTAAGGAATATTTTTAATCATCTTCCAAATATGGTTACATTATGTATACATTGTTTTTTTTTTACAGACTTGCCGTTTAATTTGCAGTAAAAATACATGATAATTGGCATGAGCAGACACGCCATAAATAAAGTTGTATTTTTCGTAATTTTTGGCCGTTTCAGAAAACCATGCTGTTTTACCGTAAAGCCACAAGTAGACGCGCAAAGAAAAACTCGGGGGTGGCTAGCTTCCCACATGACGGCTCACTTTACTGCAGTCATCCACCCAGGAAAACACCGTGGACTTTCTTCTTCTTCGCATACCGCAGACGCCTGAATGCACAATATCACCACCTCTAGGCAAGCTGCTGCAAAGTCAACTCCAATCTGTTGCACTTCATTCAGGGCTGGAGAGGGAGAAAAACGTTTAGAAAACAACATATATGATAAAATGTGAAAAATACGGTTGCGTCCTGGAAAATATGTTTCATATCATCATTATTATATATTCCTTTTTTATATATTCAGATCTCTATACTGGCAGCTGATATTAGGGCAACGATCAGAAGGGATAGATGTGTGGCTAAACTTTACGTATTCTCTGGAAAGACTCATAGGAAAACAGCTTTGTTAATTCAATGAAACATTTCCTAGTTCCTGCCACAATACCGTGGTAGGGTCCCTGGCTGTAAGCACTTGTCTGGCTGTACAGGTGACCGTAAACCCAGATTCAGGTGGTTTTGCTTCGCAATGTATCAAGCATCCACTCTATGGCACATTCAAACTTTGATTCATTCTCTTGACAGTTGTTTGCTGCTGTGTCCCTTCAGTCAACTGAACTCAGAATCTTTCATAATGAGCTCCTGCAACATAGGAAGCTTGAGACATGTTTATAAGGGACAGCACCAGGGATAAAAAAATATATATTTATAGATCAAATATATTTAGTGCAAACTACTACTACTTCATAATATTTCAGATAATTGTTACATTATCAAATTTAAATGCATCTTACGTGTTGATAAATTGCTGATTCAAAAGGAGGTTTATTCCTTGTTGTAAAATAGGCTGTTTGAGTAAAGAGAGGTGGAAGAAATAATAAGCAGATAGTGTGGTGATGAAAAATATTGAACTTAGATATATTTCAGACAAAAAATATAAAACAGAAATTCATGGTCAACTGAGATAATCAATCAATCAAATCTTATTTGTATAGCCCAAATTCACAAATCACAATTTGTTTCATAGGGCTTAACAACATCCTCTGTCCTTAACCCTTAACAAGAGAATAGAAAAACTACCAAAAAAAAACTATTAACATGGGAAAAAATAGCCCATTGTGGAATAATCTACCTCGAAAATGTGGTTTTCCTTAGTTAAGCATCAAGGTTGCACAAACTTTTGATATGCAACAATAGCATTCGGCAGGAAGTAGATATATATACAAGCATTGAAGGTACAGCAAAGAGTCTGATATGCAGCAAAAGCATAAGGCAGCCAAGCGGTTCAGGGACTCGTGATCTTTTGAGTAATGGCCTTCTTATGGAGCCTGATGTATCACAGATAATCAGAGGATGACCAGTAGCCCAATAATCAAGTGTTGAAGTAGACTGATGAAGAGCTGCAGTTGTAGTTGTGCGACTTCTTATATATATGATGGCGTCAGGTAGAGAACCATTCTTATTAGACTCCAAAAGAGAGTGGAGGTGAAAGAGGTTAAGAACATATGGTATATAAAAAGACAGTGTGTTATGTAACAACACATCCAAAGCTACCCATCACCTCTCTCCCTCATGCTGACAAACAAATTACTGTTTGCATAAATTAATGGTAATGTTTGGTTTTAGTATTCTGGATCCTTTTTTCATTCACAGGCAAGTCCTGGTATAGTCATGGATGATACTGCTCACACAGTGTCCTCTGTGTGTGTGAATGGAAGTTTGAATGAGCACTGATTGGTGTGGCATGGCTTGTATGTGTGAATTTGTCTGTGATTGATTTGGCAGGTATGGGCATCCTGTCCACCTGTTTCCCTGCTGATTACTACGTCCATGACAGAGATCCCCAGTATCAGTAAAAGATAAAATCATCATTAAAACCTTTTATTATACTGTCATTCATTTCCCACAGCCCGTTCAGCCTCCCCATTGCTGTGGGGTATCTGGGGCTGTTGGTCACATGAGAGAAGTCATAATCTCATGCAAACTGAGGGAATTCTGGACCATGTACGTGACAAGGACTTCAGGATCCATTCCTAGCCAATGCAGCTTTAAACCTTGCAACTGTCCGTTTGGCTGATTTTGAAAGACCCTCTGTCAGCGTCTTCTTAGTAGGTCAGAAGCCCAACGGGGCTTCATGTGCACAAATCTCAAATCTCTCAACCTTAGCTTTACCTGTACTGTGATGCCTGGACCCCAGACTGCGTCTGTTGCCCTAGGGTTAGGCATTAGCCCCTAGGAATTTGTTGATACCTTGATGGCCCTGATGAAGTTTTTGCAGAATGTCTGGTCTCATAGACATTCTGGGCAGTAGGAAAGCATCAGGTCATGTACGTCTCGCATGTGTCCGGGCAAGCCAAGTAACGTCTGAGGCATTTACAGGCCATGCCAGTGTGTTGTGCATCCATAATCTATGTGAGCTTTGTCTGTCTAGCTGGCAGGTTGACTACCACACTCTCAATATAGGCCTTAAATTCCTTCTCAAGGTGTTTCTCAGCCTCAGTGGCTTGCAGGCAAAGGTGCTCTGGACAGGGTGTCCGCTGTTATTAGGTCTTTAACTGGAACATGGATGATATTGAAATTGAATCTGAGTAATGTGAGTCTAAATTAGATTCTCCTCTGTGGGAGGTCATCCACTGCTCTTGATTTGAGGTGCTTTATGAGCAGCTTGCGGTCAGTTTGTATAGTGAAGTCCAGGTGGCTCAAGTATCCTTGCAGGTGCTCAAATGCCCAGGTCACAGCTAGAGCCTCTTTTTCAATCTGGGCATATCTAGATTCGTTTTGGTCAGACTTCTTAGGGATAGAGACAACATGTCTCCATCACCATCAGTCTGGATCACTCTGTGCAGTCTGTCGTTGTGGTCTGTGCATCCTCTTCTTATTACATGGATATCATAGCATTGCAGAGGATTCCTTATATCCCATCAATGAGCTGAGAGATCATGTTTTGAAAAACCTCTGGGGCACACGAGATCCGGAACGGGAATCTCTTAAAGGAGACATATTATGCCCATTTTACCGCAAGTTGAAATGGTTCCTTGGTGCCTAATGAAATGTCTATAAACATTTTTGGTCAAAATACCACAAGGATCAATTAAAACAGCACCCTTTTTACCCTGTCTAAAACAGTCTTCCTCAGATTGACCTGTTTTGAGTGCCCTGCCCCCCTCTCACCGCCCCCCCCCCCCCCAGACACACACATACACTCCTGATCAAAATCTTAAGACCAGTGAAAAAATTGCATGAATTTGCATTTTGCACTGTTGAATCTTTAGGAAGGTTCTAAGTAGAGTTTCAAAATGCAAAAAGAAGAAATGGGAGCAAGAGCCCAAAAGTTGTGAGCAGTCAATTTATTGAAAACAACAATTTAACTGAAGTAGGCTGTTCATCAGCTGATCAAAAGTTTAAGACCACAGCTTAAAAAAAAAAAAAAGACCTCCTAAAACAGAAATTGAAGTGTCAAAAACTTCCACCTTTGAATGTCCCATGTTTGGTGCTCCCTTGCAAAGTCTAAACGGGCAATTTTGTGGCGTTGAAGGAGACGTGGCCTTTGAAGACGTTTCTTGTTTTTGAAGCCCTTCCTTCGCAGATGCCGTCTGATGGTTATTGGGCTGCAGTCAGCACCAGTAATGGCCTTAATTTGGGACGAGGATCGTCCCGTGTCTTGACGGACAGCCATTCGGATCCTCCGGCTCAGCGCCGGTGAGATTTTTTTGTTCCATAACCCTGAGGATCTTTTAAGAAATGCAAAATGACTGTCTTACTGCGTCCAACCTCAGCAGCTATGTCATGTTGTGAGAGGCCTTGTTTATGCAGTTCAACAATAAACAGCCTATTTGAGTTAAATTGTTGTTTTCAATAAATTGCCTGCTCACAACTTTTGGTCTCTTGTTCCCATTTCTTCTTTTTGCATTTTGAAGCTCTACTTAGAACCTTCCTAAGATCCAACAGTGCAAAATGCAAATTCATGCAATTTTTTAACTGGTCTTAAGATTTTGATCAGGAGTGTACACACACACACACAGACAAGGGATCGTGGGGGGCTACAGCTTTGGAGGCTAAAACTGCTGCAACTTTTGCGGCGAAATGCACTTAAAAACCCGGGTATGAGTTTATTTTAAAGCTAGCGACGGAGGCGGCAACAAGCTGCAGGTGACCGGCACCGGTTCGTGCAGCTCGGGGTGTGTAGAGCAAATCTGTATGGGCCACAAAAGTTATAAGGTGCAGCTCTCTCCCCCCCCTCCTCCTCCTCCTCCGCTTCGCCGCCTGGGCATCACAGGACAGTATTTGAGCAATAGTGTCATGATAGATGTGGAATTAAAGTTGTGACAGCGCGTTTTTGCGCTGTTACCACTGCAGTTAGCATGGTGGCTAGCCCGCTAGCGCCGTTATGACAGGGCAAGTGTGTTAAGCCAACTCCGATGGCTTAACACACTTGTCTCATTAATCCTAGAGTCGTAGTTGTGTTTTGGGTTTATTGTGCTATACGGAATGAAACAGGACGTTTGAAGTCCTGAAATGATGTCGTTCCGAAATGCTGGCGTTAGCAGACCAATCACAGCCAAGGGCTATCCCTAGGCTCTCCGCCATGCCGACGTGTAGTTAGAAAATTCAAAGGTGACTTCCGGTTTGACGCATGGCAGAGTAGATCGCAAACCAGGAATACTCTGTTCACATTCGGTCAAAATCCTTCTTAAATCCGTCTAATCACATTAAACTACCGGTGCTAACGCTGATCTTAACCCTGAAGATGAAGAAGACGAATATAAAAGCAGGCCAAACTGCAGTACAACAAGTTAAGGAGACAAAACAAGCCGACACAGACAAGCTAGCCTGACAGATATGGAGAGACTGCTGACGTCCATGGAGGAGCGCATCATAGCAAAACTTTCTGCCCAGCTGTAGGCCATTCAACAGCTGGAAACCTCGCATAACGCCCTGTGCAGCGCTCTCAAAAGATAACGAAGACCTGAAGGTTAAACTGGGCAAAACAATATTCGCATAATAGGACTGCCTGAAAAAGTTGAAGAACTGCATCCCACTTCATTCATTGACACATTGCTGAAAGAAACTTTTGGCGCTGAGGCTTTTCCTACCTCAACGATCGCTGACAGGGCTCATCGGATCGCCATGGTCAGGAAGAACCCAGCGGAATCCAGACCACGTCCCCTCAATGTGCGAAATCACCACTTCCAGACCAAGGAGCGCATCCTGAAGCTAGCAAGAGAGGCCACCTCCGTTTCTTTTCGCGGATCACAAATTCACGTTTTCCCGGACTTCAGCGCTGAAATCTCCAGGAAGAGAGCTGCATTTATCCCGGTGAAGTCGCAGCTTAAAAACACTGGATTCAACTACAGAATGCTGTTCCCCGCCAAGCTCCAGGTTATCGACAAGGGCAGACAGGAGAAGCACATCTTTCTCTCACCCGACAAAGCTGTCCTATTTCTGGGAAGACGTGCAGGCAATCAGGGCTCGGATACTTCCACGCAGGCTGAAACATAGCATGGGTATCTACTTCACGCTGGTGAGTAATCTAACTCCAGATACATCCTATTATACGAACTCTAACCGTAGCCCACTCCATAGGACTTCATTTTAGTCAACTTTTGTTATAAATGGACATTTTTCATTTTACATTGACTGCTACGTGATGCTTAAGAAGCCCGATTGGATTAAAAAAAAAAGAGTTAAGAAAATGCTCTAGTTATATGCCATGTTTGGTTGCCTACTATGTTATTGTGACTTCATTTTGGTCGTTTAAGTTCATTTTATGTACAGATGCCTGAAAAAAAATGTTCTTTCTTCCTAAATTGTACTACATTTTTTAAGAGGCTAAATATAATATTTTATACTATATTTCATAGTTGGGCCATAGTATCTTCAAATCTAAAAAGGGTGGCACATGTCACCCGCAATCTGCTCCTCTTATTGTTCCTGCTACTCTTAAGGGGTCTTATTCCTAGTGACTTTGCGTTGTGCACATATCCTTTTATTTAAAAACATATTTTCTGTAACAACGGAGTACAGAGTGTGGAGTTTTTAAGCATAGGTAGCACATGTTCTTTGTGCTATTTGCTAAAGCAAGTGTTTTAATTCAACCTTTATATACATTTTTTTATGTACTTTTTAAAATTTTTACTTCTATTTTATTTTTTATTTATTTTATTTTTTTATTTGCCTTTATTCAACCAGGTCGGTCCCGTTGAGATACAATGACCTCTTTTCCAAGGGAAGCCTGGCCAAGACAGCAGCATTCAAAATGTCAACATTATTTAAATTTAAATTTTTACTTTTCCCCTCCCCATCTCCGGCATCACGCCGACCCCTCGCCATCTTGTAATTTCACTATGGCTCCCCACAGCTCTCAATGGATCTCAAACCTCATTTCCTGTGCTAAGATAAGATGACATCTAGATTTAAGACTCAGTGTCGTTCGATACAGTGTCTATCAATCAAATTCAATCAAATTTTATTTTTGTATAGCCCATATTCACAAATTACAATTCATCTCACAGTGTGTTTCACTTAATGCAAAAGGACTAAATAACCCAGTGAAAAGACAGAAAATAGTATCCCACCTCCAACAGCTAAAGGTAGATATTGCATTTATTCAGGAAACTCATTTAAAAATTGATGCTGTCAGTTACCTTAAAAGACGATGGGTTGGAAAACTGTACCACTTAAGGCAAATGTATGCTTCTCCGTTTTGACGGACACGGACAGATAGGACCGCCTATCGGCATGGCGGAGAGCCCACGGATAGCCCTTGGCTGTGACTGATCGCTAACGCCAGCGTTTCGGGACGACATCATTTCCGGACCTCAAACTTCCTGTTTCATTCCCTAAATCACAATAAACCTAAATCACAACTACGACTCTATGATTAATGTGACAAGTGTGTTAAGCCAGCGGCGTTGTCCGGCTGACGGTGGCTGGTTAGAGCATTTTTACGGCATGTGTGTACGGTCACATACGGTTATAACGAATTTTCATAGCGGGGCTAGCGGGCTAGCCACCATGCTAACTGCGGTGGGAACAGCGCAAAAACCTGCTGACTTTAATCCGACGGCTCTCATGACACTGTTTCTCAAACACCGTCAGGTTAGAAGCAAACACTTGGTCGTAGTTAGTATCGGGTGTCCGTGCTGACTCTGTGTGGAAGCTGGGGGGTAAGACAGCTACCTCCGTGTAGCTTCAAGCTGTTGCAGCTGTTGAATTAGCAACGCAGTTTGGAAACAAGACCGGGGCGCCCTCTGTTGTTCTTAGTTGTCATCGTTCACTGTGTGTGAGGAGCCGGGGGGGACGTTAATAAACCAGCGTGGACTTCTTCTATATACCTCATGAGGTAGATTTCTCTAAGCTCTAAGCAGGACGGACAGAAGTGCAAAAGATAACACGTGTAGGAAAACATCTTCAAGATTAAAGGTTTTAGCAGCATTGATGAGGGTAAACATCCCGAAGGACAACCCCAACATGACATGCCAAGCAGTCCCGCTGCAATCACAGTCCATGGTCAGCAACCAGTAGGACCACGATCCACCATCCAGACCAGACGCCACTCAAGACCTCAGTCACGTCCACCGCCGCCCACCAGGACCCACCACGAGCCACCACCGCAGTCCTGGTCCACCGCCCGTACCCAATGCCAACGCGACACAGGGTCCGAAAGAACGATTTGTTTACAGTTCCACCGTTAAAGAGATGCGGACGTCAAAAGTTTTTAATCAAAACATTAGTTCCGCCTCACATTTCCCCTCCCGGTTGCGCGCCCCACCCATGGGGCGCGTGACACAGTTTGAGAATCACTGCATTTGGGAGACCAAGAGGTGACCTGTCCCCCGTGCCCTCTCCCATTCCCCCTTCTCATACAGATGATTATTATTATTGAATTTTTTTAAGTGCTCGTGCCGCCCCCCACGAAGTGCCGCCCCGGGCAGCTGCCCGGTTTGCCCTTGCCCAAAACCGCCACTGCCCGTAGGCACACTGTTTCACCATGCTGCTCAGACCTCAAAGTTGTTGGACCCTATTCTCTTAGTACCCTAACCCTAACCCTTAGTAGCGGTTGCTAAGGTAGGATGGACAAGGGCCTTTCTAGGGAGGAATGAAGACTGAAACACATGTGTACAGACACTCACACACACACACACAAACTCACTTATTCACATCCACTTGTCTCCCTTTCACTAACTCACTGACTCACTCATTCGTCTCTGTTTTTCTCACACACACACACACACACACACACTCACTCACTCACTCACTCACTCACTCACTCACTCACTCTCACACATACAGACACACACACAAACACTAACTCACTCACTCACATGTCTCCCTTTCTCTCACTCACTCACACACTCACTCACTCTCTCTCTCTCAAACACACACACACACACACACACGTCTCCATTTCACAAACACTAATTTAGTCACTTTGTCTCTCTTTCTCTCTCTCTCTCTTTCTCTCTCTCATAAACACTTAGTCAAAATAGATGTTAAAGTCAGCCGTTTTGCTGTAAAAGTAAATCATTATGAAGTAAATAATTGTTTAGTTGTTTGTATTCAAATTATTAAAAATGTCAGTTTCACATAACATGACTCATTAAGTGTGTGTGTGTCTGGGTGGGTGTAGGGTTGGAGGGGATTGGTGCTTTGGAGGTTGGGATTTTTTTTTGGGGGGGGGGGGGGACTCCAAATTCTCCTCCTCACCTTCAAGGCCCTTAATAATATGGCGCCATTTTACCTTAAAGAGCTGTTAGTACCTTATAAACCCACTAGAGCACTCCGCTCCCAGAATTTGGGCCTACTTGTCGTCCCTAAAGTCTTTAAAAGTAGAGTAGGAGCCAGAGCTTTTAGCCATCAAGCCCCTCTGCTGTGGAATAATCTACCACTTTCAGTTCGGGAGGCAGACACCATCTGTTTGTTTAAGAGTAGGCTCAAAACCTTCCTTTTTGATAAAGCTTATATTTAGAGCTAATTAGTGCGGCAGAACGTTACTTGTTCTATTCAATGACACATGACACACGGAGCTTCTTTTTCCAGCTTCTCCTTCCTCTTCTCCATCCCTATCCCCCTTCCCCGGAATCCCTTTGCTTTATCACCCGCAGATCCAGGGCCTCTGTGGCCGCACCATGGATTGCGGTTTGTTGATCGCGCACAGGGGGTCACGGTGGTGGATCCAGTGTGGCGGATTCTGTGTCGTGTGGGCTGATCGTGGTGCTGGTGGCGGACCCTGTGTGGCGGATTCTGTGTCGTGTGGGCTGATCGTGGTGGTGGTGGCGGACCCTGTGTCGCGTTGGCATCGGGTACGGGCATTGGACCAGGACCGCGGCGGCGGCTCGTGGTGGGTGGCGGTGGATGGTTACTGTGGACTGGAGTGGCGTTCTGGTCTGGATGGTTGATCGTGGTTGCTGACCATGGACTGTGATTGCAGCGGGACTGCTTGGCATGTCATGTTGGGGTTGTCCTTCGGGATGCTTACCCTCATCAAATGCTGCTAGAAACTTTAATCTTTAATCTTGAAGACTTTAATCTTGATGATGTTTTCCTGCACGTGGCATCTATAGCACTTCTGTCCGTCCTGGGAGAGGGATCCCTCACATGTGGCTCTCTCTGAGGTTTCTACGTATTTTTACCCTGTTAAAAGGGTTTTTAGTAGTTCTTCCTTACTCTTGCTGAGGGTTAAGGACAGAGGATGTCACACCCTGTTAAAGCCCTATGAGATGAATTGTAATTTCTGAATATGGGCTATACAAATAAAATTTGATTGATTGATTGAAAATTGATCTTTGCCAGGGGCCTCCAATTAGCCAGAACAGCCCCTGGATGACTCCCATGAGTGATGCAGCTCAGCTGTGCGCACAACATAACAAGCATGTTAGCGAACTGGGCACAGAAGATGAAACACATCCTCCTCAGAATTGTGAGGAATGGCAAAGAAATCATCCAGATTTATGACCCTTGATCTGAAGGAGTTATTGATGTGTTTAGGCATAAAAGCAGAGTTAGGGTGTTAAATCATGAAACTACAATCTCATTGAATTCTGAGACATAAAGAAGCCACGGAGAGCGGAGATAAATTGACCTGTCACCGAAAATCACGTGAAAGGATGAAATGGCAGCAGCATATGTTTTCACCGTGCTGAAAGCCAAATTCCTGCCCAGCACCAGTTGGAGGAAAGAAAGCATGAGAGGTAAGGACACCAACTCTAAAAGGCTACTCATTTAACAGCATAAGATGCTCTGGTAGACGCATGACACTGGATGGTGCCACAACATCCTGAAACTAGGGCTACGTTGTAGCACTAACGGGCCCGAGCACAGGCAATTTCAAGTCTGTTGCGGTCGGGGAAGAGAGAACGTTCGATGACCAAGCGCTCGTCTCAGCGTTGCATGCATTTGCGCACTGCTGCAAGATAAACGCTTCACTTCCTGTAGCAAGCAGGTGGCGCTATGATTTTAAGTCATGGTGTCTTTGTTGATGTCATCAGGTCGCGCTTCTTGTCTTACATGTGTAGTTTGAACTTGATTGGACCAAATATGTCCAAGATACAGAAGCTTGTGTTTTGATGGCTTTAGTCACATGTTGACGCCTCGCCACGGTCACACGGTGTGGCGAAAAATTTATCTTTCAATAACTTTAGATCTCCATCTTGTTGTGATGACACTCGTATAAATTTTCAGTTGATCTGATCAAAGCTCTCCACGAAGTACTTGAAAATAAAAAACATGGAATAAGGTCCAAATCGAAAATGGCGGGGTTCCTGTTGCGTTTTTCAAATTGCTCCGAGCGCGTTTTTTATGCATCTGGTGATTATACACAACTGTCTTCAATTTCGTGAGGATCAGTGAATTCTAAATGAGGTGTTTCTCCATAAATGAGGGGAAGCTGCGTTGGTGGCGCTGTTGAGCCATTTTGCCACGCCCATTCTTTAAAACCATCTGAATATCTTCAAGGGAGGGGGGCTGATGATACACACATGTAGTTTGAGGGAGATGGACCCATGAACACGGAAGTTAAAGCGTTTTCGTGTGTCATGGCGAGCTGATGTGACGCCCCGCCACAGTCAGACAGTGTGACGAAAAGTTGTTTCTTTGATAACTTTAGATCTCCATCTTGTTGTGATGACACTCGTCTAAATTTTCAGTTGATGTGATGAAAGCTGTACGAGAAGTATATCAAAGTAAAACACTATGGAATATGACCAAAATGGCCACGAAATCGAAAATGGCGTGCTTCCTGTTGCGTTTTTCATATTGCTCCGAGCGCGTTTTTTGTGCATCTGGTGATGATACACAACTGTCTTCAATTTCGTGCGGATCAGTGAATGCTAAATGAGGTGTTTCTCCGTAAATGAGGGAAAGCACCATTGGTGGCGCTGTTGAGCCATTTTGCCACACCCATTTCCAAATACCCCAGAATACGTAAATTTTCACGAGGCCCATAATCTGCCCTAGATGTTGAATGCATTCTGTAGTGAGAACACATTCAAGCACATGTCCTACACCTCCATGAGAGGGGGGAGGGGTGAGAAGGGGGAGGGATGAGAGGGGTGAAAGGGGGTGGGGTAAGATGGGGGCGGGGTGAGAGGGGGGCGGGGCCTTCAAAACAGGTTGATCTGAGGAGGTCTGTTTTAGACAGAGTAAAAAGGTGCTGTTTTAAATTATCCTTGGGGTATTTTTACCAAAATATTTTACAGACATTTCATTAAGACCCCAAGGAACCATATCAACTGTGGTGAAATGGAAATAATATGTCCCCTTTAAAGCGAATATGTCCCCTTTAAGCGTTTTCGTGTGTCATGGTGAGCTGATTTGACGCCCCGCCACAGTCAGACGGTGTGTCGAAAAGTTGTTTCTTTGATAACTTTAGATCTCCATCTTGTTGTGATGCCACCCGTCTAAATTTGAAATTGATGTGATGAAAGCTCTCCGACAAATAAAGCAAAGCGCACGATGTACAAAAACAAGACATTTCCTGATGCCACCAGGGGGCGCTTTCCTTTTAAGTCATGATTTCTAGGTAGATGTCTTCCGGTCGCGACTCTTGTTTTATATGTGTAGTTTGGAGTCGATTGGACAAAATATGTCTAAGTTACAGAAGCTCGCTTATATTGGCGTTTAGTCGAACTTTGAGACCTCACCACGGTCACACGGTATGATGAAAAGTTTAAATATTGATAACTTTAGATCTTCATCTTGTTTTGTAGAGTCTCATCTAATTTTTAAGTTGATCTGATGAAAGCTCTCCGAATAGTACATAAAAACATAACACGTCTTAAAAACAAGACATTTCCTGTTGCCACCAGGGGGCGCTTTGATTGTAAGTCACAATTTCTGCACCGATGTCTTCTGGTCGCGACTCTTGTCGTATGTGTCTAGTTTGGACTCAATTGGACAAAATATGTCTGAAATATGGAAGCTTGTGTTTTGATGGCGTTTCATCAAACTTTAACGCCACACCACGGTCAGACGGTTTTGCTAAAACGTAATCCTTCAATAACTTTAGATCTCCAATTTGTTGTGATGACGATCGTCTAAATTTGAAGTTGATCTGATGAAAGCTGTACGACAAGTACATCAAAGTAAAAATATGGAATATGACCAAAATGGCCACTAAAGTCAAACTGGCGGGCTTCCTGTGTGGTTTAACATATCTGTCCAAGAGACTTATTTCTCTGTCATGAAAAGACACATGTCGCTATTGATTTTTGTAGATGTAGACCAATCGTAGTGCCGGGGCTGCCCTTTAGGGGGCGCTAGTCAGTTATTTTGACACGCCCATTCCTTAAAACTATCTATATATCTTCAGGGGTGGGCTGTTGATACACACATGTAGTTTGAGGGAGCTGGACCCATGAACACAGAAGTTACAGCAATTTCGTGTGTCATGGCGAGTTGAACTTTGATGACACGCCATTCATAATCCGCATGATGAAAAGTCACTGTAACCGTAAGCCTACATTACAAATGTCTTGAGACCCATTAGACACAGTTTGACATGGTTTCACAAAGTGAATGAAGAGAAATACATCCAAGTGTAAAATGTACCAAAAACAAGACATTTCCTGCTGCCACCAGGAGGCGCTGTGATTTTAAGTCACAATATGTTGTAGATGTCTTCAGGTCGCGACTACTCTCGTACATGTGTAGTTTGGAGTCGATTGGACCAAATATGTCTGTGATAGAGAAGCTCGTGTTTTGATGGCGTTTCATCAAACTTTGACGCCACGCCACGGTCAGACGGTGTGACGAAAAGTTTATCTTTCAATAACTTTTGATCTCCATTTTGTTGCGATGACACTTGTCTAAATTTTAAGTTGATATGGTGAAAACTCTACGAGAAGTACATCAAAGTAAAAATATGGAATATGACCAAAATGGCCACTTAATCCAAAATGGCGGGCTTCCTGTTAATTTTTTCATAATGGTCACTGAGGCTTTTTTGTGCATCTTGTCATGATACACAACTATCCTCATTTTCGTGAGGATCAGTGAATGCTAATTGAGGGGCTTTTCCGTAGGTGGCGCTGTGGAGCCATTTTGCCACGCCCATTTCCAAATACTCCAGAATACGTAAATTTACACCACCTTCTAAATTACTGCAAACTTTTACAACTTTTTGAGCATGTTTAAAAATTCTCAGAATAATCCTTTCAATTTCAATAGGGCCTCTCACCAGAGGTGCTCGGGCCCTAATAATAATAATAATCATTTCAATTTCAATAGGGCCTCCCACCGAAAGCCCAGCCTTTCTAAAGATTCCCATTCAGCGGCCAGGCGCACAGGCGCTTACCTAGAACTGAATAATTCCTGATTGCTCCCCCTGCCTGTCCTTGAGCCCACTGGCCCACTGCAAGCAGGGCCGGCCCTAGCACATTTGGCACTCTAGGCAAGCTCACTCCTGGCGCCCCCCCAAAAAATATTTTTTTTAAATGATTTTCTACGAAAACATATTATAAAATTATTTTTATCTTTGTCGAAGTTGCTTGGACACACACACTCTAACCATAATCCTCAATGTCCTAGCATGTTCTGACAACACCAAGGAGGTACGTACCCCTTCCGTTTAAAATGTTTGGCTCATTTTACCCTAAAGTTAGATTAATTTTTATAATGTCAAAATACTTTCTAAGTTTTTACCAGTCTAAGTAGATAATCAAAACGACATCAATATGTCTCAATGACACTCGTGGTGATCAAGCAAAGCTTTAGGAGCTAACATAGATGACTCTCACCCACTACTAACCTGTAGAATACAGGATGAATGCAGCAGCAATGATGACACGGACCATTCAGTTTCTCATCCAGACTGCATCTGGCATGTGGGCGGACGTTACCCCCAAAGAGACAGTACGGGGTGCAACTGCTCCAACTGCTCCAAACGGGATGCAACCGTGTCAAACGTTCAACCTGAGTGCTGCTGTCATTCACTGATTTCTCTAATGAAACATAAACCCACGTGACTATCACGTTTATCATTATGAACAATCATAAATTACTGTTAAAGTAATTAAATACAATATTTTGGGGCATACCACATATAGAAGGGGGTGCAGTTTTTGGCACCCCCTTCTGAGTGGCGCGCTAGGCAACAGCCTATGTCACCTGTATGAAAGACCGGCCCTGGGTAAGATGATGTATACTTCTTATGAATATAATCCAATCAATTTCATTGTTGCTAACTTCACTTCTGGTTCTAGGGCATTTGAAGGCGTTAACTATAAATGTCAGTATATGGGTGCAGTAGAATTTCAGTGTCGGATGATATGACTACAAAGAAACAAGTGTCACCTAGCTTGACACCAACATATGCTTCCTGGAAGGCTCCAGTGACACATAAGAAAAAATAGAGCGTAATAGCTGGTCTTATATTGTAAAGTTCTTATGAAGAATATGCACAGACACATTATCTTCCTTGCATCCATCAACACTGCATTGTTTCTTCGACTGTTGTTTGTTACGGTAAGATTGTCATCAGTGTGATGGGAGATTTTATAATTAGATATGTTTCATGCAAGGAATGACAGTTATAGATGGAAATATTATTCTGATGTGTTTCTGTGTGTTTAAGACTGAAAACATGTGGGGGTCAGCTTGGCAGACTCAGATGTGTATTCATTGGAGATTCCTCTGTGCCTCTGTTGAGACAAAAGGTTTTCACACCTAGAGTCTTTTATGGGTCATCCAGCAGAGACGGGGGTTCACTGAGTCTAAGCAGAGCCTGATGTAAATGTGTAGTGAGACTTTCGAAGGGGTCCTCATTCAGATTGAAGGTGACCAAATGTAAGCCTGATTACAACACGCAGAGAGCTGATTGGATAAACATTCTACCTCTGTGAAAGGAGGGGCTTATTTAGGATAAATCAAATGTGATTCCATTGTTCTGTGCCATTGCCCCAAGTCTGACTAAGTGACAGGGTGCTCTGGCCCCTAGCCGCAGCTAGGTAGAATTGTATGAACCAGAATTGATAATCGTCTTTGCTGTGAAATGTAATTAAATATTCCATTACATTTGGCGTTTGTCGGCGGAGGCCATCATGTGAGTGAACTCTGGCTATTGGAGCTGAGGGTAAGTAACTGCATCGGGGCAGTACGTCTCGGACTAAATCTTAATTTTACAGAGAGCCTGATGTCCTGAGAGTGAGGAGTACTCACTAAGATGACCGAAAGAACCGAGGGGGATTAAAAAGTAAAATTCTTGTTTTATATCTTTAGAAAAAGGTCAAGGGTTAAGAGATCCACTCATTTAGTGAGGAACAGACGTGTTTGCATGGCGAGGTTTTGAGTTACAAAATCGGTGCAGGATCCAGAGAAGCTTCAAGGTTAAGGTCTTTTCGAAGAATAAAGATCAAATTGTTAATAGAGGTTAACGAAAGAGTTTAATGCTGAATTACTGTAAGATTGAGCGCTGCGGCGTGCTCATAGTTATTGTAAATTAGCAGAAGAGTAATATATAACTATATATTATTATATTTATTTTTGAATAGAGGAAAAGCTGTGACAGAGGGATTGTCTCAGCATAAGATTCTGTTAAAAAATCTGATAAATTCCTGACATTTTATACCTGTGTGGGTTTTGCTTAAGTGTATAGAAATGTGAAATCAAGTTTTTTCTCTGAGGCAGCCTGATTCATGCAGGGTTATAGAAGTGTTTTAAGGAATCATAATTGGAAATTACAGGAGGTGATTTCAACTGGACGTATTATACTGGAGAGGATATTTTTATCATTGTCTCTTAAAGAAGTGTTTTTGAGATTGGTTGAAGGTATAAGGTTACTGGGAACGTCACACAAATGATGATGATTTCGTGTGAGTTTCTGTACAAGTAACATGTAAGGTTTGATGAGACTACTCTGAGAATATACAGCTGAATAAGATAAAGGGAGGAGAGTAATGGAATTCTTGAAATTCTCAACACTGGAGCAAGGTGAGTATATTTTTAAGTATATTTGGGATATAAGTAGGCTTTTTAAAGAACAATAATAATAGAAGTAAAGAGGAAATAGCCTAAAACAAATCTTAAAATAAATTTAAAAATAGACATTTTTTTAAGAAATAAGGAAAACAATTGGTTTTAAAGATAAATTAGGGAGCTTTTAGGGTCATTTTCCATTACAGTGGAACTTTAGTCCCCAAAGTTTAGTATTTTACTAAATAAATTAGAGTTTAAATTGATAAACAAGTTAGAGTTAAGACGTAACTGTTAAAACATACCATAGAGAGATGAATTCACCACAGATTTCTTCTCCTACCGTACAGGATATGGTTCTTAAATATGGTTATTATAGTGTTAAACAGTTTAGCGTGTGGGTGAGAGACTTTGATTTTCCTGTAACAGGAGTTTTAAGCTTAAAGCAGTTGCAGGAACTCAAGATCAAATTGCTCGTGGAACAAGAACGAAGCAAAGAGGTACAGGACGCAGGGATAGATGTGGAGATATTTGTGCCAGACTTGAGATCATTTGAATGTTGGTTGACTGATGTGAATATCAGAGAAATAATTCAGGAGGTTGTAACTGAAATAATCTCAAAGTCCCAGAATCTCCAATTAGGTCTTGACCTGGATGCATCTCCACTAAGAGGGAGACCGCTGCAGACAGAGCATGCATCAGCTTCAACCGTCCCAATCCACACTTCCGGAATTCAACTTTGTTGTGGAGGAAAAGGTGAGAATGTTTTCAGCTTCCACCATTTTACATGTGGAAGATGTGCAAATAATTCAGAGACGCTGAAAATGGCACAGCTAACAGCTTGGAGAAGCCAAGCCCGCGCGAGAGGGAGACAGAGAGGACGAGGACAAGGAAAAACTGACGCTTGTTTTAAATGCAAAAAAATGGGGCATTGGTCGAGAGAGTGCCCTATGAATCAGCACAACAAAGGCGACTAACCAGCGTCTGAGCTGGGAACAGTGAAAAATCATGAACAGACCATGAGATGGAGAAGAGAGAGGTTTAACAAAACGTAAAAGTAAGAACACTGACACACATACACCATGTGAATTAATGTTACATAGAGCAGATGATTAACATTATAAGAGCTAAATTACAAATCAGTATAGAGAGGCCCATTGTGCCTTAGCTAAATACTTTCATAAGATTCATGTAAACTAAATCTAAAACAAACATATCAGAGTGATTGGCAGGGACATCAAATATATTTGTAGATTCAGGGATTAGAATCAACATTCAATATATGTGAAGAATGTGATATCACTCTCAGAATGATTGTTAGATAGCTCATAAATGATGGGAAAACATGTGCAAAAGTGATAGAGAGATGCATTCTTTTTTTAGGGCCCGAGCACCGAAATCGGTGGGAGGCCCTATTGAAATTGAAATCATTATTAGGGCCCGAGCACCGAAATCGGTGGGAGGCCCTATTGAAATTGAAATGATTATTATTAGGGCCCGAGCACCGAAATCGGTGGGAGGCCCTATTGAAATTGAAATGATTATTATTATTATTATTAGGGCCCGAGCACCGAAATCGGTGGGAGGCCCTATTGAAATTGAAATGATTATTATTAGGGCCCGAGCACCGAAATCGGTGGGAGGCCCTATTGAAATTGAAATGATTATTATTAGGGCCCGAGCACCGAAATCGGTGGGAGGCCCTATTGAAGTTGAAATGATTATTATTATTATTATTAGGGCCCGAGCACCGAAATCGGTGGGAGGCCCTATTGAAATTGAAATGATTATTATTAGGGCCCGAGCACCGAAATCGGTGGGAGGCCCTATTGAAATTGAAATGATTATTATTAGGGCCCAAGCACCGAAATCGGTGGGAGGCCCTATTGAAATTGAAATGATTATTATTAGGGCCCGAGCACCGAATGGTGAGAGGCCCTATTGAATCTGTAAGGATTTTTATTATTATTATTATTATTATTATTATTAGGGCCCGAGCACCGAATGGTGAGAGGCCCTATTGAATCTGTAAGGATTTTTATTATTATTATTAGGGCCCGAGCACCGAATGGTGAGAGGCCCTATTGAATCTGTAAGGATTTTTATTAGGGCCCGAGCACCGAATGGTGAGAGGCCCTATTGAATCTGTAAGGATTTTTAGGGCCCGAGCACCGAAATCGGTGGGAGGCCCTATTGAAATTGAAATGATTATTATTATTATTAGGGCCCGAGCACCGAAATCGGTGGGAGGCCCTATTGAAATTGAAATGATTATTATTATTATTAGGGCCCGAGCACCGAAGTCGGTGGGAGGCCCTATTGAAATTGAAATGATTATTATTATTATTATTATTATTATTTTTCTTAGCTTAAATGAATTGGCTTTTTGAGGGCTTTAATGTGCTCAAAAAGTTGTAGGAGTTTGCAGTAAATTCGAAGGCGGCGTAAAATTACGTATTCTGGAGTATTTTGAAAAGGGCGTGGCAAAATGGCTCAAGAGCGCCACCTACGGAAAAGCCCCTCATTTAGCATTCACCGATCCTCAAAAAAAACAAAGATTATTGTGTATCATGACTAGATGCACAAAAAAGTCCATCAGTGCATTATGAATAACGCAACAGGAAGCCCGCCAGTTTGACTTTAGTGGCCATTTTGGTCATATTCCATATTTTTTCTTTGATGTACTTGTCGTACAGCTTTCATCAGATCAACTTCAAATTTAGACGATCGTCATCACAACAAATTGGAGATCTAAAGTTATTGAAGGATTACGTTTTAGCAAAACCGTCTGACCGTGGTGTGGCGTTAAAGTTTGATGAAACGCCATCAAAACACAAGCTTCCATATTTCAGACATATTTTGTCCAATTGAGTCCAAACTAGACACATTCGACAAGAGTCGCCACCAGAAGACATGGGTGCAGAAATTGTGACTTACAATCACAGCGCCCCCTGGTGGTAACACGAAATGTCTTGTTTTGGTACGTGTTATGTTTTGATGTACTACTCAGACAGCTTTCATCAGATCAACTTAAAAATTAGATGAGACTCTACAAAACAAGATGAAGATCTAAAGTTATCAGAATTTAAACTTTTCATCATACCGTGTGACCGTGGTGAGGTCTCAAAGTTCGACTAAACGCCAATATAAGCGAGCTTCTGTAACTTAGACATATTTTGTCCAATCGACTCCAAACTACACATATAAGACAAGAGTCGCGACCGGAAGACATCTACCTAGAAATCATGACTTAAAAGGAAAGCGCCCCCTGGTGGCATCAGGAAATGTCTTGTTTTGGTCATCTTACTCTTTGATGTATTTCCCTCCAGCCACTTTACTAAACCATGTCAAACTGTGTCAAATTGGTCTCAAGATATTGATAATGTAGGCATAACATTATTGTGACTTTTCATCATGCAGATTGTTAATGGCGTGGCATCAAAGTTCATCAGCTCACCATGACCAATGAAACCCATTTTAACAGAGTTACCCTGAACGCAGCATGAGACCGCTTTCGGTTTGTTACGTCTCACACTTGGATGTATTTCTCCTCATTCACTTTGCTAAACCATGTCAAACTGTGTCACATGGGTCTCAATATATTGATAATGTAGGCATAACATTGCTGTGAGTTTTCATCATGCGGATTATTCATAGCTTTGCAGCAGACTTCTTCAACTCGCCATGACAAACGAAGCTGCATTTAACACAGCTGCAAGTGAACGCCTCATGAGACTCTGAAAAGTTACGTCGTCACAAGCTGCGGAGCTGTGTATCACGAAGAACCGGAGAACGGTTGGCGAGTCTGGATGAGAGGACGGCGGCGGAGTCACTGTGGACGTTGTTAGCTCAGCAGGTTAGAGTGTGGGACGCACTCAAAGCTTTTTTCCCCCGTCCGTCGTGTCTTTTCCTGTGTGAACTCTGCCGCTCTCAACAGCAGCACTGGCTATGAGCTAGCTCCTGCTAGCTCCAACGAAGCATCTCTCAACTGCTACGTAAGTTAAACGGACACTTCTGACTGACTGTGATGATAAGCAAAAGAGACACTGTGGATGTGTGATGTGTTGTACTGCATTTGTTTGATCTGTTTACTAATACTAGCTCTAATAAATACTGTATAAATTATATTTTGCTCCTGAATTGAACTGTGTTAAAGGGGTTCACATGGAAAATATATGTTCAATTATGTAAAGGGTGATTTTTGTTACTATTATACTAATGGAGATTTAGCACTTGCTACACATTGTAAGAGCAGCTGTTCAAAGGAGCACTACGTCTTTTAAGGCTCTTTATTCAGAGTCACGGTGTTGATGTCCTGTCACGTGTTACAGTGAAAAATAACCGTGTCTCCCACCTTCAGTATTTAAATCGTTAATCTCAGACAGACTTCACTGAATTCTTTTGTTAAATATGAGTAAGTCATAGCCTTGTAACTTTACTAGAACAGACAGTGTCATACAGAGTTGTGGGTTTATATGCACTACCTATTTCCTAATCTGAAATGATTATGCTCTGATTAACTTTGAACTAATATTTTATTTTTACCATTTAAAAGTCTGTTAATTACTTAACCTGGCCCATGTATGACTTTACATATCTGTGTATTGGTTTCATGTTCCTCTAGAAGGTCCAACTTGACACACAACTTGAATCCAACCAGACTGAACACTGACTCCAGGTACAGACCTGATTTCATTACTTAAAAACAATCAAAGTATTGCACATAATACATAATGTATTAAATTATAATGCAATACTTTTAATGTGAAATAGCTCCATTAAAAACATTCATTGTCATGGTAGTGCACGTTTTAATCCAAAAGCATATTCAAATACACAGTTGAATATCCACAGAAAATAAGATTACACACTTTGTTCATATGTAACTCTTCCTCTACAATAATGACGATCACTTTCATGTTTCCTATCATTTTATTAGGGACAGACGAGCCTGAAGGACACAGCTGTGATGACCATGTTCTGTCTCTTATGGCAAAGCAGAAATATAAAACACTGGGTTCTTATCTAAAGTGTATCAAATCAGATCTCCACCATGTTGCTGCTGAGGACATCAGGTGCTGCAGTTCTTCATCTATGAAGAGAAAAAACGCACTGTTAAAGAATGTTTTGTGTTGTGTATAAAGCACAACAGATTTCAGATAGAAGTGTTGTACTGTGGTCTTGGTTTATATCCTCATGGTGAAATGTACATATTTTAAGTCCCTTCTGATAAAAGTGCTGAAAGAAATACAACATTGTACAAATACATAAAATGTCTTTCTACCTCATCAGTACTATTCAAGGTGATAATCTCCCACAGACCTATTGATAACAGTCCAAATCAAGTCTTTCCACTTCTCTCAGTGTGAAAACATAATTCTATAATTAATTTGAGAACTGTTTACAACACTGATGTGTGGAGATTAAAATCATACCTACACTGTCTAATTCACTGTAAAACTCCATGACATTCGCAGGCCATCTGTAGTTAAGGGAGCAACGCATGGAGTGATGTGTAGATTACTAGTTTGATGATGAATGAGGAGAGGCGGTGGTCGAGTGGCAGAAACTTGGACTATGGGCAGAGAAGGTCTCTGGTTCGTCTTTGGTTCGACTCCATGGAGAGACAACAAAAGTCGAACCTGGATTGATCTGTCCAAAAATCCAAGAGTCTCCCTACCCTCTCTAGTGCCCATGAGCAAGGCACCTCACTCCCCCAACATCTGCTCCCCCGAGCGCCGTACATGGTCGCTCACTGCTCTGTGTGTCCTGCACCAGATGGGTAAAAAGCAGCGATTAAATGTCCCTACCTGCATGAGTGTGCCTTTGCATGTCTGTGCATGTGTTTTGGATGAATACATGGATTTTAATCTTAATCTTTTAATCTTAATCAGTTGTCTTCCAGTTGACCAGCATGAAGCTGCAGATCTCCACCATGTTGCTGCTGGGGACATCAGGAGCTGCATTAATGAGGAGCAGAAGCGTACTGTTATGAATGTTTTGTGTTGTTTATGAAGCACTACTTATTTCAGCTAGAACCGATGTACTAGGGTCTGGGTTTGTATCCTAATGGTTAAATGCACATACTTTAAATCGCTTTTGATAAAACGTGACAAAGAAATACAACATTGTACACATAGATAAAATGTCTTTCTACCTCATCTGTAATATTCAAGGTGATGATCTCCCACAGAGCTGTTGATAACAGTCCACATCAAGTCTCTCCACTTCCCTCAGTGTGAAAACATAATTATATAATTAATTGGAGAAGTGTTTACAACACTGATGTGTGGACATTATAATGTTATCACTACTGTCTAATTCACTCTACAACTCCATGACAGACTAAATAAACGATGTGAAAATAGTAATGGCGGATATACCGTCCTGTATCAGAATATTGGTGAAACAGTTACTATCACATGAAACGTACACGTGTAGCGTATTGATAGTAACTCATTAAAAAATAATAATAATGTCACAACCAAAACAAGACTGTGGAGTTATCTTGCTTCAATCTGTTCATTAGACGTGATAAATAAACGGTAACTTTTATAACAATTACATATTACAAAAAACTTGAGGCATGTAAGCATATGATGATAGATAAAGCAATAGGTTATGTTGGATAGTTTGAAGGTTACTTACCTCTAGTTCAGCACCAGCGGCTGGCCAGAAGAAGTGGAGCGATCTTCCTTGCCGCACAGGGCAAACGCAGGCAATGTGAAGACGAGCGCTTGGTCATCGAACGTTCTTTCTTCCCCGACCGCAACAGACTTGAAATTGCCTGTGCTCGGGCCCGTTAGTGCTACAACGTAGCCCTAGTTAGGGCCCGAGCACCGAAATCGGTGGGAGGCCCTATTGAAATTGAAATGATTATTATTATTATTATTATTATTTTTCTTAGCTTAAATGAATTGGCTTTTTGAGGGCTTTAATGTGCTCAAAAAGTTGTAGGAGTTTGCAGTAAATTCGAAGGCGGCGTAAAATTACGTATTCTGGAGTATTTTGAAAAGGGCGTGGCAAAATGGCTCAAGAGCGCCACCTACGGAAAAGCCCCTCATTTAGCATTCACCGATCCTCAAAAAAAACAAAGATTATTGTGTATCATGACTAGATGCACAAAAAAGTCCATCAGTGCATTATGAATAACGCAACAGGAAGCCCGCCAGTTTGACTTTAGTGGCCATTTTGGTCATATTCCATATTTTTTCTTTGATGTACTTGTCGTACAGCTTTCATCAGATCAACTTCAAATTTAGACGATCGTCATCACAACAAATTGGAGATCTAAAGTTATTGAAGGATTACGTTTTAGCAAAACCGTCTGACCGTGGTGTGGCGTTAAAGTTTGATGAAACGCCATCAAAACACAAGCTTCCATATTTCAGACATATTTTGTCCAATTGAGTCCAAACTAGACACATTCGACAAGAGTCGCCACCAGAAGACATGGGTGCAGAAATTGTGACTTACAATCACAGCGCCCCCTGGTGGTAACGCGAAATGTCTTATTTTGGTACGTGTTATGTTTTTATGTACTACTCAGACAGCTTTCATCAGATCAACTTAAAAATTAGATGAGACTCTACAAAACAAGATGAAGATCTAAAGTTATCAGAATTTAAACTTTTCATCATACCGTGTGACCGTGGTGAGGTCTCAAAGTTCGACTAAACGCCAATATAAGCGAGCTTCTGTAACTTAGACATATTTTGTCCAATCGACTCCAAACTACACATATAAGACAAGAGTCGCGACCGGAAGACATCTACCTAGAAATCATGACTTAAAAGGAAAGCGCCCCCTGGTGGCATCAGGAAATGTCTTGTTTTGGTCATCTTACTCTTTGATGTATTTCCCTCCAGCCACTTTACTAAACCATGTCAAACTGTGTCAAATTGGTCTCAAGATATTGATAATGTAGGCATAACATTATTGTGACTTTTCATCATGCAGATTGTTAATGGCGTGGCATCAAAGTTCATCAGCTCATCATGACCTATGAAACCCATTTTAACAGAGTTACCCTGAACGCAGCATGAGACCGCTTTCGGTTTGTTACGTCTCACACTTGGATGTATTTCTCCTCATTCACTTTGCTAAACCATGTCAAACTGTGTCACATGGGTCTCAATATATTGATAATGTAGGCATAACATTGCTGTGAGTTTTCATCATGCGGATTATTCATAGCTTTGCAGCAGACTTCTTCAACTCGCCATGACAAACGAAGCTGCATTTAACACAGCTGCAAGTGAACGCCTCATGAGTTACGTCGTCACAAGCTGCGGAGCTGTGTATCACGAAGAACCGGAGAACGGTTGGCGAGTCTGGATGAGAGGACGGCGGCGGAGTCACTGTGGACGTTGTTCGCTCAGCAGGTTAGAGTGTGGGACTCAAAGCTTTTTTCCCCCGTCCGTCGTGTCTTTTCCTGTGTGAACTCTGCCGCTCTCAACAGCAGCACTGGCTATGAGCTAGCTCCTGCTACCTCCAACGAAGCATCTCTCAACTGCTACGTAAGTTAAACGGACACTTCTGACTGACTGTGATGATAAGCAAAAGAGACACTGTGGATGTGTGATGTGTTGTACTGCATTTGTTTGATCTGTTTACTAATACTAGCTCTAATAAATACTGTATAAATTATATTTTGCTCCTGAATTGAACTGTGTTAAAGGGGTTCACATGGAAAATATATGTTCAATTATGTAAAGGGTGATTTTTGTTACTATTATACTAATGGAGATTTAGCACTTGCTACACATTGTAAGAGCAGCTGTTCAAAGGAGCACTACGTCTTTTAAGGCTCTTTATTCAGAGTCACGGTGTTGATGTCCTGTCACGTGTTACAGTGAAAAATAACCGTGTCTCCCACCTTCAGTATTTAAATCGTTAATCTCAGACAGACTTCACTGAATTCTTTTGTTAAATATGAGTAAGTCATAGCCTTGTAACTTTACTAGAACAGACAGTGTCATACAGAGTTGTGGGTTTATATGCACTACCTATTTCCTAATCTGAAATGATTATGCTCTGATTAACTTTGAACTAATATTTTATTTTTACCATTTAAAAGTCTGTTAATTACTTAACCTGGCCCATGTATGACTTTACATATCTGTGTATTGGTTTCATGTTCCTCTAGAAGGTCCAACTTGACACACAACTTGAATCCAACCAGACTGAACACTGACTCCAGGTACAGACCTGATTTCATTACTTAAAAACAATCAAAGTATTGCACATAATACATAATGTATTAAATTATAATGCAATACTTTTAATGTGAAATAGCTCCATTAAAAACATTCATTGTCATGGTAGTGCACGTTTTAATCCAAAAGCATATTCAAATACACAGTTGAATATCCACAGAAAATAAGATTACACACTTTGTTCATATGTAACTCTTCCTCTACAATAATGACGATCACTTTCATGTTTCCTATCATTTTATTAGGGACAGACGAGCCTGAAGGACACAGCTGTGATGACCATGTTCTGTCTCTTATGGCAAAGCAGAAATATAAAACACTGGGTTCTTATCTAAAGTGTATCAAATCAGATCTCCACCATGTTGCTGCTGAGGACATCAGGTGCTGCAGTTCTTCATCTATGAAGAGAAAAAACGCACTGTTAAAGAATGTTTTGTGTTGTGTATAAAGCACAACAGATTTCAGATAGAACTGTTGTACTGTGGTCTTGGTTTATATCCTCATGGTGAAATGTACATATTTTAAGTCCCTTCTGATAAAAGTGCTGAAAGAAATACAACATTGTACAAATACATAAAATGTCTTTCTACCTCATCAGTACTATTCAAGGTGATAATCTCCCACAGACCTATTGATAACAGTCCAAATCAAGTCTTTCCACTTCTCTCAGTGTGAAAACATAATTCTATAATTAATTTGAGAACTGTTTACAACACTGATGTGTGGAGATTAAAATCATACCTAAACTGTCTAATTCACTGTAAAACTCCATGACATTCGCAGGCCATCTGTAGTTAAGGGAGCAACGCATGGAGTGATGTGTAGATTACTAGTTTGATGATGCATGAGGAGAGGCGGTGGTCGAGTGGCAGAAACTTGGACTATGGGCAGAGAAGGTCTCTGGTTCGTCTTTGGTTCGACTCCATGGAGAGACAACAAAAGTCGCACCTGGATTGATCTGTCCAAAAATCCAAGAGTCTCCCTACCCTCTCTAGTGCCCATGAGTAAGGCACCTCACTCCCCCAACATCTGCTCCCCCGAGTGCCGTACATGGTCGCTCACTGCTCTGTGTGTCCTGCACCAGATGGGTAAAAAGCAGCGATTAAATGTCCCTACCTGCATGAGTGTGCCTTTGCATGTCTGTGCATGTGTTTTGGATGAATACATGGATTTTAATCTTAATCTTTTAATCTTAATCAGTTGTCTTCCAGTTGACCAGCATGAAGCTGCAGATCTCCACCATGTTGCTGCTGGGGACATCAGGAGCTGCATTAATGAGGAGCAGAAGCGTACTGTTATGAATGTTTTGTGTTGTTTATGAAGCACTACTTATTTCAGCTAGAACCGATGTACTAGGGTCTGGGTTTGTATCCTAATGGTTAAATGCACATACTTTAAATCGCTTTTGATAAAACGTGACAAAGAAATACAACATTGTACACATAGATAAAATGTCTTTCTACCTCATCTGTAATATTCAAGGTGATGATCTCCCACAGAGCTGTTGATAACAGTCCACATCAAGTCTCTCCACTTCCCTCAGTGTGAAAACATAATTATATAATTAATTGGAGAAGTGTTTACAACACTGATGTGTGGACATTATAATGTTATCACTACTGTCTAATTCACTCTACAACTCCATGACAGACTAAATAAACGATGTGAAAATAGTAATGGCGGATATACCATCCTGTATCAGAATATTGGTGAAACAGTTACTATCACATGAAACGTACACGTGTAGCGTATTGATAGTAACTCATTAAAAAAAATAATGTCACAACCAAAACAAGACTGTCGAGTTATCTTGCTTCAATCTGTTCATTAGACGTGATAAATAAACGGTAACTTTTATAACAATTACATATTACAAAAAACTTGAGGCATGTAAGCATATGATGATAGATAAAGCAATAGGTTATGTTGGATAGTTTCAAGGTTACTTACCTCTAGTTCAGCACCAGCGGCTGGCCAGAAGAAGTGGAGCGATCTTCCTTGCCGCACAGGGCAGACGCAGGCAATGTGGAGACGAGCGCTTGGTCATCGAACGTTCTCTCTTCCCCGACCGCAACAGACTTGAAATTGCCTGTGCTCGGGCCCGTTAGTGCTACAACGTAGCCCTAGTTATTATTATTTTTCTTCGCTCAGTGAATTGGCTTTTTGAGGGCTTTAACGTGCTCAAAAAGTTTCTAAAGTGTACAGTAAATTACAAATGTGCGCAAGTTTACGTTTTCTGAAGTATTTTGAAAAGGGCGTGGCAAAATGGCTCAAGAGCGCCACCTACGGAAAAGCCCCTCATTTAGCATTCATTGATCCTCAAAAAAAACATAGACTATTGTGTCTCATGACAAGATGCACAAAAAAGTCCATCAGTGCATTATGAATAACGCAGCAGGAAGCCCGCCAGTTTGACTTTAGTGGCCATTTCGGTCATATTCCATATTTTTTCTTTGATGTACTTGTCGTACAGCTTTCATCAGATCAACTTCAAATTTAGACGATCGTCATCACAACAAATTGGAGATCTAAAGTTATTGAAGGATTACGTTTTAGCAAAACCGTCTGACCGTGGTGTGGCGTTAAAGTTTGATGAAACGCCATCAAAACACAAGCTTCCATATTTCAGACATATTTTGTCCAATTGAGTCCAAACTAGACACATACGACAAGAATCGCGACCAGAAGACATCGGTGCAGAAATTGTGACTTACAATCACAGCGCCCCCTGGGGGCAACAGGAAATGTCTTGTTTTTAAGACGTGTTATGTTTTTATGTACTACTCGGAGAGCTTTCATCAGATCAACTTAAAAATTAGATGAGACTCTACAAAACAAGATGAAGATCTAAAGTTATCAATATTTAAACTTTTCATCACACCGTGTGACCGTGGTGAGGTCTCAAAGTTCGACTAAACGCCAATATAAGCAAGCTTCTGTAACTTAGACATATTTTGTCCAATCGACTCCAAACTACACATATAAGACAAGAGTCGCGACCGGAAGACATCTACCTAGAAATCATGACTTAAAAGGAAAGCGCCCCCTGGTGGCATCAGGAAATGTCTTGTTTTTGTACATCGTGCGCTTTGATTTATTTGTCGGAGAGCTTTCATCACATCAATTTAAAATTTAGACGGGTGGCATCCCAACAAGATGGAGATCTAAAGTTATCAAAGAAACAACTTTTCGACACACCGTCTGACTGTGGCGGGGCGTCAAATCAGCTCACCATGACACACGAAACCGCTTAAAGGGGACATATTCGCTTTAAAGGGGACATATTATTTCCATTTCAACACAGTTGATATGGTTCCTTGGGGTCTTAATGAAATGTCTGTAAAATATTTTGGTAAAAATACCCCAAGGATAATTTAAAACAGCACCATTTTACTCTGTCTAAAACAGACCTCCTCAGATCAACCTGCCCCCACCTTACCCCACCCCCTTTCACCCCTCTCATCCCTCCCCCTTCTCACCCCTCCCCCCTCTCATGGAGGTGTAGGACATGTGCTTGAATGTGTTCTCACTACAGAATGCATTCAACATCTATAGGGCAGATTATGGGCCTCGTGAAAATTTACGTAATCTGGGGTATTTGGAAATGGGTGTGGCAAAATGGCTCAACAGCGCCACCAACGGTGCTTTCCCTCATTTACGGAGAAACACTTCATTTAGCATTCACTGATCCGCACGAAATTGAAGACAGTTGTGTATCATCACCAGATGTACAAAAAACGCGCTCGGAGCAATATGAAAAACGCAACAGGAAGCACGCCATTTTCGATTTCGTGGCCATTTTGGTCATATTCCATAATCTTTTACTTTGATATACTTCTCGTACAGCTTTCATCACATCAACTGAAAATTTAGACGAGCGTCATCACAACAAGATGGAGATCTAAAGTTATCAAAGAAACAACTTTTCGTCACACTGTCTGACTGTGGCGGGGCGTCACATCAGCTCGCCATGACACACGAAAACGCTTTAACTTCCGTGTTCATGGGTCCATCTCCCTCAAACTACATGTGTGTATCATCAGCCCCCCTCCCTTGAAGATATTCAGATGGTTTTAAAGAATGGGCGTGGCAAAATGGCTCAACAGCGCAACCAACGGAGCTTCCCCTCATTTATGGAGAAACACCTCATTTAGAATTCACTGATCCTCACGAAATTGAAGACAGTTGTGTATCATCACCAGATGCACAAAAAACGCGCTCGGAGCAATTTGAAAAACGCAACAGGAACCCCGCCATTTTCTATTTGGACCATATTCCATGTTTTTTATTTTCAAGTACTTCTTGGAGAGCTTTCATCAGATCAACTGAAAATTTAGACGAGTGTCATCACAACAAGATGGAGATCTAAAGTTATTGAAAGATCAATTTTTCGCCACACCGTGTGACCGTGGCGAGGCGTCAAAATGTGACTAAACGCCATCAAAACACAAGCTTCTGTATCTTGGACATATTTGGTCCAATCGAGTTCAAACTACACATGTAAGACAAGAAGCGCGACCTGATGACATCAACAAAGACACCATGACTTAAAATCATAGCGCCACCTGCTGGCTACAGGAAGTGAAGCGTTTATATCGCAGTAGTGCGCAAATGCATGCAACGCTGAGACGAGCGCTTGGTCATCGAACGTTCTCTCTTCCCCGACCGCAACAGACTTGAAATTGCCTGTGCTCGGGCCCGTTAGTGCTACAACGTAGCCCTAGTTATTATTATTATTTTTCTTCGCTCAGTGAATTGGCTTTTTGAGGGCTTTAACGTGCTCAAAAAGTTTCTAAAGTGTACAGTAAATTACAAATGTGCGCAAGTTTACGTTTTCTGAAGTATTTTGAAAAGGGCGTGGCAAAATGGCTCAAGAGCGCCACCTACGGAAAAGCCCCTCATTTAGCATTCACCGATCCTCAAAAAAAACATAGACTATTGTGTCTCATGACAAGATGCACAAAAAAGTCCATCAGTGCATTATGAATAACGCAGCAGGAAGCCCGCCAGTTTGACTTTAGTGGCCATTTCGGTCATATTCCATATTTTTTCTTTGATGTACTTGTCGTACAGCTTTCATCAGATCAACTTCAAATTTAGACGATCGTCATCACAACAAATTGGAGATCTAAAGTTATTGAAGGATTACGTTTTAGCAAAACCGTCTGACCGTGGTGTGGCGTTAAAGTTTGATGAAACGCCATCAAAACACAAGCTTCCATATTTCAGACATATTTTGTCCAATTGAGTCCAAACTAGACACATACGACAAGATTCGCCACCAGAAGACATCGGTGCAGAAATTGTGACTTACAATCACAGCGCCCCCTGGGGGCAACAGGAAATGTCTTGTTTTTAAGACGTGTTATGTTTTTATGTACTACTCGGAGAGCTTTCATCAGATCAACTTAAAAATTAGATGAGACTCTACAAAACAAGATGAAGATCTAAAGTTATCAATATTTAAACTTTTCATCACACCGTGTGACCGTGGTGAGGTCTCAAAGTTCGACCAAACGCCAATATAAGCAAGCTTCTGTAACTTAGACATATTTTGTCCAATCGACTCCAAACTACACATATAAGACAAGAGTCGCGACCGGAAGACATCTACCTAGAAATCATGACTTAAAAGGAAAGCGCCCCCTGGTGGCATCAGGAAATGTCTTGTTTTTGTACATCGTGCGCTTTGATTTATTTGTCGGAGAGCTTTCATCACATCAATTTAAAATTTAGATGGGTGGCATCACAACAAGATGGAGATCTAAAGTTATCAAAGAAACAACTTTTCGACACACCGTCTGACTGTGGCGGGGCGTCAAATCAGCTCACCATGACACACGAAACCGCTTAAAGGGGACATATTCGCTTTAAAGGGGACATATTATTTCCATTTCAACACAGTTGATATGGTTCCTTGGGGTCTTAATGAAATGTCTGTAAAATATTTTGGTAAAAATACCCCAAGGATAATTTAAAACAGCACCTTTTTACTCTGTCTAAAACAGACCTCCTCAGATCAACCTGCCCCCATCTTACCCCACCCCCTTTCACCCCTCTCATCCCTCCCCCTTCTCACCCCTCCCCCCTCTCATGGAGGTGTAGGACATGTGCTTGAATGTGTTCTCACTACAGAATGCATTCAACATCTATAGGGCAGATTATGGGCCTCGTGAAAATTTACGTAATCTGGGGTATTTGGAAATGGGTTTGGCAAAATGGCTCAACAGCGCCACCAACGGTGCTTTCCCTCATTTACGGAGAAACACCTCATTTAGCATTCACTGATCCGCACGAAATTGAAGACAGTTGTGTATCATCACCAGATGCACAAAAAACGCGCTCGGAGCAATATGAAAAACGCAACAGGAAGCACGCCATTTTCGATTTGGACCATATTCCATGTTTTTTATTTTCAAGTACTTCTTGAAGAGCTTTCATCAGATCAACTGAAAATTTAGACGAGTGTCATCACAACAAGATGGAGATCTAAAGTTATTGAAAGATCAATTTTTCGCCACACCGTGTGACTGTGGCGGGGCGTCAAAATGTGACTAAACGCCATCAAAACACAAGCTTCTGTATCTTGGACATATTTGGTCCAATCGAGTTCAAACTACACATGTAAGACAAGAAGCGCGACCTGATGACATCAACAAAGACACCATGACTTAAAATCATAGCGCCACCTGCTGGCTACAGGAAGTGAAGCGTTTATATCGCAGCAGTGCGCAAATGCATGCAACGCTGAGACGAGCGCTTGGTCATCGAACGTTCTCTCTTCCCCGACCGCAACAGACTTGAAATTGCCTGTGCTCGGGCCCGTTAGTGCTACAACGTAGCCCTAGTTATTATTATTTTTCTTAGCTTAAATGAATTGGCTTTTTGAGGGCTTTAATGTGCTCAAAAAGTTGTAGGAGTTTGCAGTAAATTCGAAGGCGGCGTAAAATTACGTATTCTGGAGTATTTTGAAAAGGGCGTGGCAATATGGCTCAAGAGCGCCACCTACGGAAAAGCCCCTCATTTAGCATTCACCGATCCTCAAAAAAAACAAAGATTATTGTGTATCATGACTAGATGCACAAAAAAGTCCATCAGTGCATTATGAATAACGCAACAGGAAGCCCGCCAGTTTGACTTTAGTGGCCATTTTGGTCATATTCCATATTTTTTCTTTGATGTACTTGTCGTACAGCTTTCATCAGATCAACTTCAAATTTAGACGATCGTCATCACAACAAATTGGAGATCTAAAGTTATTGAAGGATTACGTTTTAGCAAAACCGTCTGACCGTGGTGTGGCGTTAAAGTTTGATGAAACGCCATCAAAACACAAGCTTCCATATTTCAGACATATTTTGTCCAATTGAGTCCAAACTAGACACATTCGACAAGAGTCGCCACCAGAAGACATGGGTGCAGAAATTGTGACTTACAATCACAGCGCCCCCTGGTGGTAACGCGAAATGTCTTGTTTTGGTACGTGTTATGTTTTTATGTACTACTCAGACAGCTTTCATCAGATCAACTTAAAAATTAGATGAGACTCTACAAAACAAGATGAAGATCTAAAGTTATCAGAATTTAAACTTTTCATCATACCGTGTGACCGTGGTGAGGTCTCAAAGTTCGACTAAACGCCAATATAAGCGGGCTTCTGTAACTTAGACATATTTTGTCCAATCGACTCCAAACTACACATATAAGACAAGAGTCGCGACCGGAAGACATCTACCTAGAAATCATGACTTAAAAGGAAAGCGCCCCCTGGTGGCATCAGGAAATGTCTTGTTTTGGTCATCTTACTCTTTGATGTATTTCCCTCCAGCCACTTTACTAAACCATGTCAAACTGTGTCAAATTGGTCTCAAGATATTGATAATGTAGGCATAACATTATTGTGACTTTTCATCATGCAGATTGTTAATGGCGTGGCATCAAAGTTCATCAGCTCACCATGACCAATGAAACCCATTTTAACAGAGTTACCCTGAACGCAGCATGAGACCGCTTTCGGTTTGTTACGTCTCACACTTGGATGTATTTCTCCTCATTCACTTTGCTAAACCATGTCAAACTGTGTCACATGGGTCTCAATATATTGATAATGTAGGCATAACATTGCTGTGAGTTTTCATCATGCGGATTATTCATAGCTTTGCAGCAGACTTCTTCAACTCGCCATGACAAACGAAGCTGCATTTAACACAGCTGCAAGTGAACGCCTCATGAGACTCTGAAAAAAGTTACGTCGTCACAAGCTGCGGAGCTGTGTATCACGAAGAACCGGAGAACGGTTGGCGAGTCTGGATGAGAGGACGGCGGCGGAGTCACTGTGGACGTTGTTCGCTCAGCAGGTTAGAGTGTGGGACGCACTCAAAGCTTTTTTCCCCTCTCCCGTTGTGTCTTTTCCTGTGTGAACTCTGCCGCTCTCAACAGCAGCACTGGCTATGAGCTAGCTCCTGCTAGCTCCAACGAAGCATCTCTCAACTGCTACGTAAGTTAAACGGACACTTCTGACTGACTGTGATGATAAGCAAAAGAGACACTGTGGATGTGTGATGTGTTGTACTGCATTTCTTTGATCTGTTTACTAATACTAGCTCTAATAAATACTGTATAAATTATATTTTGCTCCTGAATTGAACTGTGTTAAAGGGGTTCACATGGAAAATATATGTTCAATTATGTAAAGGGTGATTTTGGTTACTATTATACTAATGGAGATTTAGCACTTGCTACACATTGTAAGAGCAGCTGTTCAAAGGAGCACTACGTCTTTTAAGGCTCTTTATTCAGAGTCACGGTGTTGATGTCCTGTCACGTGTTACAGTGAAAAATAACCGTGTCTCCCACCTTCAGTATTTAAATCGTTAATCTCAGACAGACTTCACTGAATTCTTTTGTTAAATATGAGTAAGTCATAGCCTTGTAACTTTACTAGAACAGACAGTGTCATACAGAGTTGTGGGCTTATATGCACTACCTATTTCCTAATCTGAAATGATTATGCTCTGATTAACTTTGAACTAATATTTTATTTTTACCATTTAAAAGTCTGTTAATTACTTAACCTGGCCCATGTATGACTTTACATATCTGTGTATTGGTTTCATGTTCCTCTAGAAGGTCCAACTTGACACACAACTTGAATCCAACCAGACTGAACACTGACTCCAGGTACAGACCTGATTTCATTACTTAAAAACAATCAAAGTATTGCACATAATACATAATGTATTAAATTATAATGCAATACTTTTAATGTGAAATAGCTCCATTAAAAACATTCATTGTCATGGTAGTGCACGTTTTAATCCAAAAGCATATTCAAATACACAGTTGAATATCCACAGAAAATAAGATTACACACTTTGTTCATATGTAACTCTTCCTCTACAATAATGACGATCACTTTCATGTTTCCTATCATTTTATTAGGGACAGACGAGCCTGAAGGACACAGCTGTGATGACCATGTTCTGTCTCTTATGGCAAAGCAGAAATATAAAACACTGGGTTCTTATCTAAAGTGTATCAAATCAGATCTCCACCATGTTGCTGCTGAGGACATCAGGTGCTGCAGTTCTTCATCTATGAAGAGAAAAAACGCACTGTTAAAGAATGTTTTGTGTTGTGTATAAAGCACAACAGATTTCAGATAGAACTGTTGTACTGTGGTCTTGGTTTATATCCTCATGGTGAAATGTACATATTTTAAGTCCCTTCTGATAAAAGTGCTGAAAGAAATACAACATTGTACAAATACATAAAATGTCTTTCTACCTCATCAGTACTATTCAAGGTGATAATCTCCCACAGACCTATTGATAACAGTCCAAATCAAGTCTTTCCACTTCTCTCAGTGTGAAAACATAATTCTATAATTAATTTGAGAACTGTTTACAACACTGATGTGTGGAGATTAAAATCATACCTAAACTGTCTAATTCACTGTAAAACTCCATGACATTCGCAGGCCATCTGTAGTTAAGGGAGCAACGCATGGAGTGATGTGTAGATTACTAGTTTGATGATGCATGAGGAGAGGCGGTGGTCGAGTGGCAGAAACTTGGACTATGGGCAGAGAAGGTCTCTGGTTCGTCTTTGGTTCGACTCCATGGAGAGACAACAAAAGTCGAACCTGGATTGATCTGTCCAAAAATCCAAGAGTCTCCCTACCCTCTCTAGTGCCCATGAGCAAGGCACCTCACTCCCCCAACATCTGCTCCCCCGAGCGCCGTACATGGTCGCTCACTGCTCTGTGTGTCCTGCACCAGATGGGTAAAAAGCAGCGATGAAATTTCCCTACCTGCATGAGTGTGCCTTTGCATGTCTGTGCATGTGTTTGGGATGAATAAATGGATTTTAATCTTAATCTTTTAATCTTAATCAGTTGTCTTCCAGTTGACCAGCATGAAGCTGCAGATCTCCACCATGTTGCTGCTGGGGACATCAGGAGCTGCATTAATGAGGAGCAGAAGCGTACTGTTATGAATGTTTTGTGTTGTTTATGAAGCACTACTTATTTCAGCTAGAACCGATGTACTAGGGTCTGGGTTTGTATCCTAATGGTTAAATGCACATACTTTAAATCGCTTTTGATAAAACGTGACAAAGAAATACAACATTGTACACATAGATAAAATGTCTTTCTACCTCATCTGTAATATTCAAGGTGATGATCTCCCACAGAGCTGTTGATAACAGTCCACATCAAGTCTCTCCACTTCCCTCAGTGTGAAAACATAATTATATAATTAATTGGAGAAGTGTTTACAACACTGATGTGTGGACATTATAATGTTATCACTACTGTCTAATTCACTCTACAACTCCATGACAGACTAAATAAACAATGTGAAAATAGTAATGGCGGATATACCATCCTGTATCAGAATATTGGTGAAACAGTTACTATCACATGAAACGTACACGTGTAGCGTATTGATAGTAACTCATTAAAAAAAATAATGTCACAACCAAAACAAGACTGTCGAGTTATCTTGCTTCAATCTGTTCATTAGACGTGATAAATAAACGGTAACTTTTATAACAATTACATATTACAAAAAACTTGAGGCATGTAAGCATATGATGATAGATAAAGCAATAGGTTATGTTGGATAGTTTCAAGGTTACTTACCTCTAGTTCAGCACCAGCGGCTGGCCAGAAGAAGTGGAGCGATCTTCCTTGCCGCACAGGGCAAACGCAGGCAATTTGGAGACGAGCGCTTGGTCATCGAACGTTCTCTCTTCCCCGACCGCAACAGACTTGAAATTGCCTGTGCTCGGGCCCGTTAGTGCTACAACGTAGCCCTAGTTATTAGGGCCCGAGCACCGAATGGTGAGAGGCCCTATTGAATCTCTAAGGATTTTTATTATTATTATTATTATTATTATTATTATTATTTCCCTTTGGGGGGCTTTTTCAGGGTCTAGACATGCTCAAAAAGTTATGAAACTTTGCAGGAAATTCAAGGTCTGCGGATATTTTAGTATTCTGGAGTAATTGGAATTGGGCGTGGCAAAATGGCTCTACAGCGCCCCCTGGAACCAGCCCCTAGGTTTCCACATAACGGATTTTCATCAAAATCTGGATATAGGTGTATCGTGACCAGTCATGAAAAAAAGTCTCATGGAGCAGTATGAAAAACGCAACAGGAAGTCCGCCATTTTGCTTTTAGTGGCCATTTTGGCAATATCCCACATTTTTACTTTTACGTACTTGTCCCAGGGCTTTCATCAGATCAACTTCAAATTCAGATGAGTGTCATCACAACAAGATGGAGATAAAAAATGATTGAGGGATTTTTTTTTTATCACACCGTGTGACCGTGGCATGGCGTTAAAAATTGGTTACACGCCATCAAAACACGGGCATCTGTATCTCGGACATACATGTTCCAATCAAGTCCAAACTAGACATGTAAGACAATAGTCCCCGCCTGATGACATCTATGCATAAATGATGACTTAAAACCGCAGCGCCCCCTGGTGGCAACAGGAAATGTCTTGTTTTTTGCTTGTCTTACACTTGGATGAATTTCTCCTCATCCACTGACCTCAACCATGTCAAACTGTATCAAATGGGTCCCAAGACATTGACAATGAAGACATAAGATTACCGTGACTTTTCGTCAAACGCCATATGAATGGCGTGGCATTAAAGTTCATCAACTCGCCGTGAAACACGAAATTGCTGTAACTTCAGTGTTCATGATTCTATCTCTCTCAAACTACATGTGTGTAACAACAGCCCCCCCCTGAAGATATTCATATGGTTTTAAGAAATGGGCGTGGCAAAAAAACTGACCAGCGCCCCCTATAGGGCAACCCCGGCACTACGATGGCCGACATTTATACAAATCTATCGGGACATGTGTCGTTTCATAACAAACAAAAAAATATCTTGGATAGGTATGCTTGACCAAACAGGGAGGCCGCCATTTTGGATTAAGTGGCCATTTTTTTCCCATATTCCACATTTTTACTTGATGCACTTGTCCCAGGGCTTTCATCAGATTAACTTCAAATTAAGATCAGTGCCATCACAACAAGATGGAGATAAAAAGTGATTAAGAGATTGACCTTTCGTCACGCCGTGTGACCGTGGCGTGGCGTCTTGAGTTTGATTAAACGCCATCAAAACACGAGGTTCTGTATCTCGGACATACATTGTCCAATCGAGTCCAAACTAGACATGTAAGACAAGGGTGCCATCCTGATGACATCTACACAGAAATTATGACTTGAAATTACAGCGCCCCCTGGTGGCTACAGGAAGTGACATGTTTTATACTTTGATGAACTGCTCCTGGCTGATTTACAATATACAGCTCAAATCAGATCAGTCAATTCATTAGATCATGGTCAGAATTGTGACGTTTCCTCAAACCGTGTAAACATTGATGTGCGGCGAAGGATTTTCCTTCGCCAAAGGACACGATGTTATCATAACTCCACTGTGCATTGTCCTATCACTACAAAACTTCTGTCACATGGTCAGAGTCCAAGCCTGAACAGCTCTATGTGTCAATATTTCCTCAGTGTCATAGCGCCACCTACTGATTCGCCAGGAAACAGGAAGTACTTTGTTAATCCACTCTGCATTATCCAACCGGCTCCAAACTACTGACCTATGATCACAATCCTGAATAGAACAGCTCCATATATGAATATTAGTTCAGGATCATAGCGCCACCTATTGATCAGTGTGAAAATTAAGTTGCGGAAACATTGTCCAATTGACACAAAATTTCTCACGCTACATCAGAGCGCCTACTTGAACAGATCTATATGTCTGTGCGTAATAATAGTGATGGCGCCACCTACTGGCAAACCTACTGCCGCAGAGCGCAAAACGCATGCAACGTGGAGAAGTGCATGCTCGATCGATGATGTGCGCTTGGTCATCGATCGCTCTCTCCACCGACCGCAACAGGCTTCAACGTGCGGGTGCTCGGGCCCGCAAGTGCTACAACGTAGCCCTAGTTAGGGCCCGAGCACCGAATGGTGAGAGGCCCTATTGAATCTGTAAGGATTTTTATTATTATTATTATTATTATTAGGGCCCGAGCACCGAATGGTGAGAGGCCCTATTGAATCTGTAAGGATTTTTATTATTATTAGGGCCCGAGCACCGAATGGTGAGAGGCCCTATTGAATCTGTAAGGATTTTTATTATTATTATTATTATTTCCCTTTGGGGGGCTTTTTCAGGGTCTAGACATGCTCAAAAAGTTATGAAACTTTGCAGGAAATTCAAGGTCTGCGGATATTTTAGTATTCTGGAGTAATTGGAATTGGGCGTGGCAAAATGGCTCTACAGCGCCCCCTGGAACCAGCCCCTAGGTTTCCACATAACGGATTTTCATAAAAATCTGGATATAGGTGTATCGTGACCAGTCATGAAAAAAAGTCTCATGGAGCATTATGAAAAACGCAACAGGAAGTCCGCCATTTTGCTTTTAGTGGCCATTTTGGCAATATCCCACATTTTTACTTTTACGTACTTGTCCCAGGGCTTTCATCAGATCAACTTCAAATTCAGATGAGTGTCATCACAACAAGATGGAGATAAAAAATGATTGAGGGATTTTTTTTTTATCACACCGTGTGACCGTGGCATGGCGTTAAAAATTGGTTACACGCCATCAAAACACGGGCATCTGTATCTCGGACATACATCTTCCAATCAAGTCCAAACTAGACATGTAAGACAATAGTCCCCGCCTGATGACATCTATGCATAAATGATGACTTAAAACCGCAGCGCCCCCTGGTGGCAACAGGAAATGTCTTGTTTTTTGCTTGTCTTACACTTGGATGAATTTCTCCTCATCCACTGACCTCAACCATGTCAAACTGTATCAAATGGGTCCCAAGACATTGACAATGAAGACATAAGATTACCGTAACTTTTCGTCAAACGCCATATGAATGGCGTGGCATTAAAGTTCATCAACTCGCCGTGAAACACGAAATTGCTGTAACTTCAGTGTTCATGATTCTATCTCTCTCAAACTACATGTGTGTAACAACAGCCCCCCCCTGAAGATATTCATATGGTTTTAAGAAATGGGCGTGGCAAAACAACTGACCAGCGCCCCCTATAGGGCAACCCCGGCACTACGATGGCCGACATTTATACAAATCTATCGGGACATGTGTCGTTTCATAACAAACAAAAAAATATCTTGGATAGGTATGCTTGACCAAACAGGGAGGCCGCCATTTTGGATTAAGTGGCCATTTTTTTTCCATATTCCACATTTTTACTTGATGCACTTGTCCCAGGGCTTTCATCAGATTAACTTCAAATTAAGATCAGTGCCATCACAACAAGATGGAGATAAAAAGTGATTAAGAGATTGACCTTTCGTCACACCGTGTGACCGTGGCGTGGCGTCTTGAGTTTGATTAAACGCCATCAAAACACAAGGTTCTGTATCTCGGACATACATTGTCCAATCGAGTCCAAACTAGACATGTAAGACAAGGGTGCCATCCTGATGACATCTACACAGAAATTATGACTTGAAATCACAGCGCCCCCTGGTGGCAACATGAAGTGACATGTTTTATACTTTGATGAACTGCTCCTGGCTGATTTACAATATACAGCTCAAATCAGCTCAGTCAAGTCATTAGATCATGGTCAGAATTGTGACGTTTCCTCAATCCGTGTAAACATTGATGTGCGGCGAAGGATTTTCCTTCGCCAAAGGACACGATGTTATCATAACTCCACTGTGCATCGTCCTATCACTACAAAACTTCTGTCACATGGTCAGAGTCCAAGCCTGAACAGCTCTATGTGTCAATATTTCCTCAGTGTCATAGCGCCACCTACTGATTCGCCAGGAAACAGGAAGTACTTTGTTAATCCACTCTGCATTATCCAACCGGCTCCAAACTACTGACCTATGATCACAATCCTGAATAGAACAGCTCCATATATGAATATTAGTTCAGGATCATAGCGCCACCTATTGATCAGTGTGAAAATTAAGTTGCGGAAACATTGTCCAATTGACACAAAATTGCTCACGCTACATCAGAGCGCCTACATGAACAGATATATATGTCTGTGCGTAATAATAGTGATGGCGCCACCTACTGGCAAACCTACTGCCGCAGAGCGCAAAACGCATGCAACGTGGAGAAGTGCATGCTCGATCGATGATGTGCGCTTGGTCATCGATCGCTCTCTCCACCGACCGCAACAGGCTTCAACGTGCGGGTGCTCGGGCCCGCAAGTGCTACAACGTAGCCCTAGTTATTATTATTTCCCTTTGGGGGGCTTTTTCAGGGTCTAGACATGCTCAAAAAGTTATGAAACTTTGCAGGAAATTCAAGGTCTGCGGATATTTTAGTATTCTGGAGTAATTGGAATTGGGCGTGGCAAAATGGCTCTACAGCGCCCCCTGGAACCAGCCCCTAGGTTTCCACATAACGGATTTTCATCAAAATCTGGATATAGGTGTATCGTGACCAGTCATGAAAAAAAGTCTCATGGAGCATTATGAAAAACGCAACAGGAAGTCCGCCATTTTGCTTTTAGTGGCCATTTTGGCAATATCCCACATTTTTACTTTTACGTACTTGTCCCAGGGCTTTCATCAGATCAACTTCAAATTCAGATGAGTGTCATCACAACAAGATGGAGATAAAAAATGATTGAGGGATTTTTTTTTTATCACACCGTGTGACCGTGGCATGGCGTTAAAAATTGGTTACACGCCATCAAAACACGGGCATCTGTATCTCGGACATACTTGTTCCAATCAAGTCCAAACTAGACATGTAAGACAATAGTCCCCGCCTGATGACATCTATGCATAAATGATGACTTAAAACCGCAGCGCCCCCTGGTGGCAACAGGAAATGTCTTGTTTTTTGCTTGTCTTACACTTGGATGAATTTCTCCTCATCCACTGACCTCAACCATGTCAAACTGTATCAAATGGGTCCCAAGACATTGACAATGAAGACATAAGATTAACGTGACTTTTCGTCAAACGCCATATGAATGGCGTGGCATTAAAGTTCATCAACTCGCCGTGAAACACGAAATTGCTGTAACTTCAGTGTTCATGATTCTATCTCTCTCAAACTACATGTGTGTAACAACAGCCCCCCCCTGAAGATATTCATATGGTTTTAAGAAATGGGCGTGGCAAAAAAACTGACCAGCGCCCCCTATAGGGCAACCCCGGCACTACGATGGCCGACATTTATACAAATCTATCGGGACATGTGTCGTTTCATAACAAACAAAAAAATATCTTGGATAGGTATGCTTGACCAAACAGGGAGGCCGCCATTTTGGATTAAGTGGCCATTTTTTTTCCATATTCCACATTTTTACTTGATGCACTTGTCCCAGGGCTTTCATCAGATTAACTTCAAATTAAGATCAGTGCCATCACAACAAGATGGAGATAAAAAGTGATTAAGAGATTGACCTTTCGTCACACCGTGTGACCGTGGCGTGGCGTCTTGAGTTTGATTAAACGCCATCAAAACACGAGGTTCTGTATCTCGGACATACATTGTCCAATCGAGTCCAAACTAGACATGTAAGACAAGGGTGCCATCCTGATGACATCTACACAGAAATTATGACTTGAAATTACAGCGCCCCCTGGTGGCTACAGGAAGTGACATGTTTTATACTTTGATGAACTGCTCCTGGCTGATTTACAATATACAGCTCAAATCAGATCAGTCAAGTCATTAGATCATGGTCAGAATTGTGACGTTTCCTCAAACCGTGTAAACATTGATGTGCGGCGAAGGATTTTCCTTCGCCAAAGGACACGATGTTATCATAACTCCACTGTGCATTGTCCTATCACTACAAAACTTCTGTCACATGGTCAGAGTCCAAGCCTGAACAGCTCTATGTGTCAATATTTCCTCAGTGTCATAGCGCCACCTACTGATTCGCCAGGAAACAGGAAGTACTTTGTTAATCCACTCTGCATTATCCAACCGGCTCCAAACTACTGACCTATGATCACAATACTGATCTGAACAGCTCCACATATAAATATTAGTTCAGGGTCATAGCGCCACCTACTGATCAGTGTGAAAATTAAGTTGTGTTAACATTGTCCAATTGACACAAAATTGCTCACGCTACATCAGAGCGCCTACATGAACAGATATATATGTCTGTGCGTAATAATAGTGATGGCGCCACCTACTGGCAAACCTACTGCCGCAGAGCGCAAAACGCATGCAACGTGGAGAAGTGCATGCTCGATCGATGATGTGCGCTTGGTCATCGATCGCTCTCTCCACCGACCGCAACAGGCTTCAACGTGCGGGTGCTCGGGCCCGCAAGTGCTACAACGTAGCCCTAGTTATTATTATTTCCCTTTGGGGGGCTTTTTCAGGGTCTAGACATGCTCAAAAAGTTATGAAACTTTGCAGGAAATTCAAGGTCTGCGGATATTTTAGTATTCTGGAGTAATTGGAATTGGGCGTGGCAAAATGGCTCTACAGCGCCCCCTGGAACCAGCCCCTAGGTTTCCACATAACGGATTTTCATCAAAATCTGGATATAGGTGTATCGTGACCAGTCATGAAAAAAAGTCTCATGGAGCATTATGAAAAACGCAACAGGAAGTCCGCCATTTTGCTTTTAGTGGCCATTTTGGCAATATCCCACATTTTTACTTTTACGTACTTGTCCCAGGGCTTTCATCAGATCAACTTCAAATTCAGATGAGTGTCATCACAACAAGATGAAGATAAAAAATGATTGAGGGATTTTTTTTTTATCACACCGTGTGACCGTGGCATGGCGTTAAAAATTGGTTACACGCCATCAAAACACGGGCATCTGTATCTCGGACATACATGTTCCAATCAAGTCCAAACTAGACATGTAAGACAATAGTCCCCGCCTGATGACATCTATGCATAAATGATGACTTAAAACCGCAGCGCCCCCTGGTGGCAACAGGAAATGTCTTGTTTTTTGCTTGTCTTACACTTGGATGAATTTCTCCTCATCCACTGACCTCAACCATGTCAAACTGTATCAAATGGGTCCCAAGACATTGACAATGAAGACATAAGATTACCGTGACTTTTCGTCAAACGCCATATGAATGGCGTGGCATTAAAGTTCATCAACTCGCCGTGAAACACGAAATTGCTGTAACTTCAGTGTTCATGATTCTATCTCTCTCAAACTACATGTGTGTAACAACAGCCCCCCCCTGAAGATATTCATATGGTTTTAAGAAATGGGCGTGGCAAAAAAACTGACCAGCGCCCCCTATAGGGCAACCCCGGCACTACGATGGCCGACATTTATACAAATCTATCGGGACATGTGTCGTTTCATAACAAACAAAAAAAAATCTTGGATAGGTATGCTTGACCAAACAGGGAGGCCGCCATTTTGGATTAAGTGGCCATTTTTTTTCCATATTCCACATTTTTACTTGATGCACTTGTCCCAGGGCTTTCATCAGATTAACTTCAAATTAAGATCAGTGCCATCACAACAAGATGGAGATAAAAAGTGATTAAGAGATTGACCTTTCGTCACACCGTGTGACCGTGGCGTGGCGTCTTGAGTTTGATTAAACGCCATCAAAACACGAGGTTCTGTATCTCGGACATACATTGTCCAATCGAGTCCAAACTAGACATGTAAGACAAGGGTGCCATCCTGATGACATCTACACAGAAATTATGACTTGAAATTACAGTGCCCCCTGGTGGCTACAGGAAGTGACATGTTTTATACTTTGATGAACTGCTCCTGGCTGATTTACAATATACAGCTCAAATCAGATCAGTCAAGTCATTAGATCATGGTCAGAATTGTGACGTTTCCTCAAACCGTGTAAACATTGATGTGCGGCGAAGGATTTTCCTTCGCCAAAGGACACGATGTTATCATAACTCCACTGTGCATTGTCCTATCACTACAAAACTTCTGTCACATGGTCAGAATCCAAGCCTGAACAGCTCTATGTGTCAATATTTCCTCAGTGTCATAGCGCCACCTACTGATTCACCAGGAAACAGGAAGTACTTTGTTAATCCACTCTGCATTATCCAACCGGCTCCAAACTACTGACCTATGATCACAATACTGATCTGAACAGCTCCACATATAAATATTAGTTCAGGGTCATAGCGCCACCTACTGATCAGTGTGAAAATTAATTTGTGTTAACATTGTCCAATTGACACAAAATTGCTCACGCTACATCAGAGCGCCTACATGAACAGATATATATGTCTGTGCGTAATAATAGTGATGGCGCCACCTACTGGCAAACTTACTGCCGCAGAGCGCAAAACGCATGCAACGTGGAGAAGTGCATGCTCGATCGATGATGTGCGCTTGGTCATCGATCGCTCTCTCCACCGACCGCAACAGGCTTCAACGTGCGGGTGCTCGGGCCCGCAAGTGCTACAACGTAGCCCTAGTTAGGGCCCGAGCACCGAATGGTGAGAGGCCCTATTGAATCTGTAAGGATTTTTATTATTATTATTATTATTATTATTATTATTATTATTATTATTTCCCTTTGGGGGGCTTTTTCAGGGTCTAGACATGCTCAAAAAGTTATGAAACTTTGCAGGAAATTCAAGGTCTGCGGATATTTTAGTATTCTGGAGTAATTGGAATTGGGCGTGGCAAAATGGCTCTACAGCGCCCCCTGGAACCAGCCCCTAGGTTTCCACATAACGGATTTTCATCAAAATCTGGATATAGGTGTATCGTGACCAGTCATGAAAAAAAGTCTCATGGAGCATTATGAAAAACGCAACAGGAAGTCCGCCATTTTGCTTTTAGTGGCCATTTTGGCAATATCCCACATTTTTACTTTTACGTACTTGTCCCAGGGCTTTCATCAGATCAACTTCAAATTCAGATGAGTGTCATCACAACAAGATGGAGATAAAAATTGATTGAGGGATTTTTTTTTTATCACACCGTGTGACCGTGGCATGGCGTTAAAAATTGGTTACACGCCATCAAAACACGGGCATCTGTATCCCGGACATACATGTTCCAATCAAGTCCAAACTAGACATGTAAGACAATAGTCCCCGCCTGATGACATCTATGCATAAATGATGACTTAAAACCGCAGCGCCCCCTGGTGGCAACAGGAAATGTCTTGTTTTTTGCTTGTCTTACACTTGGATGAATTTCTCCTCATCCACTGACCTCAACCATTTCAAACTGTATCAAATGGGTCCCAAGACATTGACAATGAAGACATAAGATTACCGTGACTTTTCGTCAAACGCCATATGAATGGCGTGGCATTAAAGTTCATCAACTCGCCGTGAAACACGAAATTGCTGTAACTTCAGTGTTCATGATTCTATCTCTCTCAAACTACATGTGTGTAACAACAGCCCCCCCCTGAAGATATTCATATGGTTTTAAGAAATGGGCGTGGCAAAAAAACTGACCAGCGCCCCCTATAGGGCAACCCCGGCACTACGATGGCCGACATTTATACAAATCTATCGGGACATGTGTCGTTTCATAACAAACAAAAAAATATCTTGGATAGGTATGCTTGACCAAACAGGGAGGCCGCCATTTTGGATTAAGTGGCCATTTTTTTTCCATATTCCACATTTTTACTTGATGCACTTGTCCCAGGGCTTTCATCAGATTAACTTCAAATTAAGATCAGTGCCATCACAACAAGATGGAGATAAAAAGTGATTAAGAGATTGACCTTTCGTCACACCGTGTGACCGTGGCGTGGCGTCTTGAGTTTGATTAAACGCCATCAAAACACGAGGTTCTGTATCTCGGACATACATTGTCCAATCGAGTCCAAACTAGACATGTAAGACAAGGGTGCCATCCTGATGACATCTACACAGAAATTATGACTTGAAATTACAGCGCCCCCTGGTGGCTACAGGAAGTGACATGTTTTATACTTTGATGAAGTGCTCCTGGCTGATTTACAATATACAGCTCAAATCAGATCAGTCAAGTCATTAGATCATGGTCCGAATTGTGACGTTTCCTCAAACCGTGTAAACATTGATGTGCGGCGAAGGATTTTCCTTCGCCAAAGGACACGATGTTATCATAACTCCACTGTGCATTGTCCTATCACTACAAAACTTCTGTCACATGGTCAGAGTCCAAGCCTGAACAGCTCTATGTGTCAATATTTCCTCAGTGTCATAGCGCCACCTACTGATTCGCCAGGAAACAGGAAGTACTTTGTTAATCCACTCTGCATTATCCAACCGGCTCCAAACTACTGACCTATGATCACAATCCTGAATAGAACAGCTCCACATATATGAATATTAGTTCAGGATCATAGCACCACCTATTGATCAGTGTGAAAATTAAGTTGCGGAAACATTGTCCAATTGACACAAAATTTCTCACGCTACATCACAGCGCCTACTTGAACAGATCTATATGTCTGTGCGTAATAATAGTGATGGCGCCACCTACTGGCAAACCTACTGCCGCAGAGCGCAAAACGCATGCAACGTGGAGAAGTGCATGCTCGATCGATGATGTGCGCTTGGTCATCGATCGCTCTCTCCACCGACCGCAACAGGCTTCAACGTGCGGGTGCTCGGGCCCGCAAGTGCTACAACGTAGCCCTAGTTATTATTAGGGCCCGAGCACCGAAATCGGTGAGAGGACCTATTGAAATTGAAAAGATTATTATTAGGGCCCGAGCACCGAAATCGGTGGGAGGCCCTATTGAAATTGAAATGATTATTATTATTATTAGGGCCCGAGCACCGAATGGTGAGAGGCCCTATTGAATCTGTAAGGATTTTTATTAGGGCCCGAGCACCGAATGGTGAGAGGCCCTATTGAATCTGTAAGGATTTTTATTATTATTATTATTATTATTATTATTATTATTATTATTATTATTATTATTATTATTTCCCTTTGGGGGGCTTTTTCAGGGTCTAGACATGCTCAAAAAGTTATGAAACTTTGCAGGAAATTCAAGGTCTGCGGATATTTTAGTATTCTGGAGTAATTGGAATTGGGCGTGGCAAAATGGCTCTACAGCGCCCCCTGGAACCAGCCCCTAGGTTTCCACATAACGGATTTTCATCAAAATCTGGATATAGGTGTATCGTGACCAGTCATGAAAAAAAGTCTCATGGAGCATTATGAAAAACGCAACAGGAAGTCCGCCATTTTGCTTTTAGTGGCCATTTTGGCAATATCCCACATTTTTACTTTTACGTACTTGTCCCAGGGCTTTCATCAGATCAACTTCAAATTCAGATGAGTGTCATCACAACAAGATGGAGATAAAAAGTGATTGAGGGATTTTTTTTTTATCACACCGTGTGACCGTGGCATGGCGTTAAAAATTGGTTACACGCCATCAAAACACGGGCATCTGTATCTCGGACATACATGTTCCAATCAAGTCCAAACTAGACATGTAAGACAATAGTCCCCGCCTGATGACATCTATGCATAAATGATGACTTAAAACCGCAGCGCCCCCTGGTGGCATGAGGAAATGTCTTGTTTTTTGCTTGTCTTACACTTGGATGAATTTCTCCTCATCCACTGACCTCAACCACGTCAAACTGTATCAAATGGGTCCCAAGACATTGACAATGAAGACATAAGATTACCGTGACTTTTCGTCAAACGCCATATGAATGGCGTGGCCTTAAAGTTCATCAACTCGCCGTGAAACACGAAATTGCTGTAACTTCAGTGTTCATGATTCTATCTCTCTCAAACTACATGTGTGTAACAACAGCCCCCCCCTGAAGATATTCATATGGTTTTAAGAAATGGGCGTGGCAAAAAAACTGACCAGTGCCCCCTATAGGGCAACCCCGGCACTACGATGGCCGACATTTATACAAATCTATCGGGACATGTGTCGTTTCATAACAAACAAAAAAATATCTTGGATAGGTATGCTTGACCAAACAGGGAGGCCGCCATTTTGGATTAAGTGGCCATTTTTTTTCCATATTCCACATTTTTACTTGATGCACTTGTCCCAGGGCTTTCATCAGATTAACTTCAAATTAAGATCAGTGCCATCACAACAAGATGGAGATAAAAAGTGATTAAGAGATTGACCTTTCGTCACACCGTGTGACCGTGGCGTGGCGTCTTGAGTTTGATTAAACGCCATCAAAACACGAGGTTCTGTATCTCGGACATACATTGTCCAATCGAGTCCAAACTAGACATGTAAGACAAGGGTGCCATCCTGATGACATCTACACAGAAATTATGACTTGAAATTACAGCGCCCCCTGGTGGCTACAGGAAGTGACATGTTTTATACTTTGATGAACTGCTCCTGGCTGATTTACAATATACAGCTCAAATCAGATCAGTCAAGTCATTAGATCATGGTCAGAATTGTGACGTTTCCTCAAACCGTGTAAACATTGATGTGCGGCGAAGGATTTTCCTTCGCCAAAGGACACGATGTTATCATAACTCCACTGTGCATTGTCCTATCACTACAAAACTTCTGTCACATGGTCAGAGTCCAAGCCTGAACAGCTCTATGTGTCAATATTTCCTCAGTGTCATAGCGCCACCTACTGATTCGCCAGGAAACAGGAAGTACTTTGTTAATCCACTCTGCATTATCCAACCGGCTCCAAACTACTGACCTATGATCACAATCCTGAATAGAACAGCTCCATATATGAATATTAGTTCAGGGTCATAGCGCCACCTACTGATCAGTGTGAAAATTAAGTTGTGTTAACAATGTCCAATTGACACAAAATTGCTCACGCTACATCAGAGCGCCTACATGAACAGATATATATGTCTGTGCGTAATAATAGTGATGGCGCCACCTACTGGCAAACCTACTGCCGCAGAGCGCAAAACGCATGCAACGTGGAGAAGTGCATGCTCGATCGATGATGTGCGCTTGGTCATCGATCGCTCTCTCCACCGACCGCAACAGGCTTCAACGTGCGGGTGCTCGGGCCCGCAAGTGCTACAACGTAGCCCTAGTTATTATTATTATTATTATTATTATTATTATTTCCCTTTGGGGGGCTTTTTCAGGGTCTAGACATGCTCAAAAAGTTATGAAACTTTGCAGGAAATTCAAGGTCTGCGGATATTTTATTATTCTGGAGTAATTGGAATTGGGCGTGGCAAAATGGCTCTACAGCGCCCCCTGGAACCAGCCCCTAGGTTTCCACATAACGGATTTTCATCAAAATCTGGATATAGGTGTATCGTGACCAGTCATGAAAAAAAGTCTCATGGAGCATTATGAAAAACGCAACAGGAAGTCCGCCATTTTGCTTTTAGTGGCCATTTTGGCAATATCCCACATTTTTACTTTTACGTACTTGTCCCAGGGCTTTCATCAGATCAACTTCAAATTCAGATGAGTGTCATCACAACAAGATGGAGATAAAAAATGATTGAGGGATTTTTTTTTTATCACACCGTGTGACCGTGGCATGGCGTTAAAAATTGGTTTCACGCCATCAAAACACGGGCATCTGTATCTCGGACATACATGTTCCAATCAAGTCCAAACTAGACATGTAAGACAATAGTCCCCGCCTGATGACATCTATGCATAAATGATGACTTAAAACCGCAGCGCCCCCTGGTGGCAACAGGAAATGTCTTGTTTTTTGCTTGTCTTACACTTGGATGAATTTCTCCTCATCCACTGACCTCAACCATGTCAAACTGTATCAAATGGGTCCCAAGACATTGACAATGAAGACATAAGATTACCGTGACTTTTCGTCAAACGCCATATGAATGGCGTGGCATTAAAGTTCATCAACTCGCCGTGAAACACGAAATTGCTGTAACTTCAGTGTTCATGATTCTATCTCTCTCAAACTACATGTGTGTAACAACAGCCCCCCCCTGAAGATATTCATATGGTTTTAAGAAATGGGCGTGGCAAAAAAACTGACCAGCGCCCCCTATAGGGCAACCCCGGCACTACGATGGCCGACATTTATACAAATCTATCGGGACATGTGTCGTTTCATAACAAACAAAAAAATATCTTGGATAGGTATGCTTGACCAAACAGGGAGGCCGCCATTTTGGATTAAGTGGCCATTTTTTTTCCATATTCCACATTTTTACTTGATGCACTTGTCCCAGGGCTTTCATCAGATTAACTTCAAATTAAGATCAGTGCCATCACAACAAGATGGAGATAACAAGTGATTAAGAGATTGACCTTTCGTCACACCGTGTGACCGTGGCGTGGCGTCTTGAGTTTGATTAAACGCCATCAAAACACGAGGTTCTGTATCTCGGACATACATTGTCCAATCGAGTCCAAACTAGACATGTAAGACAAGGGTGCCATCCTGATGACATCTACACAGAAATTTTGACTTGAAATTACAGCGCCCCCTGGTGGCTACAGGAAGTGACATGTTTTATACTTTGATGAACTGCTCCTGGCTGATTTACAATATACAGCTCAAATCAGATCAGTCAAGTCATTAGATCATGGTCAGAATTGTGACGTTTCCTCAAACCGTGTAAACATTGATGTGCGGCGAAGGATCTTCCTTCGCCAAAGGACACGATGTTATCATAACTCCACTGTGCATTGTCCTATCACTACAAAACTTCTGTCACATGGTCAGAGTCCAAGCCTGAACAGCTCTATGTGTCAATACTTCCTCAGTGTCATAGCGCCACCTACTGATTCGCCAGGAAACAGGAAGTACTTTGTTAATCCACTCTGCATTATCCAACCGGCTCCAAACTACTGACCTATGATCACAATACTGATCTGAACAGCTCCACATATAAATATTAGTAAAGGGTCATAGCGCCACCTACTGATCAGTGTGAAAATTAAGTTGTGTTAACATTGTCCAATTGACACAAAATTGCTCACGCTACATCAGAGCGCCTACATGAACAGATATATATGTCTGTGCGTAATAATAGTGATGGCGCCACCTACTGGCAAACCTACTGCCGCAGAGCGCAAAACGCATGCAACGTGGAGAAGTGCATGCTCGATCGATGATGTGCGCTTGGTCATCGATCGCTCTCTCCACCGACCGCAACAGGCTTCAACGTGCGGGTGCTCGGGCCCGCAAGTGCTACAACGTAGCCCTAGTTAGGGCCCGAGCACCGAATGGTGAGAGGCCCTATTGAATCTGTAAGGATTTTTATTAGGGCCCGAGCACCGAATGGTGAGAGGCCCTATTGAATCTGTAAGGATTTTTATTATTATTAGGGCCCGAGCACCGAATGGTGAGAGGCCCTATTGAATCTGTAAGGATTTTTATTAGGGCCCGAGCACCGAAATCGGTGAGAGGACCTATTGAAATTGAAAAGATTATTAGGGCCCGAGCACCGAATGGTGAGAGGCCCTATTGAATCTGTAAGGATTTTTATTAGGGCCCGAGCACCGAAATCGGTGAGAGGACCTATTGAAATTGAAAAGATTATTAGGGCCCGAGCACCGAATGGTGAGAGGCCCTATTGAATCTGTAAGGATTTTTATTATTATTATTATTATTATTATTATTATTATTATTATTTCCCTTTGGGGGGCTTTTTCAGGGTCTAGACATGCTCAAAAAGTTATGAAACTTTGCAGGAAATTCAAGGTCTGCGGATATTTTAGTATTCTGGAGTAATTGGAATTGGGCGTGGCAAAATGGCTCTACAGCGCCCCCTGGAACCAGCCCCTAGGTTTCCACATAACGGATTTTCATCAAAATCTGGATATAGGTGTATCGTGACCAGTCATGAAAAAAAGTCTCATGGAGCATTATGAAAAACGCAACAGGAAGTCCGCCATTTTGCTTTTAGTGGCCATTTTGGCAATATCCCACATTTTTACTTTTACGTACTTGTCCCAGGGCTTTCATCAGATCAACTTCAAATTCAGATGAGTGTCATCACAACAAGATGGAGATAAAAAATGATTGAGGGATTTTTTTTTTATCACACCGTGTGACCGTGGCATGGCGTTAAAAATTGGTTACACGCCATCAAAACACGGGCATCTGTATCTCGGACATACATGTTCCAATCAAGTCCAAACTAGACATGTAAGACAATAGTCCCCGCCTGATGACATCTATGCATAAATGATGACTTAAAACCGCAGCGCCCCCTGGTGGCAACAGGAAATGTCTTGTTTTTTGCTTGTCTTACACTTGGATGAATTTCTCCTCATCCACTGACCTCAACCATGTCAAACTGTATCAAATGGGTCCCAAGACATTGACAATGAAGACATAAGATTACCGTGACTTTTCGTCAAACGCCATATGAATGGCGTGGCATTAAAGTTCATCAACTCGCCGTGAAACACGAAATTGCTGTAACTTCAGTGTTCATGATTCTATCTCTCTCAAACTACATGTGTGTAACAACAGCCCCCCCCTGAAGATATTCATATGGTTTTAAGAAATGGGCGTGGCAAAAAAACTGACCAGCGCCCCCTATAGGGCAACCCCGGCACTACGATGGCCGACATTTATACAAATCTATCGGGACATGTGTCGTTTCATAACAAACAAAAAAATATCTTGGATAGGTATGCTTGACCAAACAGGGAGGCCGCCATTTTGGATTAAGTGGCCATTTTTTTCCCATATTCCACATTTTTACTTGATGCACTTGTCCCAGGGCTTTCATCAGATTAACTTCAAATTAAGATCAGTGCCATCACAACAAGATGGAGATAAAAAGTGATTAAGAGATTGACCTTTCGTCACACCGTGTGACCGTGGCGTGGCATCTTGAGTTTGATTAAACGCCATCAAAACACGAGGTTCTGTATCTCGGACATACATTGTCCAATCGAGTCCAAACTAGACATGTAAGACAAGGGTGCCATCCTGATGACATCTACACAGAAATTATGACTTGAAATTACAGCGCCCCCTGGTGGCTACAGGAAGTGACATGTTTTATACTTTGATGAACTGCTCCTGGCTGATTTACAATATACAGCTCAAATCAGATCAGTCAAGTCATTAGATCATGGTCAGAATTGTGACGTTTCCTCAAACCGTGTAAACATTGATGTGCGGCGAAGGATTTTCCTTCGCCAAAGGACACAATGTTATCATAACTCCACTGTGCATTGTCCTATCACTACAAAACTTCTGTCACATGGTCAGAGTCCAAGCCTGAACAGCTCTATGTGTCAATATTTCCTCAGTGTCATAGCGCCACCTACTGATTCGCCATGAAACAGGAAGTACTTTGTTAATCCACTCTGCATTATCCAACCAGCTCCAAACTACTGACCTATGACCACAATACTGATCTGAACAGTTCCACATATAAATATTAGTTCAGGGTCATAGCGCCACCTACTGATCAGTGTGAAAATTAAGTTGTGTTAACATTGTCCAATTGACACAAAATTGCTCACGCTACATCAGAGCGCCTACATGAACAGATATATATGTCTGTGCGTAATAATAGTGATGGCGCCACCTACTGGCAAACCTACTGCCGCAGAGCGCAAAACGCATGCAACGTGGAGAAGTGCATGCTCGATCGATGATGTGCGCTTGGTCATCGATCGCTCTCTCCACCGACCGCAACAGGCTTCAACGTGCGGGTGCTCGGGCCCGCAAGTGCTACAACGTAGCCCTAGTTATTATTATTTCCCTTTGGGGGGCTTTTTCAGGGTCTAGACATGCTCAAAAAGTTATGAAACTTTGCAGGAAATTCAAGGTCTGCGGATATTTTAGTATTCTGGAGTAATTGGAATTGGGCGTGGCAAAATGGCTCTACAGCGCCCCCTGGAACCAGCCCCTAGGTTTCCACATAACGGATTTTCATCAAAATCTGGATATAGGTGTATCGTGACCAGTCATGAAAAAAAGTCTCATGGAGCATTATGAAAAACGCAACAGGAAGTCCGCCATTTTGCTTTTAGTGGCCATTTTGGCAATATCCCACATTTTTACTTTTACGTACTTGTCCCAGGGCTTTCATCAGATCAACTTCAAATTCAGATGAGTGTCATCACAACAAGATGGAGATAAAAAATGATTGAGGGATTTTTTTTTTATCACACCGTGTGACCGTGGCATGGCGTTAAAAATTGGTTACACGCCATCAAAACACGGGCATCTGTATCTCGGACATACTTGTTCCAATCAAGTCCAAACTAGACATGTAAGACAATAGTCCCCGCCTGATGACATCTATGCATAAATGATGACTTAAAACCGCAGCGCCCCCTGGTGGCAACAGGAAATGTCTTGTTTTTTGCTTGTCTTACACTTGGATGAATTTCTCCTCATCCACTGACCTCAACCATGTCAAACTGTATCAAATGGGTCCCAAGACATTGACAATGAAGACATAAGATTAACGTGACTTTTCGTCAAACGCCATATGAATGGCGTGGCATTAAAGTTCATCAACTCGCCGTGAAACACGAAATTGCTGTAACTTCAGTGTTCATGATTCTATCTCTCTCAAACTACATGTGTGTAACAACAGCCCCCCCCTGAAGATATTCATATGGTTTTAAGAAATGGGCGTGGCAAAAAAACTGACCAGCGCCCCCTATAGGGCAACCCCGGCACTACGATGGCCGACATTTATACAAATCTATCGGGACATGTGTCGTTTCATAACAAACAAAAAAATATCTTGGATAGGTATGCTTGACCAAACAGGGAGGCCGCCATTTTGGATTAAGTGGCCATTTTTTTTCCATATTCCACATTTTTACTTGATGCACTTGTCCCAGGGCTTTCATCAGATTAACTTCAAATTAAGATCAGTGCCATCACAACAAGATGGAGATAAAAAGTGATTAAGAGATTGACCTTTCGTCACACCGTGTGACCGTGGCGTGGCGTCTTGAGTTTGATTAAACGCCATCAAAACACGAGGTTCTGTATCTCGGACATACATTGTCCAATCGAGTCCAAACTAGACATGTAAGACAAGGGTGCCATCCTGATGACATCTACACAGAAATTATGACTTGAAATTACAGCGCCCCCTGGTGGCTACAGGAAGTGACATGTTTTATACTTTGATGAACTGCTCCTGGCTGATTTACAATATACAGCTCAAATCAGATCAGTCAAGTCATTAGATCATGGTCAGAATTGTGACGTTTCCTCAAACCGTGTAAACATTGATGTGCGGCGAAGGATTTTCCTTCGCCAAAGGACACGATGTTATCATAACTCCACTGTGCATTGTCCTATCACTACAAAACTTCTGTCACATGGTCAGAGTCCAAGCCTGAACAGCTCTATGTGTCAATATTTCCTCAGTGTCATAGCGCCACCTACTGATTCGCCAGGAAACAGGAAGTACTTTGTTAATCCACTCTGCATTATCCAACCGGCTCCAAACTACTGACCTATGATCACAATACTGATCTGAACAGCTCCACATATAAATATTAGTTCAGGGTCATAGCGCCACCTACTGATCAGTGTGAAAATTAAGTTGTGTTAACATTGTCCAATTGACACAAAATTGCTCACGCTACATCAGAGCGCCTACATGAACAGATATATATGTCTGTGCGTAATAATAGTGATGGCGCCACCTACTGGCAAACCTACTGCCGCAGAGCGCAAAACGCATGCAACGTGGAGAAGTGCATGCTCGATCGATGATGTGCGCTTGGTCATCGATCGCTCTCTCCACCGACCGCAACAGGCTTCAACGTGCGGGTGCTCGGGCCCGCAAGTGCTACAACGTAGCCCTAGTTATTATTATTTCCCTTTGGGGGGCTTTTTCAGGGTCTAGACATGCTCAAAAAGTTATGAAACTTTGCAGGAAATTCAAGGTCTGCGGATATTTTAGTATTCTGGAGTAATTGGAATTGGGCGTGGCAAAATGGCTCTACAGCGCCCCCTGGAACCAGCCCCTAGGTTTCCACATAACGGATTTTCATCAAAATCTGGATATAGGTGTATCGTGACCAGTCATGAAAAAAAGTCTCATGGAGCATTATGAAAAACGCAACAGGAAGTCCGCCATTTTGCTTTTAGTGGCCATTTTGGCAATATCCCACATTTTTACTTTTACGTACTTGTCCCAGGGCTTTCATCAGATCAACTTCAAATTCAGATGAGTGTCATCACAACAAGATGAAGATAAAAAATGATTGAGGGATTTTTTTTTTATCACACCGTGTGACCGTGGCATGGCGTTAAAAATTGGTTACACGCCATCAAAACACGGGCATCTGTATCTCGGACATACATGTTCCAATCAAGTCCAAACTAGACATGTAAGACAATAGTCCCCGCCTGATGACATCTATGCATAAATGATGACTTAAAACCGCAGCGCCCCCTGGTGGCAACAGGAAATGTCTTGTTTTTTGCTTGTCTTACACTTGGATGAATTTCTCCTCATCCACTGACCTCAACCATGTCAAACTGTATCAAATGGGTCCCAAGACATTGACAATGAAGACATAAGATTACCGTGACTTTTCGTCAAACGCCATATGAATGGCGTGGCATTAAAGTTCATCAACTCGCCGTGAAACACGAAATTGCTGTAACTTCAGTGTTCATGATTCTATCTCTCTCAAACTACATGTGTGTAACAACAGCCCCCCCCTGAAGATATTCATATGGTTTTAAGAAATGGGCGTGGCAAAAAAACTGACCAGCGCCCCCTATAGGGCAACCCCGGCACTACGATGGCCGACATTTATACAAATCTATCGGGACATGTGTCGTTTCATAACAAACAAAAAAAAATCTTGGATAGGTATGCTTGACCAAACAGGGAGGCCGCCATTTTGGATTAAGTGGCCATTTTTTTTCCATATTCCACATTTTTACTTGATGCACTTGTCCCAGGGCTTTCATCAGATTAACTTCAAATTAAGATCAGTGCCATCACAACAAGATGGAGATAAAAAGTGATTAAGAGATTGACCTTTCGTCACACCGTGTGACCGTGGCGTGGCGTCTTGAGTTTGATTAAACGCCATCAAAACACGAGGTTCTGTATCTCGGACATACATTGTCCAATCGAGTCCAAACTAGACATGTAAGACAAGGGTGCCATCCTGATGACATCTACACAGAAATTATGACTTGAAATTACAGTGCCCCCTGGTGGCTACAGGAAGTGACATGTTTTATACTTTGATGAACTGCTCCTGGCTGATTTACAATATACAGCTCAAATCAGATCAGTCAAGTCATTAGATCATGGTCAGAATTGTGACGTTTCCTCAAACCGTGTAAACATTGATGTGCGGCGAAGGATTTTCCTTCGCCAAAGGACACGATGTTATCATAACTCCACTGTGCATTGTCCTATCACTACAAAACTTCTGTCACATGGTCAGAATCCAAGCCTGAACAGCTCTATGTGTCAATATTTCCTCAGTGTCATAGCGCCACCTACTGATTCACCAGGAAACAGGAAGTACTTTGTTAATCCACTCTGCATTATCCAACCGGCTCCAAACTACTGACCTATGATCACAATACTGATCTGAACAGCTCCACATATAAATATTAGTTCAGGGTCATAGCGCCACCTACTGATCAGTGTGAAAATTAATTTGTGTTAACATTGTCCAATTGACACAAAATTGCTCACGCTACATCAGAGCGCCTACATGAACAGATATATATGTCTGTGCGTAATAATAGTGATGGCGCCACCTACTGGCAAACTTACTGCCGCAGAGCGCAAAACGCATGCAACGTGGAGAAGTGCATGCTCGATCGATGATGTGCGCTTGGTCATCGATCGCTCTCTCCACCGACCGCAACAGGCTTCAACGTGCGGGTGCTCGGGCCCGCAAGTGCTACAACGTAGCCCTAGTTAGGGCCCGAGCACCGAATGGTGAGAGGCCCTATTGAATCTGTAAGGATTTTTATTATTATTATTATTATTATTAGGGCCCGAGCACCGAATGGTGAGAGGCCCTATTGAATCTGTAAGGATTTTTATTATTATTATTATTATTATTATTATTATTATTATTATTTCCCTTTGGGGGGCTTTTTCAGGGTCTAGACATGCTCAAAAAGTTATGAAACTTTGCAGGAAATTCAAGGTCTGCGGATATTTTAGTATTCTGGAGTAATTGGAATTGAGCGTGGCAAAATGGCTCTACAGCGCCCCCTGGAACCAGCCCCTAGGTTTCCACATAACGGATTTTCATCAAAATCTGGATATAGGTGTATCGTGACCAGTCATGAAAAAAAGTCTCATGGAGCATTATGAAAAACGCAACAGGAAGTCCGCCATTTTGCTTTTAGTGGCCATTTTGGCAATATCCCACATTTTTACTTTTACGTACTTGTCCCAGGGCTTTCATCAGATCAACTTCAAATTCAGATGAGTGTCATCACAACAAGATGGAGATAAAAAATGATTGAGGGATTTTTTTTTTATCACACCGTGTGACCGTGGCATGGCGTTAAAAATTGGTTACACGCCATCAAAACACGGGCATCTGTATCTCGGACATACATGTTCCAATCAAGTCCAAACTAGACATGTAAGACAATAGTCCCCGCCTGATGACATCTATGCATAAATGATGACTTAAAACCGCAGCGCCCCCTGGTGGCAACAGGAAATGTCTTGTTTTTTGCTTGTCTTACACTTGGATGAATTTCTCCTCATCCACTGACCTCAACCATGTCAAACTGTATCAAATGGGTCCCAAGACATTGACAATGAAGACATAAGATTACCGTGACTTTTCGTCAAACGCCATATGAATGGCGTGGCATTAAAGTTCATCAACTCGCCGTGAAACACAAAATTGCTGTAACTTCAGTGTTCATGATTCTATCTCTCTCAAACTACATGTGTGTAACAACAGCCCCCCCCTGAAGATATTCATATGGTTTTAAGAAATGGGCGTGGCAAAAAAACTGACCAGCGCCCCCTATAGGGCAACCCCGGCACTACGATGGCCGACATTTATACAAATCTATCGGGACATGTGTCGTTTCATAACAAACAAAAAAATATCTTGGATAGGTATGCTTGACCAAACAGGGAGGCCGCCATTTTGGATTAAGTGGCCATTTTTTTTCCATATTCCACATTTTTACTTGATGCACTTGTCCCAGGGCTTTCATCAGATTAACTTCAAATTAAGATCAGTGCCATCACAACAAGATGGAGATAAAAAGTGATTAAGAGATTGACCTTTCGTCACACCGTGTGACCGTGGCGTGGCGTCTTGAGTTTGATTAAACGCCATCAAAACACGAGGTTCTGTATCTCGGACATACATTGTCCAATCGAGTCCAAACTAGACATGTAAGACAAGGGTGCCATCCTGATGACATCTACACAGAAATTATGACTTGAAATTACAGCGCCCCCTGGTGGCTACAGGAAGTGACATGTTTTATACTTTGATGAACTGCTCCTGGCTGATTTACAATATACAGCTCAAATCAGATCAGTCAAGTCATTAGATCATGGTCAGAATTGTGACATTTCCTCAAACCATGTAAACATTGATGTTTGGCGAAGGATCATCCTTCGCCAAAGGACACGATGTTTTCATAATTACACTGTGCATTGTCCTATCACTACCAAACTTCTGTCACATGATAAGAGTACAAGCCTGAACAGCTCTATGTGTCAATATTTCCTCAGTGTCATAGCGCCACCTACTGATTCACCAGGAAACAGGAAGTACTTTGTTAATCCACTCTGCATTATCCAACAGGCTCTAAACTACTGACCTATGATCACAATACTGATCTGAACAGCTCCACATATAAATATTAGTTCAGGGTCATAGCGCCACCTACTGATCAGTGTGAAAATTAAGTTGCGGAAACATTGTCCAATTGACACAAAATTACTCACGCTACATCAGAGCGCCTACATGAACAGATATATATGTCTGTGCGTAATAATAGTGATGGCGCCACCTACTGGCAAACCTACTGCCGCAGAGCGCAAAACGCATGCAACGTGGAGAAGTGCATGCTCGATCGATGATGTGCGCTTGGTCATCGATCGCTCTCTCCACCGACCGCAACAGGCTTCAACGTGCGGGTGCTCGTTATTATTAGGGCCCGAGCACCGAATGGTGAGAGGCCCTATTGAATCTGTAAGGATTTTTATTATTATTATTATTATTATTATTATTATTATTATTATTATTATTATTATTATTTCCCTTTGGGGGGCTTTTTCAGGGTCTAGACATGCTCAAAAAGTTATGAAACTTTGCAGGAAATTCAAGGTCTGCGGATATTTTAGTATTCTGGAGTAATTGGAATTGGGCGTGGCAAAATGGCTCTACAGCGCCCCCTGGAACCAGCCCCTAGGTTTCCACATAACGGATTTTCATCAAAATCTGGATATAGGTGTATCGTGACCAGTCATGAAAAAAAGTCTCATGGAGCATTGTGAAAAAAGCAACAGGAAGTCCGCCATTTTGCTTTTAGTGGCCATTTTGGCAATATCCCACATTTTTACTTTAACGTACTTGTCCCAGGGCTTTCATCAGATCAACTTCACATTCAGATGAGTGTCATCACAACAAGATGGAGATAAAAAATGATTGAGGGATTTTTTTTTTATCACACCGTGTGACCGTGGCATGGCGTTAAAAATTGGTTACACGCCATCAAAACACGGGCATCTGTATCTCGGACATACATGTTCCAATCAAGTCCAAACTAGACATGTAAGACAATAGTCCCCGCCTGATGACATCTATGCATAAATGATGACTTAAAACCGCATCGCCCCCTGGTGGCAACAGGAAATGTCTTGTTTTTTGCTTGTCTTACACTTGGATGAATTTCTCCTCATCCACTGACCTCAACCATGTCAAACTGTATCAAATGGGTCCCAAGACATTGACAATGAAGACATAAGATTACCGTGACTTTTCGTCAAACGCCATATGAATGGCGTGGCATTAAAGTTCATCAACTCGCCGTGAAACACGAAATTGCTGTAACTTCAGTGTTCATGATTCTATCTCTCTCAAACTACATGTGTGTAACAACAGCCCCCCCCTGAAGATATTCATATGGTTTTAAGAAATGGGCGTGGCAAAAAAACTGACCAGCGCCCCCTATAGGGCAACCCCGGCACTACGATGGCCGACATTTATACAAATCTATCGGGACATGTGTCGTTTCATAACAAACAAAAAAATATCTTGGATAGGTATGCTTGACCAAACAGGGAGGCCGCCATTTTGGATTAAGTGGCCATTTTTTTTCCATATTCCACATTTTTACTTGATGCACTTGTCCCAGGGCTTTCATCAGATTAACTTCAAATTAAGATCAGTGCCATCACAACAAGATGGAGATAAAAAGTGATTAAGAGATTGACCTTTCGTCACACCGTGTGACCGTGGCGTGGCGTCTTGAGTTTGATTAAACGCCATCAAAACACGAGGTTCAGTATCTCGGACATACATTGTCCAATCGAGTCCAAACTAGAAATGTAAGACAAGGGTGCCATCCTGATGACATCTACACAGAAATTATGACTTGAAATCACAGCGCCCCCTGGTGGCAACATGAAGTGACATGTTTTATACTTTGATGAACTGCTCCTGGCTGATTTACAATATACAGCTCAAATCAGCTCAGTCAAGTCATTAGATCATGGTCAGAATTGTGACGTTTCCTCAAACCGTGTAAACATTGATGTGCGGCGAAGGATTTTCCTTCGCCAAAGGACACAATGTTATCATAACTCCACTGTGCATTGTCCTATCACTACAAAACTTCTGTCACATGGTCAGAGTACAAGCCTGAACAGCTCTATGTGTCAATATTTCCTCAGTGTCATAGCGCCACCTACTGATTCGCCAGGAAACAGGAAGTACTTTGTTAATCCACTCTGCATTATCCAACCGGCTCCAAACTACTGACCTATGATCACAATACTGATCTGAACAGCTCCACATATAAATATTAGTTCAGGGTCATAGCGCCACCTACTGATCAGTGTGAAAATTAAGTTGTGTTAACATTGTCCAATTGACACAAAATTGCTCACGCTACATCAGAGCGCCTACATGAACAGATATATATGTCTGTGCGTAATAATAGTGATGGCGCCACCTACTGGCAAACCTACTGCCGCAGAGCGCAAAACGCATGCAACGTGGAGAAGTGCATGCTCGATCGATGATGTGCGCTTGGTCATCGATCGCTCTCTCCACCGACCGCAACAGGCTTCAACGTGCGGGTGCTCGGGCCCGCAAGTGCTACAACGTAGCCCTAGTTATTATTATTATTATTATTATTTCCCTTTGGGGGGCTTTTTCAGGGTCTAGACATGCTCAAAAAGTTATGAAACTTTGCAGGAAATTCAAGGTCTGCGGATATTTTAGTATTCTGGAGTAATTGGAATTGGGCGTGGCAAAATGGCTCTACAGCGCCCCCTGGAACCAGCCCCTAGGTTTCCACATAACGGATTTTCATCAAAATCTGGATATAGGTGTATCGTGACCAGTCATGAAAAAAAGTCTCATGGAGCATTATGAAAAACGCAACAGGAAGTCCGCCATTTTGCTTTTAGTGGCCATTTTGGCAATATCCCACATTTTTACTTTTACGTACTTGTCCCAGGGCTTTCATCAGATCAACTTCAAATTCAGATGAGTGTCATCACAACAAGATGGAGATAAAAAATGATTGAGGGATTTTTTTTTTATCACACCGTGTGACCGTGGCATGGCGTTAAAAATTGGTTACACGCCATCAAAACACGGGCATCTGTATCCCGGACATACATGTTCCAATCAAGTCCAAACTAGACATGTAAGACAATAGTCCCCGCCTGATGACATCTATGCATAAATGATGACTTAAAACCGCAGCGCCCCCTGGTGGCAACAGGAAATGTCTTGTTTTTTGCTTGTCTTACACTTGGATGAATTTCTCCTCATCCACTGACCTCAACCATGTCAAACTGTATCAAATGGGTCCCAAGACATTGACAATGAAGACATAAGATTACCGTGACTTTTCGTCAAACGCCATATGAATGGCGTGGCATTAAAGTTCATCAACTCGCCGTGAAACACGAAATTGCTGTAACTTCAGTGTTCATGATTCTATCTCTCTCAAACTACATGTGTGTAACAACAGCCCCCCCCTGAAGATATTCATATGGTTTTAAGAAATGGGCGTGGCAAAAAAACTGACCAGCGCCCCCTATAGGGCAACCCCGGCACTACGATGGCCGACATTTATACAAATCTATCGGGACATGTGTCGTTTCATAACAAACAAAAAAATATCTTGGATAGGTATGCTTGACCAAACAGGGAGGCCGCCATTTTGGATTAAGTGGCCATTTTTTTTCCATATTCCACATTTTTACTTGATGCACTTGTCCCAGGGCTTTCATCAGATTAACTTCAAATTAAGATCAGTGCCATCACAACAAGATGGAGATAAAAAGTGATTAAGAGATTGACCTTTCGTCACACCGTGTGACCGTGGCGTGGCGTCTTGAGTTTGATTAAACGCCATCAAAACACGAGGTTCTGTATCTCGGACATACATTGTCCAATCGAGTCCAAACTAGACATGTAAGACAAGGGTGCCATCCTGATGACATCTACACAGAAATTATGACTTGAAATTACAGCGCCCCCTGGTGGCTACAGGAAGTGACATGTTTTATACTTTGATGAAGTGCTCCTGGCTGATTTACAATATACAGCTCAAATCAGATCAGTCAAGTCATTAGATCATGGTCCGAATTGTGACGTTTCCTCAAACCGTGTAAACATTGATGTGCGGCGAAGGATTTTCCTTCGCCAAAGGACACGATGTTATCATAACTCCACTGTGCATTGTCCTATCACTACAAAACTTCTGTCACATGGTCAGAGTCCAAGCCTGAACAGCTCTATGTGTCAATATTTCCTCAGTGTCATAGCGCCACCTACTGATTCGCCAGGAAACAGGAAGTACTTTGTTAATCCACTCTGCATTATCCAACCGGCTCCAAACTACTGACCTATGATCACAATCCTGAATAGAACAGCTCCACATATATGAATATTAGTTCAGGATCATAGCACCACCTATTGATCAGTGTGAAAATTAAGTTGCGGAAACATTGTCCAATTGACACAAAATTTCTCACGCTACATCACAGCGCCTACTTGAACAGATCTATATGTCTGTGCGTAATAATAGTGATGGCGCCACCTACTGGCAAACCTACTGCCGCAGAGCGCAAAACGCATGCAACGTGGAGAAGTGCATGCTCGATCGATGATGTGCGCTTGGTCATCGATCGCTCTCTCCACCGACCGCAACAGGCTTCAACGTGCGGGTGCTCGGGCCCGCAAGTGCTACAACGTAGCCCTAGTTATTATTAGGGCCCGAGCACCGAAATCGGTGAGAGGACCTATTGAAATTGAAAAGATTATTATTAGGGCCCGAGCACCGAAATCGGTGGGAGGCCCTATTGAAATTGAAATGATTATTATTATTATTAGGGCCCGAGCACCGAATGGTGAGAGGCCCTATTGAATCTGTAAGGATTTTTATTAGGGCCCGAGCACCGAATGGTGAGAGGCCCTATTGAATCTGTAAGGATTTTTATTATTATTATTATTATTATTATTATTATTATTATTATTATTATTATTATTATTATTATTTCCCTTTGGGGGGCTTTTTCAGGGTCTAGACATGCTCAAAAAGTTATGAAACTTTGCAGGAAATTCAAGGTCTGCGGATATTTTAGTATTCTGGAGTAATTGGAATTGGGCGTGGCAAAATGGCTCTACAGCGCCCCCTGGAACCAGCCCCTAGGTTTCCACATAACGGATTTTCATCAAAATCTGGATATAGGTGTATCGTGACCAGTCATGAAAAAAAGTCTCATGGAGCATTATGAAAAACGCAACAGGAAGTCCGCCATTTTGCTTTTAGTGGCCATTTTGGCAATATCCCACATTTTTACTTTTACGTACTTGTCCCAGGGCTTTCATCAGATCAACTTCAAATTCAGATGAGTGTCATCACAACAAGATGGAGATAAAAAGTGATTGAGGGATTTTTTTTTTATCACACCGTGTGACCGTGGCATGGCGTTAAAAATTGGTTACACGCCATCAAAACACGGGCATCTGTATCTCGGACATACATGTTCCAATCAAGTCCAAACTAGACATGTAAGACAATAGTCCCCGCCTGATGACATCTATGCATAAATGATGACTTAAAACCGCAGCGCCCCCTGGTGGCATGAGGAAATGTCTTGTTTTTTGCTTGTCTTACACTTGGATGAATTTCTCCTCATCCACTGACCTCAACCACGTCAAACTGTATCAAATGGGTCCCAAGACATTGACAATGAAGACATAAGATTACCGTGACTTTTCGTCAAACGCCATATGAATGGCGTGGCCTTAAAGTTCATCAACTCGCCGTGAAACACGAAATTGCTGTAACTTCAGTGTTCATGATTCTATCTCTCTCAAACTACATGTGTGTAACAACAGCCCCCCCCTGAAGATATTCATATGGTTTTAAGAAATGGGCGTGGCAAAAAAACTGACCAGTGCCCCCTATAGGGCAACCCCGGCACTACGATGGCCGACATTTATACAAATCTATCGGGACATGTGTCGTTTCATAACAAACAAAAAAATATCTTGGATAGGTATGCTTGACCAAACAGGGAGGCCGCCATTTTGGATTAAGTGGCCATTTTTTTCCCATATTCCACATTTTTACTTGATGCACTTGTCCCAGGGCTTTCATCAGATTAACTTCAAATTAAGATCAGTGCCATCACAACAAGATGGAGATAAAAAGTGATTAAGAGATTGACCTTTCGTCACACCGTGTGACCGTGGCGTGGCATCTTGAGTTTGATTAAACGCCATCAAAACACGAGGTTCTGTATCTCGGACATACATTGTCCAATCGAGTCCAAACTAGACATGTAAGACAAGGGTGCCATCCTGATGACATCTACACAGAAATTATGACTTGAAATTACAGCGCCCCCTGGTGGCTACAGGAAGTGACATGTTTTATACTTTGATGAACTGCTCCTGGCTGATTTACAATATACAGCTCAAATCAGATCAGTCAAGTCATTAGATCATGGTCAGAATTGTGACGTTTCCTCAAACCGTGTAAACATTGATGTGCGGCGAAGGATTTTCCTTCGCCAAAGGACACAATGTTATCATAACTCCACTGTGCATTGTCCTATCACTACAAAACTTCTGTCACATGGTCAGAGTCCAAGCCTGAACAGCTCTATGTGTCAATATTTCCTCAGTGTCATAGCGCCACCTACTGATTCGCCAGGAAACAGGAAGTACCTTGTTAATCCACTCTGCATTATCCAACCGGCTCCAAACTACTGACCTATGATGACAATACTGATCTGAACAGCTCCACATATAAATATTAGTTCAGGGTCATAGCGCCACCTACTGATCAGTGTGAAAATTAAGTTGTGTTAACATTGTCCAATTGACACAAAATTGCTCACGCTACATCAGAGCGCCTACATGAACAGATATATATGTCTGTGCGTAATAATAGTGATGGCGCCACCTACTGGCAAACCTACTGCCGCAGAGCGCAAAACGCATGCAACGTGGAGAAGTGCATGCTCGATCGATGATGTGCGCTTGGTCATCGATCGCTCTCTCCACCGACCGCAACAGGCTTCAACGTGCGGGTGCTCGGGCCCGCAAGTGCTACAACGTAGCCCTAGTTAGGGCCCGAGCACCGAATGGTGAGAGGCCCTATTGAATCTGTAAGGATTTTTATTATTATTATTATTATTATATTATTATTATTATTATTATTTCCCTTTGGGGGGCTTTTTCAGGTTCTAGACATGCTCAAAAAGTTATGAAACTTTGCAGGAAATTCAAGGTCTGCGGATATTTTAGTATTCTGGAGTAATTGGAATTGGGCGTGGCAAAATGGCTCTACAGCGCCCCCTGGAACCAGCCCCTAGGTTTCCACATAACGGATTTTCATCAAAATCTGGATATAGGTGTATCGTGACCAGTCATGAAAAAAAGTCTCATGGAGCATTATGAAAAACGCAACAGGAAGTCCGCCATTTTGCTTTTAGTGGCCATTTTGGCAATATCCCACATTTTTACTTTTACGTACTTGTCCCAGGGCTTTCATCAGATCAACTTCAAATTTAGATGAGTGTCATCACAACAAGATGGAGATAAAAAATGATTGAGGGATTTTTTTTTTATCACACCGTGTGACCGTGGCATGGCGTTAAAAATTGGTTACACGCCATCAAAACACGGGCATCTGTATCTCGGACATACATGTTCCAATCAAGTCCAAACTAGACATGTAAGACAATAGTCCCCGCCTGATGACATCTATGCATAAATGATGACTTAAAACCGCAGCGCCCCCTGGTGGCAACAGGAAATGTCTTGTTTTTTGCTTGTCTTACACTTGGATGAATTTCTCCTCATCCACTGACCTCAACCATGTCAAACTGTATCAAATGGGTCCCAAGACATTGACAATGAAGACATAAGATTACCGTGACTTTTCGTCAAACGCCATATGAATGGCGTGGCATTAAAGTTCATCAACTCGCCGTGAAACACGAAATTGCTGTAACTTCAGTGTTCATGATTCTATCTCTCTCAAACTACATGTGTGTAACAACAGCCCCCCCCTGAAGATATTCATATGGTTTTAAGAAATGGGCGTGGCAAAAAAACTGACCAGCGCCCCCTATAGGGCAACCCCGGCACTACGATGGCCGACATTTATACAAATCTATCGGGACATGTGTCGTTTCATAACAAACAAAAAAATATCTTGGATAGGTATGCTTGACCAAACAGGGAGGCCGCCATTTTGGATTAAGTGGCCATTTTTTTTCCATATTCCACATTTTTACTTGATGCACTTGTCCCAGGGCTTTCATCAGATTAACTTCAAATTAAGATCAGTGCCATCACAACAAGATGGAGATAAAAAGTGATTAAGAGACTGACCTTTCGTCACACCGTGTGACCGTGGCGTGGCGTCTTGAGTTTGATTAAATGCCATCAAAACACGAGGTTCTGTATCTCGGACATACATTGTCCAATTGAGTCCAAACTAGACATGTAAGACAAGGGTGCCATCCTGATGACATCTACACAGAAATTATGACTTGAAATTAGAGCGCCCCCTGGTGGCTACAGGAAGTGACATGTTTTATACTTTGATGAACTGCTCCTGGCTGATTTACAATATACAGCTCAAATCAGATCAGTCAAGTCATTAGATCATGGTCAGAATTGTGACGTTTCCTCAAACCGTGTAAACATTGATGTGCGGCGAAGGATTTTCCTTCACCAAAGGACACGATGTTATCATAACTCCACTGTGCATTGTCCTATCACTACAAAACTTCTGTCACATGGTCAGAGTCCAAGCCTGAACAGCTCTATGTGTCAATATTTCCTCAGTGTCATAGCGCCACCTACTGATTCGCCATGAAACAGGAAGTACTTTGTTAATCCACTCTGCATTATCCAACCAGCTCCAAACTACTGACCTATGACCACAATACTGATCTGAACAGTTCCACATATAAATATTAGTTCAGGGTCATAGCGCCACCTACTGATCAGTGTGAAAATTAAGTTGTGTTAACATTGTCCAATTGACACAAAATTGCTCACGCTACATCAGAGCGCCTACATGAACAGATATATATGTCTGTGCGTAATAATAGTGATGGCGCCACCTACTGGCAAACCTACTGCCGCAGAGCGCAAAACGCATGCAACGTGGAGAAGTGCATGCTCGATCGATGATGTGCGCTTGGTCATCGATCGCTCTCTCCACCGACCGCAACAGGCTTCAACGTGCGGGTGCTCGGGCCCGCAAGTGCTACAACGTAGCCCTAGTTAGGGCCCGAGCACCGAATGGTGAGAGGCCCTATTGAATCTGTAAGGATTTTTATTATTATTATTATTATTATTATTATTATTATTATTATTTCCCTTTGGGGGGCTTTTTCAGGGTCTAGACATGCTCAAAAAGTTATGAAACTTTGCAGGAAATTCAAGGTCTGCGGATATTTTAGTATTCTGGAGTAATTGGAATTGGGCGTGGCAAAATGGCTCTACAGCGCCCCCTGGAACCAGCCCCTAGGTTTCCACATAACGGATTTTCATCAAAATCTGGATATAGGTGTATCGTGACCAGTCATGAAAAAAAGTCTCATGGAGCATTATGAAAAACGCAACAGGAAGTCCGCCATTTTGCTTTTAGTGGCCATTTTGGCAATATCCCACATTTTTACTTTTACGTACTTGTCCCAGGGCTTTCATCAGATCAACTTCAAATTCAGATGAGTGTCATCACAACAAGATGGAGATAAAAAATGATTGAGGGATTTTTTTTTTATCACACCGTGTGACCGTGGCATGGCGTTAAAAATTGGTTACACGCCATCAAAACACGGGCATCTGTATCTCGGACATACATGTTCCAATCAGGTCCAAACTAGACATGTAAGACAATAGTCCCCGCCTGATGACATCTATGCATAAATGATGACTTAAAACCGCAGCGCCCCCTGGTGGCAACAGGAAATGTCTTGTTTTTTGCTTGTCTTACACTTGGATGAATTTCTCCTCATCCACTGACCTCAACCATGTCAAACTGTATCAAATGGGTCCCAAGACATTGACAATGAAGACATAAGATTACCGTGACTTTTCGTCAAACGCCATATGAATGGCGTGGCATTAAAGTTCATCAACTCGCCGTGAAACACGAAATTGCTGTAACTTCAGTGTTCATGATTCTATCTCTCTCAAACTACATGTGTGTAACAACAGCCCCCCCCTGAAGATATTCATATGGTTTTAAGAAATGGGCGTGGCAAAAAAACTGACCAGCGCCCCCTATAGGGCAACCCCGGCACTACGATGGCCGACATTTATACAAATCTATCGGGACATGTGTCGTTTCATAACAAACAAAAAAATATCTTGGATAGGTATGCTTGACCAAACAGGGAGGCCGCCATTTTGGATTAAGTGGCCATTTTTTTTCCATATTCCACATTTTTACTTGATGCACTTGTCCCAGGGCTTTCATCAGATTAACTTCAAATTAAGATCAGTGCCATCACAACAAGATGGAGATAAAAAGTGATTAAGAGATTGACCTTTCGTCACACCGTGTGACCGTGGCGTGGCGTCTTGAGTTTGATTAAACGCCATCAAAACACGAGGTTCTGTATCTCGGACATACATTGTCCAATCGAGTCCAAACTAGACACGTAAGACAAGGGTGCCATCCTGATGACATCTACACAGAAATTATGACTTGAAATTACAGCGCCCCCTGGTGGCTACAGGAAGTGACATGTTTTATACTTTGATGAACTGCTCCTGGCTGATTTACAATATACAGCTCAAATCAGATCAGTCAAGTCATTAGATCATGGTCAGAATTGTGACGTTTCCTCAAACCGTGTAAACATTGATGTGCGGCGAAGGATTTTCCTTCGCCAAAGGACACAATGTTATCATAACTCCACTGTGCATTGTCCTATCACTACAAAAATTCTGTCACATGGTCAGAGTCCAAGCCTGAACAGCTCTATGTGTCAATATTTCCTCAGTGTCATAGCGCCACCTACTGATTCGCCAGGAAACAGGAAGTACTTTGTTAATCCACTCTGCATTATCCAACCGGCTCCAAACTACTGACCTAAGATCACAATACTGATCTGAACAGCTCCACATATAAATATTAGTTCAGGGTCATAGCGCCACCTACTGATCAGTGTGAAAATTAAGTTGTGTTAACATTGTCCAATTGACACAAAATTGCTCACGCTACATCAGAGCGCCTACATGAACAGATATATATGTCTGTGCGTAATAATAGTGATGGCGCCACCTACTGGCAAACCTACTGCCGCAGAGCGCAAAACGCATGCAACGTGGAGAAGTGCATGCTCGATCGATGATGTGCGCTTGGTCATCGATCGCTCTCTCCACCGACCGCAACAGGCTTCAACGTGCGGGTGCTCGGGCCCGCAAGTGCTACAACGTAGCCCTAGTTATTATTATTTCCCTTTGGGGGGCTTTTTCAGGGTCTAGACATGCTCAAAAAGTTATGAAACTTTGCAGGAAATTCAAGGTCTGCGGATATTTTAGTATTCTGGAGTAATTGGAATTGGGCGTGGCAAAATGGCTCTACAGCGCCCCCTGGAACCAGCCCCTAGGTTTCCACATAACGGATTTTCATCAAAATCTGGATATAGGTGTATCGTGACCAGTCATGAAAAAAAGTCTCATGGAGCATTATGAAAAACGCAACAGGAAGTCCGCCATTTTGCTTTTAGTGGCCATTTTGGCAATATCCCACATTTTTACTTTTACGTACTTGTCCCAGGGCTTTCATCAGATCAACTTCAAATTCAGATGAGTGTCATCACAACAAGATGGAGATAAAAAATGATTGAGGGATTTTTTTTTTATCACACCGTGTGACCGTGGCATGGCGTTAAAAATTGGTTACACGCCATCAAAACACGGGCATCTGTATCTCGGACATACTTGTTCCAATCAAGTCCAAACTAGACATGTAAGACAATAGTCCCCGCCTGATGACATCTATGCATAAATGATGACTTAAAACCGCAGCGCCCCCTGGTGGCAACAGGAAATGTCTTGTTTTTTGCTTGTCTTACACTTGGATGAATTTCTCCTCATCCACTGACCTCAACCATGTCAAACTGTATCAAATGGGTCCCAAGACATTGACAATGAAGACATAAGATTAACGTGACTTTTCGTCAAACGCCATATGAATGGCGTGGCATTAAAGTTCATCAACTCGCCGTGAAACACGAAATTGCTGTAACTTCAGTGTTCATGATTCTATCTCTCTCAAACTACATGTGTGTAACAACAGCCCCCCCCTGAAGATATTCATATGGTTTTAAGAAATGGGCGTGGCAAAAAAACTGACCAGCGCCCCCTATAGGGCAACCCCGGCACTACGATGGCCGACATTTATACAAATCTATCGGGACATGTGTCGTTTCATAACAAACAAAAAAATATCTTGGATAGGTATGCTTGACCAAACAGGGAGGCCGCCATTTTGGATTAAGTGGCCATTTTTTTTCCATATTCCACATTTTTACTTGATGCACTTGTCCCAGGGCTTTCATCAGATTAACTTCAAATTAAGATCAGTGCCATCACAACAAGATGGAGATAAAAAGTGATTAAGAGATTGACCTTTCGTCACACCGTGTGACCGTGGCGTGGCGTCTTGAGTTTGATTAAACGCCATCAAAACACGAGGTTCTGTATCTCGGACATACATTGTCCAATCGAGTCCAAACTAGACATGTAAGACAAGGGTGCCATCCTGATGACATCTACACAGAAATTATGACTTGAAATTACAGCGCCCCCTGGTGGCTACAGGAAGTGACATGTTTTATACTTTGATGAACTGCTCCTGGCTGATTTACAATATACAGCTCAAATCAGATCAGTCAAGTCATTAGATCATGGTCAGAATTGTGACGTTTCCTCAAACCGTGTAAACATTGATGTGCGGCGAAGGATTTTCCTTCGCCAAAGGACACGATGTTATCATAACTCCACTGTGCATTGTCCTATCACTACAAAACTTCTGTCACATGGTCAGAGTCCAAGCCTGAACAGCTCTATGTGTCAATATTTCCTCAGTGTCATAGCGCCACCTACTGATTCGCCAGGAAACAGGAAGTACTTTGTTAATCCACTCTGCATTATCCAACCGGCTCCAAACTACTGACCTATGATCACAATACTGATCTGAACAGCTCCACATATAAATATTAGTTCAGGGTCATAGCGCCACCTACTGATCAGTGTGAAAATTAAGTTGTGTTAACATTGTCCAATTGACACAAAATTGCTCACGCTACATCAGAGCGCCTACATGAACAGATATATATGTCTGTGCGTAATAATAGTGATGGCGCCACCTACTGGCAAACCTACTGCCGCAGAGCGCAAAACGCATGCAACGTGGAGAAGTGCATGCTCGATCGATGATGTGCGCTTGGTCATCGATCGCTCTCTCCACCGACCGCAACAGGCTTCAACGTGCGGGTGCTCGGGCCCGCAAGTGCTACAACGTAGCCCTAGTTATTATTATTTCCCTTTGGGGGGCTTTTTCAGGGTCTAGACATGCTCAAAAAGTTATGAAACTTTGCAGGAAATTCAAGGTCTGCGGATATTTTAGTATTCTGGAGTAATTGGAATTGGGCGTGGCAAAATGGCTCTACAGCGCCCCCTGGAACCAGCCCCTAGGTTTCCACATAACGGATTTTCATCAAAATCTGGATATAGGTGTATCGTGACCAGTCATGAAAAAAAGTCTCATGGAGCATTATGAAAAACGCAACAGGAAGTCCGCCATTTTGCTTTTAGTGGCCATTTTGGCAATATCCCACATTTTTACTTTTACGTACTTGTCCCAGGGCTTTCATCAGATCAACTTCAAATTCAGATGAGTGTCATCACAACAAGATGAAGATAAAAAATGATTGAGGGATTTTTTTTTTATCACACCGTGTGACCGTGGCATGGCGTTAAAAATTGGTTACACGCCATCAAAACACGGGCATCTGTATCTCGGACATACATGTTCCAATCAAGTCCAAACTAGACATGTAAGACAATAGTCCCCGCCTGATGACATCTATGCATAAATGATGACTTAAAACCGCAGCGCCCCCTGGTGGCAACAGGAAATGTCTTGTTTTTTGCTTGTCTTACACTTGGATGAATTTCTCCTCATCCACTGACCTCAACCATGTCAAACTGTATCAAATGGGTCCCAAGACATTGACAATGAAGACATAAGATTACCGTGACTTTTCGTCAAACGCCATATGAATGGCGTGGCATTAAAGTTCATCAACTCGCCGTGAAACACGAAATTGCTGTAACTTCAGTGTTCATGATTCTATCTCTCTCAAACTACATGTGTGTAACAACAGCCCCCCCCTGAAGATATTCATATGGTTTTAAGAAATGGGCGTGGCAAAAAAACTGACCAGCGCCCCCTATAGGGCAACCCCGGCACTACGATGGCCGACATTTATACAAATCTATCGGGACATGTGTCGTTTCATAACAAACAAAAAAAAATCTTGGATAGGTATGCTTGACCAAACAGGGAGGCCGCCATTTTGGATTAAGTGGCCATTTTTTTTCCATATTCCACATTTTTACTTGATGCACTTGTCCCAGGGCTTTCATCAGATTAACTTCAAATTAAGATCAGTGCCATCACAACAAGATGGAGATAAAAAGTGATTAAGAGATTGACCTTTCGTCACACCGTGTGACCGTGGCGTGGCGTCTTGAGTTTGATTAAACGCCATCAAAACACGAGGTTCTGTATCTCGGACATACATTGTCCAATCGAGTCCAAACTAGACATGTAAGACAAGGGTGCCATCCTGATGACATCTACACAGAAATTATGACTTGAAATTACAGTGCCCCCTGGTGGCTACAGGAAGTGACATGTTTTATACTTTGATGAACTGCTCCTGGCTGATTTACAATATACAGCTCAAATCAGATCAGTCAAGTCATTAGATCATGGTCAGAATTGTGACGTTTCCTCAAACCGTGTAAACATTGATGTGCGGCGAAGGATTTTCCTTCGCCAAAGGACACGATGTTATCATAACTCCACTGTGCATTGTCCTATCACTACAAAACTTCTGTCACATGGTCAGAATCCAAGCCTGAACAGCTCTATGTGTCAATATTTCCTCAGTGTCATAGCGCCACCTACTGATTCACCAGGAAACAGGAAGTACTTTGTTAATCCACTCTGCATTATCCAACCGGCTCCAAACTACTGACCTATGATCACAATACTGATCTGAACAGCTCCACATATAAATATTAGTTCAGGGTCATAGCGCCACCTACTGATCAGTGTGAAAATTAATTTGTGTTAACATTGTCCAATTGACACAAAATTGCTCACGCTACATCAGAGCGCCTACATGAACAGATATATATGTCTGTGCGTAATAATAGTGATGGCGCCACCTACTGGCAAACTTACTGCCGCAGAGCGCAAAACGCATGCAACGTGGAGAAGTGCATGCTCGATCGATGATGTGCGCTTGGTCATCGATCGCTCTCTCCACCGACCGCAACAGGCTTCAACGTGCGGGTGCTCGGGCCCGCAAGTGCTACAACGTAGCCCTAGTTAGGGCCCGAGCACCGAATGGTGAGAGGCCCTATTGAATCTGTAAGGATTTTTATTATTATTATTATTATTATTATTATTATTATTTCCCTTTGGGGGGCTTTTTCAGGGTCTAGACATGCTCAAAAAGTTATGAAACTTTGCAGGAAATTCAAGGTCTGCGGATATTTTAGTATTCTGGAGTAATTGGAATTGGGCGTGGCAAAATGGCTCTACAGCGCCCCCTGGAACCAGCCCCTAGGTTTCCACATAACGGATTTTCATCAAAATCTGGATATAGGTGTATCGTGACCAGTCATGAAAAAAAGTCTCATGGAGCATTATGAAAAACGCAACAGGAAGTCCGCCATTTTGCTTTTAGTGGCCATTTTGGCAATATCCCACATTTTTACTTTTACGTACTTGTCCCAGGGCTTTCATCAGATCAACTTCAAATTCAGATGAGTGTCATCACAACAAGATGGAGATAAAAAATGATTGAGGGATTTTTTTTTTATCACACCGTGTGACCGTGGCATGGCGTTAAAAATTGGTTACACGCCATCAAAACACGGGCATCTGTATCCCGGACATACATGTTCCAATCAAGTCCAAACTAGACATGTAAGACAATAGTCCCCGCCTGATGACATCTATGCATAAATGATGACTTAAAACCGCAGCGCCCCCTGGTGGCAACAGGAAATGTCTTGTTTTTTGCTTGTCTTACACTTGGATGAATTTCTCCTCATCCACTGACCTCAACCATGTCAAACTGTATCAAATGGGTCCCAAGACATTGACAATGAAGACATAAGATTACCGTGACTTTTCGTCAAACGCCATATGAATGGCGTGGCATTAAAGTTCATCAACTCGCCGTGAAACACGAAATTGCTGTAACTTCAGTGTTCATGATTCTATCTCTCTCAAACTACATGTGTGTAACAACAGCCCCCCCCTGAAGATATTCATATGGTTTTAAGAAATGGGCGTGGCAAAAAAACTGACCAGCGCCCCCTATAGGGCAACCCCGGCACTACGATGGCCGACATTTATACAAATCTATCGGGACATGTGTCGTTTCATAACAAACAAAAAAATATCTTGGATAGGTATGCTTGACCAAACAGGGAGGCCGCCATTTTGGATTAAGTGGCCATTTTTTTTCCATATTCCACATTTTTACTTGATGCACTTGTCCCAGGGCTTTCATCAGATTAACTTCAAATTAAGATCAGTGCCATCACAACAAGATGGAGATAAAAAGTGATTAAGAGATTGACCTTTCGTCACACCGTGTGACCGTGGCGTGGCGTCTTGAGTTTGATTAAACGCCATCAAAACACGAGGTTCTGTATCTCGGACATACATTGTCCAATCGAGTCCAAACTAGACATGTAAGACAAGGGTGCCATCCTGATGACATCTACACAGAAATTATGACTTGAAATTACAGCGCCCCCTGGTGGCTACAGGAAGTGACATGTTTTATACTTTGATGAAGTGCTCCTGGCTGATTTACAATATACAGCTCAAATCAGATCAGTCAAGTCATTAGATCATGGTCCGAATTGTGACGTTTCCTCAAACCGTGTAAACATTGATGTGCGGCGAAGGATTTTCCTTCGCCAAAGGACACGATGTTATCATAACTCCACTGTGCATTGTCCTATCACTACAAAACTTCTGTCACATGGTCAGAGTCCAAGCCTGAACAGCTCTATGTGTCAATATTTCCTCAGTGTCATAGCGCCACCTACTGATTCGCCAGGAAACAGGAAGTACTTTGTTAATCCACTCTGCATTATCCAACCGGCTCCAAACTACTGACCTATGATCACAATCCTGAATAGAACAGCTCCACATATATGAATATTAGTTCAGGATCATAGCACCACCTATTGATCAGTGTGAAAATTAAGTTGCGGAAACATTGTCCAATTGACACAAAATTTCTCACGCTACATCACAGCGCCTACTTGAACAGATCTATATGTCTGTGCGTAATAATAGTGATGGCGCCACCTACTGGCAAACCTACTGCCGCAGAGCGCAAAACGCATGCAACGTGGAGAAGTGCATGCTCGATCGATGATGTGCGCTTGGTCATCGATCGCTCTCTCCACCGACCGCAACAGGCTTCAACGTGCGGGTGCTCGGGCCCGCAAGTGCTACAACGTAGCCCTAGTTATTATTAGGGCCCGAGCACCGAAATCGGTGAGAGGACCTATTGAAATTGAAAAGATTATTATTAGGGCCCGAGCACCGAAATCGGTGGGAGGCCCTATTGAAATTGAAATGATTATTATTATTATTAGGGCCCGAGCACCGAATGGTGAGAGGCCCTATTGAATCTGTAAGGATTTTTATTAGGGCCCGAGCACCGAATGGTGAGAGGCCCTATTGAATCTGTAAGGATTTTTATTATTATTATTATTATTATTATTATTATTATTATTATTATTATTATTATTATTATTTCCCTTTGGGGGGCTTTTTCAGGGTCTAGACATGCTCAAAAAGTTATGAAACTTTGCAGGAAATTCAAGGTCTGCGGATATTTTAGTATTCTGGAGTAATTGGAATTGGGCGTGGCAAAATGGCTCTACAGCGCCCCCTGGAACCAGCCCCTAGGTTTCCACATAACGGATTTTCATCAAAATCTGGATATAGGTGTATCGTGACCAGTCATGAAAAAAAGTCTCATGGAGCATTATGAAAAACGCAACAGGAAGTCCGCCATTTTGCTTTTAGTGGCCATTTTGGCAATATCCCACATTTTTACTTTTACGTACTTGTCCCAGGGCTTTCATCAGATCAACTTCAAATTCAGATGAGTGTCATCACAACAAGATGGAGATAAAAAGTGATTGAGGGATTTTTTTTTTATCACACCGTGTGACCGTGGCATGGCGTTAAAAATTGGTTACACGCCATCAAAACACGGGCATCTGTATCTCGGACATACATGTTCCAATCAAGTCCAAACTAGACATGTAAGACAATAGTCCCCGCCTGATGACATCTATGCATAAATGATGACTTAAAACCGCAGCGCCCCCTGGTGGCATGAGGAAATGTCTTGTTTTTTGCTTGTCTTACACTTGGATGAATTTCTCCTCATCCACTGACCTCAACCACGTCAAACTGTATCAAATGGGTCCCAAGACATTGACAATGAAGACATAAGATTACCGTGACTTTTCGTCAAACGCCATATGAATGGCGTGGCCTTAAAGTTCATCAACTCGCCGTGAAACACGAAATTGCTGTAACTTCAGTGTTCATGATTCTATCTCTCTCAAACTACATGTGTGTAACAACAGCCCCCCCCTGAAGATATTCATATGGTTTTAAGAAATGGGCGTGGCAAAAAAACTGACCAGTGCCCCCTATAGGGCAACCCCGGCACTACGATGGCCGACATTTATACAAATCTATCGGGACATGTGTCGTTTCATAACAAACAAAAAAATATCTTGGATAGGTATGCTTGACCAAACAGGGAGGCCGCCATTTTGGATTAAGTGGCCATTTTTTTTCCATATTCCACATTTTTACTTGATGCACTTGTCCCAGGGCTTTCATCAGATTAACTTCAAATTAAGATCAGTGCCATCACAACAAGATGGAGATAAAAAGTGATTAAGAGATTGACCTTTCGTCACACCGTGTGACCGTGGCGTGGCGTCTTGAGTTTGATTAAACGCCATCAAAACACGAGGTTCTGTATCTCGGACATACATTGTCCAATCGAGTCCAAACTAGACATGTAAGACAAGGGTGCCATCCTGATGACATCTACACAGAAATTATGACTTGAAATTACAGCGCCCCCTGGTGGCTACAGGAAGTGACATGTTTTATACTTTGATGAACTGCTCCTGGCTGATTTACAATATACAGCTCAAATCAGATCAGTCAAGTCATTAGATCATGGTCAGAATTGTGACGTTTCCTCAAACCGTGTAAACATTGATGTGCGGCGAAGGATTTTCCTTCGCCAAAGGACACGATGTTATCATAACTCCACTGTGCATTGTCCTATCACTACAAAACTTCTGTCACATGGTCAGAGTCCAAGCCTGAACAGCTCTATGTGTCAATATTTCCTCAGTGTCATAGCGCCACCTACTGATTCGCCAGGAAACAGGAAGTACTTTGTTAATCCACTCTGCATTATCCAACCGGCTCCAAACTACTGACCTATGATCACAATCCTGAATAGAACAGCTCCATATATGAATATTAGTTCAGGGTCATAGCGCCACCTACTGATCAGTGTGAAAATTAAGTTGTGTTAACATTGTCCAATTGACACAAAATTGCTCACGCTACATCAGAGCGCCTACATGAACAGATATATATGTCTGTGCGTAATAATAGTGATGGCGCCACCTACTGGCAAACCTACTGCCGCAGAGCGCAAAACGCATGCAACGTGGAGAAGTGCATGCTCGATCGATGATGTGCGCTTGGTCATCGATCGCTCTCTCCACCGACCGCAACAGGCTTCAACGTGCGGGTGCTCGGGCCCGCAAGTGCTACAACGTAGCCCTAGTTATTATTATTATTATTATTATTATTATTTCCCTTTGGGGGGCTTTTTCAGGGTCTAGACATGCTCAAAAAGTTATGAAACTTTGCAGGAAATTCAAGGTCTGCGGATATTTTATTATTCTGGAGTAATTGGAATTGGGCGTGGCAAAATGGCTCTACAGCGCCCCCTGGAACCAGCCCCTAGGTTTCCACATAACGGATTTTCATCAAAATCTGGATATAGGTGTATCGTGACCAGTCATGAAAAAAAGTCTCATGGAGCATTATGAAAAACGCAACAGGAAGTCCGCCATTTTGCTTTTAGTGGCCATTTTGGCAATATCCCACATTTTTACTTTTACGTACTTGTCCCAGGGCTTTCATCAGATCAACTTCAAATTCAGATGAGTGTCATCACAACAAGATGGAGATAAAAAATGATTGAGGGATTTTTTTTTTATCACACCGTGTGACCGTGGCATGGCGTTAAAAATTGGTTTCACGCCATCAAAACACGGGCATCTGTATCTCGGACATACATGTTCCAATCAAGTCCAAACTAGACATGTAAGACAATAGTCCCCGCCTGATGACATCTATGCATAAATGATGACTTAAAACCGCAGCGCCCCCTGGTGGCAACAGGAAATGTCTTGTTTTTTGCTTGTCTTACACTTGGATGAATTTCTCCTCATCCACTGACCTCAACCATGTCAAACTGTATCAAATGGGTCCCAAGACATTGACAATGAAGACATAAGATTACCGTGACTTTTCGTCAAACGCCATATGAATGGCGTGGCATTAAAGTTCATCAACTCGCCGTGAAACACGAAATTGCTGTAACTTCAGTGTTCATGATTCTATCTCTCTCAAACTACATGTGTGTAACAACAGCCCCCCCCTGAAGATATTCATATGGTTTTAAGAAATGGGCGTGGCAAAAAAACTGACCAGCGCCCCCTATAGGGCAACCCCGGCACTACGATGGCCGACATTTATACAAATCTATCGGGACATGTGTCGTTTCATAACAAACAAAAAAATATCTTGGATAGGTATGCTTGACCAAACAGGGAGGCCGCCATTTTGGATTAAGTGGCCATTTTTTTTCCATATTCCACATTTTTACTTGATGCACTTGTCCCAGGGCTTTCATCAGATTAACTTCAAATTAAGATCAGTGCCATCACAACAAGATGGAGATAACAAGTGATTAAGAGATTGACCTTTCGTCACACCGTGTGACCGTGGCGTGGCGTCTTGAGTTTGATTAAACGCCATCAAAACACGAGGTTCTGTATCTCGGACATACATTGTCCAATCGAGTCCAAACTAGACATGTAAGACAAGGGTGCCATCCTGATGACATCTACACAGAAATTTTGACTTGAAATTACAGCGCCCCCTGGTGGCTACAGGAAGTGACATGTTTTATACTTTGATGAACTGCTCCTGGCTGATTTACAATATACAGCTCAAATCAGATCAGTCAAGTCATTAGATCATGGTCAGAATTGTGACGTTTCCTCAAACCGTGTAAACATTGATGTGCGGCGAAGGATCTTCCTTCGCCAAAGGACACGATGTTATCATAACTCCACTGTGCATTGTCCTATCACTACAAAACTTCTGTCACATGGTCAGAGTCCAAGCCTGAACAGCTCTATGTGTCAATACTTCCTCAGTGTCATAGCGCCACCTACTGATTCGCCAGGAAACAGGAAGTACTTTGTTAATCCACTCTGCATTATCCAACCGGCTCCAAACTACTGACCTATGATCACAATACTGATCTGAACAGCTCCACATATAAATATTAGTAAAGGGTCATAGCGCCACCTACTGATCAGTGTGAAAATTAAGTTGTGTTAACATTGTCCAATTGACACAAAATTGCTCACGCTACATCAGAGCGCCTACATGAACAGATATATATGTCTGTGCGTAATAATAGTGATGGCGCCACCTACTGGCAAACCTACTGCCGCAGAGCGCAAAACGCATGCAACGTGGAGAAGTGCATGCTCGATCGATGATGTGCGCTTGGTCATCGATCGCTCTCTCCACCGACCGCAACAGGCTTCAACGTGCGGGTGCTCGGGCCCGCAAGTGCTACAACGTAGCCCTAGTTAGGGCCCGAGCACCGAATGGTGAGAGGCCCTATTGAATCTGTAAGGATTTTTATTAGGGCCCGAGCACCGAATGGTGAGAGGCCCTATTGAATCTGTAAGGATTTTTATTATTATTAGGGCCCGAGCACCGAATGGTGAGAGGCCCTATTGAATCTGTAAGGATTTTTATTAGGGCCCGAGCACCGAAATCGGTGAGAGGACCTATTGAAATTGAAAAGATTATTAGGGCCCGAGCACCGAATGGTGAGAGGCCCTATTGAATCTGTAAGGATTTTTATTAGGGCCCGAGCACCGAAATCGGTGAGAGGACCTATTGAAATTGAAAAGATTATTATTATTATTATTTTTCTTCGCTCAGTGAATTGGCTTTTTGAGGGCTTTAACGTGCTCAAAAAGTTTCTAAAGTGTACAGTAAATTACAAATGTGCGCAAGTTTACGTTTTCTGAAGTATTTTGAAAAGGGCGTGGCAAAATGGCTCAAGAGCGCCACCTACGGAAAAGCCCCTCATTTAGCATTCACCGATCCTCAAAAAAAACATAGACTATTGTGTATCATGAGTAGATGCACAAAAAAGTCCATCAGTGCATTATGAATAACGCAACAGGAAGCCCGCCAGTTTGACTTTAGTGGCCATTTTGGTCATATTCCATATTTTTTCTTTGATGTACTTGTCGTACAGCTTTCATCAGATCAACTTCAAATTTAGACGATCGTCATCACAACAAAGTGGAGATCTAAAGTTATTGAAGGATTACGTTTTAGCAAAACCGTCTGACCGTGGTGTGGCGTTAAAGTTTGATGAAACGCCATCAAAACACAAGCTTCCATATTTCAGACATATTTTGTCCAATTGAGTCCAAACTAGACACATACGACAAGAATCGCGACCAGAAGACATCGGTGCAGAAATTGTGACTTACAATCACAGCGCCCCCTGGGGGCAACAGGAAATGTCTTGTTTTTAAGACGTGTTATGTTTTTATGTACTACTCGGAGAGCTTTCATCAGATCAACTTAAAAATTAGATGAGACTCTACAAAACAAGATGAAGATCTAAAGTTATCAATATTTAAACTTTTCATCACACCGTGTGACCGTGGTGAGGTCTCAAAGTTCGACTAAACGCCAATATAAGCAAGCTTCTGTAACTTAGACATATTTTGTCCAATCGACTCCAAACTACACATATAAGACAAGAGTCGCGACCGGAAGACATCTACCTAGAAATCATGACTTAAAAGGAAAGCGCCCCCTGGTGGCATCAGGAAATGTCTTGTTTTTGTACATCGTGCGCTTTGATTTATTTGTCGGAGAGCTTTCATCACATCAATTTAAAATTTAGACGGGTGGCATCACAACAAGATGGAGATCTAAAGTTATCAAAGAAACAACTTTTCGACACACCGTCTGACTGTGGCGGGGCGTCAAATCAGCTCACCATGACACACGAAACCGCTTAAAGGGGACATATTCGCTTTAAAGGGGACATATTATTTCCATTTCAACACAGTTGATATGGTTCCTTGGGGTCTTAATGAAATGTCTGTAAAATATTTTGGTAAAAATACCCCAAGGATAATTTAAAACAGCACCTTTTTACTCTGTCTAAAACAGACCTCCTCAGATCAACCCGCCCCCATCTTACCCCACCCCCTTTCACCCCTCTCATCCCTCCCCCTTCTCACCCCTCCCCCCTCTCATGGAGGTGTAGGACATGTGCTTGAATGTGTTCTCACTACAGAATGCATTCAACATCTATAGGGCAGATTATGGGCCTCGTGAAAATTTACGTAATCTGGGGTATTTGGAAATGGGTGTGGCAAAATGGCTCAACAGCGCCACCAACGGTGCTTTCCCTCATTTACGGAGAAACACCTCATTTAGCATTCACTGATCCGCACGAAATTGAAGACAGTTGTGTATCATCACCAGATGCACAAAAAACGCGCTCGGAGCAATATGAAAAACGCAACAGGAAGCACGCCATTTTCGATTTCGTGGCCATTTTGGTCATATTCCATAATCTTTTACTTTGATATACTTCTCGTACAGCTTTCATCACATCAACTGAAAATTTAGACGAGCGTCATCACAACAAGATGGAGATCTACAGTTATCAAAGAAACAACTTTTCGTCACACTGTCTGACTGTGGCGGGGCGTCACATCAGCTCGCCATGACACACAAAAACGCTTTAACTTCCGTGTTCATGGGTCCATCTCCCTCAAACTACATGTGTGTATCATCAGCCCCCCTCCCTTGAAGATATTCAGATGGTTTTAAAGAATGGGCGTGGCAAAATGGCTCAACAGCGCAACCAACGGAGCTTCCCCTCATTTATGGAGAAACACCTCATTTAGAATTCACTGATCCTCACGAAATTGAAGACAGTTGTGTATCATCACCAGATGCACAAAAAACGCGCTCGGAGCAATTTGAAAAACGCAACAGGAACCCCGCCATTTTATATTTGGACCATATTCCATGTTTTTTATTTTCAAGTACTTCTTGAAAATAAAAAACTAGTGTCATCACAACAAGATGGAGATCTAAAGTTATTGAAAGATCAATTTTTCGCCACACCGTGTGACCGTGGCGAGGCGTCAAAATGTGACTAAACGCCATCAAAGCACAAGCTTCTGTATCTTGGACATATTTGGTCCAATCGAGTTCAAACTACACATGTAAGACAAGAAGCGCGACCTGATGACATCAACAAAGACACCATGACTTAAAATCATAGCGCCACCTGCTGGCTACAGGAAGTGAAGCGTTTATATCGCAGCAGTGCGCAAATGCATGCAACGCTGAGACGAGCGCTTGGTCATCGAACGTTCTCTCTTCCCCGACCGCAACAGACTTGAAATTGCCTGTGCTCGGGCCCGTTAGTGCTACAACGTAGCCCTAGTTATTATTATTATTATTAGGGCCCGAGCACCGAAATAGGTGGGAGGCCCTATTGAAATTGAAATGATTATTATTATTATTATTATTATTATTTTTCTTAGCTTAAATGAATTGGCTTTTTGACGGCTTTAATGTGCTCAAAAAGTTGTAGGAGTTTGCAGTAAATTCGAAGGCGGCGAAAAATTTCGTATTCTGGAGTATTTTGAAAAGGGCGTGGCAAAATGGCTCAAGAGCGCCACCTACGGAAAAGCCCCTCATTTAGCATTCACCGATCCTCAAAAAAAACAAAGACTATTGTGTATCATGAGTAGATGCACAAAAAAGTCCATCAGTGCATTATGAATAACGCAACAGGAAGCCCGCCAGTTTAACTTTAGTGGCCATTTTGGTCATATTCCATATTTTTTCTTTGATGTACTTGTCGTACAGCTTTCATCAGATCAACTTCAAATTTAGACGATCGTCATCACAACAAATTGGAGATCTAAAGTTATTGAAGGATTACGTTTTAGCAAAACCGTCTGACCGTGGTGTGGCGTTAAAGTTTGATGAAACGCCATCAAAACACAAGCTTCCATATTTCAGACATATTTTGTCCAATTGAGTCCAAACTAGACACATACGACAAGAGTCGCCACCAGAAGACATCGGTGCAGAAATTGTGACTTACAATCACAGCGCCCCCTGGTGGCAACAGGAAATGTCTTGTTTTTGGTACGTGTTATGTTTTTATGTACTACTCAGACAGCTTTCATCAGATCAACTTAAAAATTAGATGAGACTCTGCAAAACAAGATGAAGATCTAAAGTTATCAATATTTAAACTTTTCATCATACCGTGTGACCGTGGTGAGGTCTCAAAGTTCGACTAAACGCCAATATAAGCGAGCTTCTGTAACTTAGACATATTTTGTCCAATCGACTCCAAACTACACATATAAGACAAGAGTCGCGACTGAAAGACATCTACCTAGAAATCATGACTTAAAAGGAAAGCGCCCCCTGGTGGCATCAGGAAATGTCTTGTTTTGGTCATCTTACTCTTTGATGTATTTCCCTCCAGCCACTTTACTAAACCATGTCAAATTGTGTCAAATTGGTCTCAAGATATTGATAATGTAGGCATAACATTACTGTGACTTTTCATCATGCGGATTGTTAATGGCGTGGCATCAAAGTTCATCAGCTCACCATGACCAATGAAACCCATTTTAACAGAGTTACCATGAACGCAGCATGAGACCGCTTTCAGTTTGTTACGTCTCACACTTGGATGTATTTCTCCTCATTCACTTTGCTAAACCATGTCAAACTGTGTCACATGGGTCTCAATATATTGATAATGTAGGCATAACATTGCTGTGAGTTTTCATCATGCGGATTATTCATAGCTTTGCAGCAGACTTCTTCAACTCGCCATGACAAACGAAGCTGCATTTAACACAGCTGCAAGTGAACGCCTCATGAGACTGAAAAAAGTTACGTCGTCACAAGCTGCGGAGCTGTGTATCACGAAGAACCGGAGAACGGTTGGCGAGTCTGGATGAGAGGACGGCGGCGGAGTCACTGTGGACGTTGTTCGCTCAGCAGGTTAGAGTGTGGGACGCTCTCAAAGCTTTTTTCCCCCGTCCGTCGTGTCTTTTCCTGTGTGAACTCTGCCGCTCTCAACAGCAGCACTGGCTATGAGCTAGCTCCTGCTAGCTCCAACGAAGCATCTCTCAACTGCTACGTAAGTTAAACGGACACTTCTGACTGACTGACTGACTGTGATGATAAGCAAAAGAGACACTGTGGACTGACTTTGCAGAGTCAATTCCGTAGCGACATTGAGACTGCATGCTGGTGCACGTGTGATGTGTTGTACTGCATTTGTTTGATCTGTTTACTAATACTAGCTCTAATAAATACTGTATAAATTATATTTTGCTCCTGAATTGAACTGTGTTAAAGGGGTTCACATGGAAAATATATGTTCAATTATGTAAAGGGTGATTTTTGTTACTATTATACTAATGGAGATTTAGCACTTGATACACATTGTAAGAGCAGCTGTTCAAAGGAGCACTACGTCTTTTAAGGCTCTTTATTCAGAGTCACGGTGTTGATGTCCTGTCACGTGTTACAGTGAAAAATAACCGTGTCTCCCACCTTCAGTATTTAAATCGTTAATCTCAGACAGACTTCACTGAATTCTTTTGTTAAATATGAGTAAGTCATAGCCTTGTAACTTTACTAGAACAGACAGTGTCATACAGAGTTGTAGGCTTATATGCACTACCTATTTCCTAATCTGAAATGATTATGCTCTGATTAACTTTGAATTAATATTTTATTTTTACCATTTAAAAGTCTGTTAATTACTTAACCTGGCCCATGTATGACTTTACATATCTGTGTATTGGTTTCATGTTCCTCTAGAAGGTCCAACTTGACACACAACTTGAATCCAACCAGACTGAACACTGACTCCAGGTACAGACCTGATTTCATTACTTAAAAACAATCAAAGTATTGCACATAATACATAATGTATTAAATTATAATGCAATACTTTTAATGTGAAATAGCTCCATTAAAAACATTCATTGTCATGGTAGTGCACGTTTTAATCCAAAAGCATATTCAAATACACAGTTGAATATCCACAGAAAATAAGATTACACACTTTGTTCATATGTAACTCTTCCTCTACAATAATGACGATCACTTTCATGTTTCCTATCATTTTATTAGGGACAGACGATCCTGAAGGAAACAGCTGTGATGACCATGTTCTGTCTCTTATGGCAAAGCAGAAATATAAAACACTGGGTTCTTATCTAAAGTGTATCAAATCAGATCTCCACCATGTTGCTGCTGAGGACGTCAGGTGCTGCAGTTCTTCATCTATGAAGAGAAAAAACGCACTGTTAAAGAATGTTTTGTGTTGTGTATAAAGCACAACGAATTTCAGATAGAACCGTTGTACTGTGGTCTTGGTTTATATCCTCATGGTTAAATCTACATATTTTAAGTCCCTTCTGATAAAAGTGCTGAAAGAAATACAACATTGTACAAATACATAAAATGTCTTTCTACCTCATCAGTACTATTCAAGGTGATAATCTCCCACAGACCTATTGATAACAGTCCAAATCAAGTCTTTCCACTTCTCTCAGTGTGAAAACATAATTCTATAATTAATTTGAGAACTGTTTACAACACTGATGTGTGGAGATTCAAATCATACCTAAAGTGTCTAATTCACTGTAAAACTCCATGACATTCGCAGGCCATCTGTAGTTAAGGGAGCAACGCATGGAGTGATGTGTAGATTACTAGTTTGATGATGCATGAGGAGAGGCAGTGGTCGAGTGGCAGAAACTTGGACCATGGGCAGAGAAGGTCTCTGGTTCGTCTTTGGTTCGACTCCATGGAGAGACAACAAAAGTCGAACCTGGATTGATCTGTCCAAAAATCCAAGAGTCTCCCTACCCTCTCTAGTGCCCATGAGCAAGGCGACTCACTCCCCCAACATCTGCTCCCTGAGCGCCGTACATGGTCGCTCACTGCTCTGTGTGTCCTGCACCAGATGGGTAAAAAGCAGAGATTCAATTTCCCTACCTGCATGAGTGTGCCTTTGCATGTCTGTGCATGTGTTTGGGATGAATAAATGGATCTTAATCTTAATCTTTTAATCTTAATCAGTTGTCTTCCAGTTGACCGGCATGAAGCTGCAGATCTCCACCATGTTGCTGCTGGGGACATCAGGAGCAGCATTAATGAGGAGCAGAAGCGTACTGTTATGAATGTTATTTGTTGTTTATGAAGCACTACATATTTCAGCTAGAACCGATGTACTAGGGTCTGGGTTTGTATCCTAATGGTTAAATGCACATACTTTAAATCGCTTTTGATAAAACGTGAGAAAGAAATACAACATTGTACACATAGATAAAATGTCTTTCTACCTCATCTGTAATATTCAAGGTGATGATCTCCCACAGAGCTGTTGATAACAGTCCACATCAAGTCTCTCCACTTCCCTCAGTGTGAAAACTCAACAGGAAGCCCGCCATTTTTGATTTAGTGGCCATTTAGGCCATATTACATGTTTTTTACTTTGATATACTTCTCGTACAGCTTTTATAAGATCAACTAAAAATTTAGACGAGTGTAATCACAACAAGATGAAGATCTAAAGTTATCAAAGAATTAACTTTCAGACACACCATGTGACCGTGGCGTGGCATCAAAGTGTGACGAAACGGCATCAAAAAACGAGCGTCTGTATCTCAGACATATTTGGTCCAATCGTCTCCAAACTAAACGTAAGACAAGAGTCCCGTAAGACAAGAGTCCCGACCTGAAGACATCAACACAGCAGTCATGACATAAAATCACAGCGCCCCCTGGTGGCAACAGGAAATGTCAATTTTTTTGTTCTAGTTATATTTTGATGTACTTCTCAGAGAGCTTTCATCAGATCAACTACAAATTTTGATGACTGTCATCACAACAAGATGGAGATAAAAAGTTATCAAAGAAACAACTTTCTGACACACCATCTGACCGTGGCGGGGCGGCAAAGTGTGATGAACGCCATGAAAACACAAGATTCTGTACCTTGGACATATTTTGTCCAATCGACTCCAAACTACACATATAAGACAAGAGTCGCGACCGGAAGACATCTAACTAGAAATCATGACTTAAAAGGAAAGCGCCCCCTGGTGGCATCAGGAAATGTCTTGTTTTTGTACATCGTGCGCTTTGATTTATTTGTCGGAGAGCTTTCATCACATCAATTTAAAATTTAGACGAGTGTCATCACAACAAGATGGAGATCTAAAGTTATCAAAGAAACAACTTTTTGTCACACTGTCTGACTGTGGCGGGGCGTCACATCAGCTCGCCATGACACACGAAAACGCTTTAACTTCCGTGTTCATGGCTCCATCTCCCTCAAACTACATGTGTGTATCAGCAGCCCCCCTCCCTTGAAGATATTCAGATGGTTTTAAAGAATGGGCGTGGCAAAATGGCTCAACAGCGCCACCAACGGAGCTTCCCCTCATTTATGGAGAAACACCTCATTTAGAATTCACTGATCCTCACGAAATTGAAGACAGTTGTATATCATCACCAGATGCACAAAAAACGCGCCGGAGCAATTTGAAAAACGCAACAGGAACCCCGCCATTTTCGATTTGGACCATATTCCATGTTTTTTATTTTCAAGTACTTCTTGGAGAGCTTTCATCAGATCAACTGAAAATTTAGACGAGTGTCATCACAACAAGATGGAGATCTAAAGTTATTGAAAGATCAATTTTTCGCCACACCGTGTGACCGTGGCGAGGCGTCAAAATGTGACTAAACGCCATCAAAACACAAGCTTCTGTATCTTGGACATATTTGGTCCAATCGAGTTCAAACTACACATGTAAGACAAGAAGCGCGACCTGATGACATCAACAAAGACACCATGACTTAAAATCATAGCGCCACCTGCTGGCTACAGGAAGTGAAGCGTTTATCTTTCAGCAGTGCGCAAATGCATGCAACGCTGAGACGAGCGCTTGGTCATCGAACGTTCTCTCTTCCCCGACCGCAACAGACTTGAAATTGCCTGTGCTCGGGCCCGTTAGTGCTACAACGTAGCCCTAGTTATTAGGGCCCGAGCACCGAATGGTGAGAGGCCCTATTGAATCTGTAAGGATTTTTATTATTATTATTAGGGCCCGAGCACCGAATGGTGAGAGGCCCTATTGAATCTGTAAGGATTTTTATTATTATTATTATTATTATTATTATTATTATTTCCCTTTGGGGGGCTTTTTCAGGGTCTAGACATGCTCAAAAAGTTATGAAACTTTGCAGGAAATTCAAGGTCTGCGGATATTTTAGTATTCTGGAGTAATTGGAATTGGGCGTGGCAAAATGGCTCTACAGCGCCCCCTGGAACCAGCCCCTAGGTTTCCACATAACGGATTTTCATCAAAATCTGGATATAGGTGTATCGTGACCAGTCATGAAAAAAAGTCTCATGGAGCATTATGAAAAACGCAACAGGAAGTCCGCCATTTTGCTTTTAGTGGCCATTTTGGCAATATCCCACATTTTTACTTTTACGTACTTGTCCCAGGGCTTTCATCAGATCAACTTCAAATTCAGATGAGTGTCATCACAACAAGATGGAGATCAAAAATGATTGAGGGATTTTTTTTTTATCACACCGTGTGACCGTGGCATGGCGTTAAAAATTGGTTACACGCCATCAAAACACGGGCATCTCTATCTCGGACATACATGTTCCAATCAAGTCCAAACTAGACATGTAAGACAATAGTCCCCGCCTGATGACATCTATGCATAAATGATGACTTAAAACCGCAGCGCCCCCTGGTGGCAACAGGAAATGTCTTGTTTTTTGCTTGTCTTACACTTGGATGAATTTCTCCTCATCCACTGACCTCAACCATGTCAAACTGTATCAAATGGGTCCCAAGACATTGACAATGAAGACATAAGATTACCGTGACTTTTCGTCAAACGCCATATGAATGGCGTGGCATTAAAGTTCATCAACTCGCCGTGAAACACGAAATTGCTGTAACTTCAGTGTTCATGATTCTATCTCTCTCAAACTACATGTGTGTAACAACAGCCCCCCCCTGAAGATATTCATATGGTTTTAAGAAATGGGCGTGGCAAAAAAACTGACCAGCGCCCCCTATAGGGCAACCCCGGCACTACGATGGCCAACATTTATACAAGTCTATCGGGACATGTGTCGTTTCATAACAAACAAAAAAATATCTTGGATAGGTATGCTTGACCAAACAGGGAGGCCGCCATTTTGGATTAAGTGGCCATTTTTTTTCCATATTCCACATTTTTACTTGATGCACTTGTCCCAGGGCTTTCATCAGATTAACTTCAAATTAAGATCAGTGCCATCACAACTAGATGGAGATAAAAAGTGATTAAGAGATTGACCTTTCGTCACACCGTGTGACCGTGGCGTGGCGTCTTGAGTTTGATTAAACGCCATCAAAACACAAGGTTCTGTATCTCTGACATACATTGTCCAATCGAGTCCAAACTAGACATGTAAGACAAGGGTGCCATCCTGATGACATCTACACAGAAATTATGACTTGAAATTACAGCGCCCCCTGGTGGCTACAGGAAGTGACATGTTTTATACTTTGATGAACTGCTCCTGGCTGATTTACAATATACAGCTCAAATCAGATCAGTCAAGTCATTAGATCATGGTCAGAATTGTGACGTTTCCTCAAACCGTATAAACATTGATGTGCGGCGAAGGATTTTCCTTCGCCAAAGGACACGATGTTATCATAACTCCACTGTGCATTGTCCTATCACTACAAAACTTCTGTCACATGGTCAGAGTCCAAGCCTGAACAGCTCTATGTGTCAATATTTCCTCAGTGTCATAGCGCCACCTACTGATTCGCCAGGAAACAGGAAGTACTTTGTTAATCCACTCTGCATTATCCAACCGGCTCCAAACTACTGACCTATGATCACAATACTGATCTGAACAGCTCCATATATGAATATTAGTTCAGGATCATAGCGCCACCTACTGATCAGTGTGAAAATTAAGTTGCGGAAACATTGTCCAATTGACACAAAATTTCTCACGCTACATCAGAGCGCCTACTTGAACAGATATATATGTCTGTGCGTAATAATAGTGATGGCGCCACCTACTGGCAAACCTACTGCCGAAGAGCGCAAATGCATGCAACGTGGAGAAGTGCATGCTCGATCGATGATGTGCACTTGGTCATCGATCGCTCTCTCCACCGACCGCAACAGGCTTCAACGTGCGGGTGCTCGGGCCCGCAAGTGCTACAACGTAGCCCTAGTTATTATTATTATTTCCCTTTGGGGGGCTTTTTCAGGGTCTAGACATGCTCAAAAAGTTATGAAACTTTGCAGGAAATTCAAGGTCTGCGGATATTTTAGTATTCTGGAGTAATTGGAATTGGGCGTGGCAAAATGGCTCTACAGCGCCCCCTGGAACCAGCCCCTAGGTTTCCACATAACGGATTTTCATCAAAATCTGGATATAGGTGTATCGTGACCAGTCATGAAAAAAAGTCTCATGGAGCATTATGAAAAACGCAACAGGAAGTCCGCCATTTTGCTTTCAGTGGCCATTTTGGCAATATCCCACATTTTTACTTTTACGTACTTGTCCCAGGGCTTTCATCAGATCAATTTCAAATTCAGATGAGTGTCATCACAACAAGATGGAGATAAAAAATGATTGAGGGATTTTTTTTTTATCACACCGTGTGACCGTGGCATGGCGTTAAACATTGGTTACACGCCATCAAAACACGGGCATCTGTATCTCGGACATACATGTTCCAATCAAGTCCAAACTAGACATGTAAGACAATAGTCCCCGCCTGATGACATCTATGCATAAATGATGACTTAAACCGACAGCGCCCCCTGGTGGCAACAGGAAATGTCTTGTTTTTTGCTTGTCTTACACTTGGATGAATTTCTCCTCATCCACTGACCTCAACCATGTCAAACTGTATCAAATGGGTCCCAAGACATTGACAATGAAGACATAAGATTACCGTGACTTTTCGTCAAACGCCATATGAATGGCGTGGCATTAAAGTTCATCAACTCGCCGTGAAACACGAAATTGCTGTAACTTCAGTGTTCATGATTCTATCTCTCTCAAACTACATGTGTGTAACAACAGCCCCCCCCTGAAGATATTCATATGGTTTTAAGAAATGGGCGTGGCAAAAAAACTGACCAGCGCCCCCTATAGGGCAACCCCGGCACTACGATGGCCGACATTTATACAAATCTATCGGGACATGTGTCGTTTCATAACAAACAAAAAAATATCTTGGATAGGTATGCTTGACCAAACAGGGAGGCCGCCATTTTGGATTAAGTGGCCATTTTTTTCCCATATTCCACATTTTTACTTGATGCACTTGTCCCAGGGCTTTCATCAGATTAACTTCAAATTAAGATCAGTGCCATCACAACAAGATGGAGATAAAAAGTGATTAAGAGATTGACCTTTCGTCACACCGTGTGACCGTGGCGTGGCGTCTTGAGTTTGATTAAACGCCATCAAAACACGAGGTTCTGTATCTCGGACATACATTGTCCAATCGAGTCCAAACTAGACATGTAAGACAAGGGTGCCATCCTGATGACATCTACACAGAAATTATGACTTGAAATCACAGCGCCCCCTGGTGGCAACATGAAGTGACACATGTTTATACTTTGATGAACTGCTCCTGGCTGATTTACAATATACAGCTCAAATCAGCTCAGTCAAGTCATTAGATCATGGTCAGAATTGTGACGTTTCCTCAAACCGTGTAAACATTGATGTGCGGCGAAGGATTTTCCTTCGCCAAAGGACACGATGTTATCATAACTCCACTGTGCATTGTCCTATCACTACAAAACTTCTGTCACATGGTCAGAGTCCAAGCCTGAACAGCTCTATGTGTCAATATTTCCTCAGTGTCATAGCGCCACCTACTGATTCGCCAGGAAACAGGAAGTACTTTGTTAATCCACTCTGCATTATCCAACCGGCTCCAAACTACTGACCTATGATCACAATACTGATCTGAACAGCTCCATATATGAATATTAGTTCAGGATCATAGCGCCACCTACTGATCAGTGTGAAAATTAAGTTGCGGAAACATTGTCCAATTGACACAAAATTTCTCACGCTACATCAGAGCGCCTACTTGAACAGATATATATGTCTGTGCGCAATAATAGTGATGGCGCCACCTACTGGCAAACCTACTGCCGCAGAGCGCAAAACGCATGCAACGTGGAGAAGTGCATGCTCGATCGATGATGTGCGCTTGGTCATCGATCGCTCTCTCCACCGACCGCAACAGGCTTCAACGTGCGGGTGCTCGGGCCCGCAAGTGCTACAACGTAGCCCTAGTTAGGGCCCGAGCACCGAATGGTGAGAGGCCCTATTGAATCTGTAAGGATTTTTATTATTATTATTATTATTATTATTAGGGCCCGAGCACCGAATGGTGAGAGGCCCTATTGAATCTGTAAGGATTTTTATTATTATTATTATTATTATTATTATTATTATTATTATTTCCCTTTGGGGGGCTTTTTCAGGGTCTAGACATGCTCAAAAAGTTATGAAACTTTGCAGGAAATTCAAGGTCTGCGGATATTTTAGTATTCTGGAGTAATTGGAATTGGGCGTGGCAAAATGGCTCTACAGCGCCCCCTGGAACCAGCCCCTAGGTTTCCACATAACGGATTTTCATCAAAATCTGGATATAGGTGTATCGTGACCAGTCATGAAAAAAAGTCTCATGGAGCATTATGAAAAACGCAACAGGAAGTCCGCCATTTTGCTTTTAGTGGCCATTTTGGCAATATCCCACATTTTTACTTTTACGTACTTGTCCCAGGGCTTTCATCAGATCAACTTCAAATTCAGATGAGTGTCATCACAACAAGATGGAGATAAAAAATGATTGAGGGATTTTTTTTTTATCACACCGTGTGACCGTGGCATGGCGTTAAAAATTGGTTACACGCCATCAAAACACGGGCATCTGTATCTCGGACATACTTGTTCCAATCAAGTCCAAACTAGACATGTAAGACAATAGTCCCCACCTGATGACATCTATGCATAAATGATGACTTAAAACCGCAGCGCCCCCTGGTGGCAACAGGAAATGTCTTGTTTTTTGCTTGTCTTACACTTGGATGAATTTCTCCTCATCCACTGACCTCAACCATGTCAAACTGTATCAAATGGGTCCCAAGACATTGACAATGAAGACATAAGATTACCGTGACTTTTCGTCAAACGCCATATGAATGGCGTGGCATTAAAGTTCATCAACTCGCCGTGAAACACGAAATTGCTGTAACTTCAGTGTTCATGATTCTATCTCTCTCAAACTACATGTGTGTAACAACAGCCCCCCCCTGAAGATATTCATATGGTTTTAAGAAATGGGCGTGGCAAAAAAACTGACCAGCGCCCCCTATAGGGCAACCCCGGCACTACGATGGCCGACATTTATACAAATCTATCGGGACATGTGTCGTTTCATAACAAACAAAAAAAATATCTTGGATAGGTATGCTTGACCAAACAGGGAGGCCGCCATTTTGGATTAAGTGGCCATTTTTTTTCCATATTCCACATTTTTACTTGATGCACTTGTCCCAGGGCTTTCATCAGATTAACTTCAAATTAAGATCAGTGCCATCACAACAAGATGGAGATAAAAAGTGATTAAGAGATTGACCTTTCGTCACACCGTGTGACCGTGGCGTGGCGTCTTGAGTTTGATTAAACGCCATCAAAACACGAGGTTCTGTATCTCGGACATACATTGTCCAATCGAGTCCAAACTAGACATGTAAGACAAGGGTGCCATCCTGATGACATCTACACAGAAATTATGACTTGAAATTACAGCGCCCCCTGGTGGCTACAGGAAGTGACATGTTTTATACTTTGATGAACTGCTCCTGGCTGATTTACAATATACAGCTCAAATCAGATCAGTCAAGTCATTAGATCATGGTCAGAATTGTGACGTTTCCTCAAACCGTGTAAACATTGATGTGCGGCGAAGGATTTTCCTTCGCCAAAGGACACGATGTTATCATAACTCCACTGTGCATTGTCCTATCACTACAAAACTTCTGTCACATGGTCAGAGTCCAAGCCTGAACAGCTCTATGTGTCAATATTTCCTCAGTGTCATAGCGCCACCTACTGATTCGCCAGGAAACAGGAAGTACTTTGTTAATCCACTCTGCATTATCCAACCGGCTCCAAACTACTGACCTATGATCACAATACTGATCTGAACAGCTCCACATATAAATATTAGTTCAGGGTCATAGCGCCACCTACTGATCAGTGTGAAAATTAAGTTGTGTTAACATTGTCCAATTGACACAAAAATGCTCACGCTACATCAGAGCGCCTACATGAACAGATATATATGTCTGTGCGTAATAATAGTGATGGCGCCACCTACTGGCAAACCTACTGCCGCAGAGCGCAAAACGCATGCAACGTGGAGAAGTGCATGCTCGATCGATGATGTGCGCTTGGTCATCGATCGCTCTCTCCACCGACCGCAACAGGCTTCAACGTGCGGGTGCTCGGGCCCGCAAGTGCTACAACGTAGCCCTAGTTATTATTATTATTATTATTTCCCTTTGGGGGGCTTTTTCAGGGTCTAGACATGCTCAAAAAGTTATGAAACTTTGCAGGAAATTCAAGGTCTGCGGATATTTTAGTATTCTGGAGTAATTGGAATTGGGCGTGGCAAAATGGCTCTACAGCGCCCCCTGGAACCAGCCCCTAGGTTTCCACATAACGGATTTTCATCAAAATCTGGATATAGGTGTATCGTGACCACTCATGAAAAAAAGTCTCATGGAGCATTATGAAAAACGCAACAGGAAGTCCGCCATTTTGCTTTTAGTGGCCATTTTGGCAATATCCCACATTTTTACTTTTACGTACTTGTCCCAGGGCTTTCATCAGATCAACTTCAAATTCAGATGAGTGTCATCACAACAAGATGGAGATAAAAAATGATTGAGGGATTTTTTTTTTATCACACCGTGTGACCGTGGCATTGCGTTAAAAATTGGTTACACGCCATCAAAACACGGGCATCTGTATCTCGGACATACATGTTCCAATCAAGTCCAAACTAGACATGTCAGACAATAGTCCCCGCCTGATGACATCTATGCATAAATGATGACTTAAAACCGCAGCGCCCCCTGGTGGCAACAGGAAATGTCTTGTTTTTTGCTTGTCTTACACTTGGATGAATTTCTCCTCATCCACTGACCTCAACCATGTCAAACTGTATCAAATGGGTCCCAAGACATTGACAATGAAGACATAAGATTACCGTGACTTTTCGTCAAACGCCATATGAATGGCGTGGCATTAAAGTTCATCAACTCGCCGTGAAACACGAAATTGCTGTAACTTCAGTGTTCATGATTCTATCTCTCTCAAACTACATGTGTGTAACAACAGCCCCCCGCTGAAGATATTCATATGGTTTTAAGAAATGGGCGTGGCAAAAAAACTGACCAGCGCCCCCTATAGGGCAACCCCGGCACTACGATGGCCGACATTTATACAAATCTATCGGGACATGTGTCGTTTCATAACAAACAAAAAAATATCTTGGATAGGTATGCTTGACCAAACAGGGAGGCCGCCATTTTGGATTAAGTGGCCATTTTTTTTCCATATTCCACATTTTTACTTGATGCACTTGTCCCAGGGCTTTCATCAGATTAACTTCAAATTAAGATCAGTGCCATCACAACAAGATGGAGATAAAAAGTGATTAAGAGATTGACCTTTCGTCACACCGTGTGACCGTGGCGTGGCGTCTTGAGTTTGATTAAACGCCATCAAAACACGAGGTTCTGTATCTCGGACATACATTGTCCAATCGAGTCCAAACTAGACATGTAAGACAAGGGTGCCATCCTGATGACATCTACACAGAAATTATGACTTGAAATCACAGCGCCCCCTGGTGGCTACAGGAAGTGACATGTTTTATACTTTGATGAACTGCTCCTGGCTGATTTACAATATACAGCTCAAATCAGATCAGTCAAGTCATTAGATCATGGTCAGAATTGTGACGTTTCCTCAAACCGTGTAAACATTGATGTGCGGCGAAGGATTTTCCTTCGCCGAAGGACACGATGTTATCATAACTCCACTGTGCATTGTCCTATCACTACAAAACTTCTGTCACATGGTCAGAGTCCAAGCCTGAACAGCTCTATGTGTCAATATTTCCTCAGTGTCATAGCGCCACCTACTGATTCACCAGGAAACAGGAAGTACTTTGTTAATCCACTCTGCATTATCCAACCGGCTCCAAACTACTGACCTATGATCACAATCCTGAATAGAACAGCTCCATATATGAATATTAGTTCAGGATCATAGCGCCACCTATTGATCAGTGTGAAAATTAAGTTGCGGAAACATTGTCCAATTGACACAAAATTTCTCACGCTACATCAGAGCGCCTACTTGAACAGATCTATATGTCTGTGCGTAATAATAGTGATGGCGCCACCTACTGGCAAACCTACTGCCACAGAGCGCAAAACGCATGCAACGTGGCGAAGTGCATGCTCGATCGATGATGTGCGCTTGGTCATCGATCGCTCTCTCCACCGACCGCAACAGGCTTCAACGTGCGGGTGCTCGGGCCCGCAAGTGCTACAACGTAGCCCTAGTTATTATTATTATTTTTCTTCGCTCAGTGAATTGGCTTTTTGAGGGCTTTAACGTGCTCAAAAAGTTTCTAAAGTGTACAGTAAATTACAAATGTGCGCAAGTTTACGTTTTCTGAAGTATTTTGAAAAGGGCGTGGCAAAATGGCTCAAGAGCGCCACCTACGGAAAAGCCCCTCATTTAGCATTCACCGATCCTCAAAAAAAACATAGACTATTGTGTCTCATGACAAGATGCACAAAAAAGTCCATCAGTGCATTATGAATAACGCAGCAGGAAGCCCGCCAGTTTGACTTTAGTGGCCATTTCGGTCATATTCCATATTTTTTCTTTGATGTACTTGTCGTACAGCTTTCATCAGATCAACTTCAAATTTAGACGATCGTCATCACAACAAATTGGAGATCTAAAGTTATTGAAGGATTACGTTTTAGCAAAACCGTCTGACCGTGGTGTGGCTTTAAAGTTTGATGAAACGCCATCAAAACACAAGCTTCCATATTTCAGACATATTTTGTCCAATTGAGTCCAAACTAGACACATACGACAAGAATCGCGACCAGAAGACATCGGTGCAGAAATTGTGACTTACAATCACAGCGCCCCCTGGTGGCAACAGGAAATGTCTTGTTTTTAAGACGTGTTATGTTTTTATGTACTACTCGGAGAGCTTTCATCAGATCAACTTAAAAATTAGATGAGACTCTACAAAACAAGATGAAGATCTAAAGTTATCAATATTTAAACTTTTCATCACACCGTGTGACCGTGGTGAGGTCTCAAAGTTTGACTAAACGCCAATATAAGCAAGCTTCTGTAACTTAGACATATTTTGTCCAATCGACTCCAAACTACACATATAAGACAAGAGTCGCGACCGGAAGACATCTACCTAGAAATCATGACTTAAAAGGAAAGCGCCCCCTGGTGGCATCAGGAAATGTCTTGTTTTTGTACATCGTGCGCTTTGATTTATTTGTCGGAGAGCTTTCATCACATCAATTTAAAATTTAGACGGGTGGCATCACAACAAGATGGAGATCTAAAGTTATCAAAGAAACAACTTTTCGACACACCGTCTGACTGTGGCGGGGCGTCAAATCAGCTCACCATGACACACGAAAACGCTTAAAGGGGACATATTCGCTTTAAAGGGGACATATTATTTCCATTTCACCACAGTTGATATGGTTCCTTGGGGTCTTAATGAAATGTCTGTAAAATATTTTGGTAAAAATACCCCAAGGATAATTTAAAAAAGCACCTTTTTACTCTGTCTAAAACAGACCTCCTCAGATCAACCTGTTTTGAGGGCTTTAATGTGCTCAAAAAGTTGTAGGAGTTTGCAGCAAATTCGAAGGTGGCTTAAATTTACGTATTCTGGAGTATTTTGAAAAGGGCGTGGCAAAATGTCTCAAGAGCGCCACCTACGGAAAAGCCCCTCATTTAGCATTCACCGATCCTCAAAAAAAACATAGACTATTGTGTATCATGACTAGATGCACAAAAAAGTCCATCAGTGCATTATGAATAACGCAACAGGAAGCCCGCCAGTTTGACTTTACTGGACATTTTGGTCATCGTCCATATTTTTTCTTCGATGTACTTGTCGTACAGCTTTCATCAGATCAACTTCAAATTTAGATGATCGTCATCACAACAAATTGGAGATCTAAAGTTATTGAAGGATTACGTTTTAGCAAAACTGTCTGACCGTGGTGTGGCGTTAAAGTTTGATGAAACGCCATCAAAACACAAGGTTCCATATTTCAGACATAGTTTGTCCAATTGAGTCCAAACTAGACACATACGACAAGAGTCGCGACCAGAAGACATCACTGCAGAAATTGTGACTTAGAATCACAGCGCCCCCTGGTGGCAACAGGAAATGTCTTGTTTTTAAGACGTGTTATGTTTTTATGTACTACTCGGAGAGCTTTCATCAGATCAACTTAAAAATTAGATGACACTCTACAAAACAAGATGAAGATCTAAAGTTATCAATATTTAAACTTTTCATCATACCGTGTGACCGTGGTGAGGTCTCAAAGTTCGACTAAACGCCAATATAAGCGAGCTTCTGTAACTTAGACATATTTTGTCCAATCGACTCCAAACTACACATATAAGACAAGAGTCGAGACCGGAAGACATCTACCTAGAAATCATGACTTAAAAGGAAAGCGCCCCCTGGTGGCATCAGGAAATGTCTTGTTTTTGTACATCGTGCGCTTTGATTTATTTGTCGGAGAGCTTTCATCACATCAATTTAAAATTTAGACGGGTGGCATCACAACAAGATGGAGATCTAAAGTTATCAAAGAAACAACTTTTCGACACACCGTCTGACTGTGGCGGGGCGTCAAATCAGCTCACCATGACACACGAAAACGCTTAAAGGAGACAGATTCGCTTTAAAGGGGACATATTATTTCCATTTCACCACAGTTGATATGGTTCCTTGGGGTCTTAATGAAATGTCTGTAAAATATTTTGGTAAAAATACCCCAAGGATAATTTAAAACAGCACCTTTTTACTCTGTCTAAAACAGACCTCCTCAGATCAACCTGTTTTGAAGGCCCCGCCCCCCTCTCACCCCGCCCCCATCTTACCCCACCCCCTTTCACCCCTCTCATCCCTCCCCCTTCTCACCCCTCCCCCCTCTCATGGAGGTGTAGGACATGTGCTTGAATGTGTTCTCACTACAGAATGCATTCAACATCTATAGGGCAGATTATGGGCCTCGTGAAAATTTACGTATTCTGGTGTATTTGGAAATGGGTGTGGCAAAATGGCTCAACAGCGCCACCAACGGTGCTTTCCCTCATTTACGGAGAAACACCTCATTTAGCATTCACTGATCCGCACGAAATTGAAGACAGTTGTGTATCATCACCAGATGCACAAAAAACGCGCCGGAGCAATATGAAAAACGCAACAGGAAGCACGCCATTTTCGATTTCGTGGCCATTTTGGTCATATTCCATAATCTTTTACTTTGATATACTTCTCGTACAGCTTTCATCACATCAACTGAAAATTTAGACGAGTGTCATTACAACAAGATGGAGATCTAAAGTTATCAAAGAAACAACTTTTCGTCACACTGTCTGACTGTGGCGGGGCGTCACATCAGCTCGCCATGACACACGAAAACGCTTTAACTTCCGTGTTCATGGGTCCATCTCCCTCAAACTACATGTGTGTATCATCAGCCCCCCTCCCTTGAAGATATTCAGATGGTTTTAAAGAATGGGCGTGGCAAAATGGCTCAACAGCGCCACCAACGGAGCTTCCCCTCATTTATGGAGAAACACCTCATTTAGAATTCACTGATCCTCACGAAATTGAAGACAGTTGTGTATCATCACCAGATGCACAAAAAACGCGCCGGAGCAATTGGAAAAACGCAACAGGAACCCCGCCATTTTCGATTTGGACCATATTCCATGTTTTTTATTTTCAAGTACTTCTTGGAGAGCTTTCATCAGATCAACTGAAAATTTAGACGAGTGTCATCACAACAAGATGGAGATCTAAAGTTATTGAAAGATCAATTTTTCGCCACACCGTGTGACCGTGGCGAGGCGTCAAAATGTGACTAAACACCATCAAAACACAAGCTTCTGTATCTTGGACATATTTGGTCCAATCGAGTTCAAACTACACATGTAAGACAAGAAGCGCGACCTGATGACATCAACAAAGACACCATGACTTAAAATCATAGCGCCACCTGCTGGCTACAGGAAGTGAAGCGTTTATCTTGCAGCAGTGCGCAAATGCATGCAACGCTGAGACGAGCGCTTGGTCATCGAACGTTCTCTCTTCCCCGACCGCAACAGACTTGAAATTGCCTGTGCTCGGGCCCGTTAGTGCTACAACGTAGCCCTAGTTATTAGGGCCCGAGCACCGAATGGTGAGAGGCCCTATTGAATCTGTAAGGATTTTTATTATTATTATTATTATTAGGGCCCGAGCACCGAATGGTGAGAGGCCCTATTGAATCTGTAAGGATTTTTATTATTATTATTTATTATTATTATTATTATTTCCCTTTGGGGGGCTTTTTCAGGGTCTAGACATGCTCAAAAAGTTATGAAACTTTGCAGGAAATTCAAGGTCTGCGGATATTTTAGTATTCTGGAGTAATTGGAATTGGGCGTGGCAAAATGGCTCTACAGCGCCCCCTGGAACCAGCCCCTAGGTTTCCACATAACGGATTTTCATCAAAATCTGGATATAGGTGTATCGTGACCAGTCATGAAAAAAAGTCTCATGGAGCATTATGAAAAACGCAACAGGAAGTCCGCCATTTTGCTTTTAGTGGCCATTTTGGCAATATCCCACATTTTTACTTTTACGTACTTGTCCCAGGGCTTTCATCAGATCAACTTCAAATTCAGATGAGTGTCATCACAACAAGATGGAGATAAAAAATGATTGAGGGATTTTTTTTTTATCACACCGTGTGACCGTGGCATGGCGTTAAAAATTGGTTACACGCCATCAAAACACGGGCATCTGTATCTCGGACATACTTGTTCCAATCAAGTCCAAACTAGACATGTAAGACAATAGTCCCCGCCTGATGACATCTATGCATAAATGATGACTTAAAACCGCAGCGCCCCCTGGTGGCAACAGGAAATGTCTTGTTTTTTGCTTGTCTTACACTTGGATGAATTTCTCCTCATCCACTGACCTCAACCATGTCAAACTGTATCAAATGGGTCCCAAGACATTGACAATGAAGACATAAGATTACCATGACTTTTCGTCAAACGCCATATGAATGGCGTGGCATTAAAGTTCATCAACTCGCCGTGAAACACGAAATTGCTGTAACTTCAGTGTTCATGATTCTATCTCTCTCAAACTACATGTGTGTAACAACAGCCCCCCCCTGAAGATATTCATATGGTTTTAAGAAATGGGCGTGGCAAAAAAACTGACCAGCGCCCCCTATAGGGCAACCCCGGCACTACGATGGCCGACATTTATACAAATCTATCGGGACATGTGTCGTTTCATAACAAACAAAAAAATATCTTGGATAGGTATGCTTGACCAAACAGGGAGGCCGCCATTTTGGATTAAGTGGCCATTTTTTTCCCATATTCCACATTTTTACTTGATGCACTTGTCCCAGGGCTTTCATCAGATTAACTTCAAATTAAGATCAGTGCCATCACAACAAGATGGAGATAAAAAGTGATTAAGAGATTGACCTTTCGTCACACCGTGTGACCGTGGCGTGGCGTCTTGAGTTTGATTAAACGCCATCAAAACACGAGGTTCTGTATCTCGGACATACATTGTCCAATCGAGTCCAAACTAGACATGTAAGACAAGGGTGCCATCCTGATGACATCTACACAGAAATTATGACTTGAAATTACAGCGCCCCCTGGTGGCTACAGGAAGTGACATGTTTTATACTTTGATGAACTGCTCCTGGCTGATTTACAATATACAGCTCAAATCAGATCAGTCAAGTCATTAGATCATGGTCAGAATTGTGACGTTTCCTCAAACCGTGTAAACATTGATGTGCGGCGAAGGATTTTCCTTCGCCAAAGGACACGATGTTATCATAACTCCACTGTGCATTGTCCTATCACTACAAAACTTCTGTCACATGGTCAGAGTCCAAGCCTGAACAGCTCTATGTGTCAATATTTCCTCAGTGTCATAGCGCCACCTACTGATTCGCCAGGAAACAGGAAGTACTTTGTTAATCCACTCTGCATTATCCAACCGGCTCCAAACTACTGACCTATGATCACAATCCTGAATAGAACAGCTCCATATATGAATATTAGTTCAGGATCATAGCGCCACCTATTGATCAGTGTGAAAATTAAGTTGCGGAAACATTGTCCAATTGACACAAAATTTCTCACGCTACATCAGAGCGCCTACTTGAACAGATCTATATGTCTGTGCGTAATAATAGTGATGGCGCCACCTACTGGCAAACCTACTGCCGCAGAGTGCAAAACGCATGCAACGTGGAGAAGTGCATGCTCGATCGATGATGTGCGCTTGGTCATCGATCGCTCTCTCCACCGACCGCAACAGGCTTCAACGTGCGGGTGCTCGGGCCCGCAAGTGCTACAACGTAGCCCTAGTTAGGGCCCGAGCACCGAATGGTGAGAGGCCCTATTGAATCTGTAAGGATTTTTATTATTATTATTATTATTATTATTATTAGGGCCCGAGCACCGAATGGTGAGAGGCCCTATTGAATCTGTAAGGATTTTTATTATTATTAGGGCCCGAGCACCGAAATCGGTGGGAGGCCCTATTGAAATTGAAATGATTATTATTATTATTATTATTATTTTTCTTAGCTTAAATGAATTGGCTTTTTGAGGGCTTTAATGTGCTCAAAAAGTTGTAGGAGTTTGCAGTAAATTCGAAGGCGGCGTAAAATTACGTATTCTGGAGTATTTTGAAAAGGGCGTGGCAAAATGGCTCAAGAGCGCCACCTACGGAAAAGCCCCTCATTTAGCATTCACCGATCCTCAAAAAAAACAAAGATTATTGTGTATCATGACTAGATGCACAAAAAAGTCCATCAGTGCATTATGAATAACGCAACAGGAAGCCCGCCAGTTTGACTTTAGTGGCCATTTTGGTCATATTCCATATTTTTTCTTTGATGTACTTGTCGTACAGCTTTCATCAGATCAACTTCAAATTTAGACGATCGTCATCACAACAAATTGGAGATCTAAAGTTATTGAAGGATTACGTTTTAGCAAAACCGTCTGACCGTGGTGTGGCGTTAAAGTTTGATGAAACGCCATCAAAACACAAGCTTCCATATTTCAGACATATTTTGTCCAATTGAGTCCAAACTAGACACATTCGACAAGAGTCGCCACCAGAAGACATGGGTGCAGAAATTGTGACTTACAATCACAGCGCCCCCTGGTGGTAACGCGAAATGTCTTATTTTGGTACGTGTTATGTTTTTATGTACTACTCAGACAGCTTTCATCAGATCAACTTAAAAATTAGATGAGACTCTACAAAACAAGATGAAGATCTAAAGTTATCAGAATTTAAACTTTTCATCATACCGTGTGACCGTGGTGAGGTCTCAAAGTTCGACTAAACGCCAATATAAGCGAGCTTCTGTAACTTAGACATATTTTGTCCAATCGACTCCAAACTACACATATAAGACAAGAGTCGCGACCGGAAGACATCTACCTAGAAATCATGACTTAAAAGGAAAGCGCCCCCTGGTGGCATCAGGAAATGTCTTGTTTTGGTCATCTTACTCTTTGATGTATTTCCCTCCAGCCACTTTACTAAACCATGTCAAACTGTGTCAAATTGGTCTCAAGATATTGATAATGTAGGCATAACATTATTGTGACTTTTCATCATGCAGATTGTTAATGGCGTGGCATCAAAGTTCATCAGCTCATCATGACCTATGAAACCCATTTTAACAGAGTTACCCTGAACGCAGCATGAGACCGCTTTCGGTTTGTTACGTCTCACACTTGGATGTATTTCTCCTCATTCACTTTGCTAAACCATGTCAAACTGTGTCACATGGGTCTCAATATATTGATAATGTAGGCATAACATTGCTGTGAGTTTTCATCATGCGGATTATTCATAGCTTTGCAGCAGACTTCTTCAACTCGCCATGACAAACGAAGCTGCATTTAACACAGCTGCAAGTGAACGCCTCATGAGTTACGTCGTCACAAGCTGCGGAGCTGTGTATCACGAAGAACCGGAGAACGGTTGGCGAGTCTGGATGAGAGGACGGCGGCGGAGTCACTGTGGACGTTGTTAGCTCAGCAGGTTAGAGTGTGGGACGCACTCAAAGCTTTTTTCCCCCGTCCGTCGTGTCTTTTCCTGTGTGAACTCTGCCGCTCTCAACAGCAGCACTGGCTATGAGCTAGCTCCTGCTACCTCCAACGAAGCATCTCTCAACTGCTACGTAAGTTAAACGGACACTTCTGACTGACTGTGATGATAAGCAAAAGAGACACTGTGGATGTGTGATGTGTTGTACTGCATTTGTTTGATCTGTTTACTAATACTAGCTCTAATAAATACTGTATAAATTATATTTTGCTCCTGAATTGAACTGTGTTAAAGGGGTTCACATGGAAAATATATGTTCAATTATGTAAAGGGTGATTTTTGTTACTATTATACTAATGGAGATTTAGCACTTGCTACACATTGTAAGAGCAGCTGTTCAAAGGAGCACTACGTCTTTTAAGGCTCTTTATTCAGAGTCACGGTGTTGATGTCCTGTCACGTGTTACAGTGAAAAATAACCGTGTCTCCCACCTTCAGTATTTAAATCGTTAATCTCAGACAGACTTCACTGAATTCTTTTGTTAAATATGAGTAAGTCATAGCCTTGTAACTTTACTAGAACAGACAGTGTCATACAGAGTTGTGGGTTTATATGCACTACCTATTTCCTAATCTGAAATGATTATGCTCTGATTAACTTTGAACTAATATTTTATTTTTACCATTTAAAAGTCTGTTAATTACTTAACCTGGCCCATGTATGACTTTACATATCTGTGTATTGGTTTCATGTTCCTCTAGAAGGTCCAACTTGACACACAACTTGAATCCAACCAGACTGAACACTGACTCCAGGTAGAGACCTGATTTCATTACTTAAAAACAATCAAAGTATTGCACATAATACATAATGTATTAAATTATAATGCAATACTTTTAATGTGAAATAGCTCCATTAAAAACATTCATTGTCATGGTAGTGCACGTTTTAATCCAAAAGCATATTCAAATACACAGTTGAATATCCACAGAAAATAAGATTACACACTTTGTTCATATGTAACTCTTCCTCTACAATAATGACGATCACTTTCATGTTTCCTATCATTTTATTAGGGACAGACGAGCCTGAAGGACACAGCTGTGATGACCATGTTCTGTCTCTTATGGCAAAGCAGAAATATAAAACACTGGGTTCTTATCTAAAGTGTATCAAATCAGATCTCCACCATGTTGCTGCTGAGGACATCAGGTGCTGCAGTTCTTCATCTATGAAGAGAAAAAACGCACTGTTAAAGAATGTTTTGTGTTGTGTATAAAGCACAACAGATTTCAGATAGAACTGTTGTACTGTGGTCTTGGTTTATATCCTCATGGTGAAATGTACATATTTTAAGTCCCTTCTGATAAAAGTGCTGAAAGAAATACAACATTGTACAAATACATAAAATGTCTTTCTACCTCATCAGTACTATTCAAGGTGATAATCTCCCACAGACCTATTGATAACAGTCCAAATCAAGTCTTTCCACTTCTCTCAGTGTGAAAACATAATTCTATAATTAATTTGAGAACTGTTTACAACACTGATGTGTGGAGATTAAAATCATACCTAAACTGTCTAATTCACTGTAAAACTCCATGACATTCGCAGGCCATCTGTAGTTAAGGGAGCAACGCATGGAGTGATGTGTAGATTACTAGTTTGATGATGCATGAGGAGAGGCGGTGGTCGAGTGGCAGAAACTTGGACTATGGGCAGAGAAGGTCTCTGGTTCGTCTTTGGTTCGACTCCATGGAGAGACAACAAAAGTCGCACCTGGATTGATCTGTCCAAAAATCCAAGAGTCTCCCTACCCTCTCTAGTGCCCATGAGCAAGGCACCTCACTCCCCCAACATCTGCTCCCCCGAGTGCCGTACATGGTCGCTCACTGCTCTGTGTGTCCTGCACCAGATGGGTAAAAAGCAGCGATTAAATGTCCCTACCTGCATGAGTGTGCCTTTGCATGTCTGTGCATGTGTTTTGGATGAATACATGGATTTTAATCTTAATCTTTTAATCTTAATCAGTTGTCTTCCAGTTGACCAGCATGAAGCTGCAGATCTCCACCATGTTGCTGCTGGGGACATCAGGAGCTGCATTAATGAGGAGCAGAAGCGTACTGTTATGAATGTTTTGTGTTGTTTATGAAGCACTACTTATTTCAGCTAGAACCGATGTACTAGGGTCTGGGTTTGTATCCTAATGGTTAAATGCACATACTTTAAATCGCTTTTGATAAAACGTGACAAAGAAATACAACATTGTACACATAGATAAAATGTCTTTCTACCTCATCTGTAATATTCAAGGTGATGATCTCCCACAGAGCTGTTGATAACAGTCCACATCAAGTCTCTCCACTTCCCTCAGTGTGAAAACATAATTATATAATTAATTGGAGAAGTGTTTACAACACTGATGTGTGGACATTATAATGTTATCACTACTGTCTAATTCACTCTACAACTCCATGACAGACTAAATAAACGATGTGAAAATAGTAATGGCGGATATACCATCCTGTATCAGAATATTGGTGAAACAGTTACTATCACATGAAACGTACACGTGTAGCGTATTGATAGTAACTCATTAAAAAAAATAATGTCACAACCAAAACAAGACTGTCGAGTTATCTTGCTTCAATCTGTTCATTAGACGTGATAAATAAACGGTAACTTTTATAACAATTACATATTACAAAAAACTTGAGGCATGTAAGCATATGATGATAGATAAAGCAATATGTTATGTTGGATAGTTTCAAGGTTACTTACCTCTAGTTCAGCACCAGCGGCTGGCCAGAAGAAGTGGAGCGATCTTCCTTGCCGCACAGGGCAAACGCAGGCAATGTGGAGACGAGCGCTTGGTCATCGAACGTTCTCTCTTCCCCGACCGCAACAGACTTGAAATTGCCTGTGCTCGGGCCCGTTAGTGCTACAACGTAGCCCTAGTTATTATTATTATTTCCCTTTGGGGGACTTTTTCAGGGTCTAGACATGCTCAAAAAGTTATGAAACTTTGCAGGAAATTCAAGGTCTGCAGATATTTTAGTATTCTGGAGTAATTGGAATTGGGCGTGGCAAAATGGCTCTACAGCGCCCCCTGGAACCAGCCCCTAGGTTTCCACATAACGGATTTTCATCAAAATCTGGATATAGGTGTATCGTGACCAGTCATGAAAAAAAGTCTCATGGAGCATTATGAAAAACGCAACAGGAAGTCCGCCATTTTGCTTTTAGTGGCCATTTTGGCAATATCCCACATTTTTACTTTTACGTACTTGTCCCAGGGCTTTCATCAGATCAACTTCAAATTCAGATGAGTGTCATCACAACAAGATGGAGATAAAAAATGATTGAGGGATTTTTTTTTTATCACACCGTGTGACCGTGGCATGGCGTTAAAAATTGGTTACACGCCATCAAAACACGGGCATCTGTATCTCGGACATACATGTTCCAATCAAGTCCAAACTAGACATGTAAGACAATAGTCCCCGCCTGATGACATCTATGCATAAATGATGACTTAAAACCGCAGCGCCCCCTGGTGGCAACAGGAAATGTCTTGTTTTTTGCTTGTCTTACACTTGGATGAATTTCTCCTCATCCACTGACCTCAACCATGTCAAACTGTATCAAATGGGTCCCAAGACATTGACAATGAAGACATAAGATTACCGTGACTTTTCGTCAAACGCCATATGAATGGCGTGGCATTAAAGTTCATCAACTCGCCGTGAAACACGAAATTGCTGTAACTTCAGTGTTCATGATTCTATCTCTCTCAAACTACATGTGTGTAACAACAGCCCCCCCCTGAAGATATTCATATGGTTTTAAGAAATGGGCGTGGCAAAAAAACTGACCAGCGCCCCCTATAGGGCAACCCCGGCACTACGATGGCCGACATTTATACAAATCTATCGGGACATGTGTCGTTTCATAACAAACAAAAAAATATCTTGGATAGGTATGCTTGACCAAACAGGGAGGCCGCCATTTTGGATTAAGTGGCCATTTTTTTCCCATATTCCACATTTTTACTTGATGCACTTGTCCCAGGGCTTTCATCAGATTAACTTCAAATTAAGATCAGTGCCATCACAACAAGATGGAGATAAAAAGTGATTAAGAGATTGACCTTTCGTCACACCGTGTGACCGTGGCGTGGCGTCTTGAGTTTGATTAAACGCCATCAAAACACGAGGTTCTGTATCTCGGACATACATTGTCCAATCGAGTCCAAACTAGACATGTAAGACAAGGGTGCCATCCTGATGACATCTACACAGAAATTATGACTTGAAATTACAGCGCCCCCTGGTGGCTACAGGAAGTGACATGTTTTATACTTTGATGAACTGCTCCTGGCTGATTTACAATATACAGCTCAAATCAGATCAGTCAAGTCATTAAATCATGGTCAGAATTGTGACGTTTCCTCAAACCGTGTAAACATTGATGTGCGGCGAAGGATTTTCCTTCGCCAAAGGACAAGATGTTATCATAACTCCACTGTGCATTGTCCTATCACTACAAAACTTCTGTCACATGGTCAGAGTCCAAGCCTGAACAGCTCTATGTGTCAATATTTCCTCAGTGTCATAGCGCCACCTACTGATTCGCCAGGAAACAGGAAGTACTTTGTTAATCCACTCTGCATTATCCAACCGGCTCCAAACTACTGACCTATGATCACAATACTGATCTGAACAGCTCCACATATAAATATTAGTTCAGGGTCATAGCGCCACCTACTGATCAGTGTGAAAATTAAGTTGTGTTAACATTGTCCAATTGACACAAAATTGCTCACGCTACATCAGAGCGCCTACATGAACAGATATATATGTCTGTGCGTAATAATAGTGATGGCGCCACCTACTGGCAAACCTACTGCCGCAGAGCGCAAAACGCATGCAACGTGGAGAAGTGCATGCTCGATCGATGATGTGCGCTTGGTCATCGATCGCTCTCTCCACCGACCGCAACAGGCTTCAACGTGCGGGTGCTCGGGCCCGCAAGTGCTACAACGTAGCCCTAGTTATTATTATTATTAGGGCCCGAGCACCGAATGGTGAGAGGCCCTATTGAATCTGTAAGGATTTTTATTATTATTATTATTATTATTATTATTATTATTATTATTATTATTTCCCTTTGGGGGGCTTTTTCAGGGTCTAGACATGCTCAAAAAGTTATGAAACTTTGCAGGAAATTCAAGGTCTGCGGATATTTTAGTATTCTGGAGTAATTGGAATTGGGCGTGGCAAAATGGCTCTACAGCGCCCCCTGGAACCAGCCCCTAGGTTTCCACATAACGGATTTTCATCAAAATCTGGATATAGGTGTATCGTGACCAGTCATGAAAAAAAGTCTCATGGAGCATTATGAAAAACGCAACAGGAGGTCCGCCATTTTGCTTTTAGTGGCCATTTTGGCAATATCCCACATTTTTACTTTTACGTACTTGTCCCAGGGCTTTCATCAGATCAACTTCAAATTCAGATGAGTGTCATCACAACAAGATGGAGATAAAAAATGATTGAGGGATTTTTTTTTTATCACACCGTGTGACCGTGGCATGGCGTTAAAAATTGGTTACACGCCATCAAAACACGGGCATCTTTATCTCGGACATACATGTTCCAATCAAGTCCAAACTAGACATGTAAGACAATAGTCCCCGCCTGATGACATCTATGCATAAATGATGACTTAAAACCGCAGCGCCCCCTGGTGGCAACAGGAAATGTCTTGTTTTTTGCTTGTCTTACACTTGGATGAATTTCTCCTCATCCACTGACCTCAACCATGTCAAACTGTATCAAATGGGTCCCAAGACATTGACAATGAAGACATAAGATTACCGTGACTTTTCGTCAAACGCCATATGAATGGCGTGGCATTAAAGTTCATCAACTCGCCGTGAAACACGAAATTGCTGTAACTTCAGTGTTCATGATTCTATCTCTCTCAAACAACATGTGTGTAACAACAGCCCCCCCCTGAAGATATTCATATGGTTTTAAGAAATGGGCGTGGCAAAAAAACTGACCAGCGCCCCCTATAGGGCAACCCCGGCACTACGATGGCCGACATTTATACAAATCTATCGGGACATGTGTCGTTTCATAACAAACAAAAAAATATCTTGGATAGGTATGCTTGACCAAACAGGGAGGCCGCCATTTTGGATTAAGTGGCCATTTTTTTTCCATATTCCACATTTTTACTTGATGCACTTGTCCCAGGGCTTTCATCAGATTAACTTCAAATTAAGATCAGTGCCATCACAACAAGATGGAGATAAAAAGTGATTAAGAGATTGACCTTTCGTCACACCGTGTGACCGTGGTGTGGCGTCTTGAGTTTGATTAAACGCCATCAAAACACGAGGTTCTGTATCTCGGACATACATTGTCCAATCGAGTCCAAACTAGACATGTAAGACAAGGGTGCCATCCTGATGACATCTACACAGAAATTATGACTTGAAATTACAGCGCCCCCTGGTGGCTACAGGAAGTGACATGTTTTATACTTTGATGAACTGCTCCTGGCTGATTTACAATATACAGCTCAAATCAGATCAGTCAAGTCATTAGATCATGGTCAGAATTGTGACGTTTCCTCAAACCGTGTAAACATTGATGTGCGGCGAAGGATTTTCCTTCGCCAAAGGACACGATGTTATCATAACTCCACTGTGCATTGTCCTATCACTACAAAACTTCTGTCACATGGTCAGAGTCCAAGCCTGAACAGCTCTATGTGTCAATATTTCCTCAGTGTCATAGCGCCACCTACTGATTCGCCAGGAAACAGGAAGTACTTTGTTAATCCACTCTGCATTATCCAACCGGCTCCAAACTACTGACCTATGATCACAATACTGATCTGAACAGCTCCATATATGAATATTAGTTCAGGATCATAGCGCCACCTACTGATCAGTGTGAAAATTAAGTTGTGTTAACATTGTCCAATTGACACAAAATTGCTCACGCTACATCAGAGCGCCTACATGAACAGATATATATGTCTGTGCGTAATAATAGTGATGGCGCCACCTACTGGCAAACCTACTGCCGCAGAGCGCAAAACGCATGCAACGTGGAGAAGTGCATGCTCGATCGATGATGTGCGCTTGGTCATCGATCGCTCTCTCCACCGACCGCAACAGGCTTCAACGTGCGGGTGCTCGGGCCCGCAAGTGCTACAACGTAGCCCTAGTTATTATTATTATTTCCCTTTGGGGGGCTTTTTCAGGGTCTAGACATGCTCAAAAAGTTATGAAACTTTGCAGGAAATTCAAGGTCTGCGGATATTTTAGTATTCTGGAGTAATTGGAATTGGGCGTGGCAAAATGGTTCTACAGCGCCCCCTGGAACCAGCCCCTAGGTTTCCACATAACGGATTTTCATCAAAATCTGGATATAGGTGTATCGTGACCAGTCATGAAAAAAAGTCTCATGGAGCATTATGAAAAACGCAACAGGAAGTCCGCCATTTTGCTTTTAGTGGCCATTTTGGCAATATCCCACATTTTTACTTTTACGTACTTGTCCCAGGGCTTTCATCAGATCAACTTCAAATTCAGATGAGTGTCATCACAACAAGATGGAGATAAAAAATGATTGAGGGATTTTTTTTTTATCACACCGTGTGACCGTGGCATGGCGTTAAAAATTGGTTACTCGCCATCAAAACACGGGCATCTGTATCTCGGACATACATGTTCCAATCAAGTCCAAACTAGACATGTAAGACAATAGTCCCCGCCTGATGACATCTATGCATAAATGATGACTTAAAACCGCAGCGCCCCCTGGTGGCAACAGGAAATGTCTTGTTTTTTGCTTGTCTTACACTTGGATGAATTTCTCCTCATCCACTGACCTCAACCATGTCAAACTGTATCAAATGGGTCCCAAGACATTGACAATGAAGACATAAGATTACCGTGACTTTTCGTCAAACGCCATATGAATGGCGTGGCATTAAAGTTCATCAACTCGCCGTGAAACACGAAATTGCTGTAACTTCAGTGTTCATGATTCTATCTCTCTCAAACTACATGTGTGTAACAACAGCCCCCCCCTGAAGATATTCATATGGTTTTAAGAAATGGGCGTGGCAAAAAAACTGACCAGCGCCCCCTATAGGGCAACCCCGGCACTAAGATGGCCGACATTTATACAAATCTATCGGGACATGTGTCGTTTCATAACAAACAAAAAAATATCTTGGATAGGTATGCTTGACCAAACAGGGAGGCCGCCATTTTGGATTAAGTGGCCATTTTTTTTCCATATTCCACATTTTTGCTTGATGCACTTGTCCCAGGGCTTTCATCAGAATAACTTCAAATTAAGATCAGTGCCATCACAACAAGATGGAGATAAAAAGTGATTAAGAGATTGACCTTTCGTCACACCGTGTGACCGTGGCGTGGCGTCTTGAGTTTGATTAAACGCCATCAAAACACGAGGTTCTGTATCTCGGACATACATTGTCCAATCGAGTCCAAACTAGACATGTAAGACAAGGGTGCCATCCTGATGACATCTACACAGAAATTATGACTTGAAATTACAGCGCCCCCTGGTGGCTACAGGAAGTGACATGTTTTATACTTTGATGAACTGCTCCTGGCTGATTTACAATATACAGCTCAAATCAGATCAGTCAAGTCATTAGATCATGGTCAGAATTGTGACGTTTCCTCAAACCGTGTAAACATTGATGTGCGGCGAAGGATTTTCCTTCGCCAAAGGACACGATGTTATCATAACTCCACTGTGCATTTTCCTATCACTACAAAACTTCTGTCACATGGTCAGAGTCCAAGCCTGAACAGCTCTATGTGTCAATATTTCCTCAGTGTCATAGCGCCACCTACTGATTCGCCAGGAAACAGGAAGTACTTTGTTAATCCACTCTGCATTATCCAACCGGCTCCAAACTACTGACCTATGATCACAATACTGATCTGAACAGCTCCACATATAAATATTAGTTCAGGGTCATAGCGCCACCTACTGATCAGTGTGAAAATGAAGTTGTGTTAACATTGTCCAATTGACACAAAATTGCTCACGCTACATCAGAGCGCCTACATGAACAGATCTATATGTCTGTGCGTAATAATAGTGATGCCGCCACCTACTGGCAAACCTACTGCCGCAGAGCGCAAAACGCATGCAACGTGGAGAAGTGCATGCTCGATCGATGATGTGCGCTTGGTCATCGATCGCTCTCTCCACCGACCGCAACAGGCTTCAACGTGCGGGTGCTCGGGCCCGCAAGTGCTACAACGTAGCCCTAGTTATTATTATTTCCCTTTGGGGGGCTTTTTCAGGGTCTAGACATGCTCAAAAAGTTATGAAACTTTGCAGGAAATTCAAGGTCTGCGGATATTTTAGTATTCTGGAGTAATTGGAATTGGGCGTGGCAAAATGGCTCTACAGCGCCCCCTGGAACCAGCCCCTAGGTTTCCACATAACGGATTTTCATCAAAATCTGGATATAGGTGTATCGTGACCAGTCATGAAAAAAAGTCTCATGGAGCATTATGAAAAACGCAACAGGAAGTCCGCCATTTTGCTTTTAGTGGCCATTTTGGCAATATCCCACATTTTTACTTTTACGTACTTGTCCCAGGGCTTTCATCAGATCAACTTCAAATTCAGATGAGTGTCATCACAACAAGATGGAGATAAAAAATGATTGAGGGATTTTTTTTTTATCACACCGTGTGACCGTGGCATGGCGTTAAAAATTGGTTACACGCCATCAAAACACGGGCATCTGTATCTCGGACATACATGTTCCAATCAAGTCCAAACTAGAAATGTAAGACAATAGTCCCCGCCTGATGTTATCTATGCATAAATGATGACTTAAAACCGCAGCGCTCCCTGGTGGCAACAGGAAATGTCTTGTTTTTTGCTTGTCTTACACTTGGATGAATTTCTCCTCATCCACTGACCTCAACCATGTCAAACTGTATCAAATGGGTCCCAAGACATTGACAATGAAGACATAAGATTACCGTGACTTTTCGTCAAACGCCATATGAATGGCGTGGCATTAAAGTTCATCAACTCGCCGTGAAACACGAAATTGCTGTAACTTCAGTGTTCATGATTCTATCTCTCTCAAACTACATGTGTGTAACAACAGCACCCCCCTGAAGATATTCATATGGTTTTAAGAAATGGGCGTGGCAAAAAAACTGACCAGCGCCCCCTATAGGGCAACCCCGGCACTACGATGGCCGACATTTATACAAATCTATCGGGACATGTGTCGTTTCATAACAAACAAAAAAATATCTTGGATAGGTATGCTTGACCAAACAGGGAGGCCGCCATTTTGGATTAAGTGGCCATTTTTTTTCCATATTCCACATTTTTACTTGATGCACTTGTCCCAGGGCTTTCATCAGATTAACTTCAAATTAAGATCAGTGCCATCACAACAAGATGGAGATAAAAAGTGATTAAGAGATTGACCTTTCGTCACACCGTGTGACCGTGGCGTGGCGTCTTGAGTTTGATTAAACGCCATCAAAACACGAGGTTCTGTATCTCGGACATACATTGTCCAATCGAGTCCAAACTAGACATGTAAGACAAGGGTGCCATCCTGATGACATCTACACAGAAATTATGACTTGAAATTACAGCGCCCCCTGGTGGCTACAGGAAGTGACATGTTTTATACTTTGATGAACTGCTCCTGGCTGATTTACAATATACAGCTCAAATCAGATCAGTCAAGTCATTAGATCATGGTCAGAATTGTGACGTTTCCTCAAACCGTGTAAACATTGATGTGCGGCGAAGGATTTTCCTTCGCCAAAGGACACGATGTTATCATAACTCCACTGTGCATTGTCCTATCACTACAAAACTTCTGTCACATGGTCAGAGTCCAAGCCTGAACAGCTCTATGTGTCAATATTTCCTCAGTGTCATAGCGCCACCTACTGATTCACCAGGAAACAGGAAGTACTTTGTTAATCCACTCTGCATTATCCAACAGGCTCCAAACTACTGACCTATGATCACAATCCTGAATAGAACAGCTCCATATATGAATATTAGTTCAGGATCATAGCGCCACCTATTGATCAGTGTGAAAATTAAGTTGCGGAAACATTGTCCAATTGACACAAAATTTCTCACGCTACATCAGAGCGCCTACTTGAACAGATCTATATGTCTGTGCGTAATAATAAATAAACATTGATGTTTGGCGAAGGATCATCCTTCGCCAAAGGACACGATGTTTTCATAATTACACTGTGCATTGTCCTATCACTACCAAACTTCTGTCACATGATAAGAGTACAAGCCTGAACAGCTCTATGTGTCAATATTTCCTCAGTGTCATAGCGCCACCTACTGATTCACCAGGAAACAGGAAGTACTTTGTTAATCCACTCTGCATTATCCAACAGGCTCCAAACTACTGACCTATGATCACAATACTGATCTGAACAGCTCCACATATAAATATTAGTTCAGGGTCATAGCGCCACCTACTGATCAGTGTGAAAATTAAGTTGCGGAAACATTGTCCAATTGACACAGAATTGCTCACGCTACATCAGAGCGCCTACATGAACAGATATATATGTCTGTGCGTAATAATAGTGATGGCGCCACCTACTGGCAAACCTACTGCCGCAGAGCGCAAAACGCATGCAACGTGGAGAAGTGCATGCTCGATCGATGATGTGCGCTTGGTCATCGATCGCTCTCTCCAACGACCGCAACAGGCTTCAACGTGCGGGTGCTCGGGCCCGCAAGTGCTACAACGTAGCCCTAGTTAGGGCCCGAGCACCGAATGGTGAGAGGCCCTATTGAATCTGTAAGGATTTTTATTATTAGGGCCCGAGCACCGAATGGTGAGAGGCCCTATTGAATCTGTAAGGATTTTTATTATTAGGGCCCGAGCACCGAATGGTGAGAGGCCCTATTGAATCTGTAAGGATTTTTATTATTATTATTATTATTAGGGCCCGAGCACCGAATGGTGAGAGGCCCTATTGAATCTGTAAGGATTTTTATTATTATTATTATTATTATTATTATTATTATTATTATTATTATTATTTCCCTTTGGGGGGCTTTTTCAGGGTCTAGACATGCTCAAAAAGTTATGAAACTTTGCAGGAAATTCAAGGTCTGCGGATATTTTAGTATTCTGGAGTAATTGGAATTGGGCGTGGCAAAATGGCTCTACAGCGCCCCCTGGAACCAGCCCCTAGGTTTCCACATAACGGATTTTCATCAAAATCTGGATATAGGTGTATCGTGACCAGTCATGAAAAAAAGTCTCATGGAGCATTATGAAAAACGCAACAGGAAGTCCGCCATTTTGCTTTTAGTGGCCATTTTGGCAATATCCCACATTTTTACTTTTACGTACTTGTCCCAGGGCTTTCATCAGATCAACTTCAAATTCAGATGAGTGTCATCACAACAAGATGGAGATAAAAAATGATTGAGGGATTTTTTTTTTATCACACCTTGTGACCGTGGCATGGCGTTAAAAATTGGTTACACGCCATCAAAACACGGGCATCTGTATCTCGGACATACATGTTCCAATCAGGTCCAAACTAGAAATGTAAGACAATAGTCCCCGCCTGATGACATCTATGCATAAATGATGACTTAAAACCGCAGCGCCCCCTGGTGGCAACAGGAAATGTCTTGTTTTTTGCTTGTCTTACACTTGGATGAATTTCTCCTCATCCACTGACCTCAACCATGTCAAACTGTATCAAATGGGTCCCAAGACATTGACAATGAAGACATAAGATTACCGTGACTTTTCGTCAAACGCCATATGAATGGCGTGGCATTAAAGTTCATCAACTCGCCGTGAAACACGAAATTGCTGTAACTTCAGTGTTCATGATTCTATCTCTCTCAAACTACATGTGTGTAACAACAGCCCCCCCCTGAAGATATTCATATGGTTTTAAGAAATGGGCGTGGCAAAAAAACTGACCAGCGCCCCCTATAGGGCAACCCCGGCACTACGATGGCCGACATTTATACAAATCTATCGGGACATGTGTCGTTTCATAACAAACAAAAAAATATCTTGGATAGGTATGCTTGACCAAACAGGGAGGCCGCCATTTTGGATTAAGTGGCCATTTTTTTTCCATATTCCACATTTTTACTTGATGCACTTGTCCCAGGGCTTTCATCAGATTAACTTCAAATTAAGATCAGTGCCATCACAACAAGATGGAGATAAAAAGTGATTAAGAGATTGACCTTTCGTCACACCGTGTGACCGTGGCGTCTTGAGTTTGATTAAACGCCATCAAAACACGAGGTTCTGTATCTCGGACATACATTGTCCAATCGAGTCCAAACTAGACATGTAAGACAAGGGTGCCATCCTGATGACATCTACACAGAAATTATGACTTGAAATTACAGCGCCCCCTGGTGGCTACAGGAAGTGACATGTTTTATACTTTGATGAACTGCTCCTGGCTGATTTACAATATACAGCTCAAATCAGATCAGTCAAGTCATTAGATCATGGTCAGAATTGTGACGTTTCCTCAAACCGTGTAAACATTGATGTGCGGCGAAGGATTTTCCTTCGCCAAAGGACACGATGTTATCATAACTCCACTGTGCATTGTCCTATCACTACAAAACATCTGTCACATTGTCAGAGTCCAAGCCTGAACAGCTCTATGTGTCAATATTTCCTCAGTGTCATAGCGCCACCTACTGATTCGCCAGGAAACAGGAAGTACTTTGTTAATCCACTCTGCATTATCCAACCGGCTCCAAACTACTGACCTATGATCACAATACTGATCTGAACAGCTCCATATATGAATATTAGTTCAGGATCATAGCGCCACCTACTGATCAGTGTGAAAATTAAGTTGCGGAAACATTGTCCAATTGACACAAAATTGCTCACGCTACATCAGAGCGCCTACATGAACAGATATATATGTCTGTGCGTAATAATAGTGATGGCGCCACCTACTGGCAAACCTACTGCCGCAGAGCGCAAAACGCATGCAACGTGGAGAAGTGCATGCTCGATCGATGATGTGCGCTTGGTCATCGATCGCTCTCTCCACCGACCGCAACAGGCTTCAACGTGCGGGTGCTCGGGCCCGCAAGTGCTACAACGTAGCCCTAGTTAGGGCCCGAGCACCGAATGGTGAGAGGCCCTATTGTATCTGTAAGGATTTTTATTATTATTATTATTATTATTATTATTATTATTATTATTATTTCCCTTTGGGGGGCTTTTTCAGGGTCTAGACATGCTCAAAAAGTTATGAAACTTTGCAGGAAATTCAAGGTCTGCGGATATTTTAGTATTCTGGAGTAATTGGAATTGGGCGTGGCAAAATGGCTCTACAGCGCCCCCTGGAACCAGCCCCTAGGTTTCCACATAACGGATTTTCATCAAAATCTGGATATAGGTGTATCGTGACCAGTCATGAAAAAAAGTCTCATGGAGCATTATGAAAAACGAAACAGGAAGTCCGCCATTTTGCTTTTAGTGGCCATTTTGGCAATATCCCACATTTTTACTTTTACGTACTTGTCCCAGGGCTTTCATCAGATCAACTTCAAATTCAGATGAGTGTCATCACAACAAGATGGAGATAAAAAATGATTGAGGGATTTTTTTTTTATCACACCGTGTGACCGTGGCATGGCGTTAAAAATTGGTTACACGCCATCAAAACACGGGCATCTGTATCTCGGACATACATGTTCCAATCAAGTCCAAACTAGACATGTAAGACAAAAGTCCCCGCCTGATGACATCTATGCATAAATGATGACTTAAAACCGCAGCGCCCCCTGGTGGCAACAGGAAATGTCTTGTTTTTTGGTTGTCTTACACTTGGATGAATTTCTCCTCATCCACTGACCTCAACCATGTCAAACTGTATCAAATGGGTCCCAAGACATTGACAATGAAGACATAAGATTACCGTGACTTTTCGTCAAACGCCATATTAATGGCGGGGCATCAAAGTTCATCAACTCGCCGTGAAACACGAAATTGCTGTAACTTCAGTGTTCATGATTCTATCTCTCTCAAACTACATGTGTGTAACAACAGCCCCCCCCTGAAGATATTCATATGGTTTTAAGAAATGGGCGTGGCAAAAAAACTGACCAGCGCCCCCTATAGGGCAACCCCGGCACTACGATGGCCGACATTTATACAAATCTATCGGGACATGTGTCGTTTCATAACAAACAAAAAAATATCTTGGATAGGTATGCTTGACCAAACAGGGAGGCCGCCATTTTGGATTAAGTGGCCATTTTTTTTCCATATTCCACATTTTACTTGATGCACTTGTCCCAGGGCTTTCATCAGATTAACTTCAAATTAAGATCAGTGCCATCACAACAAGATGGAGATAAAAAGTGATTAAGAGATTGACCTTTCGTCACACCGTGTGACCGTGGCGTGGCGTCTTGAGTTTGATTAAACGCCATCAAAACACAAGGTTCTGTATCTCGGACATACATTGTCCAATCGAGTCCAAACTAGACATGTAAGACAAGGGTGCCATCCTGATGACATCTACACAGAAATTATGACTTGAAATTACAGCGCCCCCTGGTGGCTACAGGAAGTGACATGTTTTATACTTTGATGAACTGCTCCTGGCTGATTTACAATATACAGCTCAAATCAGATCAGTCAAGTCATTAGATCATGGTCAGAATTGTAACGTTTCCTCAAACCGTGTAAACATTGATGTGCGGCGAAGGATTTTCCTTCGCCAAAGGACACGATGTTATCATAACTCCACTGTGCATTGTCCTATCACTACAAAACTTCTGTCACATGGTCAGAGTCCAAGCCTGAACAGCTCTATGTGTCAATATTTCCTCAGTGTCATAGCGCCACCTACTGATTCGCCAGGAAACAGGAAGTACTTTGTTAATCCACTCTGCATTATCCAACCGGCTCCAAACTACTGACCTATGATCACAATCCTGAATAGAACAGCTCCATATATGAATATTAGTTCAGGATCATAGCGCCACCTATTGATCAGTGTGAAAATTAAGTTGCGGAAACATTGTCCAATTGACACAAAATTTCTCACGCTACATCAGAGCGCCTACTTGAACAGATCTATATGTCTGTGCGTAATAATAGTGATGGCGCCACCTACTGGCAAACCTACTGCCGCGGAGCGCAAAACGCATGCAACGTGGAGAAGTGCATGCTCGATCGATGATGTGCGCTTGGTCATCGATCGCTCTCTCCACCGACCGCAACAGGCTTCAACGTGCGGGTGCTCGGGCCCGCAAGTGCTACAACGTAGCCCTAGTTAGGGCCCGAGCACCGAATGGTGAGAGGCCCTATTGAATCTGTAAGGATTTTTATTATTAGGGCCCGAGCACCGAATGGTGAGAGGCCCTATTGAATCTGTAAGGATTTTTATTATTAGGGCCCGAGCACCGAAATCGGTGGGAGGCCCTATTGAAATTGAAATGATTATTATTATTATTATTATTATTATTTTTCTTAGCTTAAATGAATTGGCTTTTTGAGGGCTTTAATGTGCTCAAAAAGTTGTAGGAGTTTGCAGTAAATTCGAAGGCGGCGTAAAATTACGTATTCTGGAGTATTTTGAAAAGGGCGTGGCAAAATGGCTCAAGAGCGCCACCTACGGAAAAGCCCCTCATTTAGCATTCACCGATCCTCAAAAAAAACAAAGATTATTGTGTATCATGACTAGATGCACAAAAAAGTCCATCAGTGCATTATGAATAACGCAACAGGAAGCCCGCCAGTTTGACTTTAGTGGCCATTTTGGTCATATTCCATATTTTTTCTTTGATGTACTTGTCGTACAGCTTTCATCAGATCAACTTCAAATTTAGACGATCGTCATCACAACAAATTGGAGATCTAAAGTTATTGAAGGATTACGTTTTAGCAAAACCGTCTGACCGTGGTGTGGCGTTAAAGTTTGATGAAACGCCATCAAAACACAAGCTTCCATATTTCAGACATATTTTGTCCAATTGAGTCCAAACTAGACACATTCGACCAGAGTCGCCACCAGAAGACATGGGTGCAGAAATTGTGACTTACAATCACAGCGCCCCCTGGTGGTAACACGAAATGTCTTGTTTTGGTACGTGTTATGTTTTTATGTACTACTCAGACAGCTTTCATCAGATCAACTTAAAAATTAGATGAGACTCTACAAAACAAGATGAAGATCTAAAGTTATCAGAATTTAAACTTTTCATCATACCGTGTGACCGTGGTGAGGTCTCAAAGTTCGACTAAACGCCAATATAAGCGAGCTTCTGTAACTTAGACATATTTTGTCCAATCGACTCCAAACTACACATATAAGACAAGAGTCGCGACCGGAAGACATCTACCTAGAAATCATGACTTAAAAGGAAAGCGCCCCCTGGTGGCATCAGGAAATGTCTTGTTTTGGTCATCTTACTCTTTGATGTATTTCCCTCCAGCCACTTTACTAAACCATGTCAAACTGTGTCAAATTGGTCTCAAGATATTGATAATGTAGGCATAACATTATTGTGACTTTTCATCATGCAGATTGTTAATGGCGTGGCATCAAAGTTCATCAGCTCACCATGACCAATGAAACCCATTTTAACAGAGTTACCCTGAACGCAGCATGAGACCGCTTTCGGTTTGTTACGTCTCACACTTGGATGTATTTCTCCTCATTCACTTTGCTAAACCATGTCAAACTGTGTCACATGGGTCTCAATATATTGATAATGTAGGCATAACATTGCTGTGAGTTTTCATCATGCGGATTATTCATAGCTTTGCAGCAGACTTCTTCAACTCGCCATGACAAACGAAGCTGCATTTAACACAGCTGCAAGTGAACGCCTCATGAGACTCTGAAAGAAGTTACGTCGTCACAAGCTGCGGAGCTGTGTATCACGAAGAACCGGAGAACGGTTGGCGAGTCTGGATGAGAGGACGGCGGCGGAGTCACTGTGGACGTTGTTAGCTCAGCAGGTTAGAGTGTGGGACGCACTCAAAGCTTTTTTCCCCCGTCCGTCGTGTCTTTTCCTGTGTGAACTCTGCCGCTCTCAACAGCAGCACTGGCTATGAGCTAGCTCCTGCTAGCGCCAACGAAGCATCTCTCAACTGCTACGTAAGTTAAACGGACACTTCTGACTGACTGTGATGATAAGCAAAAGAGACACTGTGGATGTGTGATGTGTTGTACTGCATTTGTTTGATCTGTTTACTAATACTAGCTCTAATAAATACTGTATAAATTATATTTTGCTCCTGAATTGAACTGTGTTAAAGGGGTTCACATGGAAAATATATGTTCAATTATGTAAAGGGTGATTTTTGTTACTATTATACTAATGGAGATTTAAGAGCAGCTGTTCAAAGGAGCACTACGTCTTTTAAGGCTCTTTATTCAGAGTCACGGTGTTGATGTCCTGTCACGTGTTACAGTGAAAAATAACCGTGTCTCCCACCTTCAGTATTTAAATCGTTAATCTCAGACAGACTTCACTGAATTCTTTTGTTAAATATGAGTAAGTCATAGCCTTGTAACTTTACTAGAACAGACAGTGTCATACAGAGTTGTGGGCTTATATGCACTACCTATTTCCTAATCTGTAATGATTATGCTCTGATTAACTTTGAACTAATATTTTATTTTTACCATTTAAAAGTCTGTTAATTACTTAACCTGGCCCATGTATGACTTTACATATCTGTGTATTGGTTTCATGTTCCTCTAGAAGGTCCAACTTGACACACAACTTGAATCCAACCAGACTGAACAGTGACTCCAGGTACAGACCTGATTTCATTACTTAAAAACAATCAAAGTATTGCACATAATACATAATGTATTAAATTATAATGCAATACTTTTAATGTGAAATAGCTCCATTAAAAACATTCATTGTCATGGTAGTGCACGTTTTAATCCAAAAGCATATTCAAATACACAGTTGAATATCCACAGAAAATAAGATTACACACTTTGTTCATATGTAACTCTTCCTCTACAATAATGACGATCACTTTCATGTTTCCTATCATTTTATTAGGGACAGACGAGCCTGAAGGACACAGCTGTGATGACCATGTTCTGTCTCTTATGGCAAAGCAGAAATATAAAACACTGGGTTCTTATCTAAAGTGTATCAAATCAGATCTCCACCATGTTGCTGCTGAGGACATCAGGTGCTGCAGTTCTTCATCTATGAAGAGAAAAAACGCACTGTTAAAGAATGTTTTGTGTTGTGTATAAAGCACAACAGATTTCAGATAGAACTGTTGTACTGTGGTCTTGGTTTATATCCTCATGGTGAAATGTACATATTTTAAGTCCCTTCTGATAAAAGTGCTGAAAGAAATACAACATTGTACAAATACATAAAATGTCTTTCTACCTCATCAGTACTATTCAAGGTGATAATCTCCCACAGACCTATTGATAACAGTCCAAATCAAGTCTTTCCACTTCTCTCAGTGTGAAAACATAATTCTATAATTAATTTGAGAACTGTTTACAACACTGATGTGTGGAGATTAAAATCATACCTAAACTGTCTAATTCACTGTAAAACTCCATGACATTCGCAGGCCATCTGTAGTTAAGGGAGCAACGCATGGAGTGATGTGTAGATTACTAGTTTGATGATGCATGAGGAGAGGCGGTGGTCGAGTGGCAGAAACTTGGACTATGGGCAGAGAAGGTCTCTGGTTCGTCTTTGGTTCGACTCCATGGAGAGACAACAAAAGTCGAACCTGGATTGATCTGTCCAAAAATCCAAGAGTCTCCCTACCCTCTCTAGTGCCCATGAGCAAGGCACCTCACTCCCCCAACATCTGCTCCCCCGAGCGCCGTACATGGTCGCTCACTGCTCTGTGTGTCCTGCACCAGATGGGTAAAAAGCAGCGATGAAATTTCCCTACCTGCATGAGTGTGCCTTTGCATGTCTGTGCATGTGTTTGGGATGAATAAATGGATTTTAATCTTAATCTTTTAATCTTAATCAGTTGTCTTCCAGTTGACCAGCATGAAGCTGCAGATCTCCACCATGTTGCTGCTGGGGACATCAGGAGCTGCATTAATGAGGAGCAGAAGCGTACTGTTATGAATGTTTTGTGTTGTTTATGAAGCACTACTTATTTCAGCTAGAACCGATGTACTAGGGTCTGGGTTTGTATCCTAATGGTTAAATGCACATACTTTAAATCGCTTTTGATAAAACGTGACAAAGAAATACAACATTGTACACATAGATAAAATGTCTTTCTACCTCATCTGTAATATTCAAGGTGATGATCTCCCACAGAGCTGTTGATAACAGTCCACATCAAGTCTCTCCACTTCCCTCAGTGTGAAAACATAATTATATAATTAATTGGGGAAGTGTTTACAACACTGATGTGTGGACATTATAATGTTATCACTACTGTCTAATTCACTCTACAACTCCATGACAGACTAAATAAACGATGTGAAAATAGTAATGGCGGATATACCATCCTGTATCAGAATATTGGTGAAACAGTTACTATCACATGAAACGTACACGTGTAGCGTATTGATAGTAACTCATTAAAAAAAATAATGTCACAACCAAAACAAGACTGTCGAGTTATCTTGCTTCAATCTGTTCATTAGACGTGATAAATAAACGGTAACTTTTATAACAATTACATATTACAAAAAACTTGAGGCATGTAAGCATATGATGATAGATAAAGCAATAGGTTATGTTGGATAGTTTCAAGGTTCATTAGACCGCATTGTTTTGGTCAACTCACACCTGGAGTTATTTTTATTCAGCCACTTTACGAAACCATTTCAAACTGTGTGAAATGGGTCTCAAGATATTGATAGTGTAGGCATAAGATTGCTGTGACTTTTCATCATGATGATTAACTGCTTGGCAGCTGAGGTCATCATCTCGACATGAAAAACGAAACTCAATTGAACACAGCTGCAAGTGAACGCATCATAAGACTTTGAAAAAAGTTACAGCGTGACAAGCTGCGGAGCTGTGGGTGACGGGGAACCGGAGAACTGTTGGCGAATCTGGATGAGAGTTCGGCGTCAGAGTTACTGTGGACGTTGTTCGCTCAGCAGGTTAGAGTGTCTCCACGCTATTTCCCCTCTCCCCTCGTGTTTCTTCCTGTGTGAACTCTGCCGCTGCCTTTGTCAACATCAGCACTGGCTATTAGCTAGCTCCTGCTAGCTCCAACAAAGCATCTCTCAACTGCTACGTAAGTGAAACGGACACTTCTGACTGACTGTGCAGAGTACAGTGCGCGGCACACACTCTAAGAACAATTCCATAGCGACAGTGAGACTGCATGCTGGTGCACGTGTGATGCGTTGTACGGCTATTTGTTTGATCTGTTTACTAATAATAGCTCTAATAAATACTGTATAAGTTATATTTTGCACCGGAATTGAACTGTGTTAAAGCGGTTCACATGGAAAATAAATGTTCAATTATGTGAAGGGTGATTTTCATTACTATTATACTAATGGAGATTTAGCACTTGCTACACATTGTAACAGCAGCTGTGCAAAGGAGCACTACGTATCCTAAGGCTCTTTATTCAGAGTCACGGTGTTGATGTCCTGTCACGTGTTACAGTGAAAAATAACCGTGTCTACTAGTGTTTACATCGTTAATCTCAGGCAGACTTCCCTGAATTATTTTGTTAAATATAAATACATTATAGCCTTGTAACTTTATTAGAACAGACAGTGTTCATAGAGAATTTGAAAATGATGTGCACTACCTATTTCCTAAGATGAAATGATTATGATCTGATTATTTTTATGTTTCCTCTCATTTTATTAGGGACGGACGAGCCTGAAGGACACAGCTGTGATGACCATGTTCTGTCTCTTATGGCAAAGCAGAAATATAAAACACTGGGTTCTTATCTAAAGTGTATCAAATCAGATCTCCACCATGTTGCTGCCGAGGACATCAGGTGCTGCAGTTCTTCATCTATGAAGAGAAACAACGCACTGTTAAAGAATGTTTTGTGTTGTGTATAAAGCACAACAGATTTCAGATAGAACTGTTGTACTGTGGTCTTGGTTTATATCCTCATGGTTAAATGTACATATTTTAAGTCCCTTCTGATAAAAGTGCTGAAAGAAATACAACATTGTACAAATACATAAAATGTCTTTCTACCTCATCAGTACTATTCAAGGTGATAATCTCCCACAGACCTATTGATAACAGTCCAAATCAAGTCTTTCCACTTCTCTCAGTGTGAAAACATAATTCTATAATTAATTTGAGAACTGTTTACAACACTGATGTGTGGAGATTAAAATCATACCTAAACTGTCTAATTCACTGTAAAACTCCATGACATTCGCAGGCCATCTGTAGTTAAGGGAGCAACGCATGGAGTGATGTGTAGATTACTAGTTTGATGATGCATGAGGAGAGGCGGTGGTCGAGTGGCAGAAACTTGGACTATGGGCAGAGAAGGTCTCTGGTTCGTCTTTGGTTCGACTCCATGGAGAGACAACAAAAGTCGAACCTGGATTGATCTGTCCAAAAATCCAAGAGTCTCCCTACCCTCTCTAGTGCCCATGAGCAAGGCACCTCACTCCCCCAACATCTGCTCCCCCGAGCGCCGTACATGGTCGCTCACTGCTCTGTGTGTCCTGCACCAGATGGGTAAAAAGCAGCGATTAAATTTCCCTACCTGCATGAGTGTGACTTTGCATGTCTGTGCATGTGTTTGGGATGAATAAATGGATTTTAATCTTAATCTTTTAATCTTAATCAGTTGTCTTCCATTTGACCAGCATGAAGCTGCAGATCTCCACCATGTTGCTGCTGGGGACATCAGGAGCTGCATTAATGAGGAGCAGAAGCGTACTGTTATGAATGTTTTGTGTTGTTTATGAAGCACTACATATTTCAGCTAGAACCGATGTACTAGGGTCTGGGTTTGTATCCTAATGGTTAAATGCACATACTTTAAATCGCTTTTGATAAAACGTGACGAAGAAATACAACATTGTACACATAGATAAAATGTCTTTCTACCTCATCTGTAATATTCAAGGTGATGATCTCCCACAGAGCTGTTGATAACAGTCCACATCAAGTCTCTCCACTTCCCTCAGTGTGAAAACATAATTATATAGTTAACTGATGTGTGGACATTATAATCTTATCACTACTGTCTAATTCACTCTACAACTCCATGACAGACTAAATAAACGATGTGAAAATAGTAATGGCGGATATACCATCCTGTATCAGAATATTGGTGAAACAGTTACTATCACATGAAACGTACACGTGTAGCGTATTGATAGTAACTCATTAAAAAAAATAATGTCACAACCAAAACAAGACTGTGGAGTTATCTTGCTTCAATCTGTTCATTAGACGTGATAAATAAACGGTAACTTTTATAACAATTACATATTACCAAAAACTTGAGGCATGTAAGCATATGATGATAGATAAAGCAATAGGTTATGTTGGATAGTTTGAAGGTTACTTACCTCTAGTTCAGCACCAGCGGCTGGCCAGAAGAAGTGGAGCGATCTTCCTTGCCGCACAGGGCAAACGCAGGCAATGTGGAGACGAGCGCTTGGTCATCGAACGTTCTCTCTTCCCCGACCGCAACAGACTTGAAATTGCCTGTGCTCGGGCCCGTTAGTGCTACAACGTAGCCCTAGTTATTATTAGGGCCCGAGCACCGAAATCGGTGGGAGGCCCTATTGAAATTGAAATGATTATTATTATTATTATTATTATTATTTTTCTTAGCTTAAATGAATTGGCTTTTTGAGGGCTTTAATGTGCTCAAAAAGTTGTAGGAGTTTGCAGTAAATTCGAAGGCGGCGTAAAATTACGTATTCTGGAGTATTTTGAAAAGGGCGTGGCAAAATGGCTCAAGAGCGCCACCTACGGAAAAGCCCCTCATTTAGCATTCACCGATCCTCAAAAAAAACAAAGATTATTGTGTATCATGACTAGATGCACAAAAAAGTCCATCAGTGCATTATGAATAACGCAACAGGAAGCCCGCCAGTTTGACTTTAGTGGCCATTTTGGTCATATTCCATATTTTTTCTTTGATGTACTTGTCGTACAGCTTTCATCAGATCAACTTCAAATTTAGACGATCGTCATCACAACAAATTGGAGATCTAAAGTTATTGAAGGATTACGTTTTAGCAAAACCGTCTGACCGTGGTGTGGCGTTAAAGTTTGATGAAACGCCATCAAAACACAAGCTTCCATATTTCAGACATATTTTGTCCAATTGAGTCCAAACTAGACACATTCGACAAGAGTCGCCACCAGAAGACATGGGTGCAGAAATTGTGACTTACAATCACAGCGCCCCCTGGTGGTAACACGAAATGTCTTGTTTTGGTACGTGTTATGTTTTGATGTACTACTCAGACAGCTTTCATCAGATCAACTTAAAAATTAGATGAGACTCTACAAAACAAGATGAAGATCTAAAGTTATCAGAATTTAAACTTTTCATCATACCGTGTGACCGTGGTGAGGTCTCAAAGTTCGACTAAACGCCAATATAAGCGAGCTTCTGTAACTTAGACATATTTTGTCCAATCGACTCCAAACTACACATATAAGACAAGAGTCGCGACCGGAAGACATCTACCTAGAAATCATGACTTAAAAGGAAAGCGCCCCCTGGTGGCATCAGGAAATGTCTTGTTTTGGTCATCTTACTCTTTGATGTATTTCCCTCCAGCCACTTTACTAAACCATGTCAAACTGTGTCAAATTGGTCTCAAGATATTGATAATGTAGGCATAACATTATTGTGACTTTTCATCATGCAGATTGTTAATGGCGTGGCATCAAAGTTCATCAGCTCACCATGACCAATGAAACCCATTTTAACAGAGTTACCCTGAACGCAGCATGAGACCGCTTTCGGTTTGTTACGTCTCACACTTGGATGTATTTCTCCTCATTCACTTTGCTAAACCATGTCAAACTGTGTCACATGGGTCTCAATATATTGATAATGTAGGCATAACATTGCTGTGAGTTTTCATCATGCGGATTATTCATAGCTTTGCAGCAGACTTCTTCAACTCGCCATGACAAACGAAGCTGCATTTAACACAGCTGCAAGTGAACGCCTCATGAGACTCTGAAAAGTTACGTCGTCACAAGCTGCGGAGCTGTGTATCACGAAGAACCGGAGAACGGTTGGCGAGTCTGGATGAGAGGACGGCGGCGGAGTCACTGTGGACGTTGTTAGCTCAGCAGGTTAGAGTGTGGGACGCACTCAAAGCTTTTTTCCCCCGTCCGTCGTGTCTTTTCCTGTGTGAACTCTGCCGCTCTCAACAGCAGCACTGGCTATGAGCTAGCTCCTGCTAGCTCCAACGAAGCATCTCTCAACTGCTACGTAAGTTAAACGGACACTTCTGACTGACTGTGATGATAAGCAAAAGAGACACTGTGGATGTGTGATGTGTTGTACTGCATTTGTTTGATCTGTTTACTAATACTAGCTCTAATAAATACTGTATAAATTATATTTTGCTCCTGAATTGAACTGTGTTAAAGGGGTTCACATGGAAAATATATGTTCAATTATGTAAAGGGTGATTTTTGTTACTATTATACTAATGGAGATTTAGCACTTGCTACACATTGTAAGAGCAGCTGTTCAAAGGAGCACTACGTCTTTTAAGGCTCTTTATTCAGAGTCACGGTGTTGATGTCCTGTCACGTGTTACAGTGAAAAATAACCGTGTCTCCCACCTTCAGTATTTAAATCGTTAATCTCAGACAGACTTCACTGAATTCTTTTGTTAAATATGAGTAAGTCATAGCCTTGTAACTTTACTAGAACAGACAGTGTCATACAGAGTTGTGGGTTTATATGCACTACCTATTTCCTAATCTGAAATGATTATGCTCTGATTAACTTTGAACTAATATTTTATTTTTACCATTTAAAAGTCTGTTAATTACTTAACCTGGCCCATGTATGACTTTACATATCTGTGTATTGGTTTCATGTTCCTCTAGAAGGTCCAACTTGACACACAACTTGAATCCAACCAGACTGAACACTGACTCCAGGTACAGACCTGATTTCATTACTTAAAAACAATCAAAGTATTGCACATAATACATAATGTATTAAATTATAATGCAATACTTTTAATGTGAAATAGCTCCATTAAAAACATTCATTGTCATGGTAGTGCACGTTTTAATCCAAAAGCATATTCAAATACACAGTTGAATATCCACAGAAAATAAGATTACACACTTTGTTCATATGTAACTCTTCCTCTACAATAATGACGATCACTTTCATGTTTCCTATCATTTTATTAGGGACAGACGAGCCTGAAGGACACAGCTGTGATGACCATGTTCTGTCTCTTATGGCAAAGCAGAAATATAAAACACTGGGTTCTTATCTAAAGTGTATCAAATCAGATCTCCACCATGTTGCTGCTGAGGACATCAGGTGCTGCAGTTCTTCATCTATGAAGAGAAAAAACGCACTGTTAAAGAATGTTTTGTGTTGTGTATAAAGCACAACAGATTTCAGATAGAAGTGTTGTACTGTGGTCTTGGTTTATATCCTCATGGTGAAATGTACATATTTTAAGTCCCTTCTGATAAAAGTGCTGAAAGAAATACAACATTGTACAAATACATAAAATGTCTTTCTACCTCATCAGTACTATTCAAGGTGATAATCTCCCACAGACCTATTGATAACAGTCCAAATCAAGTCTTTCCACTTCTCTCAGTGTGAAAACATAATTCTATAATTAATTTGAGAACTGTTTACAACACTGATGTGTGGAGATTAAAATCATACCTACACTGTCTAATTCACTGTAAAACTCCATGACATTCGCAGGCCATCTGTAGTTAAGGGAGCAACGCATGGAGTGATGTGTAGATTACTAGTTTGATGATGAATGAGGAGAGGCGGTGGTCGAGTGGCAGAAACTTGGACTATGGGCAGAGAAGGTCTCTGGTTCGTCTTTGGTTCGACTCCATGGAGAGACAACAAAAGTCGAACCTGGATTGATCTGTCCAAAAATCCAAGAGTCTCCCTACCCTCTCTAGTGCCCATGAGCAAGGCACCTCACTCCCCCAACATCTGCTCCCCCGAGCGCCGTACATGGTCGCTCACTGCTCTGTGTGTCCTGCACCAGATGGGTAAAAAGCAGCGATTAAATGTCCCTACCTGCATGAGTGTGCCTTTGCATGTCTGTGCATGTGTTTTGGATGAATACATGGATTTTAATCTTAATCTTTTAATCTTAATCAGTTGTCTTCCAGTTGACCAGCATGAAGCTGCAGATCTCCACCATGTTGCTGCTGGGGACATCAGGAGCTGCATTAATGAGGAGCAGAAGCGTACTGTTATGAATGTTTTGTGTTGTTTATGAAGCACTACTTATTTCAGCTAGAACCGATGTACTAGGGTCTGGGTTTGTATCCTAATGGTTAAATGCACATACTTTAAATCGCTTTTGATAAAACGTGACAAAGAAATACAACATTGTACACATAGATAAAATGTCTTTCTACCTCATCTGTAATATTCAAGGTGATGATCTCCCACAGAGCTGTTGATAACAGTCCACATCAAGTCTCTCCACTTCCCTCAGTGTGAAAACATAATTATATAATTAATTGGAGAAGTGTTTACAACACTGATGTGTGGACATTATAATGTTATCACTACTGTCTAATTCACTCTACAACTCCATGACAGACTAAATAAACGATGTGAAAATAGTAATGGCGGATATACCGTCCTGTATCAGAATATTGGTGAAACAGTTACTATCACATGAAACGTACACGTGTAGCGTATTGATAGTAACTCATTAAAAAAAATGTCACAACCAAAACAAGACTGTCGAGTTATCTTGCTTCAATCTGTTCATTAGACGTGATAAATAAACGGTAACTTTTATAACAATTACATATTACAAAAAACTTGAGGCATGTAAGCATATGATGATAGATAAAGCAATAGGTAATGTTGGATAGTTTCAAGGTTACTTACCTCTAGTTCAGCACCAGCGGCTGGCCAGAAGAAGTGGAGCGATCTTCCTTGCCGCACAGGGCAAACGCAGGCAATGTGGAGACGAGCGCTTGGTCATCGAACGTTCTCTCTTCCCCGACCGCAACAGACTTGAAATTGCCTGTGCTCGGGCCCGTTAGTGCTACAACGTAGCCCTAGTTAGGGCCCGAGCACCGAAATCGGTGGGAGGCCCTATTGAAATTGAAATGATTATTATTATTATTATTATTATTATTTTTCTTAGCTTAAATGAATTGGCTTTTTGAGGGCTTTAATGTGCTCAAAAAGTTGTAGGAGTTTGCAGTAAATTCGAAGGCGGCGTAAAATTACGTATTCTGGAGTATTTTGAAAAGGGCGTGGCAAAAAGGCTCAAGAGCGCCACCTACGGAAAAGCCCCTCATTTAGCATTCACCGATCCTCAAAAAAAACAAAGATTATTGTGTATCATGACTAGATGCACAAAAAAGTCCATCAGTGCATTATGAATAACGCAACAGGAAGCCCGCCAGTTTGACTTTAGTGGCCATTTTGGTCATATTCCATATTTTTTCTTTGATGTACTTGTCGTACAGCTTTCATCAGATCAACTTCAAATTTAGACGATCGTCATCACAACAAATTGGAGATCTAAAGTTATTGAAGGATTACGTTTTAGCAAAACCGTCTGACCGTGGTGTGGCGTTAAAGTTTGATGAAACGCCATCAAAACACAAGCTTCCATATTTCAGACATATTTTGTCCAATTGAGTCCAAACTAGACACATTCGACAAGAGTCGCCACCAGAAGACATGGGTGCAGAAATTGTGACTTACAATCACAGCGCCCCCTGGTGGTAACGCGAAATGTCTTGTTTTGGTACGTGTTATGTTTTGATGTACTACTCAGACAGCTTTCATCAGATCAACTTAAAAATTAGATGAGACTCTACAAAACAAGATGAAGATCTAAAGTTATCAGAATTTAAACTTTTCATCATACCGTGTGACCGTGGTGAGGTCTCAAAGTTCGACTAAACGCCAATATAAGCGAGCTTCTGTAACTTAGACATATTTTGTCCAATCGACTCCAAACTACACATATAAGACAAGAGTCGCGACCGGAAGACATCTACCTAGAAATCATGACTTAAAAGGAAAGCGCCCCCTGGTGGCATCAGGAAATGTCTTGTTTTGGTCATCTTACTCTTTGATGTATTTCCCTCCAGCCACTTTACTAAACCATGTCAAACTGTGTCAAATTGGTCTCAAGATATTGATAATGTAGGCATAACATTATTGTGACTTTTCATCATGCAGATTGTTAATGGCGTGGCATCAAAGTTCATCAGCTCACCATGACCAATGAAACCCATTTTAACAGAGTTACCCTGAACGCAGCATGAGACCGCTTTCGGTTTGTTACGTCTCACACTTGGATGTATTTCTCCTCATTCACTTTGCTAAACCATGTCAAACTGTGTCACATGGGTCTCAATATATTGATAATGTAGGCATAACATTGCTGTGAGTTTTCATCATGCGGATTATTCATAGCTTTGCAGCAGACTTCTTCAACTCGCCATGACAAACGAAGCTGCATTTAACACAGCTGCAAGTGAACGCCTCATGAGACTCTGAACAAAGTTACGTCGTCACAAGCTGCGGGGCTGTGTATCACGAAGAACCGGAGAACGGTTGGCGAGTCTGGATGAGAGGACGGCGGCGGAGTCACTGTGGACGTTGTTAGCTCAGCAGGTTAGAGTGTGGGACGCACTCAAAGCTTTTTTCCCCCGTCCGTCGTGTCTTTTCCTGTGTGAACTCTGCCGCTCTCAACAGCAGCACTGGCTATGAGCTAGCTCCTGCTAGCTCCAACGAAGCATCTCTCAACTGCTACGTAAGTTAAACGGACACTTCTGACTGACTGTGATGATAAGCAAAAGAGACACTGTGGATGTGTGATGTGTTGTACTGCATTTGTTTGATCTGTTTACTAATACTAGCTCTAATAAATACTGTATAAATTATATTTTGCTCCTGAATTGAACTGTGTTAAAGGGGTTCACATGGAAAATATATGTTCAATTATGTAAAGGGTGATTTTTGTTACTATTATACTAATGGAGATTTAGCACTTGCTACACATTGTAAGAGCAGCTGTTCAAAGGAGCACTACGTCTTTTAAGGCTCTTTATTCAGAGTCACGGTGTTGATGTCCTGTCACGTGTTACAGTGAAAAATAACCGTGTCTCCCACCTTCAGTATTTAAATCGTTAATCTCAGACAGACTTCACTGAATTCTTTTGTTAAATATGAGTAAGTCATAGCCTTGTAACTTTACTAGAACAGACAGTGTCATACAGAGTTGTGGGCTTATATGCACTACCTATTTCCTAATCTGAAATGATTATGCTCTGATTAACTTTGAACTAATATTTTATTTTTACCATTTAAAAGTCTGTTAATTACTTAACCTGGCCCATGTATGACTTTACATATCTGTGTATTGGTTTCATGTTCCTCTAGAAGGTCCAACTTGACACACAACTTGAATCCAACCAGACTGAACACTGACTCCAGGTACAGACCTGATTTCATTACTTAAAAACAATCAAAGTATTGCACATAATACATAATGTATTAAATTATAATGCAATACTTTTAATGTGAAATAGCTCCATTAAAAACATTCATTGTCATGGTAGTGCACGTTTTAATCCAAAAGCATATTCAAATACACAGTTGAATATCCACAGAAAATAAGATTACACACTTTGTTCATATGTAACTCTTCCTCTACAATAATGACGATCACTTTCATGTTTCCTATCATTTTATTAGGGACAGACGAGCCTGAAGGACACAGCTGTGATGACCATGTTCTGTCTCTTATGGCAAAGCAGAAATATAAAACACTGGGTTCTTATCTAAAGTGTATCAAATCAGATCTCCACCATGTTGCTGCTGAGGACATCAGGTGCTGCAGTTCTTCATCTATGAAGAGAAAAAACGCACTGTTAAAGAATGTTTTGTGTTGTGTATAAAGCACAACAGATTTCAGATAGAACTGTTGTACTGTGGTCTTGGTTTATATCCTCATGGTGAAATGTACATATTTTAAGTCCCTTCTGATAAAAGTGCTGAAAGAAATACAACATTGTACAAATACATAAAATGTCTTTCTACCTCATCAGTACTATTCAAGGTGATAATCTCCCACAGACCTATTGATAACAGTCCAAATCAAGTCTTTCCACTTCTCTCAGTGTGAAAACATAATTCTATAATTAATTTGAGAACTGTTTACAACACTGATGTGTGAAGATTAAAATCATACCTAAACTGTCTAATTCACTGTAAAACTCCATGACATTCGCAGGCCATCTGTAGTTAAGGGAGCAACGCATGGAGTGATGTGTAGATTACTAGTTTGATGATGCATGAGGAGAGGCGGTGGTCGAGTGGCAGAAACTTGGACTATGGGCAGAGAAGGTCTCTGGTTCGTCTTTGGTTCGACTCCATGGAGAGACAACAAAAGTCGAACCTGGATTGATCTGTCCAAAAATCCAAGAGTCTCCCTACCCTCTCTAGTGCCCATGAGCAAGGCACCTCACTCCCCCAACATCTGCTCCCCCGAGCGCCGTACATGGTCGCTCACTGCTCTGTGTGTCCTGCACCAGATGGGTAAAAAGCAGCGATTAAATTTCCCTACCTGCATGAGTGTGCCTTTGCATGTCTGTGCATGTGTTTGGGATGAATAAATGGATTTTAATCTTAATCAGTTGTCTTCCATTTGACCAGCATGAAGCTGCAGATCTCCACCATGTTGCTGCTGGGGACATCAGGAGCTGCATTAATGAGGAGCAGAAGCGTACTGTTATGAATGTTTTGTGTTGTTTATGAAGCACTACACTAGAACCGATGTACTAGGGTCAGGGTTTGTATCCTAATGGTTAAATGCACATACTTTAAATCGCTTTTGATAAAACGTGACAAAGAAATACAACATTGTACACATAGATAAAATGTCTTTCTACCTCATCTGTAATATTCAAGGTGATGATCTCCCACAGAGCTGTTGATAACAGTCCACATCAAGTCTCTCCACTTCCCTCAGTGTGAAAACATAATTATATAATTAATTGGAGAAGTGTTTACAACACTGATGTGTGGACATTATAATCTTATCACTACTGTCTAATTCACTCTACAACTCCATGACAGACTAATAAATAAACGATGTGAAAATAGTAATGGCGGATATACCATCCTGTATCAGAATATTGGTGAAACAGTTACTAGCACATGAAACGTACACGTGTAGCGTATTGATAGTAACTCATTAAAAAAAATAATGTCACAACCAAAACAAGACTGTGGAGTTATCTTGCTTCAATCTGTTCATTAGACGTGATAAATAAACGGTAACTTTTATAACAATTACATATTACCAAAAACTTGAGGCATGTAAGCATATGATGATAGATAAAGCAATAGGTTATGTTGGATAGTTTGAAGGTTACTTACCTCTAGTTCAGCACCAGCGGCTGGCCAGAAGAAGTGGAGCGATCTTCCTTGCCGCACAGGGCAAACGCAGGCAATGTGGAGACGAGCGCTTGGTCATCGAACGTTCTCTCTTCCCCGACCGCAACAGACTTGAAATTGCCTGTGCTCGGGCCCGTTAGTGCTACAACGTAGCCCTAGTTAGGGCCCGAGCACCGAAATCGGTGAGAGGACCTATTGAAATTGAAAAGATTATTATTAGGGCCCGAGCACCGAAATCGGTGAGAGGACCTATTGAAATTGAAAAGATTATTATTATTATTATTTTTCTTCGCTCAGTGAATTGGCTTTTTGAGGGCTTTAACGTGCTCAAAAAGTTTCTAAAGTGTACAGTAAATTACAAATGTGTGCAAGTTTACGTTTTCTGAAGTATTTTGAAAAGGGCGTGGCAAAATGGCTCAAGAGCGCCACCTACGGAAAAGCCCCTCATTTAGCATTCACCGATCCTCAAAAAAAACATAGACTATTGTGTCTCATGACAAGATGCACAAAAAAGTCCATCAGTGCATTATGAATAACGCAGCAGGAAGCCCGCCAGTTTGACTTTAGTGGCCATTTCGGTCATATTCCATATTTTTTCTTTGATGTACTTGTCGTACAGCTTTCATCAGATCAACTTCAAATTTAGACGATCGTCATCACAACAAATTGGAGATCTAAAGTTATTGAAGGATTACGTTTTAGCAAAACCGTCTGACCGTGGTGTGGCGTTAAAGTTTGATGAAACGCCATCAAAACACAAGCTTCCATATTTCAGACATATTTTGTCCAATTGAGTCCAAACTAGACACATTCGACAAGAGTCGCCACCAGAAGACATGGGTGCAGAAATTGTGACTTACAATCACAGCGCCCCCTGGTGGTAACGCGAAATGTCTTATTTTGGTACGTGTTATGTTTTTATGTACTACTCAGACAGCTTTCATCAGATCAACTTAAAAATTAGATGAGACTCTACAAAACAAGATGAAGATCTAAAGTTATCAGAATTTAAACTTTTCATCATACCGTGTGACCGTGGTGAGGTCTCAAAGTTCGACTAAACGCCAATATAAGCGAGCTTCTGTAACTTAGACATATTTTGTCCAATCGACTCCAAACTACACATATAAGACAAGAGTCGCGACCGGAAGACATCTACCTAGAAATCATGACTTAAAAGGAAAGCGCCCCCTGGTGGCATCAGGAAATGTCTTGTTTTGGTCATCTTACTCTTTGATGTATTTCCCTCCAGCCACTTTACTAAACCATGTCAAACTGTGTCAAATTGGTCTCAAGATATTGATAATGTAGGCATAACATTATTGTGACTTTTCATCATGCAGATTGTTAATGGCGTGGCATCAAAGTTCATCAGCTCACCATGACCTATGAAACCCATTTTAACAGAGTTACCCTGAACGCAGCATGAGACCGCTTTCGGTTTGTTACGTCTCACACTTGGATGTATTTCTCCTCATTCACTTTGCTAAACCATGTCAAACTGTGTCACATGGGTCTCAATATATTGATAATGTAGGCATAACATTGCTGTGAGTTTTCATCATGCGGATTATTCATAGCTTTGCAGCAGACTTCTTCAACTCGCCATGACAAACGAAGCTGCATTTAACACAGCTGCAAGTGAACGCCTCATGAGTTACGTCGTCACAAGCTGCGGAGCTGTGTATCACGAGGAACCGGAGAACGGTTGGCGAGTCTGGATGAGAGGACGGCGGCGGAGTCACTGTGGACGTTGTTCGCTCAGCAGGTTAGAGTGTGGGACTCAAAGCTTTTTTCCCCTCTCCCGTTGTGTCTTTTCCTGTGTGAACTCTGCCGCTCTCAACAGCAGCACTGGCTATGAGCTAGCTCCTGCTAGCTCCAACGAAGCATCTCTCAACTGCTACGTAAGTTAAACGGACACTTCTGACTGACTGTGATGATAAGCAAAAGAGACACTGTGGATGTGTGATGTGTTGTACTGCATTTGTTTGATCTGTTTACTAATACTAGCTCTAATAAATACTGTATAAATTATATTTTGCTCCTGAATTGAACTGTGTTAAAGGGGTTCACATGGAAAATATATGTTCAATTATGTAAAGGGTGATTTTTGTTACTATTATACTAATGGAGATTTAGCACTTGCTACACATTGTAAGAGCAGCTGTTCAAAGGAGCACTACGTCTTTTAAGGCTCTTTATTCAGAGTCACGGTGTTGATGTCCTGTCACGTGTTACAGTGAAAAATAACCGTGTCTCCCACCTTCAGTATTTAAATCGTTAATCTCAGACAGACTTCACTGAATTCTTTTGTTAAATATGAGTAAGTCATAGCCTTGTACCTTTACTAGAACAGACAGTGTCATACAGAGTTGTGGGCTTATATGCACTACCTATTTCCTAATCTGAAATGATTATGCTCTGATTAACTTTGAACTAATATTTTATTTTTACCATTTAAAAGTCTGTTAATTACTTAACCTGGCCCATGTATGACTTTACATATCTGTGTATTGGTTTCATGTTCCTCTAGAAGGTCCAACTTGACACACAACTTGAATCCAACCAGACTGAACACTGACTCCAGGTACAGACCTGATTTCATTACTTAAAAACAATCAAAGTATTGCACATAATACATAATGTATTAAATTATAATGCAATACTTTTAATGTGAAATAGCTCCATTAAAAACATTCATTGTCATGGTAGTGCACGTTTTAATCCAAAAGCATATTCAAATACACAGTTGAATATCCACAGAAAATAAGATTACACACTTTGTTCATATGTAACTCTTCCTCTACAATAATGACGATCACTTTCATGTTTCCTATCATTTTATTAGGGACAGACGAGCCTGAAGGACACAGCTGTGATGACCATGTTCTGTCTCTTATGGCAAAGCAGAAATATAAAACACTGGGTTCTTATCTAAAGTGTATCAAATCAGATCTCCACCATGTTGCTGCTGAGGACATCAGGTGCTGCAGTTCTTCATCTATGAAGAGAAAAAACGCACTGTTAAAGAATGTTTTGTGTTGTGTATAAAGCACAACAGATTTCAGATAGAACTGTTGTACTGTGGTCTTGGTTTATATCCTCATGGTGAAATGTACATATTTTAAGTCCCTTCTGATAAAAGTGCTGAAAGAAATACAACATTGTACAAATACATAAAATGTCTTTCTACCTCATCAGTACTATTCAAGGTGATAATCTCCCACAGACCTATTGATAACAGTCCAAATCAAGTCTTTCCACTTCTCTCAGTGTGAAAACATAATTCTATAATTAATTTGAGAACTGTTTACAACACTGATGTGTGGAGATTAAAATCATACCTAAACTGTCTAATTCACTGTAAAACTCCATGACATTCGCAGGCCATCTGTAGTTAAGGGAGCAACGCATGGAGTGATGTGTAGATTACTAGTTTGATGATGCATGAGGAGAGGCGGTGGTCGAGTGGCAGAAACTTGGACTATGGGCAGAGAAGGTCTCTGGTTCGTCTTTGGTTCGACTCCATGGAGAGACAACAAAAGTCGAACCTGGATTGATCTGTCCAAAAATCCAAGAGTCTCCCTACCCTCTCTAGTGCCCATGAGCAAGGCACCTCACTCCCCCAACATCTGCTCCCCCGAGCGCCGTACATGGTCGCTCACTGCTCTGTGTGTCCTGCACCAGATGGGTAAAAAGCAGCGATTAAATTTCCCTACCTGCATGAGTGTGCCTTTGCATGTCTGTGCATGTGTTTGGGATGAATAAATGGATTTTAATCTTAATCTTTTAATCTTAATCAGTTGTCTTCCAGTTGACCAGCATGAAGCTGCAGATCTCCACCATGTTGCTGCTGGGGACATCAGGAGCTGCATTAATGAGGAGCAGAAGCGTACTGTTATGAATGTTTTGTGTTGTTTATGAAGCACTACTTATTTCAGCTAGAACCGATGTACTAGGGTCTGGGTTTGTATCCTAATGGTTAAATGCACATACTTTAAATCGCTTTTGATAAAACGTGACAAAGAAATACAACATTGTACACATAGATAAAATGTCTTTCTACCTCATCTGTAATATTCAAGGTGATGATCTCCCACAGAGCTGTTGATAACAGTCCACATCAAGTCTCTCCACTTCCCTCAGTGTGAAAACATAATTATATAATTAATTGGAGAAGTGTTTACAACACTGATGTGTGGACATTATAATGTTATCACTACTGTCTAATTCACTCTACAACTCCATGACAGACTAAATAAACAATGTGAAAATAGTAATGGCGGATATACCATCCTGTATCAGAATATTGGTGAAACAGTTACTATCACATGAAACGTACACGTGTAGCGTATTGATAGTAACTCATTAAAAAAAATAATGTCACAACCAAAACAAGACTGTCGAGTTATCTTGCTTCAATCTGTTCATTAGACGTGATAAATAAACGGTAACTTTTATAACAATTACATATTACAAAAAACTTGAGGCATGTAAGCATATGATGATAGATAAAGCAATAGGTTATGTTGGATAGTTTCAAGGTTACTTACCTCTAGTTCAGCACCAGCGGCTGGCCAGAAGAAGTGGAGCGATCTTCCTTGCCGCACAGGGCAAACGCAGGCAATGTGGAGACGAGCGCTTGGTCATCGAACGTTCTCTCTTCCCCGACCGCAACAGACTTGAAATTGCCTGTGCTCGGGCCCGTTAGTGCTACAACGTAGCCCTAGTTATTATTATTTTTCTTCGCTCAGTGAATTGGCTTTTTGAGGGCTTTAACGTGCTCAAAAAGTTTCTAAAGTGTACAGTAAATTACAAATGTGCGCAAGTTTACGTTTTCTGAAGTATTTTGAAAAGGGCGTGGCAAAATGGCTCAAGAGCGCCACCTACGGAAAAGCCCCTCATTTAGCATTCACCGATCCTCAAAAAAAACATAGACTATTGTGTCTCATGACAAGATGCACAAAAAAGTCCATCAGTGCATTATGAATAACGCAGCAGGAAGCCCGCCAGTTTGACTTTAGTGGCCATTTCGGTCATATTCCATATTTTTTCTTTGATGTACTTGTCGTACAGCTTTCATCAGATCAACTTCAAATTTAGACGATCGTCATCACAACAAATTGGAGATCTAAAGTTATTGAAGGATTACGTTTTAGCAAAACCGTCTGACCGTGGTGTGGCGTTAAAGTTTGATGAAACGCCATCAAAACACAAGCTTCCATATTTCAGACATATTTTGTCCAATTGAGTCCACACTAGACACATACGACAAGAATCGCGACCAGAAGACATCGGTGCAGAAATTGTGACTTACAATCACAGCGCCCCCTGGGGGCAACAGGAAATGTCTTCTTTTTAAGACGTGTTATGTTTTTATGTACTACTCGGAGAGCTTTCATCAGATCAACTTAAAAATTAGATGAGACTCTACAAAACAAGATGAAGATCTAAAGTTATCAATATTTAAACTTTTCATCACACCGTGTGACCGTGGTGAGGTCTCAAAGTTCGACTAAACGCCAATATAAGCAAGCTTCTGTAACTTAGACATATTTTGTCCAATCGACTCCAAACTACACATATAAGACAAGAGTCGCGACCGGAAGACATCTACCTAGAAATCATGACTTAAAAGGAAAGCGCCCCCTGGTGGCATCAGGAAATGTCTTGTTTTTGTACATCGTGCGCTTTGATTTATTTGTCGGAGAGCTTTCATCACATCAATTTAAAATTTAGACGGGTGGCATCACAACAAGATGGAGATCTAAAGTTATCAAAGAAACAACTTTTCGACACACCGTCTGACTGTGGCGGGGCGTCAAATCAGCTCACCATGACACACGAAACCGCTTAAAGGGGACATATTCGCTTTAAAGGGGACATATTATTTCCATTTCAACACAGTTGATATGGTTCCTTGGGTTCTTAATGAAATGTCTGTAAAATATTTTGGTAAAAATACCCCAAGGATAATTTAAAACAGCACCTTTTTACTCTGTCTAAAACAGACCTCCTCAGATCAACCTGCCCCCATCTTACCCCACCCCCTTTCACCCCTCTCATCCCTCCCCCTTCTCACCCCTCCCCCCTCTCATGGAGGTGTAGGACATGTGCTTGAATGTGTTCTCACTACAGAATGCATTCAACATCTATAGGGCAGATTATGGGCCTCGTGAAAATTTACGTAATCTGGGGTATTTGGAAATGGGTGTGGCAAAATGGCTCAACAGCGCCACCAACGGTGCTTTCCCTCATTTACGGAGAAACACCTCATTTAGCATTCATTGATCCGCACGAAATTGAAGACAGTTGTGTATCATCACCAGATGCACAAAAAACGCGCTCGGAGCAATATGAAAAACGCAACAGGAAGCACGCCATTTTCGATTTCGTGGCCATTTTGGTCATATTCCATAATCTTTTACTTTGATATACTTCTCGTACAGCTTTCATCACATCAACTGAAAATTTAGACGAGCGTCATCACAACAAGATGGAGATCTAAAGTTATCAAAGAAACAACTTTTCGTCACACTGTCTGACTGTGGCGGGGCGTCACATCAGCTCGCCATGACACACGAAAACGCTTTAACTTCCGTGTTCATGGGTCCATCTCCCTCAAACTACATGTGTGTATCATCAGCCCCCCTCCCTTGAAGATATTCAGATGGTTTTAAAGAATGGGCGTGGCAAAATGGCTCAACAGCGCAAACAACGGAGCTTCCCCTCATTTATGGAGAAACACCTCATTTAGAATTCACTGATCCTCACGAAATTGAAGACAGTTGTGTATCATCACCAGATGCACAAAAAACGCGCTCGGAGCAATTTGAAAAACGCAACAGGAACCCCGCCATTTTCTATTTGGACCATATTCCATGTTTTTTATTTTCAAGTACTTCTTGGAGAGCTTTCATCAGATCAACTGAAAATTTAGACGAGTGTCATCACAACAAGATGGAGATCTAAAGTTATTGAAAGATCAATTTTTCGCCACACCGTGTGACCGTGGCGAGGCGTCAAAATGTGACTAAACGCCATCAAAACACAAGCTTCTGTATCTTGGACATATTTGGTCCAATCGAGTTCAAACTACACATGTAAGACAAGAAGCGCGACCTGATGACATCAACAAAGACACCATGACTTAAAATCATAGCGCCACCTGCTGGCTACAGGAAGTGAAGCGTTTATATCGCAGCAGTGTGCGCAAATGCATGCAACGCTGAGACGAGCGCTTGGTCATCGAACGTTCTCTCTTCCCCGACCGCAACAGACTTGAAATTGCCTGTGCTCGGGCCCGTTAGTGCTACAACGTAGCCCTAGTTATTATTATTATTTCCCTTTGGGGGGCTTTTTCAGGGTCTAGACATGCTCAAAAAGTTATGAAACTTTGCAGGAAATTCAAGGTCTGCGGATATTTTAGTATTCTGGAGTAATTGGAATTGGGCGTGGCAAAATGGCTCTACAGCGCACCCTGGAACCAGCCCCTAGGTTTCCACATAACGGATTTTCATCAAAATCTGGATATAGGTGTATCGTGACCAGTCATGAAAAAAAGTCTCATGGAGCATTATGAAAAACGCAACAGGAAGTCCGCCATTTTGCTTTTAGTGGCCATTTTGGCAATATCCCACATTTTTACTTTTACGTACTTGTCCCAGGGCTTTCATCAGATCAACTTCAAATTCAGATGAGTGTCATCACAACAAGATGGAGATAAAAAATGATTGAGGGATTTTTTTTTTATCACACCGTGTGACCGTGGCATGGCGTTAAAAATTGGTTACACGCCATCAAAACACGGGCATCTGTATCTCGGACATACATGTTCCAATCAAAGCCAAACTAGACATGTAAGACAATAGTCCCCGCCTGATGACATCTATGCATAAATGATGACTTAAAACCGCAGCGCCCCCTGGTGGCAACAGGAAATGTCTTGTTTTTTGCTTGTCTTACACTTGGATGAATTTCTCCTCATCCACTTACCTCAACCATGTCAAACTGTATCAAATGGGTCCCAAGACATTGACAATGAAGACATAAGATTACCGTGACTTTTCGTCAAACGCCATATGAATGGCGTGGCATTAAAGTTCATCAACTCGCCGTGAAACACGAAATTGCTGTAACTTCAGTGTTCATGATTCTATCTCTCTCAAACTACATGTGTGTAACAACAGCCCCCCCCTGAAGATATTCATATGGTTTTAAGAAATGGGCGTGGCAAAAAAACTGACCAGCGCCCCCTATAGGGCAACCCCGGCACTACGATGGCCGACATTTATACAAATCTATCGGGACATGTGTCGTTTCATAACAAACAAAAAAATATCTTGGATAGGTATGCTTGACCAAACAGGGAGGCCGCCATTTTGGATTAAGTGGCCATTTTTTTTCAATATTCCACATTTTTACTTGATGCACTTGTCCCAGGGCTTTCATCAGATTAACTTCAAATTAAGATCAGTGCCATCACAACAAGATGGAGATAAAAAGTGATTAAGAGATTGACCTTTCGTCACACCGTGTGACCGTGGCGTGGCGTCTTGAGTTTGATTAAACGCCATCAAAACACGAGGTTCTGTATCTCGGACATACATTGTCCAATCGAGTCCAAACTAGACATGTAAGACAAGGGTGCCATCCTGATGACATCTACACAGAAATTATGACTTGAAATTACAGCGCCCCCTGGTGGCTACAGGAAGTGACATGTTTTATACTTTGATGAACTGCTCCTGGCTGATTTACAATATACAGCTCAAATCAGATCAGTCAAGTCATTAGATCATGGTCAGAATTGTGACGTTTCCTCAAACCATGTAAACATTGATGTTTGGCGAAGGATCATCCTTCGCCAAAGGACACGATGTTTTCATAATTACACTGTGCATTGTCCTATCACTACCAAACTTCTGTCACATGATAAGAGTACAAGCCTGAACAGCTCTATGTGTCAATATTTCCTCAGTGTCATAGCGCCACCTACTGATTCGCCAGGAAACAGGAAGTACTTTGTTAATCCACTCTGCATTATCCAACCGGCTCCAAACTACTGACCTATGATCACAATCCTGAATAGAACAGCTCCATATATGAATATTAGTTCAGGATCATAGCGCCACCTATTGATCAGTGTGAAAATTAAGTTGCGGAAACATTGTCCAATTGACACAAAATTTCTCACGCTACATCAGAGCGCCTACTTGAACAGATCTATATGTCTGTGCGTAATAATAGTGATGGCGCCACCTACTGGCACACCTACTGCCGCAGAGCGCAAAACGCATGCAACGTGGAGAAGTGCATGCTCGATCGATGATGTGCGCTTGGTCATCGATCGCTCTCTCCACCGACCGCAACAGGCTTCAACGTGCGGGTGCTCGGGCCCGCAAGTGCTACAACGTAGCCCTAGTTAGGGCCCGAGCACCGAATGGTGAGAGGCCCTATTGAATCTGTAAGGATTTTTATTATTAGGGCCCGAGCACCGAATGGTGAGAGGCCCTATTGAATCTGTAAGGATTTTTATTATTATTATTATTAGGGCCCGAGCACCGAATGGTGAGAGGCCCTATTGAATCTGTAAGGATTTTTATTATTATTATTATTATTATTATTATTTCCCTTTGGGGGGCTTTTTCAGGGTCTAGACATGCTCAAAAAGTTATGAAACTTTGCAGGAAATTCAAGGTCTGCGGATATTTTAGTATTCTGGAGTAATTAGAATTGGCCGTGGCAAAATGGCTCTACAGCGCCCCCTGGAACCAGCCCCTAGGTTTCCACATAACGGATTTTCATCAAAATCTGGATATAGGTGTATCGTGACCAGTCATGAAAAAAAGTCTCATGGAGCATTATGAAAAACGCAACAGGAAGTCCGCCATTTTGCTTTTAGCGGCCATTTTGGCAATATCCCACATTTTTACTTTTACGTACTTGTCCCAGGGCTTTCATCAGATCAACTTCAAATTCAGATGAGTGTCATCACAACAAGATGGAGATAAAAAATGATTGAGGGATTTTTTTTTTATCACACCGTGTGACCGTGGCATGGCGTTAAAAATTGGTTACACGCCATCAAAACACGGGCATCTGTATCTCGGACATACATGTTCCAATCAAGTCCAAACTAGACATGTAAGACAATAGTCCCCGCCTGATGACATCTATGCATAAATGATGACTTACAACCGCAGCGCCCCCTGGTGGCAACAGGAAATGTCTTGTTTTTTGCTTGTCTTACACTTGGATGAATTTCTCCTCATCCACTGACCTCAACATGTCAAACTGTATCAAATGGGTCCCAAGACATTGACAATGAAGACATAAGATTACCGTGACTTTTCGTCAAACGCCATATGAATGGCGTGGCATTAAAGTTCATCAACTCGCCGTGAAACACGAAATTGCTGTAACTTCAGTGTTCATGATTCTATCTCTCTCAAACTACATGTGTGTAACAACAGCCCCCCCCTGAAGATATTCATATGGTTTTAAGAAATGGGCGTGGCAAAAAAACTGACCAGCGCCCCCTATAGGGCAACCCCGGCACTACGATGGCCGACATTTATACAAATCTATCGGGACATGTGTCGTTTCATAACAAACAAAAAAATATCTTGGATAGGTATGCTTGACCAAACAGGGAGGCCGCCATTTTGGATTAAGTGGCCATTTTTTTTCCATATTCCACATTTTACTTGATGCACTTGTCCCAGGGCTTTCATCAGATTAACTTCAAATTAAGATCAGTGCCATCACAACAAGATGGAGATAACAAGTGATTAAGAGATTGACCTTTCGTCACACCGTGTGACCGTGGCGTGGCGTCTTGAGTTTGATTAAACGCCATCAAAACACGAGGTTCTGTATCTAGGACATACATTGTCCAATCGAGTCCAAACTAGACATGTAAGACAAGGGTGCCATCCTGATGACATCTACACAGAAATTTTGACTTGAAATCACAGCGCCCCCTGGTGGCAACATGAAGTGACATGTTTTATACTTTGATGAACTGCTCCTGGCTGATTTACAATATACAGCTCAAATCAGCTCAGTCAAGTCATTAGATCATGGTCAGAATTGTGACGTTTCCTCAAACCGTGTAAACATTGATGTGCGGCGAAGGATTTTCTTTTGCCAAAGGACACATAATTTATCATAACTCCACTGTGCATTGTCCTATCACTACAAAACTTCTGTCACATGGTCAGAGTCCAAGCCTGAACAGCTCTATGTGTCAATATTTCCTCAGTGTCATAGCGCCACCTACTGATTCGCCAGGAAACAGGAAGTACTTTGTTAATCCACTCTGCATTATCCAACCGGCTCCAAACTACTGACCTATGATCACAATCCTGAATAGAACAGCTCCATATATGAATATTAGTTCAGGGTCATAGCGCCACCTACTGATCAGTGTGAAAATTAAGTTGTGTTAACATTGTCCAATTGACACAAAATTGCTCACGCTACATCAGAGCGCCTACATGAACAGATATATATGTCTGTGCGTAATAATAGTGATGGCGCCACCTACTGGCAAACCTACTGCCGCAGAGCGCAAAACGCATGCAACGTGGAGAAGTGCATGCTCGATCGATGATGTGCCCTTGGTCATCGATCGCTCTCTCCACCGACCGCAACAGGCTTCAACGTGCGGGTGCTCGGGCCCGCAAGTGCTACAACGTAGCCCTAGTTATTATTATTATTATTATTATTATTATTATTATTATTATTTCCCTTTGGGGGGCTTTTTCAGGGTCTAGACATGCTCAAAAAGTTATGAAACTTTGCAGGAAATTCAAGGTCTGCGGATATTTTAGTATTCTGGAGTAATTGGAATTGGGCGTGGCAAAATGGCTCTACAGCGCCCCCTGGAACCAGCCCCTAGGTTTCCACATAACGGATTTTCATCAAAATCTGGATATAGGTGTATCGTGACCAGTCATGAAAAAAAGTCTCATGGAGCATTATGAAAAACGCAACAGGAAGTCCGCCATTTTGCTTTTAGTGGCCATTTTGGCAATATCCCACATTTTTACTTTTACGTACTTGTCCCAGGGCTTTCATCAGATCAACTTCAAATTCAGATGAGTGTCATCACAACAAGATGGAGATAAAAAATGATTGAGGGATTTTTTTTTTATCACACCGTGTGACCGTGGCATGGCGTTAAAAATTGGTTACACGCCATCAAAACACGGGCATCTGTATCTCGGACATACATGTTCCAATCAAGTCCAAACTAGACATGTAAGACAATAGTCCCCGCCTGATGACATCTATGCATAAATGATGACTTAAAACCGCAGCGCCCCCTGGTGGCAACAGGAAATGTCTTGTTTTTTGCTTGTCTTACACTTGGATGAATTTCTCCTCATCCACTGACCTCAACCATGTCAAACTGTATCAAATGGGTCCCAAGACATTGACAATGAAGACATAAGATTACCGTGACTTTTCGTCAAACGCCATATGAATGGCGTGGCATTAAAGTTCATCAACTCGCCGTGAAACACGAAATTGCTGTAACTTCAGTGTTCATGATTCTATCTCTCTCAAACTACATGTGTGTAACAACAGCCCCCCCCTGAAGATATTCATATGGTTTTAAGAAATTGGCGTGGCAAAAAAACTGACCAGCGCCCCCTATAGGGCAACCCCGGCACTACGATGGCCGACATTTATACAAATCTATCGGGACATGTGTCGTTTCATAACAAACAAAAAAATATCTTGGATAGGTATGCTTGACCAAACAGGGAGGCCGCCATTTTGGAATAAGTGGCCATTTTTTTTCCATATTCCACATTTTTACTTGATGCACTTGTCCCAGGGCTTTCATCAGATTAACTTCAAATTAAGATCAGTGCCATCACAACAAGATGGAGATAAAAAGTGATTAAGAGATTGACCTTTCGTCACACCGTGTGACCGTGGCGTGGCGTCTTGAGTTTGATTAAACGCCATCAAAACACGAGGTTCTGTATCTCGGACATACATTGTCCAATCGAGTCCAAACTAGACATGTAAGACAAGGGTGCCATCCTGATGACATCTACACAGAAATTATGATTTGAAATCACAGCGCCCCCTGGTGGCTACAGGAAGTGACATGTTTTATACTTTGATGAACTGCTCCTGGCTGATTTACAATATACAGCTCAAATCAGATCAGTCAAGTCATTAGATCATGGTCAGAATTGTGACGTTTCCTCAAACCGTGTAAACAATGATGTGCGGCGAAGGATTTTCCTTTGCCAAAGGACACGATGTTATCATAACTCCACTGTGCATTGTCCTATCACTACAAAACTTCTGTCACATGGTCAGAGTCCAAGCCTGAACAGCTCTATGTGTCAATATTTCCTCAGTGTCATAGCGCCACCTACTGATTCGCCAGGAAACAGGAAGTACTTTGTTAATCAACTCTGCATTATCCAACCGGCTCCAAACTACTGACCTATGATCACAATCCTGAATAGAACAGCTCCATATATGAATATTAGTTCAGGATCATAGCGCCACCTATTGATCAGTGTGAAAATTAAGTTGCGGAAACATTGTCCAATTGACACAAAATTTCTCACGCTACATCAGAGCGCCTACTTGAACAGATCTATATGTCTGTGCGTAATAATAGTGATGGCGCCACCTACTGGCAAACCTACTGCCGCAGAGCGCAAAACGCATGCAACGTGGAGAAGTGCATGCTCGATCGATGATGTGCGCTTGGTCATCGATCGCTCTCTCCACCGACCGCAACAGGCTTCAACGTGCGGGTGCTCGGGCCCGCAAGTGCTACAACGTAGCCCTAGTTAGGGCCCGAGCACCGAATGGTGAGAGGCCCTATTGAATCTGTAAGGATTTTTATTATTATTATTATTATTATTATTATTATTATTATTTCCCTTTGGGGGGCTTTTTCAGGGTCTAGACATGCTCAAAACGTTATGAAACTTTGCAGGAAATTCAAGGTCTGCGGATATTTTAGTATTCTGGAGTAATTGGAATTGGGCGTGGCAAAATGGCTCTACAGCGCCCCCTGGAACCAGCCCCTAGATTTCCACATAACGGATTTTCATCAAAATCTGGATATAGGTGTATCGTGACCAGTCATGAAAAAAAGTCTCATGGAGCATTATGAAAAACGCAACAGGAAGTCCGCCATTTTGCTTTTAGTGGCCATTTTGGCAATATCCCACATTTTTACTTTTACGTACTTGTCCCAGGGCTTTCATCAGATCAACTTCAAATTCAGATGAGTGTCATCACAACAAGATGGAGATAAAAAATGATTGAGGGATTTTTTTTTTATCACACCGTGTGACCGTGGCATGGCGTTAAAAATTGGTTACACGCCATCAAAACACGGGCATCTGTATCTCGGACATACATGTTCCAATCAAGTCCAAACTAGACATGTAAGACAATAGTCCCCGCCTGATGACATCTATGCATAAATGATGACTTAAAACCTCAGCGCCCCCTGGTGGCAACAGGAAATGTCTTGTTTTTTGCTTGTCTTACACTTGGATGCATTTCTCCTCATCCACTGACCTCAACCATGTCAAACTGTATCAAATGGGTCCCAAGACATTGACAATGAAGACATAAGATTACCGTGACTTTTCGTCAAACGCCATATGAATGGCGTGGCATTAAAGTTCATCAACTCGCCGTGAAACACGAAATTGCTGTAACTTCAGTGTTCATGATTCTATCTCTCTCAAACTACATGTGTGTAACAACAGCCCCCCCCTGAAGATATTCATATGGTTTTAAGAAATGGGCGTGGCAAAAAAACTGACCAGCGCCCCCTATAGGGCAACCCCGGCACTACGATGGCCGACATTTATACAAATCTATCGGGACATGTGTCGTTTCATAACAAACAAAAAAATATCTTGGATAGGTATGCTTGACCAAACAGGGAGGCCGCCATTTTGGATTAAGTGGCCATTTTTTTTCCATATTCCACATTTTTACTTGATGCACTTGTCCCAGGGCTTTCATCAGATTAACTTCAAATTAAGATCAGTGCCATCACAACAAGATGGAGATAAAAAGTGATTAAGAGATTGACCTTTCGTCACACCGTGTGACCGTGGCGTGGCGTCTTGAGTTTGATTAAACGCCATCAAAACACGAGGTTCTGTATCTCGGACATACATTGTCCAATCGAGTCCAAACTAGACATGTAAGACAAGGGTGCCATCCTGATGACATCTACACAGAAATTATGACTTGAAATTACAGCGCCCCCTGGTGGCTACAGGAAGTGACATGTTTTATACTTTGATGAACTGCTCCTGGCTGATTTACAATATACAGCTCAAATCAGATCAGTCAAGTCATTAGTTAGATCATGGTCGGAATTGTGACGTTTCCTCAAACCGTGTAAACATTGATGTGCGGCGAAGGATTTTCCTTCGCCAAAGGACACGATGTTATCATAACTCCACTGTGCATTGTCCTATCACTACAAAACTTCTGTCACATGGTCAGAGTCCAAGCCTGAACAGCTCTATGTGTCAATATTTCCTTAGTGTCATAGCGCCACCTACTGATTCGCCAGGAAACAGGAAGTACTTTGTTAATCCACTCTGCATTATCCAACCGGCTCCAAACTACTGACCTATGATCACAATACTGATCTGAACAGCTCCACATATAAATATTAGTTCAGGGTCATAGCGCCACCTACTGATCAGTGTGAAAATTAAGTTGTGTTAACATTGTCCAATTGACACAAAATTGCTCACGCTACATCAGAGCGCCTACATGAACAGATATATATGTTTGTGCGTAATAATAGTGATGGCGCCACCTACTGGCAAACCTACTGCCGCAGAGAGCAAAACGCATGCAACGTGGAGAAGTGCATGCTCGATCGATGATGTGCGCTTGGTCATCGATCGCTCTCTCCACCGACCGCAACAGGCTTCAACGTGCGGGTGCTCGGGCCCGCAAGTGCTACAACGTAGCCCTAGTTATTATTATTATTTCCCTTTGGGGGGCTTTTTCAGGGTCTAGACATGCTCAAAAAGTTATGAAACTTTGCAGGAAATTCAAGGTCTGCGGATATTTTAGTATTCTGGAGTAATTGGAATTGGGCGTGGCAAAATGGCTCTACAGCGCCCCCTGGAACCAGCCCCTAGGTTTCCACATAACGGATTTTCATCAAAATCTGGATATAGGTGTATCGTGACCAGTCATGAAAAAAAGTCTCATGGAGCATTATGAAAAACGCAACAGGAAGTCCGCCATTTTGCTTTTAGTGGCCATTTTGGCAATATCCCACATTTTTACTTTTACGTACTTGTCCCAGGGCTTTCATCAGATCAACTTCAAATTCAGATGAGTGTCATCACAACAAGATGGAGATAAAAAATGATTGAGGGATTTTTTTTTTATCACACCGTGTGACCGTGGCATGGCGTTAAAAATTGGTTACACGCCATCAAAACACGGGCATCTGTATCTCGGACATACATGTTCCAATCAAGTCCAAACCAGACATGTAAGACAATAGTCCCCGCCTGATGACATCTATGCATAAATGATGACTTAAAACCGCAGCGCCCCCTGGTGGCAACAGGAAATGTCTTGTTTTTTGCTTGTCTTACACTTGGATGAATTTCTCCTCATCCACTGACCTCAACCATGTCAAACTGTATCAAATGGGTCCCAAGACATTGACAATGAAGACATAAGATTACCGTGACTTTTCGTCAAACGCCATATGAATGGCGTGGCATTACAGTTCATCAACTCGCCGTGAAACACGAAATTGCTGTAACTTCAGTGTTCATGATTCTATCTCTCTCAAACTACATGTGTGTAACAACAGCCCCCCCCTGAAGATATTCATATGGTTTTAAGAAATGGGCGTGGCAAAAAAACTGACCAGCGCCCCCTATAGGGCAACCCCGGCACTACGATGGCCGACATTTATACAAATCTATCTGGACATGTGTCGTTTCATAACAAACAAAAAAATATCTTGGATAGGTATGCTTGACCAAACAGGGAGGCCGCCATTTTGGATTAAGTGGCCATTTTTTTTCCATATTCCACATTTTTACTTGATGCACTTGTCCCAGGGCTTTCATCAGATTAACTTCAAATTAAGATCAGTGCCATCACAACAAGATGGAGATAAAAAGTGATTAAGAGATTGACCTTTCGTCACACCGTGTGACCGTGGCGTGGCGTCTTGAGTTTGATTAAACGCCATCAAAACACGAGGTTCTGTATCTCGGACATACATTGTCCAATCGAGTCCAAACTAGACATGTAAGACAAGGGTGCCATCCTGATGACTTCTACACAGAAATTATGACTTGAAATCACAGCGCCCCCTGGTGGCAACATGAAGTGACATGTTTTATACTTTGATGAACTGCTCCTGGCTGATTTACAATATACAGCTCAAATCAGCTCAGTCAAGTCATTAGATCATGGTCAGAATTGTGACGTTTCCTCAAACCGTGTAAACATTGATGTGCGGCGAAGGATTTTCCTTCGCCAAAGGACACGATGTTATCATAACTCCACTGTGCATTGTCCTATCACTACAAAACGTCTGTCACATGGTCAGAGTCCAAGCCTGAACAGCTCTATGTGTCAATATTTCCTCAGTGTCATAGCGCCACCTACTGATTCGCCAGGAAACAGGAAGTACTTTGTTAATCCACTCTGCATTATCCAACCGGCTCCAAACTACTGACCTATGATCACAATCCTGAATAGAACAGCTCCATATATGAATATTAGTTCAGGATCATAGCGCCACCTATTGATCAGTGTGAAAATTAAGTTGCGGAAACATTGTCCAATTGACACAAAATTTCTCACGCTACATCAGAGCGCCTACTTGAACAGATCTATATGTCTGTGCGTAATAATAGTGATGGCGCCACCTACTGGCAAACCTACTGCCGCAGAGCGCAAAACGCATGCAACGTGGAGAAGTGCATGCTCGATCGATGATGTGCGCTTGGTCATCGATCGCTCTCTCCACCGACCGCAACAGGCTTCAACGTGCGGGTGCTCGGGCCCGCAAGTGCTACAACGTAGCCCTAGTTAGGGCCCGAGCACCGAAATCGGTGGGAGGCCCTATTGAAATTGAAATGATTATTATTATTATTATTATTATTTTTCTTAGCTTAAATGAATTGGCTTTTTGAGGGCTTTAATGTGCTCAAAAAGTTGTAGGAGTTTGCAGTAAATTCGAAGGCGGCGTAAAATTACGTATTCTGGAGTATTTTGAAAAGGGCGTGGCAAAATGGCTCAAGAGCGCCACCTACGGAAAAGCCCCTCATTTAGCATTCACCGATCCTCAAAAAAAACAAAGATTATTGTGTATCATGACTAGATGCACAAAAAAGTCCATCAGTGCATTATGAATAACGCAACAGGAAGCCCGCCAGTTTGACTTTAGTGGCCATTTTGGTCATATTCCATATTTTTTCTTTGATGTACTTGTCGTACAGCTTTCATCAGATCAACTTCAAATTTAGACGATCGTCATCACAACAAATTGGAGATCTAAAGTTATTGAAGGATTACGTTTTAGCAAAACCGTCTGACCGTGGTGTGGCGTTAAAGTTTGATGAAACGCCATCAAAACACAAGCTTCCATATTTCAGACATATTTTGTCCAATTGAGTCCAAACTAGACACATTCGACAAGAGTCGCCACCAGAAGACATGGGTGCAGAAATTGTGACTTACAATCACAGCGCCCCCTGGTGGTAACGCGAAATGTCTTATTTTGGTACGTGTTATGTTTTTATGTACTACTCAGACAGCTTTCATCAGATCAACTTAAAAATTAGATGAGACTCTACAAAACAAGATGAAGATCTAAAGTTATCAGAATTTAAACTTTTCATCATACCGTGTGACCGTGGTGAGGTCTCAAAGTTCGACTAAACGCCAATATAAGCGAGCTTCTGTAACTTAGACATATTTTGTCCAATCGACTCCAAACTACACATATAAGACAAGAGTCGCGACCGGAAGACATCTACCTAGAAATCATGACTTAAAAGGAAAGCGCCCCCTGGTGGCATCAGGAAATGTCTTGTTTTGGTCATCTTACTCTTTGATGTATTTCCCTCCAGCCACTTTACTAAACCATGTCAAACTGTGTCAAATTGGTCTCAAGATATTGATAATGTAGGCATAACATTATTGTGACTTTTCATCATGCAGATTGTTAATGGTGTGGCATCAAAGTTCATCAGCTCATCATGACCTATGAAACCCATTTTAACAGAGTTACCCTGAACGCAGCATGAGACCGCTTTCGGTTTGTTACGTCTCACACTTGGATGTATTTCTCCTCATTCACTTTGCTAAACCATGTCAAACTGTGTCACATGGGTCTCAATATATTGATAATGTAGGCATAACATTGCTGTGAGTTTTCATCATGCGGATTATTCATAGCTTTGCAGCAGACTTCTTCAACTCGCCATGACAAACGAAGCTGCATTTAACACAGCTGCAAGTGAACGCCTCATGAGTTACGTCGTCACAAGCTGCGGAGCTGTGTATCACGAAGAACCGGAGAACGGTTGGCGAGTCTGGATGAGAGGACGGCGGCGGAGTCACTGTGGACGTTGTTCGCTCAGCAGGTTAGAGTGTGGGACTCAAAGCTTTTTTCCCCCGTCCGTCGTGTCTTTTCCTGTGTGAACTCTGCCGCTCTCAACAGCAGCACTGGCTATGAGCTAGCTCCTGCTACCTCCAACGAAGCATCTCTCAACTGCTACGTAAGTTAAACGGACACTTCTGACTGACTGTGATGATAAGCAAAAGAGACACTGTGGATGTGTGATGTGTTGTACTGCATTTGTTTGATCTGTTTACTAATACTAGCTCTAATAAATACTGTATAAATTATATTTTGCTCCTGAATTGAACTGTGTTAAAGGGGTTCACATGGAAAATATATGTTCAATTATGTAAAGGGTGATTTTTGTTACTATTATACTAATGGAGATTTAGCACTTGCTACACATTGTAAGAGCAGCTGTTCAAAGGAGCACTACGTCTTTTAAGGCTCTTTATTCAGAGTCACGGTGTTGATGTCCTGTCACGTGTTACAGTGAAAAATAACCGTGTCTCCCACCTTCAGTATTTAAATCGTTAATCTCAGACAGACTTCACTGAATTCTTTTGTTAAATATGAGTAAGTCATAGCCTTGTAACTTTACTAGAACAGACAGTGTCATACAGAGTTGTGGGTTTATATGCACTACCTATTTCCTAATCTGAAATGATTATGCTCTGATTAACTTTGAACTAATATTTTATTTTTACCATTTAAAAGTCTGTTAATTACTTAACCTGGCCCATGTATGACTTTACATATCTGTGTATTGGTTTCATGTTCCTCTAGAAGGTCCAACTTGACACACAACTTGAATCCAACCAGACTGAACACTGACTCCAGGTACAGACCTGATTTCATTACTTAAAAACAATCAAAGTATTGCACATAATACATAATGTATTAAATTATAATGCAATACTTTTAATGTGAAATAGCTCCATTAAAAACATTCATTGTCATGGTAGTGCACGTTTTAATCCAAAAGCATATTCAAATACACAGTTGAATATCCACAGAAAATAAGATTACACACTTTGTTCATATGTAACTCTTCCTCTACAATAATGACGATCACTTTCATGTTTCCTATCATTTTATTAGGGACAGACGAGCCTGAAGGACACAGCTGTGATGACCATGTTCTGTCTCTTATGGCAAAGCAGAAATATAAAACACTGGGTTCTTATCTAAAGTGTATCAAATCAGATCTCCACCATGTTGCTGCTGAGGACATCAGGTGCTGCAGTTCTTCATCTATGAAGAGAAAAAACGCACTGTTAAAGAATGTTTTGTGTTGTGTATAAAGCACAACAGATTTCAGATAGAACTGTTGTACTGTGGTCTTGGTTTATATCCTCATGGTGAAATGTACATATTTTAAGTCCCTTCTGATAAAAGTGCTGAAAGAAATACAACATTGTACAAATACATAAAATGTCTTTCTACCTCATCAGTACTATTCAAGGTGATAATCTCCCACAGACCTATTGATAACAGTCCAAATCAAGTCTTTCCACTTCTCTCAGTGTGAAAACATAATTCTATAATTAATTTGAGAACTGTTTACAACACTGATGTGTGGAGATTAAAATCATACCTAAACTGTCTAATTCACTGTAAAACTCCATGACATTCGCAGGCCATCTGTAGTTAAGGGAGCAACGCATGGAGTGATGTGTAGATTACTAGTTTGATGATGCATGAGGAGAGGCGGTGGTCGAGTGGCAGAAACTTGGACTATGGGCAGAGAAGGTCTCTGGTTCGTCTTTGGTTCGACTCCATGGAGAGACAACAAAAGTCGCACCTGGATTGATCTGTCCAAAAATCCAAGAGTCTCCCTACCCTCTCTAGTGCCCATGAGCAAGGCACCTCACTCCCCCAACATCTGCTCCCCCGAGTGCCGTACATGGTCGCTCACTGCTCTGTGTGTCCTGCACCAGATGGGTAAAAAGCAGCGATTAAATGTCCCTACCTGCATGAGTGTGCCTTTGCATGTCTGTGCATGTGTTTTGGATGAATACATGGATTTTAATCTTAATCTTTTAATCTTAATCAGTTGTCTTCCAGTTGACCAGCATGAAGCTGCAGATCTCCACCATGTTGCTGCTGGGGACATCAGGAGCTGCATTAATGAGGAGCAGAAGCGTACTGTTATGAATGTTTTGTGTTGTTTATGAAGCACTACTTATTTCAGCTAGAACCGATGTACTAGGGTCTGGGTTTGTATCCTAATGGTTAAATGCACATACTTTAAATCGCTTTTGATAAAACGTGACAAAGAAATACAACATTGTACACATAGATAAAATGTCTTTCTACCTCATCTGTAATATTCAAGGTGATGATCTCCCACAGAGCTGTTGATAACAGTCCACATCAAGTCTCTCCACTTCCCTCAGTGTGAAAACATAATTATATAATTAATTGGAGAAGTGTTTACAACACTGATGTGTGGACATTATAATGTTATCACTACTGTCTAATTCACTCTACAACTCCATGACAGACTAAATAAACGATGTGAAAATAGTAATGGCGGATATACCATCCTGTATCAGAATATTGGTGAAACAGTTACTATCACATGAAACGTACACGTGTAGCGTATTGATAGTAACTCATTAAAAAAAATAATGTCACAACCAAAACAAGACTGTCGAGTTATCTTGCTTCAATCTGTTCATTAGACGTGATAAATAAACGGTAACTTTTATAACAATTACATATTACAAAAAACTTGAGGCATGTAAGCATATGATGATAGATAAAGCAATATGTTATGTTGGATAGTTTCAAGGTTACTTACCTCTAGTTCAGCACCAGCGGCTGGCCAGAAGAAGTGGAGCGATCTTCCTTGCCGCACAGGGCAAACGCAGGCAATGTGGAGACGAGCGCTTGGTCATCGAACGTTCTCTCTTCCCCGACCGCAACAGACTTGAAATTGCCTGTGCTCGGGCCCGTTAGTGCTACAACGTAGCCCTAGTTATTATTATTATTATTATTATTTCCCTTTGGGGGGCTTTTTCAGGGTCTAGACATGCTCAAAAAGTTATGAAACTTTGCAGGAAATTCAAGGTCTGCGGATATTTTAGTATTCTGGAGTAATTGGAATTGGGCGTGGCAAAATGGCTCTACAGCGCCCCCTGGAACCAGCCCCTAGGTTTCCACATAACGGATTTTCATCAAAATCTGGATATAGGTGTATCGTGACCAGTCATGAAAAAAAGTCTCATGGAGCATTATGAAAAACGCAACAGGAAGTCCGCCATTTTGCTTTTAGTGGCCATTTTGGCAATATCCCACATTTTTACTTTTACGTACTTGTCCCAGGGCTTTCATCAGATCAACTTCAAATTCAGATGAGTGTCATCACAACAAGATGGAGATAAAAAATGATTGAGGGATTTTTTTTTTATCACACCGTGTGACCGTGGCATGGCGTTAAAAATTGGTTACACGCCATCAAAACACGGGCATCTGTATCTCGGACATACATGTTCCAATCAAGTCCAAACTAGACATGTAAGACAAAAGTCCCCGCCTGATGACATCTATGCATAAATGATGACTTAAAACCGCAGCGCCCCCTGGTGGCAACAGGAAATGTCTTGTTTTTTGCTTGTCTTACACTTGGATGAATTTCTCCTCATCCACTGACCTCAACCATGTCAAACTGTATCAAATGGGTCCCAAGACATTGACAATGAAGACATAAGATTACCGTGACTTTTCGTCAAACGCCATATGAATGGCGTGGCATTAAAGTTCATCAACTCGCCGTGAAACACGAAATTGCTGTAACTTCAGTGTTCATGATTCTGTCTCTCTCAAACTACATGTGTGTAACAACAGCCCCCCCCTGAAGATATTCATATGGTTTTAAGAAATGGGCGTGGCAAAAAAACTGACCAGCGCCCCCTATAGGGCAACCCCGGCACTACGATGGCCGACATTTATACAAATCTATCGGGACATGTGTCGTTTCATAACAAACAAAAAAATATCTTGGATAGGTATGCTTGACCAAACAGGGAGGCCGCCATTTTGGATTAAGTCGCCATTTTTTTTCCATATTCCACATTTTTACTTGATGCACTTGTCCCAGGGCTTTCATCAGATTAACTTCAAATTAAGATCAGTGCCATCACAACAAGATGGAGATAAAAAGTGATTAAGAGATTGACCTTTCGTCACACCGTGTGACCGTGGCGTGGCGTCTTGAGTTTGATTAAACGCCATCAAAACACGAGGTTCTGTATCTCGGACATACATTGTCCAATCGAGTCCAAACTAGACATGTAAGACAAGGGTGCCATCCTGATGACATCTACACAGAAATTATGACTTGAAATTACAGCGCCCCCTGGTGGCTACATGAAGTGACATGTTTTATACTTTGATGAACTGCTCCTGGCTGATTTACAATATACAGCTCAAATCAGATCAGTCAAGTCATTAGATCATGGTCAGAATTGTGACATTTCCTCAAACCATGTAAACATTGATGTTTGGCGAAGGATCATCCTTCGCCAAAGGACACGATGTTTTCATAATTACACTGTGCATTGTCCTATCACTACCAAACTTCTGTCACATGATAAGAGTACAAGCCTGAACAGCTCTATGTGTCAATATTTCCTCAGTGTCATAGCGCCACCTACTGATTCGCCAGGAAACATGAAGTACTTTGTTAATCCACTCTGCATTATCCAACCGGCTCCAAACTACTGACCTATGATCACAATCCTGAATAGAACAGCTCCATATATGAATATTAGTTCAGGATCATAGCGCCACCTATTGATCAGTGTGAAAATTAAGTTGCGGAAACATTGTCCAATTGACACAAAATTTCTCACGCTACATCAGAGCGCCTACTTGAACAGATCTATATGTCTGTGCGTAATAATAAATAAACATTGATGTTTGGCGAAGGATCATCCTTCGCCAAAGGACACGATGTTTTCATAATTACACTGTGCATTGTCCTATCACTACCAAACTTCTGTCACATGATAAGAGTACAAGCCTGAACAGCTCTCTGTGTCAATATTTCCTCAGTGTCATAGCGCCACCTACTGATTCACCAGGAAACAGGAAGTACTTTGTTAATCCACTCTGCATTATCCAACCGGCTCCAAACTACTGACCTATGATCACAATACTGATCTGAACAGCTCCACATATAAATATTAGTTCAGGGTCATAGCGCCACCTACTGATCAGTGTGAAAATTAAGTTGTGTTAACATTGTCCAATTGACACAAAATTGCTCACGCTACATCAGAGCGCCTACATGAACAGATATATATGTCTGTGCGTAATAATAGTGATGGCGCCACCTACTGGCAAACCTACTGCCGCAGAGCGCAAAACGCATGCAACGTGGAGAAGTGCATGCTCGATCGATGATGTGCGCTTGGTCATCGATCGCTCTCTCCACCGACCGCAACAGGCTTCAACGTGCGGGTGCTCGGGCCCGCAAGTGCTACAACGTAGCCCTAGTTATTATTATTTCCCTTTGGGGGGCTTTTTCAGGGTCTAGACATGCTCAAAAAGTTATGAAACTTTGCAGGAAATTCAAGGTCTGCGGATATTTTAGTATTCTGGAGTAATTGGAATTGGGCGTGGCAAAATGGCTCTACAGCGCCTCCTGGAACCAGCCCCTAGGTTTCCACATAACGGATTTTCATCAAAATCTGGATATAGGTGTATCGTGACCAGTCATGAACAAAAGTCTCATGGAGCATTATGAAAAACGCAACAGGAAGTCCGCCATTTTGCTTTTAGTGGCCATTTTGGCAATATCCCACATTTTTACTTTTACGTACTTGTCCCAGGGCTTTCATCAGATCAACTTCAAATTCAGATGAGTGTCATCACCACAAGATGGAGATAAAAAATGATTGAGGGATTTTTTTTTTATCACACCGTGTGACCGTGGCATGGCGTTAAAAATTGGTTACACGCCATCAAAACACGGGCATCTGTATCTCGGACATACATGTTCCAATCAAGTCCAAACTAGACATGTAAGACAATAGTCCCCGCCTGATGACATCTATGCATAAATGATGACTTAAAACCGCAGCGCCCCCTGGTGGCAACAGGAAATGTCTTGTTTTTTGCTTGTCTTACACTTGGATGAATTTCTCCTCATCCACTGACCTCAACCATGTCAAACTGTATCAAATGGGTCCCAAGACATTGACAATGAAGACATAAGATTACCGTGACTTTTCGTCAAACGCCATATGAATGGCGTGGCATTAAAGTTCATCAACTCGCCGTGAAACACGAAATTGCTGTAACTTCAGTGTTCATGATTCTATCTCTCTCAAACTACATGTGTGTAACAACAGCCCCCCCCTGAAGATATTCATATGGTTTTAAGAAATGGGCGTGGCAAAAAAACTGACCAGCGCCCCCCATAGGGCAACCCCGGCACTACGATGGCCGACATTTATACAAATCTATCGGGACATGTGTCGTTTCATAACAAACAAAAAAATATCTTGGATAGGTATGCTTGACCAAACAGGGAGGCCGCCATTTTGGATTAAGTGGCCATTTTTTTTCCATATTCCACATTTTTACTTGATGCACTTGTCCCAGGGCTTTCATCAGATTAACTTCAAATTAAGATCAGTGCCATCACAACAAGATGGAGATAAAAAGTGATTAAGAGATTGACCTTTCGTCACACCGTGTGACCGTGGCGTGGCGTCTTGAGTTTGATTAAACGCCATCAAAACACGAGGTTCTGTATCTCGGACATACATTGTCCAATCGAGTCCAAACTAGACATGTAAGACAAGGGTGCCATCCTGATGACATCTACACAGAAATTATGACTTGAAATTACAGCGCCCCCTGGTGACTACAGGAAGTGACATGTTTTATACTTTGATGAACTGCTCCTGGCTGATTTACAATATACAGCTCAAATCAGATCAGTCAAGTCATTAGATCATGGTCAGAATTGTGACGTTTCCTCAAACCGTGTAAACATTGATGTGCGGCGAAGGATTTTCCTTCGCCAAAGGACACGATGTTATCATAACTCCACTGTGCATTGTCCTATCACTACAAAACTTCTGTCACATGGTCAGAGTACAAGCCTGAACAGCTCTATGTGTCAATATTTCCTCAGTGTCATAGCGCCACCTACTGATTCGCCAGGAAACAGGAAGTACTTTGTTAATCCACTCTGCATTATCCAACCGGCTCCAAACTACTGACCTATGATCACAATCCTGAATAGAACAGCTCCATATATGAATATTAGTTCAGGATCATAGCGCCACCTATTGATCAGTGTGAAAATTAAGTTGCGGAAACATTGTCCAATTGACACAAAATTTCTCACGCTACATCAGAGCGCCTACTTGAACAGATCTATATGTCTGTGCGTAATAATAGTGATGGCGCCACCTACTGGCAAACCTACTGCCGCAGAGCGCAAAACGCAGGCAACGTGGAGAAGTGCATGCTCGATCGATGATGTGCGCTTGGTCATCGATCGCTCTCTCCACCGACCGCAACAGGCTTCAACGTGCGGGTGCTCGGGCCCGCAAGTGCTACAACGTAGCCCTAGTTATTATTATTTCCCTTTGGGGGGCTTTTTCAGGGTCTAGACATGCTCAAAAAGTTATGAAACTTTGCAGGAAATTCAAGGTCTGCGGATATTTTAGTATTCTGGAGTAATTGGAATTGGGCGTGGCAAAATGGCTCTACAGCGCCCCCTGGAATCAGCCCCTAGGTTTCCACATAACGGATTTTCATCAAAATCTGGATATAGGTGTATCGTGACCAGTCATGAAAAAAAGTCTCATGGAGCATTATGAAAAATGCAACAGGAAGTCCGCCATTTTGCTTTTAGTGGCCATTTTGGCAATATCCCACATTTTTACTTTTACGTACTTGTCCCAGGGCTTTCATCAGATCAACTTCAAATTCAGATGAGTGTCATCACAACAAGATGGAGATAAAAAATGATTGAGGGATTTTTTTTTTATCACACCGTGTGACCGTGGCATGGCGTTAAAAATTGGTTACACGCCATCAAAACACGGGCATCTGTATCTCGGACATACATGTTCCAATCAAGTCCAAACTAGACATGTAAGACAATACTCCCCGCCTGATGACATCTATGCATAAATGATGACTTAAAACCGCAGCGCCCCCTGGTGGCAACAGGAAATGTCTTGTTTTTTGCTTGTCTTACACTTGGATGAATTTCTCCTCATCCACTGACCTCAACCATGTCAAACTGTATCAAATGGGTCCCAAGACATTGACAATGAAGACATAAGATTACCGTGACTTTTCGTCAAACGCCATATGAATGGCGTGGCATTAAAGTTCATCAACTCGCCGTGAAACACGAAATTGCTGTAACTTCAGTGTTCATGATTCTATCTCTCTCAAACTACATGTGTGTAACAACAGCCCCCCCCTGAAGATATTCATATGGTTTTAAGAAATGGGCGTGGCAAAAAAACTGACCAGCGCCCCCTATAGGGCAACCCCGGCACTACGATGGCAGACATTTATACAAATCTATCGGGACATGTGTCGTTTCATAACAAACAAAAAAATATCTTGGATAGGTATGCTTGACCAAACAGGGAGGCCGCCATTTTGGATTAAGTGGCCATTTTTTTTCCATATTCCACATTTTTACTTGATGCACTTGTCCCAGGGCTTTCATCAGATTAACTTCAAATTAAGATCAGTGCCATCACAACAAGATGGAGATAAAAAGTGATTAAGAGATTGACCTTTCGTCACACCGTGTGACCGTGGCGTGGCGTCTTGAGTTTGATTAAACGCCATCAAAACACGAGGTTCTGTATCTCGGACATACATTGTCCAATCGAGTCCAAACTAGACATGTAAGACAAGGGTGCCATCCTGATGACATCTACACAGAAATTATGACTTGAAATTACAGCGCCCCCTGGTGGCTACAGGAAGTGACATGTTTTATACTTTGATGAACTGCTCCTGGCTGATTTACAATATACAGCTCAAATCAGATCAGTCAAGTCATTAGATCATGGTCAGAATTGTGACGTTTCCTCAAACCGTGTAAACATTGATGTGCGGCGAAGGATTTTCCTTCGCCAAAGGACACGATGTTATCATAACTCCACTGTGCATTGTCCTATCACTACAAAACTTCTGTCACATGGTCAGAGTCCAAGCCTGAACAGCTCTATGTGTCAATATTTCCTCAGTGTCATAGCGCCACCTACTGATTCGCCAGGAAACAGGAAGTACTTTGTTAATCCACTCTGCATTATCCAACCGGCTCCAAACTACTGACCTATGATCACAATCCTGAATAGAACAGCTCCATATATGAATATTAGTTCAGGATCATAGCGCCACCTATTGATCAGTGTGAAAATTAAGTTGCGGAAACATTGTCCAATTGACACAAAATTTCTCACGCTACATCAGAGCGCCTCCTTGAACAGATCTATATGTCTGTGCGTAATAATAGTGATGGCGCCACCTACTGGCAAACCTACTGCCGCAGAGCGCAAAACGCATGCAACGTGGAGAAGTGCATGCTCGATCGATGATGTGCGCTTGGTCATCGATCGCTCTCTCCACCGACCGCAACAGGCTTCAACGTGCGGGTGCTCGGGCCCGCAAGTGCTACAACGTAGCCCTAGTTATTATTATTTCCCTTTGGGGGGCTTTTTCAGGGTCTAGACATGCTCAAAAAGTTATGAAACTTTGCAGGAAATTCAAGGTCTGCGGATATTTTAGTATTCTGGAGTAATTGGAATTGGGCGTGGCAAAATGGCTCTACAGCGCCCCCTGGAACCAGCCCCTAGGTTTCCACATAACGGATTTTCATCAAAATCTGGATATAGGTGTATCGTGACCAGTCATGAAAAAAAGTCTCATGGAGCATTATGAAAAACGCAACAGGAAGTCCGCCATTTTGCTTTTAGTGGCCATTTTGGCAATATCCCACATTTTTACTTTTACGTACTTGTCCCAGGGCTTTCATCAGATCAACTTCAAATTCAGATGAGTGTCATCACAACAAGATGGAGATAAAAAATGATTGAGGGATTTTTTTTTTATCACACCGTGTGACCGTGGCATGGCGTTAAAAATTGGTTACACGCCATCAAAACACGGGCATCTGTATCTCGGACATACATGTTCCAATCAAGTCCAAACTAGACATGTAAGACAAAACTCCCCGCCTGATGACATCTATGCATAAATGATGACTTAAAACCGCAGCGCCCCCTGGTGGCAACAGGAAATGTCTTGTTTTTTGCTTGTCTTACACTTGGATGAATTTCTCCTCATCCACTGACCTCAACCATGTCAAACTGTATCAAATGGGTCCCAAGACATTGACAATGAAGACATAAGATTACCGTGACTTTTCGTCAAACGCCATATGAATGGCGTGGCATTAAAGTTCATCAACTCGCCGTGAAACACGAAATTGCTGTAACTTCAGTGTTCATGATTCTATCTCTCTCAAACTACATGTGTGTAACAACAGCCCCCCCCTGAAGATATTCATATGGTTTTAAGAAATGGGCGTGGCAAAAAAACTGACCAGCGCCCCCTATAGGGCAACCCCGGCACTACGATGGCCGACATTTATACAAATCTATCGGGACATGTGTAGTTTCATAACAAACAAAAAAATATCTTGGATAGGTATGCTTGACCAAACAGGGAGGCCGCCATTTTGGATTAAGTGGCCATTTTTTTTCCATATTCCACATTTTTACTTGATGCACTTGTCCCAGGGCTTTCATCAGATTAACTTCAAATTAAGATCAGTGCCATCACAACAAGATGGAGATAAAAAGTGATTAAGAGATTGACCTTTCGTCACACCGTGTGACCGTGGCGTGGCGTCTTGAGTTTGATTAAACGCCATCAAAACACGAGGTTCTGTATCTCGGACATACATTGTCCAATCGAGTCCAAACTAGACATGTAAGACAAGGGTGCCATCCTGATGACATCTACACAGAAATTATGACTTGAAATTACAGCGCCCCCTGGTGGCTACAGGAAGTGACATGTTTTATACTTTGATGAACTGCTCCTGGCTGATTTACAATATACAGCTCAAATCAGATCAGTCAAGTCATTAGATCATGGTCAGAATTGTGACGTTTCCTCAAACCGTGTAAACATTGATGTGCGGCGAAGGATTTTCCTTCGCCAAAGGACACGATGTTATCATAACTCCACTGTGCATTGTCCTATCACTACAAAACTTCTGTCACATGGTCAGAGTCCAAGCCTGAACAGCTCTATGTGTCAATATTTCCTCAGTGTCATAGCGCCACCTACTGATTCGCCAGGAAACAGGAAGTACTTTGTTAATCCACTCTGCATTATCCAACCGGCTCCAAACTACTGACCTATGATCACAATACTGATCTGAACAGCTCCACATATAAATATTAGTTCAGGGTCATAGCGCCACCTACTGATCAGTGTGAAAATTAAGTTGTGTTAACATTGTCCAATTGACACAAAATTGCTCACGCTACATCAGAGCGCCTACATGAACAGATATATATGTCTGTGCGTAATAATAGTGATGGCGCCACCTACTGGCAAACCTACTGCCGCAGAGCGCAAAACGCATGCAACGTGGAGAAGTGCATGCTCGATCGATGATGTGCGCTTGGTTATCGATCGCTCTCTCCACCGACCGCAGCAGGCTTCAACGTGCGGGTGCTCGGGCCCGCAAGTGCTACAACGTAGCCCTAGTTAGGGCCCGAGCACCGAATGGTGAGAGGCCCTATTGAATCTGTAAGGATTTTTATTATTATTATTATTATTATTATTATTATTATTATTTCCCTTTGGGGGGCTTTTTCAGGGTCTAGACATGCTCAAAAAGTTATGAAACTTTGCAGGAAATTCAAGGTCTGCGGATATTTTAGTATTCTGGAGTAATTGGAATTGGGCGTGGCAAAATGGCTCTACAGCGCCCCCTGGAACCAGCCCCTAGGTTTCCACATAACGGATTTTCATCAAAATCTGGATATAGGTGTATCGTGACCAGTCATGAAAAAAAGTCTCATGGAGCATTATGAAAAACGCAACAGGAAGTCCGCCATTTTGCTTTTAGTGGCCATTTTGGCAATATCCCACATTTTTACTTTTACGTACTTGTCCTAGGGCTTTCATCAGATCAACTTCAAATTCAGATGAGTGTCATCACAACAAGATGGAGATAAAAAATGATTGAGGGATTTTTTTTTTATCACACCGTGTGACCGTGGCATGGCGTTAAAAATTGGTTACACGCCATCAAAACACGGGCATCTGTATCTCGGACATACATGTTCCAATCAAGTCCAAACTAGACATGTAAGACAAGAGTCCCCGCCTGATGACATCTATGCATAAATGATGACTTAAAACCGCAGCGCCCCCTGGTGGCAACAGGAAATGTCTTGTTTTTTGCTTGTCTTACACTTGGATGAATTTCTCCTCATCCACTGACCTCAACCATGTCAAACTGTATCAAATGGGTCCCAAGACATTGACAATGAAGACATAAGATTACCGTGACTTTTCGTCAAACGCCATATGAATGGCGTGGCATTAAAGTTCATCAACTCGCCGTGAAACACGTAATTGCTGTAACTTCAGTGTTCATGATTCTATCTCTCTCAAACTACATGTGTGTAACAACAGCCCCCCCCTGAAGATATTCATATGGTTTTAAGAAATGGGCGTGGCAAAAAAACTGACCAGCGCCCCCTATAGGGCAACCCCGGCACTACGATGGCCGACATTTATACAAATCTATCGGGACATGTGTCGTTTCATAACAAACAAAAAAATATCTTGGATAGGTGTGCTTGACCAAACAGGGAGGCCGCCATTTTGGATCAAGTGGCCATTTTTTTTCCATATTCCACATTTTTACTTGATGCACTTGTCCCAGGGCTTTCATCAGATTAACTTCAAATTAAGATCAGTGCCATCACAACAAGATGGAGATAAAAAGTGATTAAGAGATTGACCTTTCGTCACACCGTGTGACCGTGGCGTGGCGTCTTGAGTTTGATTAAACGCCATCAAAACACGAGGTTCTGTATCTCGGACATACATTGTCCAATCGAGTCCAAACTAGACATGTAAGACAAGGGTGCCATCCTGATGACATCTACACAGAAATTATGACTTGAAATTACAGCACCCCCTGGTGGCTACAGGAAGTGACATGTTTTTTACTTTGATGAACTGCTCCTGGCTGATTTACAATATACAGCTCAAATCAGATCACTCAAGTCATTAGATCATGGTCAGAATTGTGACGTTTCCTCAAACCGTGTAAACATTGATGTGCGGCGAAGGATTTTCCTTCGCCAAAGGACACGATGTTATCATAACTCCACTGTGCATTGTCCTATCACTACAAAACTTCTGTCACATGGTCAGAGTCCAAGCCTGAACAGCTCTGTGTGTCAATATTTCCTCAGTGTCATAGCGCCACCTACTGATTCGCCAGGAAACAGGAAGTACTTTGTTAATCCACTCTGCATTATCCAACCGGCTCCAAACTACTGACCTATGATCACAATACTGATCTGAACAGCTCCACATATAAATATTAGTTCAGGGTCATAGTGCCACCTACTGATCAGTGTGAAAATTAAGTTGTGTTAACATTGTCCAATTGACACAAAATTGCTCACGCTACATCAGAGCGCCTACATGAACAGATATATATGTCTGTGCGTAATAATAGTGATGGCGCCACCTACTGGCAAACCTACTGCCGCAGAGCGCAAAACGCATGCAACGTGGAGAAGTGCATGCTCGATCGATGATGTGCGCTTGGTCATCGATCGCTCTCTCCACCGACCGCAACAGGCTTCAACGTGCGGGTGCTCGGGCCCGCAAGTGCTACAACGTAGCCCTAGTTATTAGGGCCCGAGCACCGAATGGTGAGAGGCCCTATTGAATCTGTAAGGATTTTTATTATTAGGGCCCGAGCACCGAATGGTGAGAGGCCCTATTGAATCTGTAAGGATTTTTATTATTATTAGGGCCCGAGCACCGAATGGTGAGAGGCCCTATTGAATCTGTAAGGATTTTTATTATTAGGGCCCGAGCACCGAATGGTGAGAGGCCCTATTGAATCTGTAAGGATTTTTATTATTATTATTATTATTATTATTATTATTATTAGGGCCCGAGCACCGAATGGTGAGAGGCCCTATTGAATCTGTAAGGATTTTTATTATTATTATTATTATTATTATTATTATTATTATTATTATTATTATTATTATTATTATTATTATTATTTCCCTTTGGGGGGCTTTTTCAGGGTCTAGACATGCTCAAAAAGTTATGAAACTTTGCAGGAAATTCAAGGTCTGCGGATATTTTAGTATTCTGGAGTAATTGGAATTGGGCGTGGCAAAATGGCTCTACAGCGCCCCCTGGAACCAGCCCCTAGGTTTCCACATAACGGATTTTCATCAAAATCTGGATATAGGTGTATCGTGACCAGTCATGAAAAAAAGTCTCATGGAGCATTATGAAAAACGCAACAGGAAGTCCGCCATTTTGCTTTTAGTGGCCATTTTGGCAATATCCCACATTTTTACTTTTACGTACTTGTCCCAGGGCTTTCATCAGATCAACTTCAAATTCAGATGAGTGTCATCACAACAAGATGGAGATAAAAAATGATTGAGGGATTTTTTTTTTATCACACCGTGTGACCGTGGCATGGCGTTAAAAATTGGTTACACGCCATCAAAACACGGGCATCTGTATCTCGGACATACATGTTCCAATCAAGTCCAAACTAGACATGTAAGACAAAACTCCCCGCCTGATGACATCTATGCATAAATGATGACTTAAAACCGCAGCGCCCCCTGGTGGCAACAGGAAATGTCTTGTTTTTTGCTTGTCTTACACTTGGATGAATTTCTCCTCATCCACTGACCTCAACCATGTCAAACTGTATCAAATGGGTCCCAAGACATTGACAATGAAGACATAAGATTACCGTGACTTTTCGTCAAACGCCATATGAATGGCGTGGCATTAAAGTTCATCAACTCGCCGTGAAACACGAAATTGCTGTAACTTCAGTGTTCATGATTCTATCTCTCTCAAACTACATGTGTGTAACAACAGCCCCCCCCTGAAGATATTCATATGGTTTTAAGAAATGGGCGTGGAAAAAAAACTGACCAGCGCCCCCTATAGGGCAACCCCGGCACTACGATGGCCGACATTTATACAAATCTATCGGGACATGTGTCGTTTCATAACAAACAAAAACATATCTTGGATAGGTATGCTTGACCAAACAGGGAGGCCGCCATTTTGGATTAAGTGGCCATTTTTTTTCCATATTCCACATTTTTACTTGATGCACTTGTCCCAGGGCTTTCATCAGATTAACTTCAAATTAAGATCAGTGCCATCACAACAAGATGGAGATAAAAAGTGATTAAGAGATTGACCTTTCGTCACACCGTGTGACCGTGGCGTGGCGTCTTGAGTTTTATTAAACGCCATCAAAACACGAGGTTCTGTATCTCGGACATACATTGTCCAATCGAGTCCAAACTAGACATGTAAGACAAGGGTGCCATCCTGATGACATCTACACAGAAATTATGACTTGAAATTACAGCGCCCCCTGGTGGCTACAGGAAGTGACATGTTTTATACTTTGATGAACTGCTCCTGGCTGATTTACAATATACAGCTCAAATCAGATCAGTCAAGTCATTAGATCATGGTCAGAATTGTGACGTTTCCTCAAACCGTGTAAACATTGATGTGCGGCGAAGGATTTTCCTTCGCCAAAGGACACGATGTTATCATAACTCCACTGTGCATTGTCCTATCACTACAAAACTTCTGTCACATGGTCAGAGTCCAAGCCTGAACAGCTCTATGTGTCAATATTTCCTCAGTGTCATAGCGCCACCTACTGATTCGCCAGGAAACAGGAAGTACTTTGTTAATCCACTCTGCATTATCCAACCGGCTCCAAACTACTGACCTATGATCACAATACTGATCTGAACAGCTCCACATATAAATATTAGTTCAGGGTCATAGCGCCACCTACTGATCAGTGTGAAAATTAAGTTGTGTTAACATTGTCCAATTGACACAAAATTGCTCACGCTACATCAGAGCGCCTACATGAACAGATATATATGTCTGTGCGTAATAATAGTGATGGCGCCACCTACTGGCAAACCTACTGCCGCAGAGCGCAAAACGCATGCAACGTGGAGAAGTGCATGCTCGATCGATGATGTGCGCTTGGTCATCAATCGCTCTCTCCACCGACCGCAACAGGCTTCAACGTGCGGGTGCTCGGGCCCGCAAGTGCTACAACGTAGCCCTAGTTATTATTATTTCCCTTTGGGGGGCTTTTTCAGGGTCTAGACATGCTCAAAAAGTTATGAAACTTTGCAGGAAATTCAAGGTCTGCGGATATTTTAGTATTCTGGAGTAATTGGAATTGGGCGTGGCAAAATGGCTCTACAGCGCCCCCTGGAACCAGCCCCTAGGTTTCCACATAACGGATTTTCATCAAAATCTGGATATAGGTGTATCGTGACCAGTCAGGAAAAAAAGTCTTATGGAGCATTATGAAAAACGCAACAGGAAGTCCGCCATTTTGCTTTTAGTGGCCATTTTGGCAATATCCCACATTTTTACTTTTACGTACTTGTCCCAGGGCTTTCATCAGATCAACTTCAAATTCAGATGAGTGTCATCACAACAAGATGGAGATAAAAAATGATTGAGGGATTTTTTTTTTATCACACCGTGTGACCGTGGCATGGCGTTCAAAATTGGTTACACGCCATCAAAACACGGGCATCTGTATCTCGGACATACATGTTCCAATCAAGTCCAAACTAGACATGTAAGACAATAGTCCCCGCCTGATGACATCTATGCATAAATGATGACTTAAAACCGCAGCGCCCCCTGGTGGCAACAGGAAATGTCTTGTTTTTTGCTTGTCTTACACTTGGATGAATTTCTCCTCATCCACTGACCTCAACCATGTCAAACTGTATCAAATTGGTCCCAAGACATTGACAATGAAGACATAAGATTACCGTGACTTTTCGTCACACGCCATATGAATGGCGTGGCATTAAAGTTCATCAACTCGCCGTGAAACACGAAATTGCTGTAACTTCAGTGTTCATGATTCTATCTCTCTCAAACTACATGTGTGTAACAACAGCCCCCCCCTGAAGATATTCATATGGTTTTAAGAAATGGGCGTGGCAAAAAAACTGACCAGCGCCCCCTATAGGGCAACCCCGGCACTACGATGGCCGACATTTATACAAATCTATCGGGACATGTGTCGTTTCATAACAAACAAAAAAATATCTTGGATAGGTATGCTTGACCAAACAGGGAGGCCGCCATTTTGGATTAAGTGGCCATTTTTTTTCCATATTCCACATTTTTACTTGATGCACTTGTCCCAGGGCTTTCATCAGATTAACTTCAAATTAAGATCACTGCCATCACAACAAGATGGAGATAAAAAGTGATTAAGAGATTGACCTTTCGTCACACCGTGTGACCGTGGCGTGGCGTCTTGAGTTTGATTAAACGCCATCAAACACACAAGGTTCTGTATCTCGGACATACATTGTCCAATCGAGTCCAAACTAGACATGTAAGACAAGGGTGCCATCCTGATGACATCTACACAGAAATTATGACTTGAAATTACAGCGCCCCTTGGTGGCTACAGGAAGTGACATGTTTTATACTTTGATGAACTGCTCCTGGCTGATTTACAATATACAGCTCAAATCAGATCAGTCAAGTCATTAGATCATGGTCAGAATTGTGACGTTTCCTCAAACCGTGTAAACATTGATGTGCGGCGAAGGATTTTCCTTCGCCAAAGGACACGATGTTATCATAACTCCACTGTGCATTGTCCTATCACTACAAAACTTCTGTCACATGGTCAGAGTCCAAGCCTGAACAGCTCTATGTGTCAATATTTCCTCAGTGTCATAGCGCCACCTACTGATTCGCCAGGAAACAGGAAGTACTTTGTTAATCCACTCTGCATTATCCAACCGGCTCCAAACTACTGACCTATGATCACAATCCTGAATAGAACAGCTCCATATATGAATATTAGTTCAGGATCATAGCGCCACCTATTGATCAGTGTGAAAATTAAGTTGCGGAAACATTGTCCAATTGACACAAAATTTCTCACGCTACATCAGAGCGCCTACTTGAACAGATCTATATGTCTGTGCGTAATAATAGTGATGGCGCCACCTACTGGCAAACCTACTGCCGCAGAGCGCAAAACGCATGCAACGTGGAGAAGTGCATGCTCGATCGATGATGTGGGCTTGGTCATCGATCGCTCTCTCCACCGACCGCAACAGGCTTCAACGTGCGGGTGCTCGGGCCCGCAAGTGCTACAACGTAGCCCTAGTTATTAGGGCCCGAGCACCGAATGGTGAGAGGCCCTATTGAATCTGTAAGGATTTTTATTATTATTATTATTAGGGCCCGAGCACCGAATGGTGAGAGGCCCTATTGAATCTGTAAGGATTTTTATTATTAGGGCCCGAGCACCGAATGGTGAGAGGCCCTATTGAATCTGTAAGGATTTTTATTGTTATTATTATTATTATTATTATTATTATTATTATTATTTCCCTTTGGGGGGCTTTTTCAGGGTCTAGACATGCTCAAAAAGTTATGAAACTTTGCAGGAAATTAAAGGTCTGCGGATATTTTAGTATTCTGGAGTAATTGGAATTGGGCGTGGCAAAATGGCTCTACAGCGCCCCCTGGAACCAGCCCCTAGGTTTCCACATAACGGATTTTCATCAAAATCTGGATATAGGTGTATCGTGACCAGTCATGAAAAAAAGTCTCATGGAGCATTGTGAAAAACGCAACAGGAAGTCCGCCATTTTGCTTTTAGTGGCCATTTTGGCAATATCCCACATTTTTACTTTTACGTACTTGTCCCAGGGCTTTCATCAGATCAACTTCAAATTCAGATGAGTGTCATCACAACAAGATGGAGATAAAAAATGATTGAGGGATTTTTTTTTTATCACACCGTGTGACCGTGGCATGGCGTTAAAAATTGGTTACACGCCATCAAAACACAGGCATCCGTATCTCGGACATACATGTTCCAATCAAGTCCAAACTAGACATGTAAGACAATAGTCCCCGCCTGATGACATCTATGCATAAATGATGACTTAAAACCGCAGCGCCCCCTGGTGGCAACAGGAAATGTCTTGTTTTTTGCTTGTCTTACACTTGGATGAATTTCTCCTCATCCACTGACCTCAACCATGTCAAACTGTATCAAATGGGTCCCAAGACATTGACAATGAAGACATAAGATTACCGTGACTTTTCGTCAAACGCCATATGAATGGCGTGGCATTAAAGTTCATCAACTCGCCGTGAAACACGAAATTGCTGTAACTTCAGTGTTCATGATTCTATCTCTCTCAAACTACATGTGTATAACAACAGCCCCCCCCTGAAGATATTCATATGGTTTTAAGAAATGGGCGTGGCAAAAAAACTGACCAGCGCCCCCTATAGGGCAACCCCGGCACTACGATGGCCGACATTTATACAAATCTATCGGGACATGTGTCGTTTCATAACAAACAAAAAAATATCTTGGATAGGTATGCTTGACCAAACAGGGAGGCCGCCATTTTGGATTAAGTGGCCATTTTTTTTCCATATTCCACATTTTTACTTGATGCACTTGTCCCAGGGCTTTCATCAGATTAACTTCAAATTAAGATCAGTGCCATCACAACAAGATGGAGATAAAAAGTGATTAAGAGATTGACCTTTCGTCACACCGTGTGACCGTGGCGTGGCGTCTTGAGTTTGATTAAACGCCATCAAAACACGAGGTTCTGTATCTCGGACATACATTGTCCAATCGAGTCCAAACTAGACATGTAACACAAGGGTGCCATCCTGATGACATCTACACAGAAATTATGACTTGAAATCACAGCGCCCCCTGGTGGCAACATGAAGTGACATGTTTTATACTTTGATGAACTGCTCCTGGCTGATTTACAATATACAGCTCAAATCAGCTCAGTCAAGTCATTAGATCATGGTCAGAATTGTGACGTTTCCTCAAACCGTGTAAACATTGATGTGCGGCGAAGGATTTTCCTTCGCCAAAGGACACGATGTTATCATAACTCCACTGTGCATTGTCCTATCACTACAAAACTTCTGTCACATGGTCAGAGTCCAAGCCTGAACAGCTCTATGTGTCAATATTTCCTCAGTGTCATAGCGCCACCTACTGATTCGCCAGGAAACAGGAAGTACTTTGTTAATCCACTCTGCATTATCCAACCGGCTCCAAACTACTGACCTATGATCACAATCCTGAATAGAACAGCTCCATATATGAATATTAGTTCAGGATCATAGCGCCACCTATTGATCAGTGTGAAAATTAAGTTGCGGAAACATTGTCCAATTGACACAAAATTGCTCACGCTACATTAGAGCGCCTACATGAACAGATATATATGTCTGTGCGTAATAATAGTGATGGCGCCACCTACTGGCAAACCTACTGCCGCAGAGCGCAAAACGCATGCAACGTGGAGAAGTGCATGCTCGATCGATGATGTGCGCTTGGTCATCGATCGCTCTCTCCACCGACCGCAACAGGTTTCAACGTGCGGGTGCTCGGGCCCGCAAGTGCTACAACGTAGCCCTAGTTATTATTATTATTATTATTATTTCCCTTTGGGGGGCTTTTTCAGGGTCTAGACATGCTCAAAAAGTTATGAAACTATGCAGGAAATTCAAGGTCTGCGGATATTTTAGTATTCTGGAGTAATTGGAATTGGGCGTGGCAAAATGGCTCTACAGCGCCCCCTGGAACCAGCCCCTAGGTTTCCACATAACGGATTTTCATCAAAATCTGGATATAGGTGTATCGTGACCAGTCATGAAAAAAAGTCTCATGGAGCATTATGAAAAACGCAACAGGAAGTCCGCCATTTTGCTTTTAGTTGCCATTTTGGCAATATCCCACATTTTTACTTTTACGTACTTGTCCCAGGGCTTTCATCAGATCAACTTCAAATTCAGATGAGTGTCATCACAACAAGATGGAGATAAAAAATGATTGAGGGATTTTTTTTTTATCACACCGTGTGACCGTGGCATGGCGTTAAAAATTGGTTACACGCCATCAAAACACGGGCATCTGTATCTCGGACATACATGTTCCAATCAAGTCCAAACTAGACATGTAAGACAATAGTCCCCGCCTGATGACATCTATGCATAAATGATGACTTAAAACCGCAGCGCCCCCTGGTGGCAACAGGAAATGTCTTGTTTTTTGCTTGTCTTACACTTGGATGAATTTCTCCTCATCCACTGACCTCAACCATGTCAAACTGTATCAAATGGGTCCCAAGACATTGACAATGAAGACATAAGATTACCGTGACTTTTCGTCAAACGCCATATGAATGGCGTGGCATTAAAGTTCATCAACTCGCCGTGAAACACGAAATTGCTGTAACTTCAGTGTTCATGATTCTATCTCTCTCAAACTACATGTGTGAAACAACAGCCCCCCCCTGAAGATATTCATATGGTTTTAAGAAATGGGCGTGGCAAAAAAACTGACCAGCGGCCCCTATAGGGCAACCCCGGCACTACGATGGCCGACATTTATACAAATCTATCGGGACATGTGTCGTGTCATAACAAACAAAAAAATATCTTGGATAGGTATGCTTGACCAATCAGGGAGGCCGCCATTTTGGATTAAGTGGCCATTTTTTTTCAATATTCCACATTTTTACTTGATGCACTTGTCCCAGGGCTTTCATCAGATTAACTTCAAATTAAGATCAGTGCCATCACAACAAGATGGAGATAAAAAGTGATTAAGAGATTGACCTTTCGTCACACCGTGTGACCGTGGCGTGGCGTCTTGAGTTTGATTGAACGCCATCAAAACACGAGGTTCTGTATCTCGGACATACATTGTCCAATCGAGTCCAAACTAGACATGTAAGACAAGGGTGCCATCCTGATGACATCTACACAGAAATTATGACTTGAAATTACAGCGCCCCCTGGTGGCTACAGGAAGTGACATGTTTTATACTTTGATGAACTGCTCCTGGCTGATTTACAATATACAGCTCAAATCAGATCAGTCAAGTCATTAGATCATGGTCAGAATTGTGACGTTTCCTCAAACCGTGTAAACATTGATGTGCGGCAAAGGATTTTCCTTCGCCAAAGGACACGATGTTATCATAACTCCACTGTGCATTGTCCTATCACTACAAAACTTCTGTCACATGGTCAGAGTCCAAGCCTGAACAGCTCTATGTGTCAATATTTCCTCAGTGTCATAGCGCCACCTACTGATTCGCCAGGAAACAGGAAGTACTTTGTTAATCCACTCTGCATTATCCAACCGGCTCCAAACTACTGACCTATGATCACAATACTGATCTGCACAGCTCCATATATGAATATTAGTTCAGGATCATAGCGCCATCTACTGATCAGTGTGAAAATTAAGTTGCGGAAACATTGTCCAATTGACACAAAATTTCTCACGCTACATCAGAGCGCCTACTTGAACAGATATATATGTCTGTGCGTAATAATAGTGATGGCGCCACCTACTGCCGCAGAGCGCAAAACGCATGCAACGTGGAGAAGTGCATGCTCGATCGATGATGTGCGCTTGGTCATCGATCGCTCTCTCCACCGACCGCAACAGGCTTCAACGTGCGGGTGCTCGGGCCCGCAAGTGCTACAACGTAGCCCTAGTTAGGGCCCGAGCACCGAATGGTGAGAGGCCCTATTGAATCTGTAAGGATTTTTATTATTATTATTATTATTATTATTATTATTATTATTATTATTATTATTATTATTATTTCCCTTTGGGGGGCTTTTTCAGGGTCTAGACATGCTCAAAAAGTTATGAAACTTTGCAGGAAATTCAAGGTCTGCGGATATTTTAGTATTCTGGAGTAATTGGAATTGGGCGTGGCAAAATGGCTCTACAGCGCCCCCTGGAACCAGCCCCTAGGTTTCCACATAACGGATTTTCATCAAAATCTGGATATAGGTGTATCGTGACCAGTCATGAAAAAAAGTCTCATGGAGCATTATGAAAAACGCAACAGGAAGTCCGCCATTTTGCTTTTAGTGGCCATTTTGGCAATATCCCACATTTTTACTTTTACGTACTTGTCCCAGGGCTTTCATCAGATCAACTTCAAATTCAGATGAGTGTCATCACAACAAGATGGAGATAAAAAGTGATTGAGGGATTTTTTTTTTATCACACCGTGTGACCGTGGCATGGCGTTAAAAATTGGTTACACGCCATCAAAACACGGGCATCTGTATCTCGGACATACATGTTCCAATCAAGTCCAAACTAGACATGTAAGACAATAGTCCCCGCCTGATGACATCTATGCATAAATGATGACTTACAACCGCAGCGCCCCCTGGTGGCAACAGGAAATGTCTTGTTTTTTGCTTGTCTTACACTTGGATGAATTTCTCCTCATCCACTGACCTCAACATGTCAAACTGTATCAAATGGGTCCCAAGACATTGACAATGAAGACATAAGATTACCGTGACTTTTCGTCAAACGCCATATGAATGGCGTGGCATTAAAGTTCATCAACTCGCCGTGAAACACGAAATTGCTGTAACTTCAGTGTTCATGATTCTATCTCTCTCAAACTACATGTGTGTAACAACAGCCCCCCCCTGAAGATATTCATATGGTTTTAAGAAATGGGCGTGGCAAAAAAACTGACCAGCGCCCCCTATAGGGCAACCCCGGCACTACGATGGCCGACATTTATACAAATCTATCGGGACATGTGTCGTTTCATAACAAACAAAAAAATATCTTGGATAGGTATGCTTGACCAAACAGGGAGGCCGCCATTTTGGATTAAGTGGCCATTTTTTTTCCATATTCCACATTTTACTTGATGCACTTGTCCCAGGGCTTTCATCAGATTAACTTCAAATTAAGATCAGTGCCATCACAACAAGATGGAGATAACAAGTGATTAAGAGATTGACCTTTCGTCACACCGTGTGACCGTGGCGTGGCGTCTTGAGTTTGATTAAACGCCATCAAAACACGAGGTTCTGTATCTAGGACATACATTGTCCAATCGAGTCCAAACTAGACATGTAAGACAAGGGTGCCATCCTGATGACATCTACACAGAAATTTTGACTTGAAATCACAGCGCCCCCTGGTGGCAACATGAAGTGACATGTTTTATACTTTGATGAACTGCTCCTGGCTGATTTACAATATACAGCTCAAATCAGCTCAGTCAAGTCATTAGATCATGGTCAGAATTGTGACGTTTCCTCAAACCGTGTAAACATTGATGTGCGGCGAAGGATTTTCTTTTGCCAAAGGACACATTGTTATCATAACTCCACTGTGCATTGTCCTATCACTACAAAACTTCTGTCACATGGTCAGAGTCCAAGCCTGAACAGCTCTATGTGTCAATATTTCCTCAGTGTCATAGCGCCACCTACTGATTCGCCAGGAAACAGGAAGTACTTTGTTAATCCACTCTGCATTATCCAACCGGCTCCAAACTACTGACCTATGATCACAATCCTGAATAGAACAGCTCCATATATGAATATTAGTTCAGGGTCATAGCGCCACCTACTGATCAGTGTGAAAATTAAGTTGTGTTAACATTGTCCAATTGACACAAAATTGCTCACGCTACATCAGAGCGCCTACATGAACAGATATATATGTCTGTGCGTAATAATAGTGATGGCGCCACCTACTGGCAAACCTACTGCCGCAGAGCGCAAAACGCATGCAACGTGGAGAAGTGCATGCTCGATCGATGATGTGCCCTTGGTCATCGATCGCTCTCTCCACCGACCGCAACAGGCTTCAACGTGCGGGTGCTCGGGCCCGCAAGTGCTACAACGTAGCCCTAGTTATTATTATTATTATTATTATTATTATTATTATTTCCCTTTGGGGGGCTTTTTCAGGGTCTAGACATGCTCAAAAAGTTATGAAACTTTGCAGGAAATTCAAGGTCTGCGGATATTTTAGTATTCTGGAGTAATTGGAATTGGGCGTGGCAAAATGGCTCTACAGCGCCCCCTGGAACCAGCCCCTAGGTTTCCACATAACGGATTTTCATCAAAATCTGGATATAGGTGTATCGTGACCAGTCATGAAAAAAAGTCTCATGGAGCATTATGAAAAACGCAACAGGAAGTCCGCCATTTTGCTTTTAGTGGCCATTTTGGCAATATCCCACATTTTTACTTTTACGTACTTGTCCCAGGGCTTTCATCAGATCAACTTCAAATTCAGATGAGTGTCATCACAACAAGATGGAGATAAAAAATGATTGAGGGATTTTTTTTTTATCACACCGTGTGACCGTGGCATGGCGTTAAAAATTGGTTACACGCCATCAAAACACGGGCATCTGTATCTCGGACATACATGTTCCAATCAAGTCCAAACTAGACATGTAAGACAATAGTCCCCGCCTGATGACATCTATGCATAAATGATGACTTAAAACCGCAGCGCCCCCTGGTGGCAACAGGAAATGTCTTGTTTTTTGCTTGTCTTACACTTGGATGAATTTCTCCTCATCCACTGACCTCAACCATGTCAAACTGTATCAAATGGGTCCCAAGACATTGACAATGAAGACATAAGATTACCGTGACTTTTCGTCAAACGCCATATGAATGGCGTGGCATTAAAGTTCATCAACTCGCCGTGAAACACGAAATTGCTGTAACTTCAGTGTTCATGATTCTATCTCTCTCAAACTACATGTGTGTAACAACAGCCCCCCCCTGAAGATATTCATATGGTTTTAAGAAATTGGCGTGGCAAAAAAACTGACCAGCGCCCCCTATAGGGCAACCCCGGCACTACGATGGCCGACATTTATACAAATCTATCGGGACATGTGTCGTTTCATAACAAACAAAAAAATATCTTGGATAGGTATGCTTGACCAAACAGGGAGGCCGCCATTTTGGATTAAGTGGCCATTTTTTTTCCATATTCCACATTTTTACTTGATGCACTTGTCCCAGGGCTTTCATCAGATTAACTTCAAATTAAGATCAGTGCCATCACAACAAGATGGAGATAAAAAGTGATTAAGAGATTGACCTTTCGTCACACCGTGTGACCGTGGCGTGGCGTCTTGAGTTTGATTAAACGCCATCAAAACACGAGGTTCTGTATCTCGGACATACATTGTCCAATCGAGTCCAAACTAGACATGTAAGACAAGGGTGCCATCCTGATGACATCTACACAGAAATTATGATTTGAAATCACAGCGCCCCCTGGTGGCTACAGGAAGTGACATGTTTTATACTTTGATGAACTGCTCCTGGCTGATTTACAATATACAGCTCAAATCAGATCAGTCAAGTCATTAGATCATGGTCAGAATTGTGACGTTTCCTCAAACCGTGTAAACAATGATGTGCGGCGAAGGATTTTCCTTTGCCAAAGGACACGATGTTATCATAACTCCACTGTGCATTGTCCTATCACTACAAAACTTCTGTCACATGGTCAGAGTCCAAGCCTGAACAGCTCTATGTGTCAATATTTCCTCAGTGTCATAGCGCCACCTACTGATTCGCCAGGAAACAGGAAGTACTTTGTTAATCAACTCTGCATTATCCAACCGGCTCCAAACTACTGACCTATGATCACAATCCTGAATAGAACAGCTCCATATATGAATATTAGTTCAGGATCATAGCGCCACCTATTGATCAGTGTGAAAATTAAGTTGCGGAAACATTGTCCAATTGACACAAAATTTCTCACGCTACATCAGAGCGCCTACTTGAACAGATCTATATGTCTGTGCGTAATAATAGTGATGGCGCCACCTACTGGCAAACCTACTGCCGCAGAGCGCAAAACGCATGCAACGTGGAGAAGTGCATGCTCGATCGATGATGTGCGCTTGGTCATCGATCGCTCTCTCCACCGACCGCAACAGGCTTCAACGTGCGGGTGCTCGGGCCCGCAAGTGCTACAACGTAGCCCTAGTTAGGGCCCGAGCACCGAATGGTGAGAGGCCCTATTGAATCTGTAAGGATTTTTATTATTATTATTATTATTATTATTTCCCTTTGGGGGGCTTTTTCAGGGTCTAGACATGCTCAAAAAGTTATGAAACTTTGCAGGAAATTCAAGGTCTGCGGATATTTTAGTATTCTGGAGTAATTGGAATTGGGCGTGGCAAAATGGCTCTACAGCGCCCCCTGGAACCAGCCCCTAGGTTTCCACATAACGGATTTTCATCAAAATCTGGATATAGGTGTATCGTGACCAGTCATGAAAAAAAGTCTCATGGAGCATTATGAAAAACGCAACAGGAAGTCCGCCATTTTGCTTTTAGTGGCCATTTTGGCAATATCCCACATTTTTACTTTTACGTACTTGTCCCAGGGCTTTCATCAGATCAACTTCAAATTCAGATGAGTGTCATCACAACAAGATGGAGATAAAAAATGATTGAGGGATTTTTTTTTTATCACACCGTGTGACCGTGGCATGGCGTTAAAAATTGGTTACACGCCATCAAAACACGGGCATCTGTATCTCGGACATACATGTTCCAATCAAGTCCAAACTAGACATGTAAGACAATAGTCCCCGCCTGATGACATCTATGCATAAATGATGACTTAAAACCGCAGCGCCCCCTGGTGGCAACAGGAAATGTCTTGTTTTTTGCTTGTCTTACACTTGGATGAATTTCTCCTCATCCAATGACCTCAACCATGTCAAACTGTATCAAATGGGTCCGAAGACATTGACAATGAAGACATAAGATTACCGTGACTTTTCGTCAAACGCCATATGAATGGCGTGGCATTAAAGTTCATCAACTCGCCGTGAAACACGAAATTGCTGTAACTTCAGTGTTCATGATTCTATCTCTCTCAAACTACATGTGTGTAACAACAGCCCCCCCCTGAAGATATTCATATGGTTTTAAGAAATGGGCGTGGCAAAAAAACTGACCAGCGCCCCCTATAGGGCAACCCCGGCACTACGATGGCCGACATTTATACAAATCTATCGGGACATGTGTCGTTTCATAACAAACAAAAAAATATCTTGGATAGGTATGCTTGACCAAACAGGGAGGCCGCCATTTTGGATTAAGTGGCCATTTTTTTTCCATATTCCACATTTTTACTTGATGCACTTGTCCCAGGGCTTTCATCAGATTAACTTCAAATTAAGATCAGTGCCATCACAACAAGATGGAGATAAAAAGTGATTAAGAGATTGACCTTTCGTCACACCGTGTGACCGTGGCGTGGCGTCTTGAGTTTGATTAAACGCCATCAAAACACGAGGTTCTGTATCTCGGACATACATTGTCCAATCGAGTCCAAACTAGACATGTAAGACAAGGGTGCCATCCTGATGACATCTACACAGAAATTATGACTTGAAATTACAGCGCCCCCTGGTGGCTACAGGAAGTGACATGTTTTATACTTTGATGAACTGCTCCTGGCTGATTTACAATATACAGCTCAAATCAGATCAGTCAAGTCATTAGATCATGGTCAGAATTGTGACGTTTCCTCAAACCGTGTAAACATTGATGTGCGGCGAAGGATTTTCCTTCGCCAAAGGACACGATGTTATCATAACTCCACTGTGCATTGTCCTATCACTACAAAACTTCTGTCACATGGTCAGAGTCCAAGCCTGAACAGCTCTATGTGTCAATATTTCCTCAGTGTCATAGCGCCACCTACTGATTCGCCAGGAAACAGGAAGTACTTTGTTAATCCACTCTGCATTATCCAACCGGCTCCAAACTACTGACCTATGATCACAATACTGATCTGAACAGCTCCACATATAAATATTAGTTCAGGGTCATAGCGCCACCTACTGATCAGTGTGAAAATTAAGTTGTGTTAACATTGTCCAATTGACACAAAATTGCTCACGCTACATCAGAGCGCCTACATGAACAGATCTATATGTCTGTGCGTAATAATAGTGATGGCGCCACCTACTGGCAAACCTACTGCCGCAGAGCGCAAAACGCATGCAACGTGGAGAAGTGCATGCTCGATCGATGATGTGCGCTTGGTCATCGATCGCTCTCTCCACCGACCGCAACAGGCTTCAACGTGCGGGTGCTCGGGCCCGCAAGTGCTACAACGTAGCCCTAGTTATTAGGGCCCGAGCACCGAATGGTGAGAGGCCCTATTGAATCTGTAAGGATTTTTATTATTATTATTATTATTATTATTATTATTATTATTATTTCCCTTTGGGGGGCTTTTTCAGGGTCTAGACATGCTCAAAAAGTTATGAAACTTTGCAGGAAATTCAAGGTCTGCGGATATTTTAGTATTCTGGAGTAATTGGAATTGGGCGTGGCAAAATGGCTCTACAGCGCCCCCTGGAACCAGCCCCTAGGTTTCCACATAACGGATTTTCATCAAAATCTGGATATAGGTGTATCGTGACCAGTCATGAAAAAAAGTCTCATGGAGCATTATGAAAAACGCAACAGGAAGTCCGCCATTTTGCTTTTAGTGGCCATTTTGGCAATATCCCACATTTTTACTTTTACGTACTTGTCCCAGGGCTTTCATCAGATCAACTTCAAATTCAGATGAGTGTCATCACAACAAGATGGAGATAAAAAATGATTGAGGGATTTTTTTTTTATCACACCGTGTGACCGTGGCATGGCGTTAAAAATTGGTTACACGCCATCAAAACACGGGCATCTGTATCTCGGACATACATGTTCCAATCAAGTCCAAACTAGACATGTAAGACAATAGTCCCCGCCTGATGACATCTATGCATAAATGATGACTTAAAACCGCAGCGCCCCCTGGTGGCAACAGGAAATGTCTTGTTTTTTGCTTGTCTTACACTTGGATGAATTTCTCCTCATCCACTGACCTCAACCATGTCAAACTGTATCAAATGGGTCCCAAGACATTGACAATGAAGACATAAGATTACCGTGACTTTTCGTCAAACGCCATATGAATGGCGTGGCATTAAAGTTCATCAACTCGCCGTGAAACACGAAATTGCTGTAACTTCAGTGTTCATGATTCTATCTCTCTCAAACTACATGTGTGTAACAACAGCCCCCCCCTGAAGATATTCATATGGTTTTAAGAAATGGGCGTGGCAAAAAAACTGACCAGCGCCCCCTATAGGGCAACCCCGGCACTACGATGGCCGACATTTATACAAATCTATCGGGACATGTGTCGTTTCATAACAAACAAAAAAATATCTTGGATAGGTATGCTTGACCAAACAGGGAGGCCGCCATTTTGGATTAAGTGGCCATTTTTTTCCCATATTCCACATTTTTACTTGATGCACTTGTCCCAGGGCTTTCATCAGATTAACTTCAAATTAAGATCAGTGCCATCACAACAAGATGGAGATAAAAAGTGATTAAGAGATTGACCTTTCGTCACACCGTGTGACCGTGGCGTGGCGTCTTGAGTTTGATTAAACGCCATCAAAACACGAGGTTCTGTATCTCGGACATACATTGTCCAATCGAGTCCAAACTAGACATGTAAGACAAGGGTGCCATCCTGATGACATCTACACAGAAATTATGACTTGAAATTACAGCGCCCCCTGGTGGCTACAGGAAGTGACATGTTTTATACTTTGATGAACTGCTCCTGGCTGATTTACAATATACAGCTCAAATCAGATCAGTCAAGTCATTAAATCATGGTCAGAATTGTGACGTTTCCTCAAACCGTGTAAACATTGATGTGCGGCGAAGGATTTTCCTTCGCCAAAGGACAAGATGTTATCATAACTCCACTGTGCATTGTCCTATCACTACAAAACTTCTGTCACATGGTCAGAGTCCAAGCCTGAACAGCTCTATGTGTCAATATTTCCTCAGTGTCATAGCGCCACCTACTGATTCGCCAGGAAACAGGAAGTACTTTGTTAATCCACTCTGCATTATCCAACCGGCTCCAAACTACTGACCTATGATCACAATACTGATCTGAACAGCTCCACATATAAATATGAGTAAAGGGTCATAGCGCCACCTACTGATCAGTGTGAAAATTAAGTTGTGTTAACATTGTCCAATTGACACAAAATTGCTCACGCTACATCAGAGCGCCTACATGAACAGATATATATGTCTGTGCGTAATAATAGTGATGGCGCCACCTACTGGCAAACCTACTGCCGCAGAGCGCAAAACGCATGCAACGTGGAGAAGTGCATGCTCGATCGATGATGTGCGCTTGGTCATCGATCGCTCTCTCCACCGACCGCAACAGGCTTCAACGTGCGGGTGCTCGGGCCCGCAAGTGCTACAACGTAGCCCTAGTTATTATTATTTCCCTTTGGGGGGCTTTTTCAGGGTCTAGACATGCTCAAAAAGTTATGAAACTTTGCAGGAAATTCAAGGTCTGCGGATATTTTAGTATTCTGGAGTAATTGGAATTGGGCGTGGCAAAATGGCTCTACAGCGCCCCCTGGAACCAGCCCCTAGGTTTCCACATAACGGATTTTCATCAAAATCTGGATATAGGTGTATCGTGACCAGTCATGAAAAAAAGTCTCATGGAGCATTATGAAAAACGCAACAGGAAGTCCGCCATTTTGCTTTTAGTGGCCATTTTGGCAATATCCCACATTTTTACTTTTACGTACTTGTCCCAGGGCTTTCATCAGATCAACTTCAAATTCAGATGAGTGTCATCACAACAAGATGGAGATAAAAAATGATTGAGGGATTTTTTTTTTATCACACCGTGTGACCGTGGCATGGCGTTAAAAATTGGTTACACGCCATCAAAACACGGGCATCTGTATCTCGGACATACATGTTCCAATCAAGTCCAAACTAGACATGTAAGACAATAGTCCCCGCCTGATGACATCTATGCATAAATGATGACTTAAAACCGCAGCGCCCCCTGGTGGCAACAGGAAATGTCTTGTTTTTTGCTTGTCTTACACTTGGATGAATTTCTCCTCATCCACTGACCTCAACCATGTCAAACTGTATCAAATGGGTCCCAAGACATTGACAATGAAGACATAAGATTACCGTGACTTTTCGTCAAACGCCATATGAATGGCGTGGCATTAAAGTTCATCAACTCGCCGTGAAATTCGAAATTGCTGTAACTTCAGTGTTCATGATTCTATCTCTCTCAAACTACATGTGTGTAACAACAGCCCCCCCCTGAAGATATTCATATGGTTTTAAGAAATGGGCGTGGCAAAAAAACTGACCAGCGCCCCCTATAGGGCAACCCCGGCACTACGATGGCCGACATTTATACAAATCTATCGGGACATGTGTCGTTTCATAACAAACAAAAAAATATCTTGGATAGGTATGCTTGACCAAACAGGGAGGCCGCCATTTTGGATTAAGTGGCCATTTTTTTTCAATATTCCACATTTTTACTTGATGCACTTGTCCCAGGGCTTTCATCAGATTAACTTCAAATTAAGATCAGTGCCATCACAACAAGATGGAGACAAAAAGTGATTAAGAGATTGACCTTTCGTCACACCGTGTGACCGTGGCGTGGCGTCTTGAGTTTGATTAAACGCCATCAAAACACGAGGTTCTGTATCTCGGACATACATTGTCCAATCGAGTCCAAACTAGACATGTAAGACAAGGGTGCCATCCTGATGACATCTACACAGAAATTATGACTTGAAATTACAGCGCCCCCTGGTGGCTACAGGAAGTGACATGTTTTATACTTTGATGAACTGCTCCTGGCTGATTTACAATATACAGCTCAAATCAGATCAGTCAAGTCATTAGATCATGGTCAGAATTGTGACGTTTCCTCAAACCGTGTAAACATTGATGTGCGGCGAAGGATTTTCCTTCGCCAAAGGACACGATGTTATCATAACTCCACTGTGCATTGTCCTATCACTACAAAACTTCTGTCACATGGTCAGAGTCCAAGCCTGAACAGCTCTATGTGTCAATATTTCCTCAGTGTCATAGCGCCACCTACTGGTTCGCCAGGAAACAGGAAGTACTTTGTTAATCCACTCTGCATTATCCAACCAGCTCCAAACTACTGACCTATGATCACAATACTGATCTGAACAGCTCCACATATGAATATTAGTTCAGGATCATAGCGCCACCTATTGATCAGTGTGAAAATTAAGTTGCGGAAACATTGTCCAATTGACACAAAATTTCTCACGCTACATCAGAGCGCCTACTTGAACAGATCTATATGTCTGTGCGTAATAATAGTGATGGCGCCACCTACTGGCAAACCTACTGCCGCAGAGCGCAAAACGCATGCAACGTGGAGAAGTGCATGCTCGATCGATGATGTGCGCTTGGTCATCGATCGCTCTCTCCACCGACCGCAACAGGCTTCAACGTGCGGGTGCTCGGGCCCGCAAGTGCTACAACGTAGCCCTAGTTATTATTATTTCCCTTTGGGGGGCTTTTTCAGGGTCTAGACATGCTCAAAAAGTTATGAAACTTTGCAGGAAATTCAAGGTCTGCGGATATTTTAGTATTCTGGAGTAATTGGAATTGGGCGTGGCAAAATGCCTCTACAGCGCCCCCTGGAACCAGCCCCTAGGTTTCCACATAACGGATTTTCATCAAAATCTGGATATAGGTGTATCGTGACCAGTCATGAAATAAAGTCTCATGGAGCATAATGAAAAACGCAACAGGAAGTCCGCCATTTTGCTTTTAGTGGCCATTTTGGCAATATCCCACATTTTTACTTTTACGTACTTGTCCCAGGGCTTTCATCAGATCAACTTCAAATTCAGATGAGTGTCATCACAACAAGATGGAGATAAAAAATGATTGAGGGATTTTTTTTTTATCACACCGTGTGACCGTGGCATGGCGTTAAAAATTGGTTACACGCCATCAAAACACGGGCATCTGTATCTCGGACATACATGTTCCAATCAAGTCCAAACTAGACATGTAAGACAATAGTCCCCGCCTGATGACATCTATGCATAAATGATGACTTAAAACCGCAGCGCCCCCTGGTGGCAACAGGAAATGTCTTGTTTTTTGCTTGTCTTACACTTGGATGAATTTCTCCTCATCCACTGACCTCAACCATGTCAAACTGTGTCAAATGGGTCCCAAGACATTGACAATGAAGACATAAGATTACCGTGACTTTTCGTCAAACGCCATATGAATGGCGTGGCATTAAAGTTCATCAACTCGCCGTGAAACACGAAATTGCTGTAACTTCAGTGTTCATGATTCTATCTCTCTCAAACTACATGTGTGTAACAACAGCCCCCCCCCCTGAAGATATTCATATGGTTTTAAGAAATGGGCGTGGCAAAAAAACTGACCAGCGCCCCCTATAGGGCAACCCCGGCACTACGATGGCCGACATTTACACAAATCTATTGGGACATGTGTCGTTTCATAACAAACAAAAAAATATCTTGGATAGGTATGCTTGACCAAACAGGGAGGCCGCCATTTTGGATTAAGTGGCCATTTTTTTTCCATATTCCACATTTTTACTTGATGCACTTGTCCCAGGGCTTTCATCAGATTAACTTCAAATTAAGATCAGTGCCATCACAACAAGATGGAGATAAAAAGTGATTAAGAGATTGACCTTTCGTCACACCGTGTGACCGTGGCGTGGCGTCTTGAGTTTGATTAAACGCCATCAAAACACGAGGTTCTGTATCTCGGACATACATTGTCCAATCGAGTCCAAACTAGACATGTAAGACAAGGGTGCCATCCTGATGACATCTACACAGAAATTATGACTTGAAATTACAGCGCCCCCTGGCTACAGGAAGTGACATGTTTTATACTTTGATGAACTGCTCCTGGCTGATTTACAATATACAGCTCAAATCAGATCAGTCAAGTCATTAGATCATGGTCAGAATTGTGACGTTTCCTCAAACCGTGTAAACATTGATGTGCGGCGAAGGATTTTCCTTCGCCAAAGGACACGATGTTATCATAACTCCACTGTGCATTGTCCTATCACTACAAAACTTCTGTCACATGGTCAGAGTCCAAGCCTGAACAGCTCTATGTGTCAATATTTCCTCAGTGTCATAGCGCCACCTACTGATTCGCCAGGAAACAGGAAGTACTTTGTTAATCAACTCTGCATTATCCAACCGGCTCCAAACTACTGACCTATGATCACAATCCTGAATAGAACAGCTCCACATATGAATATTAGTTCAGGATCATAGCGCCACCTATTGATCAGTGTGAAAATTAAGTTGCGGAAACATTGTCCAATTGACACAAAATTTCTCACGCTACATCAGAGCGCCTACTTGAACAGATCTATATGTCTGTGCGTAATAATAGTGATGGCGCCACCTACTGGCAAACCTACTGCCGCAGAGCGCAAAACGCATGCAACGTGGAGAAGTGCATGCTCGATCAATGATGTGCGCTTGGTCATCGATCGCTCTCTCCACCGACCGCAACAGGCTTCAACGTGCGGGTGCTCGGGCCCGCAAGTGCTACAACGTAGCCCTAGTTAGGGCCCGAGCACCGAATGGTGAGAGGCCCTATTGAATCTGTAAGGATTTTTATTATTATTATTATTATTATTATTATTATTATTATTATTATTATTTCCCTTTGGGGGGCTTTTTCAGGGTCTAGACATGCTCAAAAAGTTATGAAACTTTGCAGGAAATTCAAGGTCTGCGGATATTTTAGTATTCTGGAGTAATTGGAATTGGGCGTGGCAAAATGGCTCTACAGCGCCCCCTGGAACCAGCCCCTAGGTTTCCACATAACGGATTTTCATCAAAATCTGGATATAGGTGTATCGTGACCAGTCATGAAAAAAAGTCTCATGGAGCATTGTGAAAAACGCAACAGGAAGTCCGCCATTTTGCTTTTAGTGGCCATTTTGGCAATATCCCACATTTTTACTTTAACGTACTTGTCCCAGGGCTTTCATCAGATCAACTTCACATTCAGATGAGTGTCATCACAACAAGATGGAGATAAAAAATGATTGAGGGATTTTTTTTTTATCACACCGTGTGACCGTGGCATGGCGTTAAAAATTGGTTACACGCCATCAAAACACGGGCATCTGTATCTCGGACATACATGTTCCAATCAAGTCCAAACTAGACATGTAAGACAATAGTCCCCGCCTGATGACATCTATGCATAAATGATGACTTAAAACCGCATCGCCCCCTGGTGGCAACAGGAAATGTCTTGTTTTTTGCTTGTCTTACACTTGGATGAATTTCTCCTCATCCACTGACCTCAACCATGTCAAACTGTATCAAATGGGTCCCAAGACATTGACAATGAAGACATAAGATTACCGTGACTTTTCGTCAAACGCCATATGAATGGCGTGGCATTAAAGTTCATCAACTCGCCGTGAAACACGAAATTGCTGTAACTTCAGTGTTCATGATTCTATCTCTCTCAAACTACATGTGTGTAACAACAGCCCACCCCTGAAGATATTCATATGGTTTTAAGAAATGGGCGTGGCAAAAAAACTGACCAGCGCCCCCTATAGGGCAACCCCGGCACTACGATGGCCGACATTTATACAAATCTATCGGGACATGTGTCGTTTCATAACAAACAAAAAAATATCTTGGATAGGTATGCTTGACCAAACAGGGAGGCCGCCATTTTGGATTAAGTGGCCATTTTTTTTCCATATTCCACATTTTTACTTGATGCACTTGTCCCAGGGCTTTCATCAGATTAACTTCAAATTAAGATCAGTGCCATCACAACAAGATGGAGATAAAAAGTGATTAAGAGATTGACCTTTCGTCACACCGTGTGACCGTGGCGTGGCGTCTTGAGTTTGATTAAACGCCATCAAAACACGAGGTTCAGTATCTCGGACATACATTGTCCAATCGAGTCCAAACTAGAAATGTAAGACAAGGGTGCCATCCTGATGACATCTACACAGAAATTATGACTTGAAATCACAGCGCCCCCTGGTGGCAACATGAAGTGACATGTTTTATACTTTGATGAACTGCTCCTGGCTGATTTACAATATACAGCTCAAATCAGCTCAGTCAAGTCATTAGATCATGGTCAGAATTGTGACGTTTCCTCAAACCGTGTAAACATTGATGTGCGGCGAAGGATTTTCCTTCGCCAAAGGACACGATGTTATCATAACTCCACTGTGCATTGTCCTATCACTACAAAACTTCTGTCACATGGTCAGAGTACAAGCCTGAACAGCTCTATGTGTCAATATTTCCTCAGTGTCATAGCGCCACCTACTGATTCGCCAGGAAACAGGAAGTACTTTGTTAATCCACTCTGCATTATCCAACCGGCTCCAAACTACTGACCTATGATCACAATACTGATCTGAACAGCTCCACATATAAATATTAGTTCAGGGTCATAGCGCCACCTACTGATCAGTGTGAAAATCAAGTTGTGTTAACATTGTCCAATTGACACAAAATTGCTCACGCTACATCAGAGCGCCTACATGAACAGATATATATGTCTGTGCGTAATAATAGTGATGGCGCCACCTACTGGCAAACCTACTGCCGCAGAGCGCAAAACGCATGCAACGTGGAGAAGTGCATGCTCGATCGATGATGTGCGCTTGGTCATCGATCGCTCTCTCCACCGACCGCAACAGGCTTCAACGTGCGGGTGCTCGGGCCCGCAAGTGCTACAACGTAGCCCTAGTTATTATTATTTCCCTTTGGGGGGCTTTTTCAGGGTCTAGACATGCTCAAAAAGTTATGAAACTTTGCAGGAAATTCAAGGTCTGCGGATATTTTAGTATTCTGGAGTAATTGGAATTGGGCGTGGCAAAATGGCTCTACAGCGCCCCCTGGAACCAGCCCCTAGGTTTCCACATAACGGATTTTCATCAAAATCTGGATATAGGTGTATCGTGACCAGTCATGAAAAAAAGTCTCATGGAGCATTATGAAAAACGCAACAGGAAGTCCGCCATTTTGCTTTTAGTGGCCATTTTGGCAATATCCCACATTTTTACTTTTACGTACTTGTCCCAGGGCTTTCATCAGATCAACTTCAAATTCAGATGAGTGTCATCACAACAAGATGGAGATAAAAAATGATTGAGGGATTTTTTTTTTATCACACCGTGTGACCGTGGCATGGCGTTAAAAATTGGTTACACGCCATCAAAACACGGGCATCTGTATCTCGGACATACATGTTCCAATCAAGTCCAAACTAGACATGTAAGACAAAACTCCCCGCCTGATGACATCTATGCATAAATGATGACTTAAAACCGCAGCGCCCCCTGGTGGCAACAGGAAATGTCTTGTTTTTTGCTTGTCTTACACTTGGATGAATTTCTCCTCATCCACTGACCTCAACCATGTCAAACTGTATCAAATGGGTCCCAAGACATTGACAATGAAGACATAAGATTACCGTGACTTTTCGTCAAACGCCATATGAATGGCGTGGCATTAAAGTTCATCAACTCGCCGTGAAACACGAAATTGCTGTAACTTCAGTGTTCATGATTCTATCTCTCTCAAACTACATGTGTGTAACAACAGCCCCCCCCTGAAGATATTCATATGGTTTTAAGAAATGGGCGTGGCAAAAAAACTGACCAGCGCCCCCTATAGGGCAACCCCGGCACTACGATGGCCGACATTTATACAAATCTATCGGGACATGTGTAGTTTCATAACAAACAAAAAAATATCTTGGATAGGTATGCTTGACCAAACAGGGAGGCCGCCATTTTGGATTAAGTGGCCATTTTTTTTCCATATTCCACATTTTTACTTGATGCACTTGTCCCAGGGCTTTCATCAGATTAACTTCAAATTAAGATCAGTGCCATCACAACAAGATGGAGATAAAAAGTGATTAAGAGATTGACCTTTCGTCACACCGTGTGACCGTGGCGTGGCGTCTTGAGTTTGATTAAACGCCATCAAAACACGAGGTTCTGTATCTCGGACATACATTGTCCAATCGAGTCCAAACTAGACATGTAAGACAAGGGTGCCATCCTGATGACATCTACACAGAAATTATGACTTGAAATTACAGCGCCCCCTGGTGGCTACAGGAAGTGACATGTTTTATACTTTGATGAACTGCTCCTGGCTGATTTACAATATACAGCTCAAATCAGATCAGTCAAGTCATTAGATCATGGTCAGAATTGTGACGTTTCCTCAAACCGTGTAAACATTGATGTGCGGCGAAGGATTTTCCTTCGCCAAAGGACACGATGTTATCATAACTCCACTGTGCATTGTCCTATCACTACAAAACTTCTGTCACATGGTCAGAGTCCAAGCCTGAACAGCTCTATGTGTCAATATTTCCTCAGTGTCATAGCGCCACCTACTGATTCGCCAGGAAACAGGAAGTACTTTGTTAATCCACTCTGCATTATCCAACCGGCTCCAAACTACTGACCTATGATCACAATACTGATCTGAACAGCTCCACATATAAATATTAGTTCAGGGTCATAGCGCCACCTACTGATCAGTGTGAAAATTAAGTTGTGTTAACATTGTCCAATTGACACAAAATTGCTCACGCTACATCAGAGCGCCTACATGAACAGATATATATGTCTGTGCGTAATAATAGTGATGGCGCCACCTACTGGCAAACCTACTGCCGCAGAGCGCAAAACGCATGCAACGTGGAGAAGTGCATGCTCGATCGATGATGTGCGCTTGGTTATCGATCGCTCTCTCCACCGACCGCAGCAGGCTTCAACGTGCGGGTGCTCGGGCCCGCAAGTGCTACAACGTAGCCCTAGTTAGGGCCCGAGCACCGAATGGTGAGAGGCCCTATTGAATCTGTAAGGATTTTTATTATTATTATTATTATTATTATTATTATTATTATTTCCCTTTGGGGGGCTTTTTCAGGGTCTAGACATGCTCAAAAAGTTATGAAACTTTGCAGGAAATTCAAGGTCTGCGGATATTTTAGTATTCTGGAGTAATTGGAATTGGGCGTGGCAAAATGGCTCTACAGCGCCCCCTGGAACCAGCCCCTAGGTTTCCACATAACGGATTTTCATCAAAATCTGGATATAGGTGTATCGTGACCAGTCATGAAAAAAAGTCTCATGGAGCATTATGAAAAACGCAACAGGAAGTCCGCCATTTTGCTTTTAGTGGCCATTTTGGCAATATCCCACATTTTTACTTTTACGTACTTGTCCTAGGGCTTTCATCAGATCAACTTCAAATTCAGATGAGTGTCATCACAACAAGATGGAGATAAAAAATGATTGAGGGATTTTTTTTTTATCACACCGTGTGACCGTGGCATGGCGTTAAAAATTGGTTACACGCCATCAAAACACGGGCATCTGTATCTCGGACATACATGTTCCAATCAAGTCCAAACTAGACATGTAAGACAAGAGTCCCCGCCTGATGACATCTATGCATAAATGATGACTTAAAACCGCAGCGCCCCCTGGTGGCAACAGGAAATGTCTTGTTTTTTGCTTGTCTTACACTTGGATGAATTTCTCCTCATCCACTGACCTCAACCATGTCAAACTGTATCAAATGGGTCCCAAGACATTGACAATGAAGACATAAGATTACCGTGACTTTTCGTCAAACGCCATATGAATGGCGTGGCATTAAAGTTCATCAACTCGCCGTGAAACACTTAATTGCTGTAACTTCAGTGTTCATGATTCTATCTCTCTCAAACTACATGTGTGTAACAACAGCCCCCCCCTGAAGATATTCATATGGTTTTAAGAAATGGGCGTGGCAAAAAAACTGACCAGCGCCCCCTATAGGGCAACCCCGGCACTACGATGGCCGACATTTATACAAATCTATCGGGACATGTGTCGTTTCATAACAAACAAAAAAATATCTTGGATAGGTGTGCTTGACCAAACAGGGAGGCCGCCATTTTGGATCAAGTGGCCATTTTTTTTCCATATTCCACATTTTTACTTGATGCACTTGTCCCAGGGCTTTCATCAGATTAACTTCAAATTAAGATCAGTGCCATCACAACAAGATGGAGATAAAAAGTGATTAAGAGATTGACCTTTCGTCACACCGTGTGACCGTGGCGTGGCGTCTTGAGTTTGATTAAACGCCATCAAAACACGAGGTTCTGTATCTCGGACATACATTGTCCAATCGAGTCCAAACTAGACATGTAAGACAAGGGTGCCATCCTGATGACATCTACACAGAAATTATGACTTGAAATTACAGCACCCCCTGGTGGCTACAGGAAGTGACATGTTTTTTACTTTGATGAACTGCTCCTGGCTGATTTACAATATACAGCTCAAATCAGATCACTCAAGTCATTAGATCATGGTCAGAATTGTGACGTTTCCTCAAACCGTGTAAACATTGATGTGCGGCGAAGGATTTTCCTTCGCCAAAGGACACGATGTTATCATAACTCCACTGTGCATTGTCCTATCACTACAAAACTTCTGTCACATGGTCAGAGTCCAAGCCTGAACAGCTCTGTGTGTCAATATTTCCTCAGTGTCATAGCGCCACCTACTGATTCGCCAGGAAACAGGAAGTACTTTGTTAATCCACTCTGCATTATCCAACCGGCTCCAAACTACTGACCTATGATCACAATACTGATCTGAACAGCTCCACATATAAATATTAGTTCAGGGTCATAGTGCCACCTACTGATCAGTGTGAAAATTAAGTTGTGTTAACATTGTCCAATTGACACAAAATTGCTCACGCTACATCAGAGCGCCTACATGAACAGATATATATGTCTGTGCGTAATAATAGTGATGGCGCCACCTACTGGCAAACCTACTGCCGCAGAGCGCAAAACGCATGCAACGTGGAGAAGTGCATGCTCGATCGATGATGTGCGCTTGGTCATCGATCGCTCTCTCCACCGACCGCAACAGGCTTCAACGTGCGGGTGCTCGGGCCCGCAAGTGCTACAACGTAGCCCTAGTTATTAGGGCCCGAGCACCGAATGGTGAGAGGCCCTATTGAATCTGTAAGGATTTTTATTATTAGGGCCCGAGCACCGAATGGTGAGAGGCCCTATTGAATCTGTAAGGATTTTTATTATTATTAGGGCCCGAGCACCGAATGGTGAGAGGCCCTATTGAATCTGTAAGGATTTTTATTATTAGGGCCCGAGCACCGAATGGTGAGAGGCCCTATTGAATCTGTAAGGATTTTTATTATTATTATTATTATTATTATTATTATTATTAGGGCCCGAGCACCGAATGGTGAGAGGCCCTATTGAATCTGTAAGGATTTTTATTATTATTATTATTATTATTATTATTATTATTATTATTATTATTATTATTATTATTATTTCCCTTTGGGGGGCTTTTTCAGGGTCTAGACATGCTCAAAAAGTTATGAAACTTTGCAGGAAATTCAAGGTCTGCGGATATTTTAGTATTCTGGAGTAATTGGAATTGGGCGTGGCAAAATGGCTCTACAGCGCCCCCTGGAACCAGCCCCTAGGTTTCCACATAACGGATTTTCATCAAAATCTGGATATAGGTGTATCGTGACCAGTCATGAAAAAAAGTCTCATGGAGCATTATGAAAAACGCAACAGGAAGTCCGCCATTTTGCTTTTAGTGGCCATTTTGGCAATATCCCACATTTTTACTTTTACGTACTTGTCCCAGGGCTTTCATCAGATCAACTTCAAATTCAGATGAGTGTCATCACAACAAGATGGAGATAAAAAATGATTGAGGGATTTTTTTTTTATCACACCGTGTGACCGTGGCATGGCGTTAAAAATTGGTTACACGCCATCAAAACACGGGCATCTGTATCTCGGACATACATGTTCCAATCAAGTCCAAACTAGACATGTAAGACAAAACTCCCCGCCTGATGACATCTATGCATAAATGATGACTTAAAACCGCAGCGCCCCCTGGTGGCAACAGGAAATGTCTTGTTTTTTGCTTGTCTTACACTTGGATGAATTTCTCCTCATCCACTGACCTCAACCATGTCAAACTGTATCAAATGGGTCCCAAGACATTGACAATGAAGACATAAGATTACCGTGACTTTTCGTCAAACGCCATATGAATGGCGTGGCATTAAAGTTCATCAACTCGCCGTGAAACACGACATTGCTGTAACTTCAGTGTTCATGATTCTATCTCTCTCAAACTACATGTGTGTAACAACAGCCCCCCCCTGAAGATATTCATATGGTTTTAAGAAATGGGCGTGGCAAAAAAACTGACCAGCGCCCCCTATAGGGCAACCCCGGCACTACGATGGCCGACATTTATACAAATCTATCGGGACATGTGTCGTTTCATAACAAACAAAAACATATCTTGGATAGGTATGCTTGACCAAACAGGGAGGCCGCCATTTTGGATTAAGTGGCCATTTTTTTTCCATATTCCACATTTTTACTTGATGCACTTGTCCCAGGGCTTTCATCAGATTAACTTCAAATTAAGATCAGTGCCATCACAACAAGATGGAGATAAAAAGTGATTAAGAGATTGACCTTTCGTCACACCGTGTGACCGTGGCGTGGCGTCTTGAGTTTTATTAAACGCCATCAAAACACGAGGTTCTGTATCTCGGACATACATTGTCCAATCGAGTCCAAACTAGACATGTAAGACAAGGGTGCCATCCTGATGACATCTACACAGAAATTATGACTTGAAATTACAGCGCCCCCTGGTGGCTACAGGAAGTGACATGTTTTATACTTTGATGAACTGCTCCTGGCTGATTTACAATATACAGCTCAAATCAGATCAGTCAAGTCATTAGATCATGGTCAGAATTGTGACGTTTCCTCAAACCGTGTAAACATTGATGTGCGGCGAAGGATTTTCCTTCGCCAAAGGACACGATGTTATCATAACTCCACTGTGCATTGTCCTATCACTACAAAACTTCTGTCACATGGTCAGAGTCCAAGCCTGAACAGCTCTATGTGTCAATATTTCCTCAGTGTCATAGCGCCACCTACTGATTCGCCAGGAAACAGGAAGTACTTTGTTAATCCACTCTGCATTATCCAACCGGCTCCAAACTACTGACCTATGATCACAATACTGATCTGAACAGCTCCACATATAAATATTAGTTCAGGGTCATAGCGCCACCTACTGATCAGTGTGAAAATTAAGTTGTGTTAACATTGTCCAATTGACACAAAATTGCTCACGCTACATCAGAGCGCCTACATGAACAGATATATATGTCTGTGCGTAATAATAGTGATGGCGCCACCTACTGGCAAACCTACTGCCGCAGAGCGCAAAACGCATGCAACGTGGAGAAGTGCATGCTCGATCGATGATGTGCGCTTGGTCATCAATCGCTCTCTCCACCGACCGCAACAGGCTTCAACGTGCGGGTGCTCGGGCCCGCAAGTGCTACAACGTAGCCCTAGTTATTATTATTTCCCTTTGGGGGGCTTTTTCAGGGTCTAGACATGCTCAAAAAGTTATGAAACTTTGCAGGAAATTCAAGGTCTGCGGATATTTTAGTATTCTGGAGTAATTGGAATTGGGCGTGGCAAAATGGCTCTACAGCGCCCCCTGGAACCAGCCCCTAGGTTTCCACATAACGGATTTTCATCAAAATCTGGATATAGGTGTATCGTGACCAGTCAGGAAAAAAAGTCTTATGGAGCATTATGAAAAACGCAACAGGAAGTCCGCCATTTTGCTTTTAGTGGCCATTTTGGCAATATCCCACATTTTTACTTTTACGTACTTGTCCCAGGGCTTTCATCAGATCAACTTCAAATTCAGATGAGTGTCATCACAACAAGATGGAGATAAAAAATGATTGAGGGATTTTTTTTTTATCACACCGTGTGACCGTGGCATGGCGTTCAAAATTGGTTACACGCCATCAAAACACGGGCATCTGTATCTCGGACATACATGTTCCAATCAAGTCCAAACTAGACATGTAAGACAATAGTCCCCGCCTGATGACATCTATGCATAAATGATGACTTAAAACCGCAGCGCCCCCTGGTGGCAACAGGAAATGTCTTGTTTTTTGCTTGTCTTACACTTGGATGAATTTCTCCTCATCCACTGACCTCAACCATGTCAAACTGTATCAAATTGGTCCCAAGACATTGACAATGAAGACATAAGATTACCGTGACTTTTCGTCACACGCCATATGAATGGCGTGGCATTAAAGTTCATCAACTCGCCGTGAAACACGAAATTGCTGTAACTTCAGTGTTCATGATTCTATCTCTCTCAAACTACATGTGTGTAACAACAGCCCCCCCCTGAAGATATTCATATGGTTTTAAGAAATGGGCGTGGCAAAAAAACTGACCAGCGCCCCCTATAGGGCAACCCCGGCACTACGATGGCCGACATTTATACAAATCTATCGGGACATGTGTCGTTTCATAACAAACAAAAAAATATCTTGGATAGGTATGCTTGACCAAACAGGGAGGCCGCCATTTTGGATTAAGTGGCCATTTTTTTTCCATATTCCACATTTTTACTTGATGCACTTGTCCCAGGGCTTTCATCAGATTAACTTCAAATTAAGATCACTGCCATCACAACAAGATGGAGATAAAAAGTGATTAAGAGATTGACCTTTCGTCACACCGTGTGACCGTGGCGTGGCGTCTTGAGTTTGATTAAACGCCATCAAACACACAAGGTTCTGTATCTCGGACATACATTGTCCAATCGAGTCCAAACTAGACATGTAAGACAAGGGTGCCATCCTGATGACATCTACACAGAAATTATGACTTGAAATTACAGCGCCCCCTGGTGGCTACAGGAAGTGACATGTTTTATACTTTGATGAACTGCTCCTGGCTGATTTACAATATACAGCTCAAATCAGATCAGTCAAGTCATTAGATCATGGTCAGAATTGTGACGTTTCCTCAAACCGTGTAAACATTGATGTGCGGCGAAGGATTTTCCTTCGCCAAAGGACACGATGTTATCATAACTCCACTGTGCATTGTCCTATCACTACAAAACTTCTGTCACATGGTCAGAGTCCAAGCCTGAACAGCTCTATGTGTCAATATTTCCTCAGTGTCATAGCGCCACCTACTGATTCGCCAGGAAACAGGAAGTACTTTGTTAATCCACTCTGCATTATCCAACCGGCTCCAAACTACTGACCTATGATCACAATACTGATCTGAACAGCTCCACATATAAATATTAGTTCAGGGTCATAGCGCCACCTACTGATCAGTGTGAAAATTAAGTTGTGTTAACATTGTCCAATTGACACAAAATTGCTCACGCTACATCAGAGCGCCTACATGAACAGATATATATGTCTGTGCGTAATAATAGTGATGGGGCCACCTACTGGCAAACCTACTGCCGCAGAGCGCAAAACGCATGCAACGTGGAGAAGTGCATGCTCGATCGATGATGTGCGCTTGGTCATCGATCGCTCTCTCCACCGACCGCAACAGGCTTCAACGTGCGGGTGCTCGGGCCCGCAAGTGCTACAACGTAGCCCTAGTTAGGTCCCGAGCACCGAATGGTGAGAGGCCCTATTGAATCTGTAAGGATTTTTATTATTATTATTATTATTATTATTATTATTATTATTATTATTATTTCCCTTTGGGGGGCTTTTTCAGGGTCTAGACATGCTCAAAAAGTTATGAAACTTTGCAGGAAATTCAAGGTCTGCGGATATTTTAGTATTCTGGAGTAATTGGAATTGGGCGTGGCAAAATGGCTCTACAGCGCCCCCTGGAACCAGCCCCTAGGTTTCCACATAACGGATTTTCATCAAAATCTGGATATAGGTGTATCGTGACCAGTCATGAAAAAAAGTCTCATGGAGCATTATGAAAAACGCAACAGGAAGTCCGCCATTTTGCTTTTAGTGGCCATTTTGGCAATATCCCACATTTTTACTTTTACGTACTTGTCCCAGGGCTTTCATCAGATCAACTTCAAATTCAGATGAGTGTCATCACAACAAGATGGAGATAAAAAATGATTGAGGGATTTTTTTTTTATCACACCGTGTGACCGTGGCATGGCGTTAAAAATTGGTTACACGCCATCAAAACACGGGCATCTGTATCTCGGACATACATGTTCCAATAGAGTCCAAACCAGACATGTAAGACAAGAGTCCCCGCCTGATGACATCTATGCATAAATGATGACTTAAAACCGCAGCGCCCCCTGGTGGCAACAGGAAATGTCTTGTTTTTTGCTTGTCTTACACTTGGATGAATTTCTCCTCATCCACTGACCTCAACCATGTCAAACTGTATCAAATGGGTCCCAAGACATTGACAATGAAGACATAAGATTACCGTGACTTTTCGTCAAACGCCATATGAATGGCGTGGCATTAAAGTTCATCAACTCGCCGTGAAACACGAAATTGCTGTAACTTCAGTGTTCATGATTCTATCTCTCTCAAACTACATGTGTGTAACAACAGCCCCCCCCTGAAGATATTCATATGGTTTTAAGAAATGGGCGTGGCAAAAAAACTGACCAGCGCCCCCTATAGGGCAACCCCGGCACTACGATGGCCGACATTTATACAAATCTATCGGGACATGTGTCGTTTCATAACAAACAAAAAAATATCTTGGATAGGTATGCTTGACCAAACAGGGAGGCCGCCATTTTGGATTAAGTGGCCATTTTTTTTCCATATTCCACATTTTTACTTGATGCACTTGTCCCAGGGCTTTCCTCAGATTAACTTCAAATTAAGATCAGTGCCATCACAACAAGATGGAGATAAAAAGTGATTAAGAGATTGACCTTTCGTCACACCGTGTGACCGTGGCGTGGCGTCTTGAGTTTGATTAAACGCCATCAAAACACGAGGTTCTGTATCTCGGACATACATTGTCCAATCGAGTCCAAACTAGACATGTAAGACAAGGGTGCCATCCTGATGACATCTACACAGAAATTATGACTTGAAATTACAGCGCCCCCTGGTGGCTACAGGAAGTGACATGTTTTATACTTTGATGAACTGCTCCTGGCTGATTTACAATATACAGCTCAAATCAGATCAGTCAAGTCATTAGATCATGGTCAGAATTGTGACGTTTCCTCAAACCGTGTAAACATTGATGTGCGGCGAAGGATTTTCCTTCGCCAAAGGACACGATGTTATCATAACTCCACTGTGCATTGTCCTATCACTACAAAACTTCTGTCACATGGTCAGAGTCCAAGCCTGAACAGCTCTATGTGTCAATATTTCCTCAGTGTCATAGCGCCACCTACTGATTCGCCAGGAAACAGGAAGTACTTTGTTAATCCACTCTGCATTATCCAACCGGCTCCAAACTACTGACCTATGATCACAATCCTGAATAGAACAGCTCCATATATGAATATTAGTTCAGGATCATAGCGCCACCTATTGATCAGTGTGAAAATTAAGTTGCGGAAACATTGTCCAATTGACACAAAATTTCTCACGCTACATCAGAGCGCCTACTTGAACAGATCTATATGTCTGTGCGTAATAATAGTGATGGCGCCACCTACTGGCAAACCTACTGCCGCAGAGCGCAAAACGCATGCAACGTGGAGAAGTGCATGCTCGATCGATGATGTGGGCTTGGTCATCGATCGCTCTCTCCACCGACCGCAACAGGCTTCAACGTGCGGGTGCTCGGGCCCGCAAGTGCTACAACGTAGCCCTAGTTATTAGGGCCCGAGCACCGAATGGTGAGAGGCCCTATTGAATCTGTAAGGATTTTTATTATTATTATTATTATTATTATTATTATTATTATTTCCCTTTGGGGGGCTTTTTCAGGGTCTAGACATGCTCAAAAAGTTATGAAACTATGCAGGAAATTCAAGGTCTGCGGATATTTTAGTATTCTGGAGTAATTGGAATTGGGCGTGGCAAAATGGCTCTACAGCGCCCCCTGGAACCAGCCCCTAGGTTTCCACATAACGGATTTTCATCAAAATCTGGATATAGGTGTATCGTGACCAGTCATGAAAAAAAGTCTCATGGAGCATTATGAAAAACGCAACAGGAAGTCCGCCATTTTGCTTTTAGTGGCCATTTTGGCAATATCCCACATTTTTACTTTTACGTACTTGTCCCAGGGCTTTCATCAGATCAACTTCAAATTCAGATGAGTGTCATCACAACAAGATGGAGATAAAAAATGATTGAGGGATTTTTTTTTTATCACACCGTGTGACCGTGGCATGGCGTTAAAAATTGGTTACACGCCATCAAAACACGGGCATCTGTATCTCGGACATACATGTTCCAATCAAGTCCAAACTAGACATGTAAGACAATAGTCCCCGCCTGATGACATCTATGCATAAATGATGACTTAAAACCGCAGCGCCCCCTGGTGGCAACAGGAAATGTCTTGTTTTTTGCTTGTCTTACACTTGGATGAATTTCTCCTCATCCACTGACCTCAACCATGTCAAACTGTATCAAATGGGTCCCAAGACATTGACAATGAAGACATAAGATTACCGTGACTTTTCGTCAAACGCCATATGAATGGCGTGGCATTAAAGTTCATCAACTCGCCGTGAAACACGAAATTGCTGTAACTTCAGTGTTCATGATTCTATCTCTCTCAAACTACATGTGTGTAACAACAGCCCCCCCCTGAAGATATTCATATGGTTTTAAGAAATGGGCGTGGCAAAAAAACTGACCAGCGCCCCCTATAGGGCAACCCCGGCACTACGATGGCCGACATTTATACAAATCTATCGGGACATGTGTCGTGTCATAACAAACAAAAAAATATCTTGGATAGGTATGCTTGACCAATCAGGGAGGCCGCCATTTTGGATTAAGTGGCCATTTTTTTTCAATATTCCACATTTTTACTTGATGCACTTGTCCCAGGGCTTTCATCAGATTAACTTCAAATTAAGATCAGTGCCATCACAACAAGATGGAGATAAAAAGTGATTAAGAGATTGACCTTTCGTCACACCGTGTGACCGTGGCGTGGCGTCTTGAGTTTGATTGAACGCCATCAAAACACGAGGTTCTGTATCTCGGACATACATTGTCCAATCGAGTCCAAACTAGACATGTAAGACAAGGGTGCCATCCTGATGACATCTACACAGAAATTATGACTTGAAATTACAGCGCCCCCTGGTGGCTACAGGAAGTGACATGTTTTATACTTTGATGAACTGCTCCTGGCTGATTTACAATATACAGCTCAAATCAGATCAGTCAAGTCATTAGATCATGGTCAGAATTGTGACGTTTCCTCAAACCGTGTAAACATTGATGTGCGGCAAAGGATTTTCCTTCGCCAAAGGACACGATGTTATCATAACTCCACTGTGCATTGTCCTATCACTACAAAACTTCTGTCACATGGTCAGAGTCCAAGCCTGAACAGCTCTATGTGTCAATATTTCCTCAGTGTCATAGCGCCACCTACTGATTCGCCAGGAAACAGGAAGTACTTTGTTAATCCACTCTGCATTATCCAACCGGCTCCAAACTACTGACCTATGATCACAATACTGATCTGCACAGCTCCATATATGAATATTAGTTCAGGATCATAGCGCCATCTACTGATCAGTGTGAAAATTAAGTTGCGGAAACATTGTCCAATTGACACAAAATTTCTCACGCTACATCAGAGCGCCTACTTGAACAGATATATATGTCTGTGCGTAATAATAGTGATGGCGCCACCTACTGCCGCAGAGCGCAAAACGCATGCAACGTGGAGAAGTGCATGCTCGATCGATGATGTGCGCTTGGTCATCGATCGCTCTCTCCACCGACCGCAACAGGCTTCAACGTGCGGGTGCTCGGGCCCGCAAGTGCTACAACGTAGCCCTAGTTAGGGCCCGAGCACCGAATGGTGAGAGGCCCTATTGAATCTGTAAGGATTTTTATTATTATTATTATTATTATTATTATTATTATTTCCCTTTGGGGGGCTTTTTCAGGGTCTAGACATGCTCAAAAAGTTATGAAACTTTGCAGGAAATTCAAGGTCTGCGGATATTTTAGTATTCTGGAGTAATTGGAATTGGGCGTGGCAAAATGGCTCTACAGCGCCCCCTGGAACCAGCCCCTAGGTTTCCACATAACGGATTTTCATCAAAATCTGGATATAGGTGTATCGTGACCAGTCATGAAAAAAAGTCTCATGGAGCATTATGAAAAACGCAACAGGAAGTCCGCCATTTTGCTTTTAGTGGCCATTTTGGCAATATCCCACATTTTTACTTTTACGTACTTGTCCCAGGGCTTTCATCAGATAAACTTCAAATTCAGATGAGTGTCATCACAACAAGATGGAGATAAAAAGTGATTGAGGGATTTTTTTTTTATCACACCGTGTGACCGTGGCATGGCGTTAAAAATTGGTTACACGCCATCAAAACACGGGCATCTGTATCTCGGACATACTTGTTCCAATCAAGTCCAAACTAGACATGTAAGACAATAGTCCCCGCCTGATGACATCTATGCATAAATGATGACTTAAAACCGCAGCGCCCCCTGGTGGCAACAGGAAATGTCTTGTTTTTTGCTTGTCTTACACTTGGATGAATTTCTCCTCATCCACTGACCTCAACCATGTCAAACTGTATCAAATGGGTCCCAAGACATTGACAATGAAGACATAAGATTACCATGACTTTTCGTCAAACGCCATATGAATGGCGTGGCATTAAAGTTCATCAACTCGCCGTGAAACACGAAATTGCTGTAACTTCAGTGTTCATGATTCTATCTCTCTCAAACTACATGTGTGTAACAACAGCCCCCCCCTGAAGATATTCATATGGTTTTAAGAAATGGGCGTGGCAAAAAAACTGACCAGCGCCCCCTATAGGGCAACCCCGGCACTACGATGGCCGACATTTATACAAATCTATCGGGACATGTGTCGTTTCATAACAAACAAAAAAATATCTTGGATAGGTATGCTTGACCAAACAGGGAGGCCGCCATTTTGGATTAAGTGGCCATTTTTTTTCCATATTCCACATTTTTACTTGATGCACTTGTCCCAGGGCTTTCATCAGATTAACTTCAAATTAAGATCAGTGCCATCACAACAAGATGGAGATAAAAAGTGATTAAGAGATTGACCTTTCGTCACACCGTGTGACCGTGGCGTGGCGTCTTGAGTTTGATTAAACGCCATCAAAACACGAGGTTCTGTATCTCGGACATACATTGTCCAATCGAGTCCAAACTAGACATGTAAGACAAGGGTGCCATCCTGATGACATCTACACAGAAATTATGACTTGAAATTACAGCGCCCCCTGGTGGCTACAGGAAGTGACATGTTTTATACTTTGATGAACTGCTCCTGTGTGATTTACAATATACAGCTCAAATCAGATCAGTCAAGTCATTAGATCATGGTCAGAATTGTGACGTTTCCTCAAACCGTGTAAACATTGATGTGCGGCGAAGGATTTTCCTTCGCCAAAGGACACGATGTTATCATAACTCCACTGTGCATTGTCCTATCACTACAAAACTTCTGTCACATGGTCAGAGTCCAAGCCTGAACAGCTCTATGTGTCAATATTTCCTCAGTGTCATAGCGCCACCTACTGATTCGCAAGGAAACAGGAAGTACTTTGTAAATCCACTCTGCATTATCCAACCGGCTCCAAACTACTGACCTATGATCACAATACTGATCTGAACAGCTCCACATATAAATATTAGTTCAGGGTCATAGCGCCACCTACTGATCAGTGTGAAAATTAAGTTGCGGAAACATTGTCCAATTGACACAAAATTTCTCACGCTACATCAGAGCGCCTACTTGAACAGATCTATATGTCTGTGCGTAATAATAGTGATGGCGCCACCTACTTTCAAACCTACTGCCGCAGAGCGCAAAACGCATGCAACGTGGAGAAGTGCATGCTCGATCGATGATGTGCGCTTGGTCATCGATCGCTCTCTCCACCGACCGCAACAGGCTTCAACGTGCGGGTGCTCGGGCCCGCAAGTGCTACGACGTAGCCCTAGTTATTATTATTTCCCTTTGGGGGGCTTTTTCAGGGTCTAGACATGCTCAAAAAGTTATGAAACTTTGCAGGAAATTCAGGGTCTGCGGATATTTTAGTATTCTGGAGTAATTGGAATTGGGCGTGGCAAAATGGCTCTACAGCGCCCCCTGGAACCAGCCCCTAGGTTTCCACATAACGGATTTTCATCAAAATCTGGATATAGGTGTATCGTGACCAGTCATGAAAAAAAGTCTCATGGAGCATTATGAAAAACGCAACAGGAAGTCCGCCATTTTGCTTTTAGTGGCCATTTTGGCAATATCCCACATTTTTACTTTTACGTACTTGTCCCAGGGCTTTCATCAGATCAACTTCAAATTCAGATGAGTGTCATCACAACAAGATGGAGATAAAAAATGATTGAGGGATTTTTTTTTTATCACACCGTGTGACCGTGGCATGGCGTTAAAAATTGGTTACACGCCATCAAAACACGGGCATCTGTATCTCGGACATACATGTTCCAATCAAGTCCAAACTAGACATGTAAGACAATAGTCCCCGCCTGATGACATCTATGCATAAATGATGACTTAAAACCGCAGCGCCCCCTGGTGGCAACAGGAAATGTCTTGTTTTTTGCTTGTCTTACACTTGGATGAATTTCTCCTCATCCACTGACCTCAACCATGTCAAACTGTATCAAATGGGTCCCAAGACATTGACAATGAAGACATAAGATTACCGTGACTTTTCGTCAAACGCCATATGAATGGCGTGGCATTAAAGTTCATCAACTCGCCGTGAAACACGAAATTGCTGTAACTTCAGTGTTCATGATTCTATCTCTCTCAAACTACATGTGTGTAACAACAGCCCCCCCCCGAAGATATTCATATGGTTTTAAGAAATGGGCGTGGCAAAAAACTGACCAGCGCCCCCTATAGGGCAACCCCGGCACTACGATGGCCGACATTTATACAAATCTATCGGGACATGTGTCGTTTCATAACAAACAAAAAAATATCTTGGATAGGTATGCTTGACCAAACAGGGAGGCCGCCATTTTGGATTAAGTGGCCATTTTTTTTCCATATTCCACATTTTTACTTGATGCACTTGTCCCAGGGCTTTCATCAGATTAACTTCAAATTAAGATCAGTGCCATCACAACAAGATGGAGATAAAAAGTGATTAAGAGATTGACCTTTCGTCACACCGTGTGACCGTGGCGTGGCGTCTTGAGTTTGATTAAACGCCATCAAAACACGAGGTTCTGTATCTCGGACATACATTGTCCAATCGAGTCCAAACTAGACATGTAAGACAAGGGTGCCATCCTGATGACATCTACACAGAAATTATGACTTGAAATTACAGCGCCCCCTGGTGGCTACAGGAAGTGACATGTTTTATACTTTGATGAACTGCTCCTGGCTGATTTACAATATACAGCTCAAATCAGATCAGTCAAGTCATTAGATCATGGTCAGAATTGTGACGTTTCCTCAAACCGTGTAAACATTGATGTGCGGCGAAGGATTTTCCTTCGCCAAAGGACACGATGTTATCATAACTCCACTGTGCATTGTCCTATCACTACAAAACTTCTGTCACATGGTCAGAGTCCAAGCCTGAACAGCTCTATGTGTCAATATTTCCTCAGTGTCATAGCGCCACCTACTGATTCGCCAGGAAACAGGAAGTACTTTGTTAATCCACTCTGCATTATCCAACCGGCTCCAAACTACTGACCTATGATCACAATCCTGAATAGAACAGCTCCATATATGAATATTAGTTCAGGATCATAGCGCCACCTATTGATCAGTGTGAAAATTAAGTTGTGTTAACATTGTCCAATTGACACAAAATTGCTCACGCTACATCAGAGCGCCTACATGAACAGATATATATGTCTGTGCGTAATAATAGTGATGGCGCCACCTACTGGCAAACCTACTGCCGCAGAGCGCAAAACGCATGCAACGTGGAGAAGTGAATGCTCGATCGATGATGTGCGCTTGGTCATCGATCGCTCTCTCCACCGACCGCAACAGGCTTCAACGTGCGGGTGCTCGGGCCCGCAAGTGCTACAACGTAGCCCTAGTTATTATTAGGGCCCGAGCACCGAAATCGGTGGGAGGCCCTATTGAAATTGAAATGATTATTATTATTATTATTAGGGCCCGAGCACCGAAATCGGTGAGAGGACCTATTGAAATTGAAAAGATTATTATTATTATTATTTTTCTTCGCTCAGTGAATTGGCTTTTTGAGGGCTTTAACGTGCTCAAAAAGTTTCTAAAGTGTACAGTAAATTACAAATGTGCGCAAGTTTACGTTTTCTGAAGTATTTTGAAAAGGGCGTGGCAAAATGGCTCAAGAGCGCCACCTACGGAAAAGCCCCTCATTTAGCATTCACCGATCCTCAAAAAAAACATAGACTATTGTGTCTCATGACAAGATGCACAAAAAAGTCCATCAGTGCATTATGAATAACGCAGCAGGAAGCCCGCCAGTTTGACTTTAGTGGCCATTTCAGTCATATTCCATATTTTTTCTTTGATGTACTTGTCGTACAGCTTTCATCAGATCAACTTCAAATTTAGACGATCGTCATCACAACAAATTGGAGATCTAAAGTTATTGAAGGATTACGTTTTAGCAAAACCGTCTGACCGTGGTGTGGCGTTAAAGTTTGATGAAACGCCATCAAAACACAAGCTTCCATATTTCAGACATATTTTGTCCAATTGAGTCCAAACTAGACACATACGACAAGAATCGCGACCAGAAGACATCGGTGCAGAAATTGTGACTTACAATCACAGCGCCCCCTGGGGGCAACAGGAAATGTCTTGTTTTTAAGACGTGTTATGTTTTTATGTACTACTCGGAGAGCTTTCATCAGATCAACTTAAAAATTAGATGAGACTCTACAAAACAAGATGAAGATCTAAAGTTATCAATATTTAAACTTTTCATCACACCGTGTGACCGTGGTGAGGTCTCAAAGTTCGACTAAACGCCAATATAAGCAAGCTTCAGTAACTTAGACATATTTTGTCCAATCAACTCCAAACTACACATATAAGACAAGAGTCTAGACCGGAAGACATCTACCTAGAAATCATGACTTAAAAGGAAAGCGCCCCCTGGTGGCATCAGGAACTGTCTTGTTTTTGTACATCGTGCGCTTTGATTTATTTGTCGGAGAGCTTTCATCACATCAATTTAAAATTTAGACGGGTGGCATCACAACAAGATGGAGATCTAAAGTTATCAAAGAAACAACTTTTCGACACACCGTCTGACTGTGGCGGGGCGTCAAATCAGCTCACCATGACACACGAAACCGCTTAAAGGGGACATATTCGCTTTAAAGGGGACATATTATTTCCATTTCAACACAGTTGATATGGTTCCTTGGGGTCTTAATGAAATGTCTGTAAAATAATTTTGTAAAAATACCCCAAGGATAATTTAAAACAGCACCTTTTTACTCTGTCTAAAACAGACCTCCTCAGATCAACCTGCCCCCATCTTACCCCACCCCCTTTCACCCCTCTCATCCCTCCCCCTTCTCACCCCTCCCCCCTCTCATGGAGGTGTAGGACATGTGCTTGAATGTGTTCTCACTACAGAATGCATTCAACATCTATAGGGCAGATTATGGGCCTCGTGAAAATTTACGTAATCTGGGGTATTTGGAAATGGGTGTGGCAAAATGGCTCAACAGCGCCACCAACGGTGCTTTCCCTCATTTACGGAGAAACACCTCATTTAGCATTCACTGATCCGCACGAAATTGAAGACAGTTGTGTATCATCACCAGATGCACAAAAAACGCGCTCGGAGCAATATGAAAAACGCAACAGGAAGCACGCCATTTTCGATTTCGTGGCCATTTTGGTCATATTCCATAATCTTTTACTTTGATATACTTCTCGTACAGCTTTCATCACATCAACTGAAAATTTAGACGAGCGTCATCACAACAAGATGGAGATCTAAAGTTATCAAAGAAACAACTTTTCGTCACACTGTCTGACTGTGGCGGGGCGTCACATCAGCTCGCCATGACACACGAAAACGCTTTAACTTCCGTGTTCATGGGTCCATCTCCCTCAAACTACATGTGTGTATCATCAGCCCCCCTCCCTTGAAGATATTCAGATGGTTTTAAAGAATGGGCGTGGCAAAATGGCTCAACAGCGCAACCAACGGAGCTTCCCCTCATTTATGGAGAAACACCTCATTTAGAATTCACTGATCCTCACGAAATTGAAGACAGTTGTGTATCATCACCAGATGCACAAAAAACGCGCTCGGAGCAATTTGAAAAACGCAACAGGAACCCCGCCATTTTCTATTTGGACCATATTCCATGTTTTTTATTTTCAAGTACTTCTTGGAGAGCTTTCATCAGATCAACTGAAAATTTAGACGAGTGTCATCACAACAAGATGGAGATCTAAAGTTATTGAAAGATCAATTTTTCGCCACACCGTGTGACCGTGGCGAGGCGTCAAAATGTGACTAAACGCCATCAAAACACAAGCTTCTGTATCTTGGACATATTTGGTCCAATCGAGTTCAAACTACACATGTAAGACAAAGAGCGCGACCTGATGACATCAACAAAGACACCATGACTTAAAATCATAGCGCCACCTGCTGGCTACAGGAAGTGAAGCGTTTATATCGCAGCAGTGCGCAAATGCATGCAACGCTGAGACGAGCGCTTGGTCATCGAACGTTCTCTCTTCCCCGACCGCAACAGACTTGAAATTGCCTGTGCTCGGGCCCGTTAGTGCTACAACGTAGCCCTAGTTATTATTATTTTTCTTCGCTCAGTGAATTGGCTTTTTGAGGGCTTTAACGTGCTCAAAAAGTTTCTAAAGTGTACAGTAAATTACAAATGTGCGCAAGTTTACGTTTTCTGAAGTATTTTGAAAAGGGCGTGGCAAAATGGCTCAAGAGCGCCACCTACGGAAAAGCCCCTCATTTAGCATTCACCGATCCTCAAAAAAAACATAGACTATTGTGTCTCATGACAAGATGCACAAAAAAGTCCATCAGTGCATTATGAATAACGCAGCAGGAAGCCCGCCAGTTTGACTTTAGTGGCCATTTCGGTCATATTCCATATTTTTTCTTTGATGTACTTGTCGTACAGCTTTCATCAGATCAACTTCAAATTTAGACGATCGTCATCACAACAAATTGGAGATCTAAAGTTATTGAAGGATTACGTTTTAGCAAAACCGTCTGACCGTGGTGTGGCGTTAAAGTTTGATGAAACGCCATCAAAACACAAGCTTCCATATTTCAGACATATTTTGTCCAATTGAGTCCAAACTGGACACATACGACAAGAATCGCGACCAGAAGACATCAGTGCAGAAATTGTGACTTACAATCACAGCGCCCCCTGGGGGCAACAGGAAAAGTCTTGTTTTTAAGACGTGTTATGTTTTTATGTACTACTCGGAGAGCTTTCATCAGATCAACTTAAAAATTAGATGAGACTCTACAAAACAAGATGAAGATCTAAAGTTATCAATATTTAAACTTTTCATCACACCGTGTGACCGTGGTGAGGTCTCAAAGTTCGACTAAACGCCAATATAAGCAAGCTTCTGTAACTTAGACATATTTTGTCCAATCGACTCCAAACTACACATATAAGACAAGAGTCGCGACCGGAAGACATCTACCTAGAAATCATGACTTAAAAGGAAAGCGCCCCCTGGTGGCATCAGGAAATGTCTTGTTTTTGTACATCGTGCGCTTTGATTTATTTGTCGGAGAGCTTTCATCACATCAATTTAAAATTTAGACGGGTGGCATCACAACAAGATGGAGATCTAAAGTTATCAAAGAAACAACTTTTCGACACACCGTCTGACTGTGGCGGGGCGTCAAATCAGCTCACCATGACACACGAAACCGCTTAAAGGGGACATATTCGCTTTAAAGGGGACATATTATTTCCATTTCAACACAGTTGATATGGTTCCTTGGGGTCTTAATGAAATGTCTGTAAAATATTTTGGTAAAAATACCCCAAGGATAATTTAAAACAGCACCTTTTTACTCTGTCTAAAACAGACCTCCTCAGATCAACCTGCCCCCATCTTACCCCACCCCCTTTCACCCCTCTCATCCCTCCCCCTTCTCACCCCTCCCCCCTCTCATGGAGGTGTAGGACATGTGCTTGAATGTGTTCTCACTACAGAATGCATTCAACATCTATAGGGCAGATTATGGGCCTCGTGAAAATTTACGTAATCTGGGGTATTTGGAAATGGGTGTGGCAAAATGGCTCAACAGCGCCACCAACGGTGCTTTCCCTCATTTACGGAGAAACACCTCATTTAGCATTCACTGATCTGCACGAAATTGAAGACAGTTGTGTATCATCACCAGATGCACAAAAAACGCGCTCGGAGCAATATGAAAAACGCAACAGGAAGCACGCCATTTTCGATTTCGTGGCCATTTTGGTCATATTCCATAATCTTTTACTTTGATATACTTCTCGTACAGCTTTCATCACATCAACTGAAAATTTAGACGAGCGTCATCACAACAAGATGGAGATCTAAAGTTATCAAAGAAACAACTTTTCGTCACACTGTCTGACTGTGGCGGGGCGTCACATCAGCTCGCCATGACACACGAAAACGCTTTAACTTCCGTGTTCATGGGTCCATCTCCCTCAAACTACATGTGTGTATCATCAGCCCCCCTCCCTTGAAGATATTCAGATGGTTTTAAAGAATGGGCGTGGCAAAATGGCTCAACAGCGCAACCAACGGAGCTTCCCCTCATTTATGGAGAAACACCTCATTTAGAATTCACTGATCCTCACGAAATTGAAGACAGTTGTGTATCATCACCAGATGCACAAAAAACGCGCTCGGAGCAATTTGAAAAACGCAACAGGAACCCCGCCATTTTCTATTTGGACCATATTCCATGTTTTTTATTTTCAAGTACTTCTTGGAGAGCTTTCATCAGATCAACTGAAAATTTAGACGAGTGTCATCACAACAAGATGGAGATCTAAAGTTATTGAAAGATCAATTTTTCGCCACACCGTGTGACCGTGGCGAGGCGTCAAAATGTGACTAAACGCCATCAAAACACAAGCTTCTGTATCTTGGACATATTTGGTCCAATCGAGTTCAAACTACACATGTAAGACAAAGAGCGCGACCTGATGACATCAACAAAGACACCATGACTTAAAATCATAGCGCCACCTGCTGGCTACAGGAAGTGAAGCGTTTATATCGCAGCAGTGCGCAAATGCATGCAACGCTGAGACGAGCGCTTGGTCATCGAACGTTCTCTCTTCCCCGACCGCAACAGACTTGAAATTGCCTGTGCTCGGGCCCGTTAGTGCTACAACGTAGCCCTAGTTATTATTATTTTTCTTCGCTCAGTGAATTGGCTTTTTGAGGGCTTTAACGTGCTCAAAAAGTTTCTAAAGTGTACAGTAAATTACAAATGTGCGCAAGTTTACGTTTTCTGAAGTATTTTGAAAAGGGCGTGGCAAAATGGCTCAAGAGCGCCACCTACGGAAAAGCCCCTCATTTAGCATTCACCGATCCTCAAAAAAAACATAGACTATTGTGTCTCATGACAAGATGCACAAAAAAGTCCATCAGTGCATTATGAATAACGCAGCAGGAAGCCCGCCAGTTTGACTTTAGTGGCCATTTCGGTCATATTCCATATTTTTTCTTTGATGTACTTGTCGTACAGCTTTCATCAGATCAACTTCAAATTTAGACGATCGTCATCACAACAAATTGGAGATCTAAAGTTATTGAAGGATTACGTTTTAGCAAAACCGTCTGACCGTGGTGTGGCGTTAAAGTTTGATGAAACGCCATCAAAACACAAGCTTCCATATTTCAGACATATTTTGTCCAATTGAGTCCAAACTAGACACATACGACAAGAATCGCGACCAGAAGACATCAGTGCAGAAATTGTGACTTACAATCACAGCGCCCCCTGGGGGCAACAGGAAAAGTCTTGTTTTTAAGACGTGTTATGTTTTTATGTACTACTCGGAGAGCTTTCATCAGATCAACTTAAAAATTAGATGAGACTCTACAAAACAAGATGAAGATCTAAAGTTATCAATATTTAAACTTTTCATCACACCGTGTGACCGTGGTGAGGTCTCAAAGTTCGACTAAACGCCAATATAAGCAAGCTTCTGTAACTTAGACATATTTTGTCCAATCGACTCCAAACTACACATATAAGACAAGAGTCACGACCGGAAGACATCTACCTAGAAATCATGACTTAAAAGGAAAGCGCCCCCTGGTGGCATCAGGAAATGTCTTGTTTTTGTACATCGTGCGCTTTGATTTATTTGTCGGAGAGCTTTCATCACATCAATTTAAAATTTAGACGGGTGGCATCACAACAAGATGGAGATCTAAAGTTATCAAAGAAACAACTTTTCGACACACCGTCTGACTGTGGCGGGGCGTCAAATCAGCTCACCATGACACACGAAACCGCTTAAAGGGGACATATTCGCTTTAAAGGGGACATATTATTTCCATTTCAACACAGTTGATATGGTTCCTTGGGGTCTTAATGAAATGTCTGTAAAATATTTTGGTAAAAATACCCCAAGGATAATTTAAAACAGCACCTTTTTACTCTGTCTAAAACAGACCTCCTCAGATCAACCTGCCCCCATCTTACCCCACCCCCTTTCACCCCTCTCATCCCTCCCCCTTCTCACCCCTCCCCCCTCTCATGGAGGTGTAGGACATGTGCTTGAATGTGTTCTCACTACAGAATGCATTCAACATCTATAGGGCAGATTATGGGCCTCGTGAAAATTTACGTAATCTGGGGTATTTGGAAATGGGTGTGGCAAAATGGCTCAACAGCGCCACCAACGGTGCTTTCCCTCATTTACGGAGAAACACCTCATTTAGCATTCACTGATCTGCACGAAATTGAAGACAGTTGTGTATCATCACCAGATGCACAAAAAACGCGCTCGGAGCAATATGAAAAACGCAACAGGAAGCACGCCATTTTCGATTTCGTGGCCATTTTGGTCATATTCCATAATCTTTTACTTTGATATACTTCTCGTACAGCTTTCATCACATCAACTGAAAATTTAGACGAGCGTCATCACAACAAGATGGAGATCTAAAGTTATCAAAGAAACAACTTTTCGTCACACTGTCTGACTGTGGCGGGGCGTCACATCAGCTCGCCATGACACACGAAAACGCTTTAACTTCCGTGTTCATGGGTCCATCTCCCTCAAACTACATGTGTGTATCATCAGCCCCCCTCCCTTGAAGATATTCAGATGGTTTTAAAGAATGGGCGTGGCAAAATGGCTCAACAGCGCAACCAACGGAGCTTCCCCTCATTTATGGAGAAACACCTCATTTAGAATTCACTGATCCTCACGAAATTGAAGACAGTTGTGTATCATCACCAGATGCACAAAAAACGCGCTCGGAGCAATTTGAAAAACGCAACAGGAACCCCGCCATTTTCTATTTGGACCATATTCCATGTTTTTTATTTTCAAGTACTTCTTGGAGAGCTTTCATCAGATCAACTGAAAATTTAGACGAGTGTCATCACAACAAGATGGAGATCTAAAGTTATTGAAAGATCAATTTTTCGCCACACCGTGTGACCGTGGCGAGGCGTCAAAATGTGACTAAACGCCATCAAAACACAAGCTTCTGTATCTTGGACATATTTGGTCCAATCGAGTTCAAACTACACATGTAAGACAAGAAGCGCGACCTGATGACATCAACAAAGACACCATGACTTAAAATCATAGCGCCACCTGCTGGCTACAGGAAGTGAAGCGTTTATATCGCAGCAGTGCGCAAATGCATGCAACGCTGAGACGAGCGCTTGGTCATCGAACGTTCTCTCTTCCCCGACCGCAACAGACTTGAAATTTGCCTGTGCTCGGGCCCGTTAGTGCTACAACGTAGCCCTAGTTATTATTATTTTTCTTAGCTTAAATGAATTGGCTTTTTGAGGGCTTTAATGTGCTCAAAAAGTTGTAGGAGTTTGCAGTAAATTCGAAGGCGGCGTAAAATTATGTATTCTGGAGTATTTTGAAAAGGGCGTGGCAAAATGGCTCAAGAGCGCCACCTACGGAAAAGCCCCTCATTTAGCATTCACCGATCCTCAAAAAAAACAAAGATTATTGTGTATCATGACTAGATGCACAAAAAAGTCCATCAGTGCATTATGAATAACGCAACAGGAAGCCCGCCAGTTTGACTTTAGTGGCCATTTTGGTCATATTCCATATTTTTTCTTTGATGTACTTGTCGTACAGCTTTCATCAGATCAACTTCAAATTTAGACGATCGTCATCACAACAAATTGGAGATCTAAAGTTATTGAAGGATTACGTTTTAGCAAAACCGTCTGACCGTGGTGTGGCGTTAAAGTTTGATGAAACGCCATCAAAACACAAGCTTCCATATTTCAGACATATTTTGTCCAATTGAGTCCAAACTAGACACATTCGACAAGAGTCGCCACCAGAAGACATGGGTGCAGAAATTGTGACTTACAATCACAGCGCCCCCTGGTGGTAACACGAAATGTCTTGTTTTGGTACGTGTTATGTTTTTATGTACTACTCAGACAGCTTTCATCAGATCAACTTAAAAATTAGATGAGACTCTACAAAACAAGATGAAGATCTAAAGTTATCAGAATTTAAACTTTTCATCATACCGTGTGACCGTGGTGAGGTCTCAAAGTTCGACTAAACGCCAATATAAGCGAGCTTCTGTAACTTAGACATATTTTGTCCAATCGACTCCAAACTACACATATAAGACAAGAGTCGCGACCGGAAGACATCTACCTAGAAATCATGACTTAAAAGGAAAGCGCCCCCTGGTGGCATCAGGAAATGTCTTGTTTTAGTCATCTTACTCTTTGATGTATTTCCCTCCAGCCACTTTACTAAACCATGTCAAACTGTGTCAAATTGGTCTCAAGATATTGATAATGTAGGCATAACATTATTGTGACTTTTCATCATGCAGATTGTTAATGGCGTGGCATCAAAGTTCATCAGCTCACCATGACCAATGAAACCCATTTTAACAGAGTTACCCTGAACGCAGCATGAGACCGCTTTCGGTTTGTTACGTCTCACACTTGGATGTATTTCTCCTCATTCACTTTGCTAAACCATGTCAAACTGTGTCACATGGGTCACAATATATTGATAATGTAGGCATAACATTGCTGTGAGTTTTCATCATGCGGATTATTCATAGCTTTGCAGCAGACTTCTTCAACTCGCCATGACAAACGAAGCTGCATTTAACACAGCTGCAAGTGAACGCCTCATGAGACTCTGAAAAAAGTTACGTCGTCACAAGCTGCGGAGCTGTGTATCACGAAGAACCGGAGAACGGATGGCGAGTCTGGATGAGAGGACGGCGGCGGAGTCACTGTGGACGTTGTTCGCTCAGCAGGTTAGAGTGTGGGACTCAAAGCTTTTTTCCCCTCTCCCGTTGTGTCTTTTCCTGTGTGAACTCTGCCGCTCTCAACAGCAGCACTGGCTATGAGCTAGCTCCTGCCAGCTCCAACGAAGCATCTCTCAACTGCTACGTAAGTTAAACGGACACTTCTGACTGACTGTGATGATAAGCAAAAGAGACACTGTGGATGTGTGATGTGTTGTACTGCATTTGTTTGATCTGTTTACTAATACTAGCTCTAATAAATACTGTATAAATTATATTTTGCTCCTGAATTGAACTGTGTTAAAGGGGTTCACATGGAAAATATATGTTCAATTATGTAAAGGGTGATTTTTGTTACTATTATACTAATGGAGATTTAGCACTTGCTACACATTGTAAGAGCAGCTGTTCAAAGGAGCACTACGTCTTTTAAGGCTCTTTATTCAGAGTCACGGTGTTGATGTCCTGTCACGTGTTACAGTGAAAAATAACCGTGTCTCCCACCTTCAGTATTTAAATCGTTAATCTCAGACAGACTTCACTGAATTCTTTTGTTAAATATGAGTAAGTCATAGCCTTGTAACTTTACTAGAACAGACAGTGTCATACAGAGTTGTGGGCTTATATGCACTACCTATTTCCTAATCTGAAATGATTATGCTCTGATTAACTTTGAACTAATATTTTATTTTTATCATTTAAAAGTCTGTTAATTACTTAACCTGGCCCATGTATGACTTTACATATCTGTGTATTGGTTTCATGTTCCTCTAGAAGGTCCAACTTGACACACAACTTGAATCCAACCAGACTGAACACTGACTCCAGGTACAGACCTGATTTCATTACTTAAAAACAATCAAAGTATTGCACATAATACATAATGTATTAAATTATAATGCAATACTTTTAATGTGAAATAGCTCCATTAAAAACATTCATTGTCATGGTAGTGCACGTTTTAATCCAAAAGCATATTCAAATACACAGTTGAATATCCACAGAAAATAAGATTACACACTTTGTTCATATGTAACTCTTCCTCTACAATAATGACGATCACTTTCATGTTTCCTATCATTTTATTAGGGACAGACGAGCCTGAAGGACACAGCTGTGATGACCATGTTCTGTCTCTTATGGCAAAGCAGAATTATAAAACACTGGGTTCTTATCTAAAGTGTATCAAATCAGATCTCCACCATGTTGCTGCTGAGGACATCAGGTGCTGCAGTTCTTCATCTATGAAGAGAAAAAACGCACTGTTAAAGAATGTTTTGTGTTGTGTATAAAGCACAACAGATTTCAGATAGAACTGTTGTACTGTGGTCTTGGTTTATATCCTCATGGTGAAATGTACATATTTTAAGTCCCTTCTGATAAAAGTGCTGAAAGAAATACAAAATTGTACAAATACATAAAATGTCTTTCTACCTCATCAGTACTATTCAAGGTGATAATCTCCCACAGACCTATTGATAACAGTCCAAATCAAGTCTTTCCACTTCTCTCAGTGTGAAAACATAATTCTATAATTAATTTGAGAACTGTTTACAACACTGATGTGTGGAGATTAAAATCATACCTAAACTGTCTAATTCACTGTAAAACTCCATGACATTCGCAGGCCATCTGTAGTTAAGGGAGCAACGCATGGAGTGATGTGTAGATTACTAGTTTGATGATGCATGAGGAGAGGCGGTGGTCGAGTGGCAGAAACTTGGACTATGGGCAGAGAAGGTCTCTGGTTCGTCTTTGGTTCGACTCCATGGAGAGACAACAAAAGTCGAACCTGGATTGATCTGTCCAAAAATCCAAGAGTCTCCCTACCCTCTCTAGTGCCCATGAGCAAGGCACCTCACTCCCCCAACATCTGCTCCCCCGAGCGCCGTACATGGTCGCTCACTGCTCTGTGTGTCCTGCACCAGATGGGTAAAAAGCAGCGATTAAATTTCCCTACCTGCATGAGTGTGCCTTTGCATGTCTGTGCATGTGTTTGGGATGAATAAATGGATTTTAATCTTAATCTTTTAATCTTAATCAGTTGTCTTCCAGTTGACCAGCATGAAGCTGCAGATCTCCACCATGTTGCTGCTGGGGACATCAGGAGCTGCATTAATGAGGAGCAGAAGCGTACTGTTATGAATGTTTTGTGTTGTTTATGAAGCACTACTTATTTCAGCTAGAACCGATGTACTAGGGTCTGGGTTTGTATCCTAATGGTTAAATGCACATACTTTAAATCGCTTTTGATAAAACGTGACAAAGAAATACAACATTGTACACATAGATAAAATGTCTTTCTACCTCATCTGTAATATTCAAGGTGATGATCTCCCACAGAGCTGTTGATAACAGTCCACATCAAGTCTCTCCACTTCCCTCAGTGTGAAAACATAATTATATAATTAATTGGAGAAGTGTTTACAACACTGATGTGTGGACATTATAATGTTATCACTACTGTCTAATTCACTCTACAACTCCATGACAGACTAAATAAACGATGTGAAAATAGTAATGGCGGATATACCATCCTGTATCAGAATATTGGTGAAACAGTTACTATCACATGAAACGTACACGTGTAGCGTATTGATAGTAACTCATTAAAAAAAATAATGTCACAACCAAAACAAGACTGTCGAGTTATCTTGCTTCAATCTGTTCATTAGACGTGATAAATAAACGGTAACTTTTATAACAATTACATATTACAAAAAACTTGAGGCATGTAAGCATATGATGATAGATAAAGCAATAGGTTATGTTGGATAGTTTCAAGGTTCATTAGACCGCATTGTTTTGGTCAACTCACACCTGGAGTTATTTTTATTCAGCCACTTTACGAAACCATTTCAAACTGTGTGAAATGGGTCTCAAGATATTGATAGTGTAGGCATAAGATTGCTGTGACTTTTCATCATGATGATTAACTGCTTGGCAGCTGAGGTCATCATCTCGACATGAAAAACGAAACTCAATTGAACACAGCTGCAAGTGAACGCATCATAAGACTTTGAAAAAAGTTACAGCGTGACAAGCTGCGGAGCTGTGGGTGACGGGGAACCGGAGAACTGTTGGCGAATCTGGATGAGAGTTCGGCGTCAGAGTTACTGTGGACGTTGTTCGCTCAGCAGGTTAGAGTGTCTCCACGCTATTTCCCCTCTCCCCTCGTGTTTCTTCCTGTGTGAACTCTGCCGCTGCCTTTGTCAACATCAGCACTGGCTATTAGCTAGCTCCTGCTAGCTCCAACAAAGCATCTCTCAACTGCTACGTAAGTGAAACGGACACTTCTGACTGACTGTGCAGAGTACAGTGCACGGCACACACTCTAAGAACAATTCCATAGCGACAGTGAGACTGCATGCTGGTGCACGTGTGATGCGTTGTACTGCTATTTGTTTGATCTGTTTACTAATAATAGCTCTAATAAATACTGTATAAGTTATATTTTGCACCGGAATTGAACTGTGTTAAAGCGGTTCACATGGAAAATAAATGTTCAATTATGTGAAGGGTGATTTTCATTACTATTATACTAATGGAGATTTAGCACTTGCTACACATTGTAACAGCAGCTGTGCAAAGGAGCACTACGTATCCTAAGGCTCTTTATTCAGAGTCACGGTGTTGATGTCCTGTCACGTGTTACAGTGAAAAATAACCGTGTCTACTAGTGTTTACATCGTTAATCTCAGGCAGACTTCCCTGAATTATTTTGTTAAATATAAATACATTATAGCCTTGTAACTTTATTAGAACTGACAGTGTTCATAGAGAATTTGAAAATGATGTGCACTACCTATTTCCTAAGATGAAATGATTATGATCTGATTATTTTTATGTTTCCTCTCATTTTATTAGGGACGGACGAGCCTGAAGGACACAGCTGTGATGACCATGTTCTGTCTCTTATGGCAAAGCAGAAATATAAAACACTGGGTTCTTATCTAAAGTGTATCAAATCAGATCTCCACCATGTTGCTGCTGAGGACATCAGGTGCTGCAGTTCTTCATCTATGAAGAGAAACAACGCACTGTTAAAGAATGTTTTGTGTTGTGTATAAAGCACAACAGATTTCAGATAGAACTGTTGTACTGTGGTCTTGGTTTATATCCTCATGGTTAAATGTACATATTTTAAGTCCCTTCTGATAAAAGTGCTGAAAGAAATACAACATTGTACAAATACATAAAATGTCTTTCTACCTCATCAGTACTATTCAAGGTGATAATCTCCCACAGACCTATTGATAACAGTCCAAATCAAGTCTTTCCACTTCTCTCAGTGTGAAAACATAATTCTATAATTAATTTGAGAACTGTTTACAACACTGATGTGTGGAGATTAAAATCATACCTAAACTGTCTAATTCACTGTAAAACTCCATGACATTCGCAGGCCATCTGTAGTTAAGGGAGCAACGCATGGAGTGATGTGTAGATTACTAGTTTGATGATGCATGAGGAGAGGCGGTGGTCGAGTGGCAGAAACTTGGACTATGGGCAGAGAAGGTCTCTGGTTCGTCTTTGGTTCGACTCCATGGAGAGACAACAAAAGTCGAACCTGGATTGATCTGTCCAAAAATCCAAGAGTCTCCCTACCCTCTCTAGTGCCCATGAGCAAGGCACCTCACTCCCCCAACATCTGCTCCCCGAGCGCCGTACATGGTCGCTCACTGCTCTGTGTGTCCTGCACCAGATGGGTAAAAAGCAGCGATTAAATTTCCCTACCTGCATGAGTGTGCCTTTGCATGTCTGTGCATGTGTTTGGGATGAATAAATGGATTTTAATCTTAATCAGTTGTCTTCCAGTTGACCAGCATGAAGCTGCAGATCTCCACCATGTTGCTGCTGGGGACATCAGGAGCTGCATTAATGAGGAGCAGAAGCGTACTGTTATGAATGTTTTGTGTTGTTTATGAAGCACTACATATTTCAGCTAGAACCGATGTACTAGGGTCTGGGTTTGTATCCTAATGGTTAAATGCACATACTTTAAATCGCTTTTGATAAAACGTGACAAAAAAATACAACATTGTACACATAGATAAAATGTCTTTCTACCTCATCTGTAATATTCAACGTGATGATCTCCCACAGAGCTGTTGATAACAGTCCACATCAAGTCTCTCCACTTCCCTCAGTGTGAAAACATAATTATATAATTAGTTGGAGAAGTGTTTACAACACTGATGTGTGGACATTATAATCTTAACACTACTGTCTAATTCACTCTACAACTCCATGACAGACTAAAAAAACGATGTGAAAATAGTAATGGCGGATATACCATCCTGTATCAGAATATTGGTGAAACAGTTACTATCACATGAAACGTACACGTGTAGCGTATTGATAGTAACTCATTAAAAAAAATAATAATGTCACAACCAAAACAAGACTGTGGAGTTATCTTGCTTCAATCTGTTCATTAGACGTGATAAATAAACGGTAACTTTTATAACAATTACATATTACAAAAAACTTGAGGCATGTAAGCATATGATGATAGATAAAGCAATAGGTTATGTTGGATAGTTTGAAGGTTACTTACCTCTAGTTCAGCACCAGCGGCTGGCCAGAAGAAGTGGAGCGATCTTCCTTGCCGCACAGGGCAAACGCAGGCAATGTGAAGACGAGCGCTTGGTCATCGAACGTTCTTTCTTCCCCGACCGCAACAGACTTGAAATTGCCTGTGCTCGGGCCCGTTAGTGCTACAACGTAGCCCTAGTTAGGGCCCGAGCACCGAATGGTGAGAGGCCCTATTGAATCTGTAAGGATTTTTATTATTAGGGCCCGAGCACCGAATGGTGAGAGGCCCTATTGAATCTGTAAGGATTTTTATTATTATTAGGGCCCGAGCACCGAATGGTGAGAGGCCCTATTGAATCTGTAAGGATTTTTATTATTATTATTAGGGCCCGAGCACCGAAATCGGTGGGAGGCCCTATTGAAATTGAAATGATTATTATTATTATTATTATTATTATTTTTCTTAGCTTAAATGAATTGGCTTTTTGAGGGCTTTAATGTGCTCAAAAAGTTGTAGGAGTTTGCAGTAAATTCGAAGGCGGCGTAAAATTACGTATTCTGGAGTATTTTGAAAAGGGCGTGGCAAAATGGCTAAAGAGCGCCACCTACGGAAAAGCCCCTCATTTAGCATTCACCGATCCTCAAAAAAAACAAAGATTATTGTGTATCATGACTAGATGCACAAAAAAGTCCATCAGTGCATTATGAATAACGCAACAGGAAGCCCGCCAGTTTGACTTTAGTGGCCATTTTGGTCATATTCCATATTTTTTCTTTGATGTACTTGTCGTACAGCTTTCATCAGATCAACTTCAAATTTAGACGATCGTCATCACAACAAATTGGAGATCTAAAGTTATTGAAGGATTACGTTTTAGCAAAACCGTCTGACCGTGGTGTGGCGTTAAAGTTTGATGAAACGCCATCAAAACACAAGCTTCCATATTTCAGACATATTTTGTCCAATTGAGTCCAAACTAGACACATTCGACAAGAGTCGCCACCAGAAGACATGGGTGCAGAAATTGTGACTTACAATCACAGCGCCCCCTGGTGGTAACGCGAAATGTCTTGTTTTGGTATGTGTTATGTTTTTATGTACTACTCAGACAGCTTTCATCAGATCAACTTAAAAATTAGATGAGACTCTACAAAACAAGATGAAGATCTAAAGTTATCAGAATTTAAACTTTTCATCATACCGTGTGACCGTGGTGAGGTCTCAAAGTTCGACTAAACGCCAATATAAGCGAGCTTCTGTAACTTAGACATATTTTGTCCAATCGACTCCAAACTACACATATAAGACAAGAGTCGCGACCGGAAGACATCTACCTAGAAATCATGACTTAAAAGGAAAGCGCCCCCTGGTGGCATCAGGAAATGTCTTGTTTTGGTCATCTTACTCTTTGATGTATTTCCCTCCAGCCACTTTACTAAACCATGTCAAACTGTGTCAAATTGGTCTCAAGATATTGATAATGTAGGCATAACATTATTGTGACTTTTCATCATGCAGATTGTTAATGGCGTGGCATCAAAGTTCATCAGCTCACCATGACCAATGAAACCCATTTTAACAGAGTTACCCTGAACGCAGCATGAGACCGCTTTCGGTTTGTTACGTCTCACACTTGGATGTATTTCTCCTCATTCACTTTGCTAAACCATGTCAAACTGTGTCACATGGGTCTCAATATATTGATAATGTAGGCATAACATTGCTGTGAGTTTTCATCATGCGGATTATTCATAGCTTTGCAGCAGACTTCTTCAACTCGCCATGACAAACGAAGCTGCATTTAACACAGCTGCAAGTGAACGCCTCATGAGACTCTGAAAAAGTTACGTCGTCACAAGCTGCGGAGCTGTGTATCACGAAGAACCGGAGAACGGTTGGCGAGTCTGGATGAGAGGACGGCGGCGGAGTCCCTGTGGACGTTGTTCGCTCAGCAGGTTAGAGTGTGGGACTCAAAGCTTTTTTCCCCTCTCCCGTTGTGTCTTTTCCTGTGTGAACTCTGCCGCTCTCAACAGCAGCACTGGCTATGAGCTAGCTCCTGCTAGCTCCAACGAAGCATCTCTCAACTGCTACGTAAGTTAAACGGACACTTCTGACTGACTGTGATGATAAGCAAAAGAGACACTGTGGATGTGTGATGTGTTGTACTGCATTTGTTTGATCTGTTTACTAATACTAGCTCTAATAAATACTGTATAAATTATATTTTGCTCCTGAATTGAACTGTGTTAAAGGGGTTCACATGGAAAATATATGTTCAATTATTTAAGGGTGATTTTTGTTACTATTATACTAATGGAGATTTAGCACTTGCTACACATTGTAAGAGCAGCTGTTCAAAGGAGCACTACGTCTTTTAAGGCTCTTTATTCAGAGTCACGGTGTTGATGTCCTGTCACGTGTTACAGTGAAAAATAACCGTGTCTCCCACCTTCAGTATTTAAATCGTTAATCTCAGACAGACTTCACTGAATTCTTTTGGTAAATATGAGTAAGTCATAGCCTTGTACCTTTACTAGAACAGACAGTGTCATACAGAGTTGTGGGCGTATATGCACTACCTATTTCCTTATCTGAAATGATTATGCTCTGATTAACTTTGAACTAATATTTTATTTTTACCATTTAAAAGTCTGTTAATTACTTAACCTGGCCCATGTATGACTTTACATATCTGTGTATTGGTTTCATGTTCCTCTAGAAGGTCCAACTTGACACACAACTTGAATCCAACCAGACTGAACACTGACTCCAGGTACAGACCTGATTTCATTACTTAAAAACAATCAAAGTATTGCACATAATACATAATGTATTAAATTATAATGCAATACTTTTAATGTGAAATAGCTCCATTAAAAACATTCATTGTCATGGTAGTGCACGTTTTAATCCAAAAGCATATTCAAATACACAGTTGAATATCCACAGAAAATAAGATTACACACTTTGTTCATATGTAACTCTTCCTCTACAATAATGACGATCACTTTCATGTTTCCTATCATTTTATTAGGGACAGACGAGCCTGAAGGACACAGCTGTGATGACCATGTTCTGTCTCTTATGGCAAAGCAGAAATATAAAACACTGGGTTCTTATCTAAAGTGTATCAAACCCGATCTCCACCATGTTGCTGCTGAGGACATCAGGTGCTGCAGTTCTTCATCTATGAAGAGAAAAAACGCACTGTTAAAGAATGTTTTGTGTTGTGTATAAAGCACAACAGATTTCAGATAGAACTGTTGTACTGTGGTCTTGGTTTATATCCTCATGGTGAAATGTACATATTTTAAGTCCCTTCTGATAAAAGTGCTGAAAGAAATACAACATTGTACAAATACATAAAATGTCTTTCTACCTCATCAGTACTATTCAAGGTGATAATCTCCCACAGACCTATTGATAACAGTCCAAATCAAGTCTTTCCACTTCTCTCAGTGTGAAAACATAATTCTATAATTAATTTGAGAACTGTTTACAACACTGATGTGTGGAGATTAAAATCATACCTAAAATGTCTAATTCACTGTAAAACTCCATGACATTCGCAGGCCATCTGTAGTTAAGGGAGCAACGCATGGAGTGATGTGTAGATTACTAGTTTGATGATGCATGAGGAGAGGCGGTGGTCGAGTGGCAGAAACTTGGACTATGGGCAGAGAAGGTCTCTGGTTCGTCTTTGGTTCGACTCCATGGAGAGACAACAAAAGTCGAACCTGGATTGATCTGTCCAAAAATCCAAGAGTCTCCCTACCCTCTCTAGTGCCCATGAGCAAGGCACCTCACTCCCCCAACATCTGCTCCCCCGAGCAGCCGTAGATGGTCGCTCACTGCTCTGTGTGTCCTGCACCAGATGGGTAAAAAGCAGCGATTAAATTTCCCTACCTGCATGAGTGTGCCTTTGCATGTCTGTGCATGTGTTTGGGATGAATAAATGGATTTTAATCTTAATCTTTTAATCTTAATCAGTTGTCTTCCAGTTGACCAGCATGAAGCTGCAGATCTCCACCATGTTGCTGCTGGGGACATCAGGAGCTGCATTAATGAGGAGCAGAAGCGTACTGTTATGAATGTTTTGTGTTGTTTATGAAGCACTACTTATTTCAGCTAGAACCGATGTACTAGGGTCTGGGTTTGTATCCTAATGGTTAAATGCACATACTTTAAATCGCTTTTGATAAAACGTGACAAAGAAATACAACATTGTACACATAGATAAAATGTCTTTCTACCTCATCTGTAATATTCAAGGTGATGATCTCCCACAGAGCTGTTGATAACAGTCCACATCAAGTCTCTCCACTTCCCTCAGTGTGAAAACATAATTATATAATTAATTGGAGAAGTGTTTACAACACTGATGTGTGGACATTATAATGTTATCACTACTGTCTAATTCACTCTACAACTCCATGACAGACTAAATAAACGATGTGAAAATAGTAATGGCGGATATACCATCCTGTATCAGAATATTGGTGAAACAGTTACTATCACATGAAACGTACACGTGTAGCGTATTGATAGTAACTCATTAAAAAAAATAATGTCACAACCAAAACAAGACTGTCGAGTTATCTTGCTTCAATCTGTTCATTAGACGTGATAAATAAACGGTAACTTTTATAACAATTACATATTACAAAAAACTTGAGGCATGTAAGCATATGATGATAGATAAAGCAATAGGTTATGTTGGATAGTTTCAAGGTTACTTACCTCTAGTTCAGCACCAGCGGCTGGCCAGAAGAAGTGGAGCGATCTTCCTTGCCGCACAGGGCAAACGCAGGCAATGTGGAGACGAGCGCTTGGTCATCGAACGTTCTCTCTTCCCCGACCGCAACAGACTTGAAATTGCCTGTGCTCGGGCCCGTTAGTGCTACAACGTAGCCCTAGTTAGGGCCCGAGCACCGAAATCGGTGGGAGGCCCTATTGAAATTGAAATGATTATTATTATTAGGGCCCGAGCACCGAAATCGGTGGGAGGCCCTATTGAAATTGAAATGATTATTATTATTATTATTATTATTTTTCTTAGCTTAAATGAATTGGCTTTTTGACGGCTTTAATGTGCTCAAAAAGTTGTAGGAGTTTGCAGTAAATTCGAAGGCGGCGAAAAATTTCGTATTCTGGAGTATTTTGAAAAGGGCGTGGCAAAATGGCTCAAGAGCGCCACCTACGGAAAAGCCCCTCATTTAGCATTCACCGATCTTCAAAAAAAACAAAGACTATTGTGTATCATGACTAGATGCACAAAAAAGTCCATCAGTGCATTATGAATAACGCAACAGGAAGCCCGGCAGTTTGACTTTAGTGGCCATTTTGGTCATATTCCATATTTTTTCTTTGATGTACTTGTCGTACAGCTTTCATCAGATCAACTTCAAATTTAGACGATCTTCATCACAACAAATTGGAGATCTAAAGTTATTGAAGGATTACGTTTTAGCAAAACCGTCTGACCGTGGTGTGGCGTTAAAGTTTGATGAAACGCCATCAAAACACAAGCTTCCATATTTCAGACATATTTTGTCCAATTGAGTCCAAACTAGACACATACGACAAGATTCGCGACCAGAAGACATCGGTGCAGAAATTGTGACTTACAATCACAGCGCCCCCTGGTGGCAACAGGAAATGTCTTGTTTTTGGTACGTGTTATGTTTTTATGTACTTCTCAGACAGCTTTCATCAGATCAACTTAAAAATTAGATGAGACTCTACAAAACAAGATGAAGATCTAAAGTTATCAATATTTAAACTTTTCATCATACCGTGTGACCGTGGTGAGGTCTCAAAGTTCGACTAAACGCCAATATAAGCGAGCTTCTGTAACTTAGACATATTTTGTCCAATCGACTCCAAACTACACATATAAGACAAGAGTCGCGACCGAAAGACATCTACCTAGAAATCATGACTTAAAAGGAAAGCGCCCCCTGGTGGCATCAGGAAATGTCTTGTTTTGGTCATCTTACTCTTTGATGTATTTCCCTCCAGCCACTTTACTAAACCATGTCAAACTGTGTCAAATTGGTCTCAAGATATTGATAATATAGGCATAACATTACTGTGACTTTTCATCATGCGGATTGTTAATGGCGTGGCATCAAAGTTCATCAGCTCACCATGACCAATGAAACCCATTTTAACAGAGTTACCATGAACGCAGCATGAGACCGCTTTCAGTTTGTTACGTCTCACACTTGGATGTATTTCTCCTCATTCACTTTGCTAAACCATGTCAAACTGTGTCACATGGGTCTCAATATATTGATAATGTAGGCATAACATTGCTGTGAGTTTTCATCATGCGGATTATTCATAGCTTTGCAGCAGACTTCTTCAACTCGCCATGACAAACGAAGCTGCATTTAACACAGCTGCAAGTGAACGCCTCATGAGACTGAAAAAAGTTACGTCGTCACAAGCTGCGGAGCTGTGTATCACGAAGAACCGGAGAACGGTTGGCGAGTCTGGATGAGAGGACGGCGGCGGAGTCACTGTGGACGTTGTTCGCTCAGCAGGTTAGAGTGTGGGACGCTCTCAAAGCTTTTTTCCCCCGTCCGTCGTGTCTTTTCCTGTGTGAACTCTGCCGCTCTCAACAGCAGCACTGGCTATGAGCTAGCTCCTGCTAGCTCCAACGAAGCATCTCTCAACTGCTACGTAAGTTAAACGGACACTTCTGACTGACTGACTGACTGTGATGATAAGCAAAAGAGACACTGTGGACTGACTTTGCAGAGTCAATTCCGTAGCGACATTGAGACTGCATGCTGGTGCACGTGTGATGTGTTGTACTGCATTTGTTTGATCTGTTTACTAATACTAGCTCTAATAAATACTGTATAAATTATATTTTGCTCCTGAATTGAACTGTGTTAAAGGGGTTCACATGGAAAATATATGTTCAATTATGTAAAGGGTGATTTTTGTTACTATTATACTAATGGAGATTTAGCACTTGCTACACATTGTAAGAGCAGCTGTTCAAAGGAGCACTACGTCTTTTAAGGCTCTTTATTCAGAGTCACGGTGTTGATGTCCTGTCACGTGTTACAGTGAAAAATAACCGTGTCTCCCACCTTCAGTATTTAAATCGTTAATCTCAGACAGACTTCACTGAATTCTTTTGTTAAATATGAGTAAGTCATAGCCTTGTAACTTTACTAGAACAGACAGTGTCATACAGAGTTGTGGGCTTATATGCACTACCTATTTCCTAATCTGAAATGATTATGCTCTGATTAACTTTGAACTAATATTTTATTTTTACCATTTAAAAGTCTGTTAATTACTTAACCTGGCCCATGTATGACTTTACATATCTGTGTATTGGTTTCATGTTCCTCTAGAAGGTCCAACTTGACACACAACTTGAATCCAACCAGACTGAACACTGACTCCAGGTACAGACCTGATTTCATTACTTAAAAACAATCAAAGTATTGCACATAATACATAATGTATTAAATTATAATGCAATACTTTTAATGTGAAATAGCTCCATTAAAAACATTCATTGTCATGGTAGTGCACGTTTTAATCCAAAAGCATATTCAAATACACAGTTGAATATCCACAGAAAATAAGATTACACACTTTGTTCATATGTAACTCTTCCTCTACAATAATGACGATCACTTTCATGTTTCCTATCATTTTATTAGGGACAGACGAGCCTGAAGGACACAGCTGTGATGACCATGTTCTGTCTCTTATGGCAAAGCAGAATTATAAAACACTGGGTTCTTATCTAAAGTGTATCAAATCAGATCTCCACCATGTTGCTGCTGAGGACATCAGGTGCTGCAGTTCTTCATCTATGAAGAGAAAAAACGCACTGTTAAAGAATGTTTTGTGTTGTGTATAAAGCACAACAGATTTCAGATAGAACTGTTGTACTGTGGTCTTGGTTTATATCCTCATGGTGAAATGTACATATTTTAAGTCCCTTCTGATAAAAGTGCTGAAAGAAATACAAAATTGTACAAATACATAAAATGTCTTTCTACCTCATCAGTACTATTCAAGGTGATAATCTCCCACAGACCTATTGATAACAGTCCAAATCAAGTCTTTCCACTTCTCTCAGTGTGAAAACATAATTCTATAATTAATTTGAGAACTGTTTACAACACTGATGTGTGGAGATTAAAATCATACCTAAACTGTCTAATTCACTGTAAAACTCCATGACATTCGCAGGCCATCTGTAGTTAAGGGAGCAACGCATGGAGTGATGTGTAGATTACTAGTTTGATGATGCATGAGGAGAGGCGGTGGTCGAGTGGCAGAAACTTGGACTATGGGCAGAGAAGGTCTCTGGTTCGTCTTTGGTTCGACTCCATGGAGAGACAACAAAAGTCGAACCTGGATTGATCTGTCCAAAAATCCAAGAGTCTCCCTACCCTCTCTAGTGCCCATGAGCAAGGCACCTCACTCCCCCAACATCTGCTCCCCCGAGCGCCGTACATGGTCGCTCACTGCTCTGTGTGTCCTGCACCAGATGGGTAAAAAGCAGCGATTAAATTTCCCTACCTGCATGAGTGTGCCTTTGCATGTCTGTGCATGTGTTTGGGATGAATAAATGGATTTTAATCTTAATCTTTTCATCTTAATCAGTTGTCTTCCAGTTGAAGCATGAAGCTGCAGATCTCCACCATGTTGCTGCTGGGGACATCAGGAGCTGCATTAATGAGGAGCAGAAGCGTACTGTTATGAATGTTTTGTGTTGTTTATGAAGCACTACTTATTTCAGCTAGAACCGATGTACTAGGGTCTGGGTTTGTATCCTAATGGTTAAATGCACATACTTTAAATCGCTTTTGATAAAACGTGACAAAGAAATACAACATTGTACACATAGATAAAATGTCTTTCTACCTCATCTGTAATATTCAAGGTGATGATCTCCCACAGAGCTGTTGATAACAGTCCACATCAAGTCTCTCCACTTCCCTCAGTGTGAAAACATAATTATATAATTAATTGGAGAAGTGTTTACAACACTGATGTGTGGACATTATAATGTTATCACTACTGTCTAATTCACTCTACAACTCCATGACAGACTAAATAAACGATGTGAAAATAGTAATGGCGGATATACCATCCTGTATCAGAATATTGGTGAAACAGTTACTATCACATGAAACGTACACGTGTAGCGTATTGATAGTAACTCATTAAAAAAAATAATGTCACAACCAAAACAAGACTGTCGAGTTATCTTGCTTCAATCTGTTCATTAGACGTGATAAATAAACGGTAACTTTTATAACAATTACATATTACAAAAAACTTGAGGCATGTAAGCATATGATGATAGATAAAGCAATAGGTTATGTTGGATAGTTTCAAGGTTACTTACCTCTAGTTCAGCACCAGCGACTGGCCAGAAGAAGTGGAGCGATCTTCCTTGCCGCACAGGGCAAACGCAGGCAATGTGGAGACGAGCGCTTGGTCATCGAACGTTCTCTCTTCCCCGACCGCAACAGACTTGAAATTGCCTGTGCTCGGGCCCGTTAGTGCTACAACGTAGCCCTAGTTATTATTATTTTTCTTAGCTTAAATGAATTGGCTTTTTGAGGGCTTTAATGTGCTCAAAAAGTTGTAGGAGTTTGCAGTAAATTCGAAGGCGGCAAAAATTTACGTATTCTGGAGTATTTTGAAAAGGGCGTGGCAAAATGGCTCAAGAGCGCCACCTACGGAAAAGCCCCTCATTTAGCATTCACCGATCTTCAAAAAAAACAAAGACTATTGTGTATCATGACTAGATGCACAAAAAAGTCCATCAGTGCATTATGAATAACGCAACAGGAAGCCCGCCAGTTTGACTTTAGTGGCCATTTTGGTCATATTCCATATTTTTTCTTTGATGTACTTGTCGTACAGCTTTCATCAGATCAACTTCAAATTTAGACGATCGTCATCACAACAAATTGGAGATCTAAAGTTATTGAAGGATTACGTTTTAGCAAAACCGTCTGACCGTGGTGTGGCGTTAAAGTTTGATGAAACGCCATCAAAACACAAGCTTCCATATTTCAGACACATTTTGTCCAATTGAGTCCAAACTAGACACATACGACAAGAGTCGCGACCAGAAGACATCGGTGCAGAAATTGTGACTTACAATCACAGCGCCCCCTGGTGGCAACAGGAAATGTCTTGTTTTTAAGACGTGTTATGTTTTTATGTACTACTCGGAGAGCTTTCATCAGATCAACTTAAAAATTAGATGAGACTCTACAAAACAAGATGAAGATCTAAAGTTATCAATATTTAAACCTTTCATCACACCGTGTGACCGTGGTGAGGTCTCAAAGTTCGACTAAACGCCAATATAAGCGAGCTTCTGTAACTTAGACATATTTTGTCCAATCGACTCCAAACTACACATGTAAGACAAGAGTCGCGACCGGAAGACATCTACCTAGAAATCATGACTTAAAAGGAAAGCGCCCCCTGGTGGCATCAGGAAATGTCTTGTTTTTGTACATCGTGCGCTTTGATTTATTTGTCGGAGAGCTTTCATCACATCAATTTAAAATTTAGACGGGTGGCATCACAACAAGATGGAGATCTAAAGTTATCAAAGAAACAACTTTTCGACACACCGTCTGACTGTGGCGGGGCGTCAAATCAGCTCACCATGACACACGAAAACGCTTAAAGGGGACATATTCGCTTTAAAGGGGACATATTATTTCCATTTCAACACAGTTGATATGGTTCCTTGGGGTCTTAATGAAATGTCTGTAAAATATTTTGGTAAAAATACCCCAAGGATAATTTAAAACAGCACCTTTTTACTCTGTCTAAAACAGACCTCCTCAGATCTGTTTTGAAGGCCCCGCCCCCTCTCACCCCGCCCCCATCTTACCCCACCCCCTTTCACCCCTCTCATCCCTCCCCCTTCTCACCCCTCCCCCCTCTCATGGAGGTGTAGGACATGTGCTTGAATGTGTTCTCACTACAGAATGCATTCAACATCTATAGGGCAGATTATGGGCCTCGTGAAAATTTACGTAATCTGTGGTATTTGGAAATGGGTGTGGCAAAATGGCTCAACAGCGCCACCAACGGTGCTTTCCCTCATTTACGGAGAAACACCTCATTTAGCATTCACTGATCCGCACGAAATTGAAGACAGTTGTGTATCATCACCAAATGCACAAAAAACGCGCCGGAGCAATATGAAAAACGCAACAGGAAGCACGCCATTTTCGATTTCGTGGCCATTTTGGTCATATTCCATAATCTTTTACTTTGATATACTTCTCGTACAGCTTTCATCACATCAACTGAAAATTTAGACGAGCGTCATCACAACAAGATGGAGATCTAAAGTTATCAAAGAAACAACTTTTCGTCACACTGTCTGACTGTGGCGGGGCGTCACATCAGCTCGCCATGACACACGAAAACGCTTTAACTTCCGTGGTCATGGGTCCATCTCCCTCAAAATACATGTGTGTATCATCAGCCCCCCTCCCTTGAAGATATTCAGATGGTTTTAAAGAATGGGCGTGGCAAAATGGCTCAACAGCGCCACCAACAGAGCTTCCCCTCATTTATGGAGAAACACCTCATTTAGAATTCACTGATCCTCACGAAATTGAAGACAGTTGTGTATCATCACCAGATGCACAAAAAACGCGCCGGAGCAATTTGAAAAACGCAACAGGAACCCCGCCATTTTCGATTTGGACCATATTCCATGTTTTTTATATTCAAGTACTTCTTAGAGAGCTTTCATCAGATCAACTGAAAATTTAGACGAGTGTCATCACAACAAGATGGAGATCTAAAGTTATTGAAAGATCAATTTTTCGCCACACCGTGTGACCGTGGCGAGGCGTCAAAATGTGACTAAACGCCATCAAAACACAAGCTTCTGTATCTTGGACATATTTGGTCCAATCGAGTTCAAACTACACATGTAAGACAAGAAGCGCGACCTGATGACATCAACAAAGACACCATGACCTAAAATCATAGCGCCACCTGCTGGCTACAGGAAGTGAAGCGTTTATCTTGCAGCAGTGCGCAAATGCATGCAACGCTGAGACGAGCGCTTGGTCATCGAACGTTCTCTCTTCCCCGACCGCAACAGACTTGAAATTGCCTGTGCTCGGGCCCGTTAGTGCTACAACGTAGCCCTAGTTATTATTATTTCCCTTTGGGGGGCTTTTTCAGGGTCTAGACATGCTCAAAAAGTTTTGAAACTTTGCAGGAAATTCAAGGTCTGCGGATATTTTAGTATTCTGGAGAAATTTGAATTGGGCGTGGCAAAATAGCTCAAAAGCGCCCCCTGGAACCAGCCCCTAGGTTTCCCCTTCTTCGATCTTCACCAAAATCTGGACATAGGTGTATCGTGACCAATAATGAAAAAAAGTCTCAAGGAGCAATGTGAAAAAAGTAACAGGAAGTCCGCCATTTTGAATTTAGTGGCCATTTTAGCCATATTCCACTTTTTTTGTTTTATGTACTTGTCGTAGAGCTTTTATCTGATCAACTTCAAATTCAGATGAGTGTCATCACAACAACATTGAGAAAAAAAAAGATCAAGGGAATTTTTTTTCGTCACACCGTATGACCGTGGCGTGGCGTCAAAGTTTGATTAAACGCCATCAAAACACGAGCATCTGTATCTCAAACATACATGGTCCAATCGAGTCCAAACTAGACATGTAAGACAAGAGTCCCGGCCTGACATCTACACAGAAATCATGACTTGAAATCACAGCGCCCCCTGGTGGCAACAGGAAATGTCTTTTTTTTTGCATGTCTTACACTTGGATGTATTTCTCCTCATCCATTGACCTCAACCATGTCAAACTTTATCAAATGGGTCTCAAGACATTGCTAATGAAGGCATAAGATAACTGTAACTTTTCGTCAAACGCCATATTAATGGCGGGGCATCAAAGTTCATCAACTCGCCGTGAAACACGAAATTGCTGTAACTTCAGTGTTAATGGTTCTATCTCACTCAAACTACATGTGTTTAGCAAAATCCCCCCCCTGAAGATATTCAAATGGTTTTAAGGAATGGGCGTGGCAAAACAACTGACTAGCGCCCCCTAATGGGCAGCCCCGACACTACGATTGGCCGACATGTACAAAAATCGTTTTGGGCAAGTGTCTTTTTATAACAAACAAATAAGTCTCTTGGATAGATATGCTAGACCAAACAGGAAGCCCACCATTTTGAATTTAGTGGCCATTTTAGCCATATTCCACATTTATTCTTTGATGTACTTGTCGTAGATCTTTCATCTGGTCAACTTCAAATTCAGATGAGTGTCATCAAAACAAGATTAAGAAAAAAAGTGACTGAGGGATTTTTTTCCCATCACACCGTGTGACCGTGGCGTGGCGTCAAAGTTTGATTAAACGCCATCAAAACACGAGCATCTGTATCTCGAACATACATGGTCCAATCGAGTCCAAACTAGACATGTAAGACAAGAGTCCCGGCCTGATGACATCTACACAGAAATCATGATTTGATATCACAGCGCCCCCTGGTGGCTACAGGAAGTGACATGTTTTATATTTTGATGAACTGCTTCTGGCTGCTTTACAATATACAGCTCAAATGACCTCAGTCAAGTCATTGGATCAAGGTCAGAATTGTGACATTTCCTCAAACCATGTAAACATTGATGTTTGGCGAAGGATCATCCTTCGCCAGACGAGGCGATGTTTTCATAAGTCCACTGTGCATTGTCCTATTACTACCACTCTTCTGTCACATGATAATAGTACAAGCCTGAACAGCTCTGTGTGTCAATATTTCCTCAGTGTAATAGCGCCACCTACTGATTCGCCAGGAAACAGGAAGTACTTTGTTAATCCACTCTGCATTATCTCAACTGGCTCCAAACTACTGACCTATAATCACAATACTGATCTGAACAGCTCCACATATAAATATTAGTTCAGGGTCATAGCGCCACCTACTAATCAGTGTGAAAATTACGTTGTGGTAAAATTGTCCAATTGACACAAAATTGCTCACGCTATATCAGAGCGGCTACTTGAACAGATGTATATGTCTGTGTGTAATAATAGTGATGGCGCCACCTACTGGCAAACCTACTGCCGCCGAGCGCAAAATGGATGCAACGCGGAGACATGCGCTTAGTCATCGATCGCTCTCTCCACCGACCGCAACAGGCTTCAACGTGCGGGTGCTCGGGCCCGCCAGTGCTACAACGTAGCCCTAGTTTTGAATATGTTTCTTCATTAGGTTGGATTGACACAAGACTGGTGTCTAAGTGTCAAAAGGGAGGAGTTACATATGAAATAAATTAGATATAGGTGTATTGAGTGTACAGAAGTAACACTTAATAATATTCACTAAAACTTTTTAACTTTTTAGCAGAGTTGTGTGATTTGAGTTACAAAGTAAAAAGGTAAATACAATCTGGATTCCACAAGGTGAACATCCACCTCCAAATAAACAATTTAACCATTCATAAAGAGATTTAATAAAGATAAAAAATTAGGTAAAGTTAAGGGAAATAAATATATACTGTTTTATTTTCATTGAAATGATTTCTATGCAAGCAGAAGTGTTCCCAACATCTAAACAGGATTCTTCAGCAGTGAAAGAGACACTGCTCGGAGAACTTATCCATGATGGGAGAGTCTAAAAGGATGTCCACTGATAATTGTACCCAATTTGTAAGCGCAGCTTTAAGGATGCTGGTGAGTATCGGGGTATCAACACAAGGCAACGTGCCACATCCCGCCAGGGATGGAACAGTGGAGAGAGACGACAGTGAAATTAAAACTTAACAGCACATTGAAAAACGAACTGGTAGATATTTTTTGAACGTTCCCTGTACTCTTTAAAATCCACAGGCAGATGAAGGATAATCTATTGGAAATCCATGGAAAGGGAGCTGCATGCGAAGGAACCAGGAGACTGGATTGTACTGAAGGACGTGAGGAGAAAAGATTGGAAGAGGACGTCGATGGAACGAAAAATGGTTTCCCTACTATGAATGTTTCATCATCGTCTTGCCACCAACATGTTAAAAGTGTTACTTTGGCAGGAGGAATAATAAAATTCCTGAGCATCTAAGTTAGAGCAAATAGAACTTATGTTTGACTTTCCTGATAAACTGACAGAGCTTGGAGAGCTCGTCCCATGGGGGGGCACTGTGAAGAACACACACACACAGATGAGCTGGCTCTAAGAGTTAGCTCAAGGACATTAGGAAATGAAACTCTGCATCTACAGGAAGCTTTGAAATAAGATGTACGTCAGCTGAAGGAGGACTTCGACACATATGAAGTGTGGCACAGTGAACATTCGATAATATGGTGCATATCGTTTAAGAATGTAAAATTATCTATTGTCCAGAGAGAGAACAAGGACATATTCCTGATGGGTGGGAATTAAGGGTCATGGTTTCTTTTGAATAATTGTTATTGCTTTGTTGAGACAGAATCTGATTTTTTTTCAATTATGTACAGGCGTTACAAACTGTTATATTGTTTTTTTTTGTTAAGACTGTGGTTACTTCCTTAACCAAGTCTATGATTGGACAACATGTTCGATGTATCCTGGACTCTTCCTAAATATAATGATAAGATGTTATGGAGATGTTTGAGACTATAGTCTCAAAAGGGAGGATTGTGATGGGAGATTTTATATTTAGATATGTTTCATGCAAGGAATGACAGTTATAGATGGAAATATTATTCTGATGTGTTCCTGTGTGTTTAAGACTGAAAACATGTCGGGGTCAGCTTGGCAGACTCAGATGTGTATTCATTGGAGATTCCTCTGTGCCTCTGTTGAGACAAAAGGTTTTCACACCTAGAGTCTTTTATGGGTCATCCAGCAGAGACGGGGGTTCACTGAGTCTAAGCAGAGCCTTATGTAAATGTGTAGTGAGACTTTCGAAGGGGTCTACATTCAGATTGAAGGTGACTAAATGTAAGCCTGATTACAACACGCAGAGAGCTGATTGGATAAACATTCTACCTCTGTGAAAGGAGGGGCTTATTTAGTATAAATCAAATGTGATTCCATTGTTCTGTGCCCTTGCCCCAAGTCTGACTAAATGACAGGGTGCTCTGGCCCCAAGCCGCAGCTAGGTAGAATTGTATGAACCAGAATTGATAATTGTCTTTGCTGTGAAATGTAATTAAATATTCCATTACATCAGAAACATGTTTGCTTTGAACCACATGGCTAGATAAGGGGTCTAAAGATTGGTTGAGTAGAGTCTTGTTTCAACATTTAAAAGGAGTGCAACATATATTCATGGGACTTTGTTATTGTTTAACAGCGAAAAAAAAGCTTTACACAAGTAACAAGATCTGTTGTTGGATTTTTACACTATTTATTTTGCGTCATAACATTTTAGGAATCTTGAAAGATTTGGTCAAAAGAAAGGAATTATTTCTGTTGCTGTCACACTGTATGGAGGACCATACATGACATAAGTAAAAATAAATAAATAAATAAATGTATAAATAAATACAGAAATAAATAAATAAATGAATAAATAAAAATGGAAATAAATAAATAAATACAGAAATAAATAAATAAATATGTTAATACCAAAAGAAATGTCAAAAGAAATGTCTTAAATATATTTTAACATTTATTTTTTCCCTGATACATTTCCTTTGCATTTGCAGTGTCCTTATGCTAATGAGAAAGGCGGGCCTAACCGCAGTCTCATGCAGGATTGGTCACAGGAGTGTAATGATCCAGCCCTACTACTTCTGCCTTTCAATGCTGGTGTCCAGTAGCTGTTTGCAGCGTTGAGCCAGTTCACACTTAAAATGAACTAGTTCAAGTTCAGAGGGTTAGTTAAGGTTATTTTTTATTGGGATGATTTAGGTGTCAGTAGTCCTGACTGTGAGCGTCACGTCTCGTGTTGTACTGAGCACAAGGAGCGAGCCGAGAGGAGGAGGAAACAGAAACTCCAGCTCGGTACAAACCACCTGCAGCTTCTGCTGTGATCATGAAGCCGCTGATCTCTGAGCAGATGTGACCAGAGAAACTCTGTGTTTCCACTGTTTCCACTGTTCCACAGAGTCACTAACTGGCTGTTGCACGGTGACCAGAGAAACTCTGTGTTTCCACGGCACGGCACTTAACTGGAGCAAGGCCATCTCACGTAGCTGGTTCGTCCGCTTCACCGTTTGAGCTTTTCTGATCACTCCTGGCATCTCTCTCTCTCTCTCTCTCTCTCTCTCTCTCTCTCTCTCTCTCTCTCTCTCTCTCTCTCTCTCTCTCTCTCTCTCTCTCTCTATTATTTTCTGGTGGTTTTGGTCTATCACTGGGTGTCTTTCCCCTCACCAGCGTCTTGCTGGTGGCGTGGTGGCCACCATGGCCACTGGGAATTTTAAATCACTTACACGCAAACACGGTGTTAATATGTGTGAGTTTCCCCTGCAGCGTGGAGAGCATCGGTCTCGCTGTGGGGGAGAAGGTCGGTCACAGCAGTGTGGTGTCAGTGGCCCGGATGAACAGCGCTGTGATCGTGTTTTTGGACCGCATGGAGAAGGTGAACTCCAAGGTCGAGACAGGTATCACCATGAACGGTTGTTTTGTACAGGTACTGCCTTTGTCCCAACCCGCTACCAAGGTGGTCCTGTCCAATGTCCCTCCGTTCATCACCGATGAGTTTCTCAGTAGAGAGCTGTCCAGGCACGGGAAGGTAGCGTCCCCCATAAGGAAGTTGTTGTCTGGATGTAAGTCGCCGTTACTGAAACACGTAGTGTCCCACCGCAGACAACTCTACATGATACTGAACAACCGGAACGAGGAGCTCAATCTCTGCTTCCATGTTAAAGTAGATGATTACGACTACGTGATTTTTTGCCACTTCATCGGTGATGAAGTGTTTCGGGTGCGGGGAGGAGGGACACACGGTGAGAGCCTGTCCGAAGCGGAGCGACCCGGCTCCGCCCGGTCCTGATGCGGCTACGAGCGCTGGGGCGGGGGCCCCCGCTGCTCCTCCGGTACCGGAGCGACTGCTGCCCGGCGGGCTTTGCCGGTCCCCCCGAGGAGCCGGTAGCCGGGGGGCTGGCTGTCACATCAAAGCAGCCGACCGCTGCGCCACGGGCTTCTCCTCCTACATCTCCGCGGAGAAGCGAGGCTGTGACCGAGCCATCACGAGGGGTGAGTTTTGTTAATACACCGGGTGTTGGGGGGGATGTGTTGGTGGAGGATGTTGTGGTGCAGGATGTTGTGTGTGAGGTAGAGGAAAAGGAGGTGGGAGATAAAGGGGAGGAAGAGGGTGGTGTGGTTAGCAAACAGGTGGAGGAGGTGACGGGTGAAGAAAAAAGTGTTGAGCAGGAGGGAGGGGACAGTGGAAGGAGAGGAGGAGAAGCAGCTGAGGGCAGGATGGTGTGGAGTAAGCAGGTGGAGGAGGAGGAGATGGAGGAAGAAGCAATAAAAGAAAAGAAAACAGTAAAACGTAGGAGGTCAGCTAGGACAGTTTTAAATGAAGTTTTCTGTTTTTGTTTCTAACATTTTAAACAACATGGATGTTTTTAAAGTTGGGGTTTTAAACGTGAACGGTGCAAGAGATCAAAAGAAAAGAACCTGTATTTATGAAACCATGAAAATGAAAAAAATTGATGTCATGTTTTTACAAGAAACGCACAGTGATTTTAATAATGAGTCTGACTGGAGGAGGGAGTGGGGAGGAGAGGCCATTTTAAGTCACAACACTTCACTGAGCGCAGGAGTGGGCTTCCTCTTCTCCACGTTTTTAAACCAAACTCGCTGGAGGTCAAACATGTGATCCAGGATAGGCTTCTTTTTCGACCATTTTACTTCTGTTTTTATTAACGTTTATGCTCCAGCAACCGGTGCAGAGAGGAAGCCGTTTTTACTGAAAATAAGTGAGATTCTTAATGATTGTCCTCACACTGCTCCCGAAGAAGGGCAACCTGCAGGACATCAAGAACTGGCGCCCTGTGTCATTGCTCTGTGTGGATTACAAACTTCTGTCCAAAACACTGGCTTCCAGGCTGGGGACGGCTATGGAGCAGGTCATTCACAGGGACCAGACCTACTGCGTGCCCGGCAGGTCCATGGTGGACAATGTCCACCTCATTCAAGACCTTTTGGATGTCTCCAGTTCATTTGATGTAGATATAGGCTTGATTTCCCTAGACCAAGAAAAAGCTTTTGACCGCGTTGAACACAGCTTCCTGTGGCAAGTAATGGGGAAGTTTGGGTTCAGCGCTGGCTTCATAGCTAAGATCAAGGTGCTGTACAGTGACGTTGAGAGCGTGTTAAAGATCAACGGCAGTCTGAGTGCTCCTTTCAGGGTAGGTAGAGGTGTCAGGCAGGGCTGTGCTCTGTCGGGGATGCTCTACGCACTCTCCTTGGAACCTCTCCTCCACCGAATAAGATCTAGCATGCAAGGTGTGTTTTATCCTGGTTTTAGTGGCAACATGATTTTATCAGCTTACGCCGACGATCTTATTGTTTTTATTAAAGACCAGACGGATGTAGATGTTTTAGCCAAAATCTTAAATGATTTTAGCGTGGCATCGGCCGCGAGGGTCAATTGGAAAAAAAGCGAAGCCCTCGCGGTCGGGGAGTGGCCTGGCGGTCTCCCAGTTCTCCCCCAAAACCTGAAATGGAAGAGGGAGGGCATAAAGTACCTCGGTGTTTTTAGGAAACAACGTCATACATAAGAAGAACTGGGAGAATGTGACAGAAAAAATAGAAAACAAACTGTTAAAATGGAAATGGCTGCTCCCAAAAATGTCTCTTAGAGGGAGGGTACTGGTTTTAAAATAATCTTGTGGCATCCCAACTGTGGCACCACCTAATGTGTGTGGAACCCCCCCCTGGCTTGCTTTCCAATGTACAAAAGAAAATGGTGGATTTTTTCTGGGGGGGTCTACACTGGGTGCCACAGGGGGTGCTGTTTTTAGCCAGGGAGGAGGGGGGACAAGGCCTTGTCCACCTGGCCAGCCGGACTGCAACTTTTAGACTTCAATTCATTAAAAAGTACCTCACAGGTCTGGCAGGTCTGGTGTGGAGAGATGTGGCCAGCAGCATCCTTAGGCGTGCCAATAACCTGGGGTTGGATGATGCTCTGTTTTTAACAGATTCTAAATTCTTAAAGTTAAGTGGGTTGCCTCCTTTTTATCAAGGTGTTTTTAAATCATGGGCCCTTTTTAACAAAAAAAAGGTGTCAAAAAGCAGCTTCTCTGTACTGGTTGTTGAGAGAACCAATCGTGAATGGAGCCAGACTGGACGTCAGCGGCACAACAACACCCGGCCTTATGGTGGCGATGACGCGGTCTGGAACGGTGAACTTACAGCAGCTGGTGGATGCAGTGGGGCCGGCACTCAACAACACCCAGGCCCTGGGCTCCCTGCTGGGGCTGCAGTCTTCCCGGATGGCCCAGAGGATCCTGGAGCTCTGGACCCAGAGGCTCTCCATCCAGGAAAAGGACCTCCTGAGGGCCTACCAGAGGGGGGAAACCACACCAGAGGCTGCAGACCCCTACCCGGAAATTAATGAAGAAAGAGGCAAGGTGGTAAACAGATGCTTTAGTCTACTGTCACTCTTCAGCTCAATAAGCTGCTCTGCGATGTCTATTGACAGCTCGTCTGCTGAGCAGAGAAATGGATCCCGATCCTAGGCGAATGAACGGTAGTCCTCTTTGAAATAAGACCCAAACTGATTCTTCAGCGCTAAAAGGTGATCAGCAGCTGATTGGAGGAGAGAGGAGAAATCAGGGCCACGTGCAACGGCAAAGAAGTCTGCAAAGCGGGGAAACATGTTGCAGTTTCCAGAACTGATACGAGCATGCCAGAGAGCAATTGTTTGCGTAAAGGCATTCACTCTATCAGTGAGGAGCAGAACGTTAGATTTACGGCCTTAAAAAGACCGGTTTAGGCCATTCAGCTGGTCAAAAATATCCATCAAATAGGAGAGAGAGGCAAGCCACATGGCAACATCCAGGTGCTTCGCTAGATCTGTTTGACTTTCAGTCAAAAACAACTTTACTTCCTCTCGCAGCTCATACAGCCCCCTGTAACACCCGCCCCCTGGAGAGCCAGCGAACTTCAGTGTGAAGCAACAGCTGTTCGTGCCCTGACCCCATCTCCTGGAAGAGGACCCCAAACAAACGGGAGTTAAGTGGACAAGCTTTAATATGGAGCGGTGGCATTTTCCTGGCAGCAAGTGCCTCGCGATGGACCATGCAGTGTGTCCATTACACAAGTGGAGCAACTTGCTGGACGCGTGCTACGAGGCCACGCTCACGCCCTATCATCGACCGCGCTCCATCTGTGCAGAGGCCAATACACTTTCCCCAGCCCAAACCACTGTCTTGGATGAACGAGTCAAGGACATCAAAGATTGCCTCCCCTGTTGTACGGGTCTGAAGAGGCCGGCAAAACAGGATGTCTTCCTCAATTTCCTTTTCCCGCACATACCTAATGTAAGTGAGAAGCTGGGCCTGTCCAGCGATGTCTGTGGATTCGTCCAGATGCAGTGTACTGACTTGAATGAAGTGTATTAATTGCTCTTTGATATCACTAGATATTTCTGATATTCGGCATGACACAGTGTCATTTGAAATAGGTATTTGCGCTGAGTTTAGCAGCTGCACTCTCTCCTATCATTATTCTACACTGTCTTCCACGGCCGGTAAAATCAGTGTTTCAGCAATTGTATGGGGTTTGCCAAGCTTAGCATTTTATGAGCAACTACATACGATGCCTCCAGACACTGCTTGGGAAAGTGCTATGCTTGGATAGGGTGGTTTGTTATTGCTGGAGGCCATCAAGTTTACGTTTAAAGAAGTCCACAGGCTTCTCTTTCAAGTCAGGGTGTTTGGTGTCTAGGTGCCATTTTAATTGCATGGCTTCATGCTGTCACTTGCCAGCACCTCGGCACACAAAACACACTGAGGGACGTTGCTCAGTTGTGCCAGAGACGGTGAAACCAAACTGCAAATAGCTCTCCTCATATTTGCGAAGCTTCGGCTTCTTCGCAACTGACGCATCGGTTGCCTGACTTTTACGAATCAGAAACTTGTCCATATGGAGGACCATACATGACTTAAGTATAAGTAAATAAATAAATAAATGTATAATTAAATACAGAAATAAATAAATAAATGAAAAGGGATATATATAAATACGTAAATAACAACAGAAATGTCTAAATAAATGTCTTATATATATTTGCACATTTATTTATTTATTCCCTTATTTATTTTTCGATATCAGTGTCCTTATGCTAATGAGAAAGGAGGGCCTAACAGCTGCCTTAACGCGTTACTTATTGTAACACAAATTAATTCCCAAGTTTGACACAATGCGGATGTTTACCTGCCTGGGGGCAAAGAACTGAACTGATGAGTGAGGAGACAGACCTAGGTGTGCTCAAAGGCAAATTTCAATTTAGAAATCTCCTGAATGGGAGTTTAGATAAAACCTAATTGTGTTCATACTGCAGTGATGAAGTGCCTTTTCCCTGAAGCACAACAAGTCTAAAGTACCATCTTTGCTAACACAGTTGCTACACTGAGACGGGATCAAGACACACCCGTCAAACTACACATGCGGAGTGCAGAAAAGCTGGATATGTCAACAAAAACGACAACAACTAAGCTAACTAAATACACCTTTGAGGAGAACTATTGTCACAAGAATCCATGAACTGTATGGTGGTGAAAAGGCAACAAAAGCGGAGCAGCTGGCCCCAGCTACATGTATTACCCTGAGAGGAGACGACTGTAACTGTTTCGGCATAACAGCAAATCTAATTGAGGATAATTGGCAGCTGCACTCGTTTGCGTTAGGTGTAGGGAAAACACAGGAAATGCATTTCACCGAAGCATGCGCTCGCCAGTTTCTTGACATTGGAAGAGTGGGGATAACGGAAAAGGTCATCACTATTGGAACAGATAGTGCTCGTAATATGGTAGTGGCATCAAAGAGTCTACCATTCAAGCATATGCCTTGTGTAGCACACATTATACAGCGGACTAATTAAGTGACAGCGTTGTTTGATGAGACTTTAGCGAAGTGCCTTAAAATAGTCAGAAATTTCAAACACAGCCCTGCAAACAGAGCAGAGCTGAAAGTTAAAAAACCTTCTCATGGATAGATGGAGGAGTCACTCATCCAGGATCTACCCACACGTAACCCTTGAGATGATGGTGGTCCTGCCTGCACTCTTCCACCTTGTGCGTATAATGGAGATTTCAGATGTAGACCCTGCCTATATAGTGCGCTGCAGGGCTGCATTCACAGAGGACCTCAACACACGATAGGAGAATACAAACCTGTCATGGTTAAAGGTAGCAATAGCTCTAGACCCCCAGTAGAAGAACCTCAGGTGCTTGCCCAAAGCAGAGAGGGAGGAAGTGTTGCAAAAGCTGAGTAGATGCTGAAGGACAGAGAAACTGCATCACAGCCCTGCAGCGGGGAAATGGAACCAGAGCCACCAAAGAGGAACACAGCTCTCATTCTGATGGGCTCAGAGTCAGTGTCTGATGAGGAGGCACTTTCCACGGACAAAACTCTGGATAGCCCAGTGTCAGCATCGACACATGTCTCCCAGAGTGGTGGTCAGCACACACTGGTGCCGATGGTGGGCTGGCACAAAACTACCTGGCAGGGCCGGCCCTGGCTATGTTGGAGCCCTAGGCGAGATTAATCACACGCACACACAAATAATCTAGGATCTCCATGGCGGTCATGATGGTTGATGGCAGGTCTGGGAAACTTTTCATTTCCAGGGTGTGTTTTTTTTCCATCTATGTCTGACTGTCCACTATAACTTAGTGCTGCTCTGTGCTTCACATTTTGGCTCCATCTCTGTCTTTGTCATATTGGAGAAATTCACAAGCACACAAAACACCTCCTGAACCTCATCCAAGGTCTTGAACCTCTCCTGCAGAGACCCTATGGCGACATCAACCACAACATCAAAAAATGTACCCTCCATCCTCCTCAGTGCATCACTGATGGGCCCATCTGGACATTCATATTTGAATTGTCTGCCAGAGGCGTCAATTGGGTATGGCAAGGTATGGCAGCTGCCACACCTTGGCTCCAGGGGAAAATGTAAATGTTCGTTTTAAAAAAATAAATTTATGGAATTACTCTGTGTCAATTTGTATTGATTATTTTATTATTTAATACATATAAATTAAATACAAATGAAAATCAGAACAACACAATCGATTTCTCTAGTCTAGATACTATCTTTCCCAATACTTATCGTAACGTATCCCCCCTCCCTATCTTGAAATGTGGTATCTCCTGACGAGAAGCCGCCGGAGGTCAGAGCGGGTCATGTTATTGCGTTTTTTTTTATTTTTCGGCTAAGCTAATTAACTAAAATGAAAAGAAAGCAAAGAACTTTAGAATCTTTTTTTATCAAAAAAAAGGCAGGTGAAGGTGATGGCTCCAATGTTGCCCCAGCAGCAGAGGGAGAAGGACCAGGTAGTGAAGGTGGGATTCAAGCTGTTAACGAGGCTGTTAGCCACTCCAGCACCTGCGCCGGGGATGCAGATGCTAACAGGGAGACGGAGACTACATGCATGGAGGCTGAGAACTCGTCCACACCGACTTCTCGAATTGAATCCGAGTCTGAGTCCCCACCAATTTCTCAGATTGAAAGAGCTGGATCAGACGTGGACAGCGATAAGGAAGGTCAAGGCCCGGGTGCAGCAGCAGTAGCAGCCTCTGGGTCAACTGGAGCAGAGAAGAAGGATATTAGTGGATGTAAAACAGACGGACTCAGGCGTCCTCGTTTGACCCACTTCCCAACTAGAAATGGAAGACGCTTTAATGTCAGTGTGTATCAGGAATATGACTGGGTTGAATATTCTGCGCAAGAAGATGCAGTTTATTGCTTTGCATGCCGTCATTTTGGAGGAGCCTCAACTTTAACAGGTGACAGGCATGGACTGCGTGTGTTCATAGACACTGGATACACATGTTGGAAGAACATGAAAAAAAATCTCCGGAATCATCAAGGGAGCAATAGACACAATTGTGCTGCAATAGTGTGGTCTAACTTTAAGGCTGTGATCAGCGGACATAAGGAATCCATCGCAAGTCGGATTGACGCAAACAGGACAGATGAGGGGCAGGAGAACCAGGCTCACGTCAAATCCTTGTTCAAAATCACGTCATTTCTGGGAAGACAGGCCCTCCCTCTCCGTGGCCACAACGAGAGAGATGAGGATGAAAATAAAGGAAATTTCCTTGAACTTTTGGACGTTATTGCAACAGATGACAGAAACGTGAAAAGCAAACAGGAACGCAGGTATGCGCACTATTCTTCCCCAGAAGCCCAGAATGATATGGTGAGAGTTATTGGGGAAAATATCAGAAGTATAATCATAAATGAAGTAGGAGAAGCACGGTACTTTTCAGTGTTAGTGGATGAAACGAAAGACCTGTCTAAGAAGGAGCAGCTGGCCATTTTGATCCGTTATGTACATGACGGGATTATAAAGGAAAGAGCCATTGGAACCTATCACATGAAGGACCTGACAAGGAATTATCGAGTTTAGATATTCAGCTGTGTGTTGCACAATGCTACGATGGTGCAAGTGTTATGCGGGGTAATGTGCGTGGAGTGCAGGCTTTAATACGTGAAAAAGTGCCGCATGCAGCGTATATACACTGTCATGCACATAGACTAAATCTTGTGCTTGTGAGCTCGATAACTGAAATACCAGAGATGGCAGAGTTTCTTGGTGTTGTTCAAACACTATATACTTTTATTGCAAATAGCAATACCAGACACATGCTTTTCATTGAGGCTCAAAAGAAGTTGGGACACAACAAAATACTGCATTTGGAGCGCACCTGTCCCACTCGGTGGCTGTATTGGTATAGGGCTCTACAGAAGATAAAACTGTGCTACGAGGCTATACTAGCTGTGTTAGATGCCACTATTGACGCTCATGTAGAGGGTTCAACTGAAGCTGCTGGACTTCGGACAAATATGCTGACAGTCACTTTTGTTGTGCGTCTTCATGTCCTAGAAAAAATCTTAAATCTCACTTATGGACTGTCTGAACAGCTTCAGACAAAAGACATTGCAATCACGATGGCTTCCAACCTCATACGGAGTACTAAGGCCCAGCTGGAAAAGATGAGGTCAGATAAAGAGAACCAGGACACACTGAGCAGAGCCAAGGCATTTTCCACAGAGCTCGGCCTCCCAAGCAGAGACACTGCCCCTCTGCGACCAGCAAGAGCACGGAGTGTGTCCAAAGCCTTGGCAGGGTTTATTGTCGGATCATCCAGTGGCCAAAGACAAACAGGAGATGACCAAGAAAAAAGACTATACTTTGAAACACTGGACCGCTTCATCTCTGAGTTAGATCGCCGATTTACAGATAATGATGAGCTACTTAATGCTATCCAGGCATTTGATTGTTCATCTCCCCATTTCATGGATGTAGTTAAAATGGAACAGTTTGCACAACTCTATGATGAACTGATCGACACCAGCCTTCTCAGTTCCCAGTGTCACACAGCAAAAGCTTTCCTTGAACTTGAGATGAAGGAGGACGTGGAGGAGGAGAAAAACATAATGCTGGCTTTGACACGACTGAAGACCATGTCTGTCGCTTTTTCAGAGGTCATCAAGCTATTCAAGATCGCAGCAACAATTCCTGTCTCCACTGCATCCAACGAAAGATTCTTTTCCGTTTTAAAAAGAGTCAAGACTTACCTGCGGACCACCATGAGCGATGACAGGCTCACAAACCTCATGTTGATGGCTGTTGAGCCTGCTGTCGTAAAATCCCTGGACGCAGATGAACTCATCAATAACTTTGCTGCTTTGAGGACCCGCCGTTATCCACTTGTGGAATAATTAATAAAGTTCATCTCAAAGTAAGATACCCAAACATCTTATTAATATGATTTCTCTTTCTCTTTTCTTCTCCCTCCCTCCCTCTCCTCTCTCCCTCCCTCCCTCCCTCCCTCTCCTCTTTATATTTGGACTTTAACAGTTTACAGCAGTTTACCTGGTATGTTCACGTGATATTGTTACAATTACATAGTGAATGAAGTGAACAGAAAGAGTGAAATTGTGTCAGAAAGGCTATTACTGCTGTCTAACCCTGCCGCTTGCTATCCATGGTGCTGAAAACGGATGCGTAACGGCGCATTTGACTGAATTGATTGATTGACATGCGTAGTTAAGTGTTTGTGTCCATAGTTACTTGCGCTAGCGGGATGTGAGTGAGGCTGCATTTGAAAAAGTTCAAATTTTCCTAACCACACAGAAAAGCTACATAGCAGACTTGTCACTTTTGTTATGATTATTTGCTGGGCATGTATATTGATTGATACTGTAGTTAAGTCATGTGACTAGTAACCTTGCCATACCTTAGCTTTGGCTGAATTGACGCCACTGTTGTCTGCATCCACATTCATGTCCTCACACATCTCTCTAGCTGAAACCTGAGCTGAAGCAAAGCCGGTGAGTCTCTAATTTATTAAGAATGTGTTTGCCTTTCCAACCAAATCCAATATGATACCCAGTTGCATAGAGGCAGACTCACTCTTTCAATGCTACTGAGAATATCGTACCAGACAATTGAGCAGAGGGAGAAGCGAAAGGATCCAATTTCCTCAGCTAACGCCGGGGCCTCAATCTTACTGCAGGATCTGTTGAATTCTCTTTGACATCCAGCAGAGCTTCTCGCAATTGTGGGGCCTGGTACCTTCAAGATTTTTTTTTATTTGTCAAATGCACAACAATAACATTAAGCAGTCGCTGGCAGTGAAATGCCTCCACACTGTTAAAACAGCTCTCCCACCTAGTCTCCAACCATGGGTTCTTTTTTAAGATGGACCATCTCTGAGTGGATGCTGAAAATAGAGTGAACATCTTATGTAAATAGCCAAAATAACCAATCGCCTCTTTTGAGCTTTGTGAAGCTTCTGCCAACACCAGCGTTAATGTGCGAGCTGCAAATAAAGCTCTGGGGTTGATTGCAAGTAATCTGGCATGTACGTCTTTCCTTTGACCCTTTATATACTGCACTATTATCATATGACTGCCCTGCAGTAATCAAAGGGTATGCTCAGCTCTTCCAGCCTCTTCAAGATGATGCCGATAGCTCTTCTCCTGTGAAAGCTTCAGCTTCAAAAAAGCCCATGAAGAGCTCCTTCATCTGTGCTTACACAAACTTATCCTGATGATAACAGAATTGCTCTATATGGCTTATGTCTGGGGTGCAATCCAGTATTATTGAAAAATACTTGCTGAGTTTGATCTCCCCTAAAATTGCCCCAATGATCTTCCCATTAAGGACACTTATCAATTCATTTTGTATTTTTTTCCGAGGTAAGTTGCCATGCTCCCTACTCAGCTCTTAAGCATCTGTAAATGCTGTTTTAAAACTGGATCAAATTTGGCCATTAGGTCCACTTCTTTTAAGAAGTTGCCATTGTCATGCTATTAGAGTGTGTCCTCTCAGGGTCATATTTCTCTCGGCAAGGGACTGTATTATCGCCACTATCCTTTTCAGCACTTTATGCCTGGTTGTTAATCGCTTGTCCATTTTCTCAAAATCTTTCCACACCCTCTGGTGATGCTTAGGGCTATTTACATGGGATTTTAAAACCTGGGTGGCATTCTTCCAATCATTAAGTCCTCGACTAACCAGTTTTAAATCCTTATGTGAAAACAACTTGCAGCAAAAGCAAAACAGTCTTTTCTTGGAATAGAAGCCAGCTTCGAATTGCTTTCTCACCATTGACTAATGTTGAGTATAAGTAATGATCATGGCAACTCCGTCCATCCTCTCTTTTAGGGAAAATATAATCCCTCTCAACCTTATAAGGTCCTCTTATGATTAATTCTGTCCAAACTTTATCAGGGATCCAGTGGTGGTGGTTTGACAGGCTCACCAACAGCAGGGAAGGTTTCAGAAGTAGAAGAACCTGTGGTCTTTCCAGCAGTAACTGGTGGCACTTTTAATGCAAATTAGCAGCTATGGTCCAATTCAGTACTAGTAAAAGTGGAAGTAGCCAGAGAGCTTTGTGTTTCATCAGTATCGAATTGCGAAGAGGTAGATGGAGAGGTCCGGGTAAATTATGATTGTCTTCAAAGGTGACTGACCTACACAAGCCCATAGCCGCCAACCCCCCAAAAGAGATTGTGTGCTTGTGTGTCTGTTTTTTTTAGACAAAACTGAGAAATGTGTGGACTAAGTAAATATTTAAAGATGCTAAAATTGAAACACTGTTTAAAAAATAGAACAGACCCCGAAACCACCGCTGCAGATCGCGGGCCAGCAGTGGCACTTCCCGGTGCTTTGCTGCTTTACAGCCCAATTGATTAACATGGGCACGGAAAAGGAGTGGGTGACGTTACTGCATTGGTTAACATTTCATATATCACGTAATGATAAATCAGCCTCTTGTGGAGCCCGCTCGGCATTTTGCGTCCTAGGCAACCGCCTTTGTCGCCTATGCCAGGAGCCGCCTGTGGTACCTGGTCACACCATCCTCCACAGTGCCATGTTACTTTGGAAGGCCGTATTGTGCAGAAGAAGAGGTCAGGGGTCTCATTTATAACCGTTGCGTAAGTGCAAAACGGGGCCTGAATTGGCGTACGCCACTTCTCACGCAAACGTTGGGATTTTTAAAAACAAACTTGACGGGAAAATCTGCGTATTTCTACGCAAACTCAGACCCATGCGTACGAACATTTTAGAGATGGGAAAGTGGCGACGCAGACGTGAGGTGGTGAACTGAAGCCGATTATTGATCCAATTCATCATTAACATTAAAACCAACATCTTAGTTTTGCTCGCGCGACATATCTGCTCCACACAAGCCTTTCAATTTAAAAATATATAAAACAACTTAAAGCAAATTACATTCAGATTCCATTTAACAGCGGAGTTACAGAGCCGAGTCATTAATAGGTTTTAATAATATCTGTGCATGTATCATCAAATCACTGCAGTGAACGTGACTGTGCCATCAGGCACAGAGATAACCCAGTGTACAGAGCACAAAGAGCACCCAGGAGATCCCTTACAAGAAATGAAGAAACTTTCCATATAATATCCCAGAGTGGAGGCAAGGATCCACTGATGTGAGGGAATCGGTCTGATGCTCTGACAGTGACAGTTGTGCAGGAATCTGCTTGATATGTGCATGCGAATGGAAGGACGAGGAGGAAGCGAGGGTTAAGCGATTACTGATCTCACACATTGTGTTATCCACAGCAGCGGCAGAGTGTCAGTGTATTTTCTTTATTAGTGAGATCACTGCTGTCCTATAAAATCGTTCTTCACCTCCACCTCAATAACAAACACCTTGATGTCAGTGTCAGAAAGTTTCACTTCCTCTTCTCATCGCTTGATGCAGTGACTCCGTCAGGACTCACGTGGAAACCCATTGGTCAGCAGCATAATTTGATATTCATGCCGTGCTTTGCATTGACCATTTATGGTTGAAAGTAAGCGTGTGGAAGGCGGATTTGGATGCAGATCCACATACGAGCGTTTCCAGTGTCATGGGAATTTCTCAATAGTCAAGCACAAGTCATTACAATGTCTTTCTGGAAGTTTATTCTACATCTGCAGATGGGCATCAATGTATAAGACCATGGAATAGATTTCATACAATGAGCAATGACATACAAGAAAAACAGCACTTTATACATCTCCAAACCCCTCCTAGAGAGGAAACAAATGTTATTGATCAACCTCTTTCATGTTAAGCAATAGGTGACCAATAATCCAGTCACCTACTCTTTCCCAGACCCTTGGAATGTAACATCTATTATCAAGATCCATTTCCCAATGTTTACAACTACAAATCCCCTGTGCTGTTAAGTCTCTGTTTGGTGACCTTGTCAGTGAGGAAGTCATATAACAGGTTTGAGTGCAACCCTGACTTCTCAGGCAACATTTGTTATCTTTCGAAACATCAAAGTAATTCCTCATATCAATCATTGCCCTAATAGTACAATTTCTATCACAATCCTCCCCTTGAGCCTTAAGGGCTCAACATCCTCTAAACATCTTTAAATCATCTCTTCATCCTGAAAGGGAAGTGTCCAAGATGGATGAGTTTCAGGAAGTTGAACATATTGTCCAATCATAGACTTAATTAGGGATGTAACCATAGTCTTAACACAAGGAACAATAAAACATGCCAACAACACTAATACACAAAATGAAATCAGAATAGGCATCAAAAATTTTAACAATACATTTTTCCAACCCGTTAGAGTTAACCATGACCCCCAATCCCATCCTTCAGGAATTTGAGAGTCCTTAAACAGTGTGTCGCCTCTCTTTGAATTTTAGAGACGTGTAGCTCCGATGATTTTCCACACCCCTTTTCCTTGCGGGCACGAAACAATCGAAAGCTGAAAGCACACCTGCTGACATCAATGCACGTTCTGTCCTGAAGAATCCTCCCCTGGCTCGGGTACCCTCTTGCAATGGCTTGCATGTATCCAGGTTGCCCTCTCCGCGACCTTCACTGCCGTCTGTGTGGTGAGAAGAACTTGATATGGCCTGTTCCACCTTCGTGCTCTCCAGTTCTTCCTCCTCAGGTCCTTCACCACAATCCAATCTCCTGGTTTCAGATCATGCAGTTCGGCGTCTATGGATTTTGGTAGGGCGTCTTTCACCTGTCTGTGGATATCAAAGAGAACAGAGGAAAGATTTACACAATATCGCAACATTTCATCTTCACATTGACTGGTCTGAGGAAGCTGCCTTTTAACAGGACCAATTCCTGTCTCCATTGGACGTGCAAAGAGAATCTCGAAAGGACTCAAACCATTCTTACTTCTCACCCTGGACCTCATGTACATTAAAACAATTGGCAACGCTTTCGTCCAGGTCAGCCCTGTTTCCTCACAGCACTTTACCAGTTTGTTTTTCAATGTGCCGTTTTCTCTTTCGACTGCCCCTCCACTGGCCGGATGGTAGGCACAATGTTGTCTCATATCGATACCCAAATACTCACCAACACTCTTTAAAGCTGCGCTTACAAATGGTGTGCCATTATCACTGGATATCTTTCTTGGAATTCCCCACCGAGGAATGAGTTCCCCGAGTAGCGCCTTTGCCACTGCTGAAGAATCCTGTTTCGATGTGGGGAAAGACTCCACCCATTTGGAAAACATGTCAACCACAACAAGACAATACTTCTTTCCCTCGCTTTGTGTTAGCTCGATAAAATCCATTTGTAAATGATCAAATGGTTCGTTCGGTGCTGGATGTGCACTTTGTGCAGTCTGGATACCTCTACCTATGTTATTTGTAGCACAAATTACACATTTCTGACAGAATTTAATTGAGTAGTTTGAAAATCCTTTTGTAAACCAATACTTCTGTATATCTGCTTGCATTCCCCCTTTTGATACATGGTCCTTACCGTGTATCAACTTAGCATAATGAGGAAACATATTTTGGTAAACAAGGTTTTCCATCTGGGCCACACCAAATTTGGTCAGAAACAGAACAGCCTGCTTTCTTCCAAACAAGTTTCTCCCCTGGTGTTGCTCTTGCTTGCAGCTCCTGTAAATCAGCATTAGGTGTCACAGGCACATCCAAAACAAAAACATCATTCACCGGTAGGCTACGTTTTGCTGCAGCCTTTGCAGCACTATCTGCCCTTGCATTTCCCTGTGAAACTGAGTCAAGTTCCTTAGTGTGCGCTTCACATTTACAGATTGCAATCAGTCTAGGTAGCAACACAGCATCAAGAAGAGCAGCAACTAGGGTATGGTGTGTGATGGGTTTACCTGTAGAGGTAAAAAACTTCCTATTAGCCCAAAGTCTGCCAAAATCATGTGCCACCCCCCATGCATATCTACTATCAGTAAATATGTTGACACTCTTGTCTCTTGCATATTTGCATGCTTCAGTCAATGCAACTAATTCTGCAGCCTGTGCAGAATACTGTGATGGGAGTGGTTCAGCTATTATTGTATCATACAAAGTAGTTACTGCATAACCCACTTGGTTTCTACCAGTTGCTGGATCCCTTGATGCTGAGCTGTCAACAAACAGCTCCATGTCTGCATTTATCAGCGGTATATCCTGTAAATCTGGTCTGGGAGAACAAATTTCAGTTATTACTGCAACACAATCATGTGGCTCTCCATCATCTGGTGTAGGGAGGAGAGTAGCAGGGTTAAGAACAGTGCACCTCTTAATAGTGATGTTTGGCATCTCAAGTAACACTGTATTATATCTGAGCTAGCTGTTGAAAGGTGAGAAGTTTTCTGTTCAAGCAAAATCATTGAAACAGCATGTGGCACCAGTAACGTCAAATCAGCATAACCCACAATATCACGTGATGCAATCACAGCTTTCTCAGCAGCTGCTACAGCTCTGAGACAAGTTGGGAGTCCTGCTGCTACAGAGTCAAGTCGTGAGGAGAAATAAGCTACCGGTCTCAGTCGTCCCCCATGGTCTTGCAGCAGCACAGATGTCATATACCCACCTCTTTCGTCCACAGTCTGTGTAAAACTCCTGGTACAGTCTGGTAGGCCTAATGTTGGAGGAGATTGCATAGCTAACTTCAAATCAACAAACGCTTTCTCAGCTTCAGGTGTCCAAGTGACTCTGTTATTTGCAGTGAGGCCTTTTCCATACACAATTGCTGCTAATGGTGCCTCTATTTCAGCATAATGTGGAATCCACTGCCGACAATACGAAGTCATCCCTAAAAAACTCATGACTTGTTTCTTTGTTTCCGGCTTTGGGATCGTTTGAATAGCTTCAATTCGTTTGGATGAGAGGGTTTTACCCTCTGAAGTGATTATATGACCCAGAAAGTTAACTTTTTCCGAAACATCTGCATTTTAGATAAACTAACTTTATGACCATTTGTTGCTAAATGTTTGAGTAAAGCCACTGTGTCCTGTACACATCTCTCCTTTGTGGGGGAACAAATCATTAAATCATCCACATACTGCAAAAGGGCACTACCTCCTGGTAGTTCCAGTGATTCCAGATTGTCCTTTAATGTTGCATTAAAGATTGTGGGTGACTCACAATACCCCTGGCAAAGGCGTGTAAACGTGTACATTTTTCCCTCAAAAGAAAATGCAAACCAGAACTGACTGTCGGGGTGAATGGGAATACTGAAAAATGCATTTGACAAATCAACCACAGAAAACCATTTACTCTCAGATGGAACCTGTGATTTGGAACATTTGGTGCACGAGCCTGGACTGCAGCATTCACTGCTTGCAAGTCCTGTACAAATCTCCATGCTTGAGGTTGTCCAGCTTCCTTCACTTTCCTAACAGGAAATATAGGTGTTCGAACAGGAGATTTTTCACATGGAACTATCACACCAGCCCTTAAAAGAGATTAAAAGACTGGTTTAATACCTTCCACTGCCTCCTTCTTCAATGGATATTGATTTTGACAAGGTCTATATGATGATTTTGGGATTATTACTACTGGTTCTGCTCCTTTGATTAGACCCACATCATATTTGTGCTCAGCCCACACACATGACGGTACCTCTTTTAATTCAGAAATGTAATTTATGTTTAACACAAAACTGAATCCTTCATCACTCATTTCAAGAGGTATTCCTACTTGCGGTGTATGTTTATCAATGACATATATCAGGAATTAGTTCAACACTCCTGATTGCATTTATCACTGCAGGAAATCTCTTATGATTCACCTTCAAACCTCTGTGAAACTCAATGTTAGGATCAGCTGTTTTCTCCCATCCAGTAGCTGCATTACACCTTTTGGTCCAGGTCTCCAAATCCTTCCATTCTTTCTGTCTGGGTTTGATTAGTGGAACATGGGGATCAGAATTTGGCATTTTAAACAAATCTTGTTTGAGTGAATCAGTCAGAGCTACTGATACAACACAGTGATTATTGTTCCAGTATAGCCAATCCAACCTAAGTTTGTCTTTACCCAGGCCTTCTCTGAACCAGTCTTTCTCAAACAAATGATCTGATCCAACAGAGATGTGTGCTCTACAATGTAAGCTTTGTGCTGTCATAACATCTGTTAATACGTCTGTACTAAGTGACTCTGCCTGTTGCAGAAGAGTGTTATTTAAAGCAGTGCGAGCAGAGTCTGGAAAATACCATTGATATGCATATATCAAATCCTCCTTGCCATACTTCACAAACACTGATGTTTGTGGGACACTAGTTACGACTATTCCTTGTGATGTTGAGATTAACATAATGCCCAATGAACACATCAAATCTCTACCCATTAGATTTACTGGACACCGTGGTGACAGCAAGAATGAATGTTTAAAACTCCCCTCAACCTCATCATGACAAGACAATGGTACAGTATATCTCTCTGTCACTGTAGTACCAGTTGCTCCCATCGTTCTGAGATATCTTGCACTCATTTTAGGAGTAATATCAAACTCTTCACATTTAATGACTGATTCTGTGGCCCCTGAATCTACCAAAAATGTGATGTCTTTACCACTCACTACAATCGTATGTTCTGGCATTTGTTTATATGCATCGTGTGAATATTTAGCATAAAGCTCAATGAGCCCCCCTTTATCCATCTCCTGTTTAACCTCACAATAATTGATAGCCTTCCTAATCATCTGCTCTGTGTCCAACATTAATTTGCATGGTGTGTGTGTGTCAGTGTTCTTACGATACTGATGTGAGGGATGAAACTCTCTCTCCACGTTTGCCACACCTGGATCCATATCTGTCCCCAGCTCCGCCGCCAGTCAATCGCACTGTGTTCGCTGATTCATAGGGCACTCTCTCGACCAATGCCCCATTTTTCCGCATTTAAAACATGCGTCAGCTCTTCCTCGTCCTCTTCCCCTCCATCGACCTCTCCCTCTCCCGCGGACTTGTGTTTGATAAGCCGCCAGCTGTGCCATCTGTAGCTTCTCTGTAAACTCAGAAGTCTTTTTCTTTGTCTTACTGTTCAAGAGTTTTTCGGCATGGGTGGCATGTAACTCGACCTTCTCGAGATTTGCAGACTCCCAAGCGATGCAGCTTGTTTGCACCATCTCACTGATCTCCGGTTTCATGCCGTGGATGAAGCGATCTCTCAAGTGAGCTTCCCACGGGGGGATAGGATTCTGTCCCCCCATTGCATTCGGCTTCTCGAGGCCACTATTTGCGGTGTGGATCACTGAGAGCCTATCGGTCACAGTCTCATCTTCACCTTGTTTACACATCGAAATTTTACTCATGTCCATTTTTGCGGGAAATTGTCGTCTTATTTCTTCACACAGTTCATTGATGAAGTCTCTATATTCATGGTTGTCATTATGGCCCCATGCTGGATTCACCAATCTCCGCTCTCGTGCGGGGAAAACTTGCATTACTTTGGAATAATGAATCCCCATCTGCGTCATCAACAGTCTCTGCAGTTAAGTACTAGTTGGTTTAAACTGTTTGCAAAAAGCTTCCAATTGCACTGCATACTGTGTTCCCCCACTTACAACTTGTGGGAGAAATGAAATGGTAGATTCCTTCATTTCGGTGAATGTCCATGGTCTGTAAATCAGCTGAGTGTTTCCATCTCCTGCAGCCACCTCCACCATCGGTGCTTGCACGGGTGTTTTTAAATCGTAAACTGTGCCTTTTCGGGTGCGGTTTGGAGTGTGAGCTGCGGACCACGGAGTGCTATACGCTGGAGGGCTGTCTTCCCCCTCAGCCGCAGGGAGGTCGAGGTCTGGGTAGAGTTGAAAGACGGCTGGAACTGCCGCTTGCGCCATCTGCACCGGTTGCGGCTGAGCATTTGGCGGGCCATCGTGCAGCACCGCTGCCGGCTGTGGTCGTCCCCGTGGCGGAGCTGAGTCGAGATCCGGATCTAGGCGGAGAAACTGAGACTTGGAGATAATATCAGTCCCTGCCTGCTGTTTTCTATCTCGAATATTTGCCTCTGTTACCCAACATTCATATGCGGGCCAGTTCGGTACAAATACTCTTTCATTCTTTTTCCTTTTTTGTTTATTTTCTTTACTCCGTTCTTCTTTAACTAGTAGTTTAATTTTGAGCTGCTGTAACTGGTTCAAACTCAAACTTCCTGTGCTTGGAAAGCCACAATCCCCAACCCATTCACTAAATTGTTCAGTACAACATTTGCCGTAATTCGTTTCCATGTACTGAAAATTAGGAGATGAAGGCTGAGGTGCATTGACAGAAACTTTCCTCTTTCCTTCTTTACTGCTTTTTAAACCCATTTTTGCAGACCAAAAGATGTACTGATTTGGGAGAAAAAATTACAATGTTCCTGATTCCTTTTTTATTTATCTTATCGATATTCCTTTTATTTAACTATTCTTTAAATTTGAATTTTGATTTGAGATTATTTTCTTTTACTTTTTAGCTTTAATAAACCCAATTCTATCTCGTATTTAGTTACTTTTCCTAATAAGAGGTTTTAGAAATCCTCTTTTCCCCTTTTTTTTTTTTTTTTTTAAATACCCTTAGTGCATCATAATACTTTTAGAGAAATATCATTCAAATCTCTAGACACACACTTCTCTCTAGTAATACGCCTCCAGGTATAAAATACTTGGAAATGCTATTACTTATTTTATGATAACAGTTATTTTTATCATGAACTCGACGTCAGAGCTCAAACTTAAAGGTGTGTTTAAATTAATAAACACGTCATACATTCATATATACTTTGTTAATACAGTTAACATTTGGACCTTTTTCCTGAAAGGTTCCTTCCTGGAGCGCCCCTTGGATCCTACACCGATTTTGTAACTCAAAACCTTGCCATGCAAACACGTCTGTTCCTCACTAAATGAGTGGATCTCTTAACCCTTGACCTTTTCCTAAAATTTCTAAAACAAGAATTTTACTCACCAGAAAGAAACTGTAGCTTGTTGCACTCGGTACGCTTGATCACTTCAGTGAGAGGGCTCTCCTTCTCTTCAGCATCCAGTCCTCACGTCTCCAAACTGTTTAGGGAGGTTGAGGTAAGAGTCTTTTAGACTCTTTTGTGCACTATTACCTTCAGCTTTGAGATACAGAATGTCCTCTCACATCAGTGATCCTGCCGACAACGCCAGAATGTCATGGGAATTTCTCAATAGTCAAGCACAAGTCATTACAATGTCTTTCTGGAAGTTTATTCTACATCTGCAGATGGGCATCAATGTATAAGACCATGGAATAGATTTCATACAATGGGCAATGACATACAAGAAAAGCAGCACTTTATACATCTCCAAGCCCCTCCTAGAGAGGAAACAAATGTTATTGATCAACCTCTTTCATGTTAAGCAATAGGTGACCAATAATCCAGTCACCTACTCTTTCCCAGACCCTTGGAATGTAACATCTATTATCAAGATCCATTTCCCAATGTTTACAACTACAAATCCCCGTGCTGTTAAGTTTCTGTTTGGTGACCTTGTCAGTGAGGAAGTCATATAACAGGTTTGAGTGCAACCCTGACTTCTCAGGCAACATTTGTTATCTTTCGAAACATCAAAGTAATTCCTCATATCAATCATTGCCCTAATAGTAAAATTTCTATCACACCAGGTGGACTGTGATTTATAAAACTAACATTGCATTCAGGTGTGCGTGCTTACAGTTTTGTCTTACACGTACCAGCATACTTTATTGAAGTCAGATCCTCTATGAAGAGTGACAAACAATTGGGCTATGAAAAACTCACATAATATATCTAAGACCTGGCAAGAATAACTCGGGGAAAGAAAAACTCCCTAATAAATTCAAAACACACACTAGAAAAAAGAAGGTTTAAAACATAAATCGCTCCCGAGGGATGACAAACAAAAGGCTAGAGCAAGAAATCAAAAGCGCTCCTGAAGGAGGAAAACCAAACTACTATGCAACGGGACAAAAGAAAAGGCTCACCTAACAGGAGGCTCAACAAACTAACTAAAACTCTCTAAACATAAATTGCTCCAAAAGGGAGGAAGAAAAACAGATTACAAACAACAAAAAAATGAAGCTAAATTAGAAAACTCTACCAAACGAAAAATCACTCTCAAGGAGGAGACAGAAAACAACTTAGGTGGCGTAGCAAACCTCATAGGCAAAAAGAACGACAATGACTGTGGAAAAGGGCTTGGGTGCAAGGACAAGAACGAAACACTTGGGCACAAGACAAAGGGGAGCCGCAGACTATGAGCACATGAGAGTGAAGGGAACAGGTGGAAACAATCCGGGATCAGGGGAGACAATCAGACCGGTGACACATGAGGAAGGGCAAGTGACCGCGGTGTGACAGGTTTTATAAAAAGAAAAGTAGACTATTGTCGTGGCAATTTTTACAATCCCACTACCAACGAGGAAACGAGACACAAATTTCTCATACAGTATTCTCACTTTTAATGCTCGAGCATGGTGCATACCACAGAGTTTAGTTAGTAATATGCACCCAGATAGAAAACAGTCAAAGGTTGGGATTCTCTGTTCACATGAATACAAACAATGCCTAGTTAAGGCAATCAGGTCAATTTCATTCAGCGGTACATGAAAACAGCATAATAAGGTTACAGTGTCTGTACTAATTAGTTTACTGTGTCTAGGGTAATCAGGCCAAGATTCATTCAGTAGTACAGGCAACAGCATGATCAAGGTTACATTGTTAGAGATTCAATCATGATCAATCAAAGGGGAAATAAACATGATTATATTATTGTCAAATTTTCCTTACAATCCCTCTTTTTGATCATATTGACATAGGAATTATACTGGATGTTGGAGCATTGCATGCACAATGATCTTGAATTTGGATATTTTCCACAGTCAGATTTGAACTAATTTGGTCGGTAATAATGAGTTGGTCCTGGCCTTTCTCCTCTTTTTTTTCTTTTTTTTGTCCCTGCTGTCACTTTTTGGTCGTTTCTTTCTTGGTCTGCAACAGCTGTTGGTTGTTGGTATGGTTATTTACACCTCAGTGAGAGCTGCCGTCTTTCTTCTGCTTTGTTCCTCGTCTGTGAGGGAAGCGAGACTCTCTCCCTGGTCCTCCGTCTCAAGTCGCGGCACCTTTCCGCAATGGCTGGCATCTGTTGAGGAGACCTTGATGGGGTCTTGTTCATCTGAATTTCCTTCAGTGCTTCCTCTTTAGGTCTTATATCAGCACCCAGTCTCTTGGTTTCCGGTTATGCGACTGGCCCTCTGCTGGTTACGGGATTGCTGCATTTACCTGTGTGTATTAGGCTCAAAATTTTGGTTATGTGCACACAGTACATACCTGTTCTGGCCCTTCTCCTCCCTCTCATGGTCCTTAACACTACTGGTAGTGCTTTGATCCATTAAGGCCAAATTATAGTCGGGTTGCACACACGCACGCATGCACGCAAGACATGCAACCGACCCCTTTCGTGCCCTCTGCGGGCTTATGTGCGTCCGCCAATTTTTCTAACTACACAACAAAGCGACGCGAGCCTCACGCAGCCCGCAAGGCTTGTGATTGGTCTGCTTACTACATCCCGTCCGGAGTCTAGTTTCCGGTTTCACGCCCCACAATACGCGGGTTAGGGTTAGGAAATCACGGAAGATTTAGAAGAACGAATATGGACCAAATAGAAGAGCGTTTGGCAGAAGAGATCCGAAAGTATGACCACTTGTATAACCCGTCACTGACTGGCCGATTTGTCCGCCAGAAATAGGCTATGAGGAGCCGGAGTGGCGATGTAAATAAACAGTAGACGAAGAAGAAGATGTCTCTTCTTTGTGTGTTTTGTCTTTGAAAAAAAACGTTACTCCGCCTAGTGTTCTGGCGGTGAATTGCGTTGCAACACGCGCAGCACGATAGAGAAGTATAAACCGACGAGTCCGTCGATGCAGCTGCATGGCCTTCAGCGGTTGCAGTCGCAGGACTATAATTCAGCCTTCAGAGTTCTGTGTCATCACAGCACATGACCATTTGTTTTTAATTGTTCCAATGTTCTCTTTGAACTGCTCCAACCCTTGTTGATTTAATGTGGGATATCCAGGGTGAATGTTTTCTTGCACTAACACCTTTGCCAATGCAGTGGCATCTGCTTAACCTGTAGGGAAAACATGTCAACAGCCACATGACAATATTCCTTTCCTTCACATGGTGTTAGTTCAATGAAACCCATTTGCAAGTGATCAAACGGTTGGCCAGGGGCTTCTATGTCCTGGCCCCTTCTAGTGTTGCTTGTCAGAAAATTAAACATTTTGAAATAAAACGTAAAGGAGTAATTTGTGAAAACCCGACAATTTTCAATAAAAACAGAAAACAAAACAAAACAACAAATAAACATTTAAACAGACATGGACGGCTATTGACATACATTGTTAAAACATGTACATTCTGCTTTCTCTATGTTGTTAGCGTGGCTCTGTGCTTCTGCTAAATCTGTGAGAGAAAGGAAAAAAAGAGTATAAATTACAGTATGTTGGTTAGTTGCCGCTTCCTCTGCTGCTGTATCTGCTTGAGTATTACCTGTGGAAAAGAATCACCTTTAGTGTGAGCTTCACACTTTACAGAGTAAAATGGCTGTTAATAGAATTAGGTTGTTGCTCTAGTAAAATAGAAGATACAGAATATGGCATTAACAATGTGACATCTTGATATCATTCCTGCTCTTAGACAGAGAGGCTGACCCAATGCCAAGCTATCTAATTTATTTGAGGAGAAATACACCACTGGTCGTTATTCTATACTGTTGTCATGAAACCCCCTTTCTAATTTACAGTCAGTGTAAATTATCTGTTTTAAATTATCTGGTGGTTCCAGTGAAGGTGTCGAAGTCAGTCTGTTGTAGTTGGGTAAATACTGTGTCATCGTCTGTCGTCCACGTCAGCTTGTCGGTTGGTGTCAGTCCTTGGCCATGCATAACATACAATAGTGGAGCCTCCAGGGATGCATAATCACAGATCCACTGTTAACAGTAGCCTTTCATCCCTAAAAGTAACATTAATTGTCTTTTAGTATGCGGTGTTGGAATCTTGAGGATGGCTTCCACTCATTTGAGCTCATTGTTTTACCGCTGCTAGAAATTTCATGTCCTAGGAAAGTTACACTTTTCTGGAAAAATTGCTGCTTAGCCAGGCTGGCCTTGTGGCCCTGGTCTGCAAGATATTTTAGCATGCTACTGTGTTGACTTTAAAGGCCTGTGTTGTTGGTGAACAAATCATTGAATCATCAACATTTATATCAGCGTGCTTCCCTGCTGGTAATGCGAAAGTCCTCCAGACTTCTCTGCATAATGTTGAGATATCTATGTTTCTCTGTATCTTGTGACTATATTTTACCTATATCCTGTGAATAAATATTAGCTGCATAATCTAGACAATCAATAATGCTTATGCTACAACTGTTTCTTTTCTTGGGATGATGTCTATCTTTTTGACTCAGACACAGGGTTTGCACAACAAGCACAGGTTCTCAGGAAGAGAGAGGTCATGCCAGAATTAATACAAAGAGGTGTTTCATGAAACGTGGTGAGAAAAAGATATGAAATCCTCCTCTCTGTCTAATCTGTCTCTCTCCGATGTAGCAGGCTCCCTGTTGGCCAAGGCCACAGTATTGGGACACCTGGTCAGTTGAAAGTGATGTGCTTGCAAAAAACTGCACTTTGAGGAAACAGTATACATCTGGCCAACAACTGAATTCTCTCAAAGAAAAAGAACCGCCTCTGTGCTGCCCCCTGTGTCTGTATAAATACTGTGGACTTAGGATGTGGGGGGCTTCTTCTCGACATGATCCAGTGAACCTGGTGACGTGTCCGGCAGAACCCCAGAGACTCTCTGTAAGTATTTCATTGTTTTACAATAAATGTTCAATTTCCAGACCTTCATGTATAAGTGTCTATTTATTCCTTCTCAAATCCTGGATCAACAAACACGCTTGTCCAATCGCCGGAGGCGAGGTCAAATTTAGTGCCTGGCGACGACAAAATTGGTGACCCCGACGTGATCCAGTGAAGGAAAAAAGGACAGATCGTATTGACGATAAATTTACATCTCGAGGATCTCGTTGTTCACAGTGAAAAGACCGGTCAACCTAAAACAGGCGAGCAGCGACCTTTTTATAACTGAAACGGCTGTGATTGGAAAAATAACTAAATTAACTGTGAACAAAGAGAAATACGAGATGTAAGTATATAAGAGTGAAGTGAAGGAAATTGTAAGGGTCTGGGACCCTATGGTTTGGAACCATTTACATTTATTGAAAGGATCTGGGATCCTATGGCCTGGGGCCACACTGAGAAGTGTTTGGAACACTGATAAAGTGGTGCTTGGAGCACGCACTATAGATATAGATAATTTTACTTTCTGAGAAGTGTTTGGAACACTGATAAAGTGGTGCTTGGAGCACGCACTATAGATATAGAGAATTTTACTTTCTGAGAAGTGTTTGGAACACTGAAAAAGTGGTGCTTGGAGCACGCACTATAGATATAGATAATTTTACTTTCTGAGAAGTGTTTGGAACACTGAAAAAGTGGTGCTTGGAGCACGCACTATAAATCATTTTACAGTCTGGGGCTGAGAAGTGTTTGGAACACTGAAAAAGTGGTGCTTGGAGCACGCACTATAATTTAAAGGATCTGGGATCCTATGGCCTGGGGCCACACTCATATCTGTGTCCGGAGTCAGATATGAAGTGAAAAAGGGAATCAGGGATTTCCTAGTCTGGGACTAAAGGGGAAAAGTGTGGGGTGGTTTCCAGTGACATCAAGGTAATTACGAACACAAAGAGTGTTTTGAGTCACAGTTCTGAAAGGGTATTGAGGGTTGGAATAGATATTGGCAGAATATTAATAGATTGTGGAAAAGTGTGTATTTTGGTTGTGTTAAACACCCAGAGAACGGGCGCTACTGAAATTATTTCTGTAGTAGAAGCTTCCTGTTCTGACCAAGTGCATATGGCAATGCGTCCTCCACATCTAAGTTCTGCCAACAGTATTTGATAAAACTTGTGAAAATAGTAGTTAAAGAAGCAAACAAAATGATGACTACTAAATAGAGGCGGTGATTTTAAAAACCATAGAACACTCTGTGGATCGTGACAAAGCCAGAAAAGAGGAAATTACTAATATAATAATTATAAATTAATATTGATTATATAATATAGGGAGTTCTTTCTGAAAGAACTAATGTGAATGAAAAAGTGTGTCTGTGAAAACGAGAAACGAGGGGAAGAAAAAAGAGTCAAGGTCAGCTTGCTGACTGAGACTGAGAGAAAACCGACTGACTGACAGAGGAGAGACAGAAATGTAGGGTTAGGGTTAGTGTATGTATGGATGTGAGAGTAGACGTGTAAATGACTCGCCAAAGAAAGGTAAAGAATGTTGACTGAAGGTTTGAGAGATGAACTAAGGACGAGAAAGATAAAGCTATGTTTATGAATCAGAAAGATCTATAGGAGTGAGATGTTTCAATTCAGTAATATCTTGCTCTGAGATGGATAATAGAACGTTTTTGTTAGTGCACAGGATGAAAAGAGGGAGATTAGAGTGTTTGGGAGTCGGAAAGCCAGAAGCTTTTCAGCTTGCAACTGGCGTTGAGATCATAAGGAGGCTTGTTTGTTCGTTTATTTGTTTGTTCGTTTGTTTCTTTGTATGTTTGTTTGTTTTTACTATTGCTTCATTCAGAAGTAAAAAACTCCAAAAGAAATTGTTAAAATTACACTTTTTGGTACCAATTCGTTATTTTGGGATTTTTCCAATATATCTAATCCATCAGAGAAAAGGAGAAAAAGGTTTTGGCCTCCAAATTATTGCATAAAATCCAATCATTACATAGCTTATTCTCATTTTTTAACTGACACAGCAGGGATAAGAGGAGACACCAGTTTAATACTTTTATTTAGACAATTTTTTATATTTATTATTTGATTCGTAATATAACTTCAAGGATGAGTGATTAACCAAATCACATTAATGTGACCTTTAAAAGTCCATCTCTAGCTACAGTTAATGTGCAAGGTATTTTTTATTTTTTTTTTGATTTTTCTTTCTCTGTTTTGTATTATTTTTGAGCCATTTTACACCCTTATGAAAGTTTCACTCTCAACTGCTGTTTTGTGACAATGAAGATGATATTTGTTTTTGTTTTTTAGTATCGAGAACTTGTTTCTCTGATGTAATGAGCCCCGTGAAGCTAGACAGAGCTGATCTTGCTTTGCTATGCTCAGGTTTGATGAGAAGGGGAAATCTATCTCTTCTCTTTGTTTGTTGAAATGCTTTGCTATTTACTTTTATTTCTTAAAGCTGAAAATAATTCATGTGCTTTCTATATGAGTAAAATCAATCCAATCAGGATGAGAAGTTTAAACTTAATTCTGTACTGCCTAGAATTAGATATTTTTATTTTTATTTTTTTGGGGGGTTTCACCTGCAGTTGCTTTAATTCCACATTCAAATTATCCATTTAAGATTAAATAATCAAGACATGTGCAATCTATTTACAGTTGGCCTTTAAAATAGAAGTTTGATTCACCCTCCATGTAACTATTGTTAGACTCTTGCGAACTAAAAATAAATATGTTTCACCATTGAAAGAAGAAATCTTAATCCAAGTAAAGGGACAGATGTCTAAAACACTTTAACTCATAGCGTGTTTAATCTTAAATGAAAAGCACAAACCATAGTACAAGCCCCCTTGTTGACACACTTGATTGAATACCATATCAATAATTATATTTTAATTTCTTTGCAACACTTTAACTTTTAAAGAACCAGAAGAAGGGAATTTCTTTTTGTTTGTTTTGTTTCACCAATTATCTTAACGTCCAATGTTCTTAATTTGAAAGATGTTGTTAAGCTCTACTTTTTGTTTTTATTTTATCATAAAGGAAAGTGTGGCAGAATGACTTTTATTAATTTTGTTTTGTTTTGTTTCAGCTGTCTCACACATTTGTCCTTTGTATGTGATGCCTGTTTTACCACAGGGCAGTTTGACGTCAAAGCTTCTGAATTATGATGTAATGAAGCAGTCGATGACTTTTGGAAAATGGTTTGAGCACAAATACTCAAATGCTGTTAAATTTGCTGCTTATTGAAATTCAGCTTGTTAATCATTTAATATTTCATGAAATGCCAAAGATTTGTCGCTTTTCTGCCACTTTTTGAATCTTTTATTTTTGAATGTCCACTTATTTGGCTATTACTCCTCAAAATTGTAAAGAAATTGTTGACCACAAAAGATGGGTCTACCTGTATGTCTTGTTTTGATTATTTGTTTATTTTCCTTTTCAAATATAGGCTTATATAATCTACTGTAAACTCAGTTGCAGCATATTAATCACTTTTCAGTTTGTTTTCCTTTTAATCTTTGGGATCTGGGCTCCGTGTCTCCACAACCAACTCCCATCCGGTGTCAACTCCACCTCCTCCACCCTGACCGACTACGCCCTGCGCCTGGCTTGTACAGTGCAAGCTTAAACACCTGGCCTGTAGGCGAGTATCAATTCCACGAAAGGATCTTTACAAGGCTGAGATCCAGATCACTGACTCTTAAAATTAAAAAAAGCCTCACTGACAATTCTTGACAATTTTGTTCCTGGAGCAGATCTGACAGAAGCTGATATCTGAACAGCTTGCTCCTGTACCCTGTGTGGTCACATATAAACGAATGGCCCTGGATCTGCTACTGGCAGGAGAGGGTTATGTGTTTGCACTGCTATAGGAAGTTCTTAAAAGAAATTTTTTCCAAACTGCCCCTGGTGGCTGGGTGACCAGTGCCCTCTCCACCTCTACACACCATGACACAACATGGATGTAGACTCTGAAATTGCTGAATAGATCGTCACGGCTCTGATGAAGGATGCTGTGGAGCTGAAGCTGAGGAAGCTGAGGACGATGGAGATGACGATGAGACGATGATGATGATGTATGAGGACAGGTTTGCACTGGATGGGATGACGGTTGAGGGGTACATGAACTCCCCAGTAAGTGGTTCACACCATTAAATGGTGTGAAAAGAGGGATTGTTAGGGTTGATTTATTCTATATAGTGGGGGTCTGACTGAAACTATTTGCAAATAAAGGGGGGGTGGAAGCATGAGCAGTTTGAGCCAGATATTAGGCCATGGTGTCATCTTGAAATTAGAATGTATGTGGGTCACAGTTCTGTTTCGTTGTTTTGGCTTAGTTGTTTCGAATTTCTGTACAAACAGAACATTTTAGCTGATATAGCAGGAACACAATAATACCTTTCTCCAACAACAACAGTTTGGCCCTCATGGCATCAGCTGTGTCAAGGCCTTGAAAGTGTCTCCTGTTCACTTCCTTATTCCAAATGCTAAGAGGAGGGACTACGCATGCACACTTTCGAGGAGGAAGAACCAAGACCTACTGTTATAAAATCTTACAGACGCCGGCTGTTTGATGCGTTCTGCTGGGTCTCTGCCACTTCCACCAGGCACACAGACCTTGGGAGACACAGAAACTGATATAGCCTGAAGTGCTAGTAACCTCTCAGAGCTACACCACACCCCCTCTCACACACTGATAAAGCGTTCCAGTTCCCCAAGCAAGCACACAGACCTTGGGACACACTATAACTGATACAGCCTGAAGTACTGGTGACCTCTCAGAGCTATACCACACCCCCTCTCACACACTGATAAAGATCATCTCGGCGGGACCTGTGAACCGACACCGGAGTTTTTTCCTTTTGTTTTCAATTCTTCTAATCATTTTAATCATTTAACAGAGTCCACAGTGTTAGTGTTTGATCTTGTTTCTTATGTTTCATTTTCTCTCTGAAATAATTCCATGCATGTGTTTTAATTAAATAATAAGGAAAAATGGAACCAAGGCAAAGACCTTGGCATCCTTTTAGACACCCTGGGTTATGTGGGTTTAGGGGGACGGTACTGTTTTTGACGTTCATCCCCAACAACACAGCCCCAGACAGCACCTTATCTAAAGCACTCCATGGACTGCGATAACTCTCTGTGGAAATGAAGGAACACTCTGGCGTGAAACCATGGGATGATTTTACGTCTAAATTCTTTGGCGAATGGTCTAAACTGGTCTCGGCCTTCATACTATCTGTCGCAGTGTTCATAGCCCTGTTTGCCATCTGCGGATGTTGTTGTATTCCCTGCATTCGAGCCCTGTGCCTCCGTGTCATAGACTCAAACTGCGTTTCTTATGATTTCTGCTCAGAAGGTGACAACGTACCAGATATTGACCATGCCTTTGCTCTTGCGCTACAGACTGTCCCCTCAGTCGCTCTGACCCCTGCTTTCGGACTTCCCCAATACGTTGACACTCAATTATGATAGTCACATATCCCCAAATGGTGATGTATGGACCCTTACAGGACACGGTTTTGACTCAGATTGGACCCTTTTGAGTGTTTACAACCACTATTTGCTAGAAAAAGGCTTTCCCGACACAATATCTCTCACAAGAGCCCTAACAGTGGTTAGAACCCCCCTCCTGCTGCAATTAGACTTAATATTCAGGGTCCCAGGGGGACTACTTCATGCAATAGCTCGATTCCACACTGAACTGATCCAAATAATTGTGGGAGAATTCTGCATATGGTCCAGCAGAAATAAGAAATGCTGGCGCCCTTACCCTGATTTTAGTGACATGTGATTAACACATGTCAACACAGGGATTGTTGAGATATCTATGTTTCTCTGTATCTTGTGACTATATTTTACCTATATCCTGTGAATAAATATTAGCTGCATAATCTAGACAATCAATAATGCTTATGCTACAACTGTTTCTTTTCTTGGGATGATGTCTATCTTTTTGACTCAGACACAGGGTTTGCACAACAAGCACAGGTTCTCAGTAAGAGAGAGGTCATGCCAGAATTAATACAAAGAGGTGTTTCATGAAACGTGGTGAGAAAAAGATATGAAATCCTCCTCTCTGTCTAATCTGTCTCTCTCCGATGTAGCAGGCTCCCTGTTGGCCAAGGCCACAGTAGTGGGACACCTGGTCAGTTGAAAGTGATGTGCTTGCAAAAAACTGCACTTTGAGGAAACAGTATACATCTGGCCAACAACTGAATTCTCTCAAAGAAAAAGAACCGCCTCTGTGCTACCCCCTGTGTCTGTATAAATACTGTGGACTTAGGATGTGGGGGGCTTCTTCTCGACATGATCCAGTGAACCTGGTGACGTGTCCGGCAGAACCCCAGAGACTCTCTGTAAGTATTTCATTGTTTTACAATAAATGTTCAATTTCCAGACCTTCATGTATAAGTGTCTAATTATTCCTTCTCAAATCCTGGATCAACAAACACGCTTGTCCAATCGCCGGAGGCGAGGTCAAATTTAGTGCCTGGCGACGACAATAACCCGTGACCTGACTAGGGTCAACAAAACGCTGGACTTGTATTATGGTTCGATCAATCAATCAAATTTAGTTTCTATAGCGGCTGTAGAAATCAAATTTGATTGATTGTTATGGGCTATTATATAGCCCATAATCACAAATCACAATTTGTCTCATTGGGTTTAGTAAAGAAAACCTACAAAAGAGTAAAGAAAATCCCCTTAAAAAAAACTATTTCCGAGGGGAAAAATTTGGAAACATCAGAGAGAGCCACAGTGAAGGCTGTGAGGGATCCCTCTACCGAGATGGACAGAAGTGCAATAGATGCTACATTTAACTGAGAACATCAGCAAAATAACAGAATTTACAACATTGATAAGAATAAACAGTTTGTAACATAATGGAAAGTGTGTAAATATGTATTTGTACAAATGAAAATGTCTGATAGAGATGAAGGGAGCTGAAAAAGTCTGTCAAAACTAACTGACTGTCTGCGATTAATGAGTGGCTGAGCAAGAATTTCATAAAAAACAGGATAAAAGTGAGATCTTCCTAGTTGCCCCAAAACATTTAGCCTCACAGACACAACCACACGTAAAACCATTTTAGTTTTCCAATACATAGTTCACCATTTTGTAGTGCTGTTTGTAGGTTTAGTGACATTTTTTATACCCTATATGTTTCCCACGATAGATTGTTAAAAGTAGTGTACAACCAATGGTCACTAACAGAGCAATATATACCATCATGCATTGCACTCGCCGCAGAGATGAAAGGAAAGAGGGAAGCAGGAACAACCCAAACTGATGCACAAATGTAAACAGTATAGCACATCCAGGGGCGCCGCTAGAAAGGCCCCATGAAAAGAATCTTTACAGGGCCCCCAACACAGCGGCAACATTTTTTGATGCTATTTTACATACAATTATGCATTTTAATGGTATTTTTGACTATCATTACCATATTTGTGAAAGAAGAACAGCATGACAGTTGACATGTACAGTAGGGGAAGAACTGAGCACTCTGAATACAATGGAATTCATTTTGAGTCATTTATTTGCTGCACCACTGATTCTTAAATTGGAAATAAAACCTTTCCATGAAAAAATAGCAATTATAATAAAGTATTAAGAATAAGTGTAAAATAAACATTACAAATTTACTGTTGGATTATCCACCGACCAATGTTGTTATTGTTGTACGTCATTATCCTGGGACAATGATTACCAGTGCAGACAAAATGTGGTCTCAATACAGAGTAAAACAGTGGCAGGCGATGAAAGAGTACCAGCTTGACTCAATTGTAATGGTAGACTTTGATGAGGGAGATGGTTTGGAGTCTATTTGATTGCTGCATGAAGAATTGGGCCTTAAAAAACATCGATCTTTCAAAGCAGCCACTGATTGTGCTGTTGAATTGATAGCTCAGGAGAGAGTTATTTAGCTCCGTGGAGAAAAAGTAGAAGTCTTTTATCTTGGCATGGTGGCAGATTTTTTCTTGGGCTTTTCATGGAGTTCTGGTAAAATGCTATTATTTGTATTGTTATTGCACATGTCCCTACAATGCCTTGGACATGAGGTACAAATAATTAAAACGATTATTTTACATAAAACGCCCTTCCCAAAACAGAAGAGGAATTAAGAAACACAGCAAACCCTGAACTGAAAACAATATCCATGAAAAGAAGATGAGCCATGGAAACAAAACACCAGGGAACATCAACTACTGCACACTGGAAGTCCACACACAGTTTCTCACACTGCCGGTTGTCCCACTGGTGACAGCTGACTCTCTTCTCAGGGTTTTATTTGCCACTCCTTGATTGGCTTCAGTTGTGCCAGCGGAGGTGCTTCAAGAGCAGCCACCTGGATTAGATTTGAGAAAGAGAAAGAAACAAAAACACGACACGTAACACCTAACCTTCTTGAACTTGGTATCTGTGTTAAGCATCCAGGAGAGGTCTGTAGTAATGAGCATGCAAAGGAATGTGAGGATTCTTACCTTCTTAATTTTAGAATGATAAATTAAGCCTGAAACATGCTTCTGCGACTGCGTCTGCGTCTTTTCACGCCGCTGTGGCGCAAGACTCGTTTTCATTCATGCTTCCCCAACCGTTGCGCGTCTCACAAAGCAATTCCGCGCCAGAACACTAGGCGGAGTAATGCTTTTTGTCGAAGACGACCTGAGAGACGCCTTCTTTGTGGGTGTGGCAATCGTTGTTGACTGTTTATTTACCTTCTACCAGTCGTGTTCTCCATTACAAACACACGGTGAACCATGGCAGAGAGTGTATTCACGATTCCAACCGAACAACAATTGATTGAGATGGAGCTGCTGGACATTGAAGAGCAACTTCTTATAATTAGTCATCAGGAAAAGCGACTGGAGAGGAGACAGAGGCGTAGGTGGTCTGTACAGAGGCGTAGGTTAAATGTACTCGGACATCGACGGGTTATAAAGGACTCATATTTTCGGACCTCTTCCGACAGGAGTTCTTCGCGGTTGTCCATTCTTCTTTTTAAAATCTTCCATTGTTTCTGCCTGTATTATGGGGCATGAAACCGGAAATGCAGCTCCAGAAGGGATGTAGAGCAGACCAATCACAGCCTTGCGGGCTGAGTGAGCTTGCGGAGCTTTGCCGTAAATTTTAGAAAAGGTGGTCGACACCCGTCAGCACGTAAGGAGGGATACATAAGCACGTAAGGGACCCGGAAGGGCTCTTGCGCTTACGGGCATGTGAAAACCCAGAAGCATGTTTCAGGCTTAAGGAAGGGAGAGTCCACCTCCCCGCTTTCTTCTGTAATACACAATCATCTTGTTTGTCTTGCTGACATTGAGACATTGAGGCAGTCCAGTTCAGAGCCAACGGGAGCTGTCGTTGGCTCTGAACTGGACTGCCTCACAACATTGGCAGAGAGCAGGACCCGGAGTAGGTTGCTGTCTATCTTGGACAATTAGCACCACCCACTTCACAAAACTCGGAGCGTTTTCAGTGGCAGACTCCTGTCATTGTCATGCTCATCAGAAAGGCTGAGGAGGTCCTTTGTCCCCAGGGCCATTCGGCTTCATAACGCCACACAGAGGGAGAGTGGGGGGGAGAGATCTTCCCGGCATGAGTCGACCATATTCGTGGCACCTATTGCACTTCTGTCCGTCCTGGGAGAGGGATCCCTCACATGTGGCTCTCTCTGAGGTTTCTATGTATTTTTACCCTGTTAAAGGGTTTTTTTCGTAGTTTTTCCTTACTCTTGTTGAGGGTTAAGGACAGAGGGTGTCAAACCCTGTTATAGCCCATGAGAAGAATTGTGACTTGTGAATATGGGCTATACAGGTAAAATTTGATTGATTGATTGATTGATATTCCTATATATTTATATATATATATATTTCTGCTGTTTTCATAATATAAATACAGTTTATATTTTGTTGTACTATCCACTCCAGCAGCACAAAATCACTTTAATACTGGACACTGACACAATCACATCATTGCATTCCATACCTGTATCTGTATATATGCTCTCCGTATGTGATGTATGTGATGAATGTGATTTATGTATATATGTCAGTGATGTGTTAAGTATACAAGCTACTGGATGATCTGAATTTCCCTCGGGATTAATAAAGTATCCATCTATCTATCTATCTATCTATTAACTTTAGCCGTGCTGTTTCTGTGCTGTGATGGATTATGGCTCTATAATTAGATAAATAAATTTGTCTCAAGAGTGAGCTTTTTAAGTAAATGGATAAGTACCTTATACCTTAAAAGTATGTGAGATATATGAATATGATTTAAAATGGAACTACCAATTAGACGAAGTACACTAAAAGGGTGTAGTCGACAAGTTGATTTTTTAGAGGAGTCTAGTAAGGTCATCTCAGAAAAATCTATTGAAACATGATCTAAATATAAATATGGGGCTTTTGCTGGTTCTGATTCTAAGGTTTAGGATCGTGTTTCTGTGCTGTTCATAGGAGAGAGGTGGTGAACCTTTCCCCCTTTTCCCCTATATATATATATATATATATATATATATATATATACTGATTTTGTATGCTTTATACTACACTTTTTACTACACTACACACCTGGAAGTACATGTATTTAGACAGAAATTAACCAAATATAACTTGAAATGCTCGCAGGCACTTACAGTCAACCAGTCGCAAATTGTGTTTAACATGTTTATATAGACTTTTTTGACTCAGGATGTTGGAGGGGGCAGCGCCAAAGCCACCCATATTGAAAAGGTGTCACTGGTTTTATGTAGTTTTATAAATAGTTATTTATTTTATTCATTTCAGCCATTTTCACCTATGGTTTAGGTCTGGAACTTGTGAATGCATCGGTGTAAATTGGTGGTTGTGGGTCTTGCAAAAACAAAAGTCTAATAAGGGGGGGTTTTGCTGATGTGTACGCCTAAAACGGTGGAGCGCAGGGCCACTCCACTTCTGCAGGTGGAGGATATTGGTCAAACCTGCCATTACCAAGGAAATAACAGGGGACAGGGTTTTTAAATTGCTGACATTTTGTATAATTTCAAGTCTGTATATTTGCAATTTTTTTAATTAAAAAACATATAACATTGAAAAATATGAGCAATGTAATGATGGAATAAAAGCATTAACAATACATTTTTATCCTGTCCTTTTATTAAAGTCATGGACACATCTTGAAAACTTACAACAAAAAAAACAGGTATTACTGATGGCTTGTGGTTCAGCTTCAGTACAATCAAATGTATAATCATAAGCATAATGAACTCTACATGTAGTATGCAGGGGTTGAGTACTGCAAATAGGTACTAAGTTTACAGTCTGTTGATGCAAAGCTGCTGTTGTCATGAGACTGGCGGCGGTAGTACCTGCGTAAGGCGGGACTACCAGGGTGGCACTGTCTCACATGAAGGAAATACTCATCAGGGCGGCTTGAGGTGTAACCACAATCCTCACAGACAAAAATCTTGGAGCGTCTCTGGCGATAGGCATACTGTTGGTGAACGCTGTGAATCTTCCTCATGTGGGATTCCAGAGAGCAGCGCTGAGTGAAGGCTTTCTCACACAGCTCACACTTGTAGGGACGAATACCTGCAGCAGTGAATAACAAAAGCCTTTTTTCCCTTGGCAGATTTGTATGGATGCAATTCAGAGTGGTTTTGCTTATCAGTAGCAAATCTCACAAAAAAAATGTCACTGTAGTTCTAAATTCACGTTTGTCTTAATCTATTTACAGTCATATTATAGGGGCCATCTTTATCTGACAAAAAGTAGGTCCCCATAACGTAAACCATTACATTTTAAGCTGAAAACAGGATGTTAATATAAGTCAATATAATATCCTCTGAATGTGTGTGTGTGTGTGTGTGTGTGTGTGTGTGTGTGTGTGTGTGTGTGTGTGTGTGTGTGTGTGTGTATAATGCTGATTACCGACCTGTGTGTGTTCGCATATGCCTTTTGAGGTCAAAGGTATCATTGAATCCTTTGCCACAGAATCGACAAGGGTGTTTCTTCACCAAGCTGTGGCACTTTTGGTGGCGGGTTAACATGCGCTGCAGAGGGAATATCTTGTGGCACAATGAGCACACAAAGTCGCCTGAGCCTGGGGAAGGATGGGGCTGATAGGGACAGATAAAAACATAATGAATACAAGACGGAACCAGAGGCATCCTACCAAGCTACTTTATTGTGCACTGGCAAAATGAGAGGACTAATTACAGATGTTATTAATCCTCTTTATGATGATGAGAACATTGGCTTCAGGAGGATGTGGCATACTAATTTCACTCAGCAGGTATTTCTGAACTTAAATACAAATGAGCTGACCACCAAAATTCTAAATCTGATCAGCTGTGTAGCCTACTCTGATAGAAGGTAGGGTGAAATGAAACACTGCATTGAATGTTTAACTGTGTATGTCAACAACATGTTTATATACGTGTTTACAACCACTATTTGCTAGAAAAAGGCTTTCCCGACACAATATCTCTCACAAGAGCCCTAACAGTGGTTAGAACCCCCCTCCTGCTGCAATTAGACTTAATATTCAGGGTCCCAGGGGGACTACTTCATGCAATAGCTCGATTCCACACTGAACTGATCCAAATAATTGTGGGAGAATTCTGCATATGGTCCAGCAGAAATAAGAAATGCTGGCGCCCTTACCCTGATTTTAGTGACATGTGATTAACACATGTCAACAGAGGGATTGTTGAGATATCTATGTTTCTCTGTATCTTGTGACTATATTTTACCTATATCCTGTGAATAAATATTAGCTGCATAATCTAGACAATCAATAATGCTTATGCTACAACTGTTTCTTTTCTTGGGATGATGTCTATCTTTTTGACTCAGACACAGGGTTTGCACAACAAGCACAGGTTCTCAGGAAGAGAGAGGTCATGCCAGAATTAATACAAAGAGGTGTTTCATGAAACGTGGTGAGAAAAAGATATGAAATCCTCCTCTCTGTCTAATCTGTCTCTCTCCGATGTAGCAGGCTCCCTGTTGGCCAAGGCCACAGTAGTGGGACACCTGGTCAGTTGAAAGTGATGTGCTTGCAAAAAACTGCACTTTGAGGAAACAGTATACATCTGGCCAACAACTGAATTCTCTCAAAGAAAAAGAACCGCCTCTGTGCTACCCCCTGTGTCTGTATAAATACTGTGGACTTAGGATGTGGGGGGCTTCTTCTCGACATGATCCAGTGAACCTGGTGACGTGTCCGGCAGAACCCCAGAGACTCTCTGTAAGTATTTCATTGTTTTACAATAAATGTTCAATTTCCAGACCTTCATGTATAAGTGTCTAATTATTCCTTCTCAAATCCTGGATCAACAAACACGCTTGTCCAATCGCCGGAGGCGAGGTCAAATTTAGTGCCTGGCGACGACAATAACCCGTGACCTGACTAGGGTCAACAAAACGCTGGACTTGTATTATGGTTCGATCAATCAATCAAATTTAGTTTCTATAGCGGCTGTAGAAATCAAATTTGATTGATTGTTATGGGCTATTATATAGCCCATAATCACAAATCACAATTTGTCTCATTGGGTTTAGTAAAGAAAACCTACAAAAGAGTAAAGAAAATCCCCTTAAAAAAAACTATTTCCGAGGGGAAAAATTTGGAAACATCAGAGAGAGCCACAGTGAAGGCTGTGAGGGATCCCTCTACCGAGATGGACAGAAGTGCAATAGATGCTACATTTAACTGAGAACATCAGCAAAATAACAGAATTTACAACATTGATAAGAATAAACAGTTTGTAACATAATGGAAAGTGTGTAAATATGTATTTGTACAAATGAAAATGTCTGATAGAGATGAAGGGAGCTGAAAAAGTCTGTCAAAACTAACTGACTGTCTGCGATTAATGAGTGGCTGAGCAAGAATTTCATAAAAAACAGGATAAAAGCGAGATCTTCCTAGTTGCCCCAAAACATTTAGCCTCACAGACACAACCACACGTAAAACCATTTTAGTTTTCCAATACATAGTTCACCATTTTGTAGTGCTGTTCGTAGGTTTAGTGACATTTTTTATACCCTATATGTTTCCCACGATAGATTGTTAAAAGTAGTGTACAACCAATGGTCACTAACAGAGCAATATATACCATCATGCATTGCACTCGCCGCAGAGATGAAAGGAAGGAGGGAAGCAGGAACAACCCAAACTGATGCACAAATGTAAACAGTATAGCACATCCAGGGGCGCCGCTAGAAAGGCCCCATGAAAAGAATCTTTACAGGGCCCCCAACACAGCGGCAACATTTTTTGATGCTATTTTACATACAATTATGCATTTTAATGGTATTTTTGACTATCATTACCATATTTGTGAAAGAAGAACAGCATGACAGTTGACATGTACAGTAGGGGAAGAACTGAGCACTCTGAATACAATGGAATTCATTTTGAGTCATTTATTTGCTGCACCACTGATTCTTAAATTGGAAATAAAACCTTTCCATGAAAAAATAGCAATTATAATAAAGTATTAAGAATAAGTGTAAAATAAACATTACAAATTTACTGTTGGATTATCCACCGACCAATGTTGTTATTGTTGTACGTCATTATCCTGGGACAATGATTACCAGTGCAGACAAAATGTGGTCTCAATACAGAGTAAAACAGTGGCAGGCGATGAAAGAGTACCAGCTTGACTCAATTGTAATGGTAGACTTTGATGAGGGAGATGGTTTGGAGTCTATTTGATTGCTGCATGAAGAATTGGGCCTTAAAAAACATCGATCTTTCAAAGCAGCCACTGATTGTGCTGTTGAATTGATAGCTCAGGAGAGAGTTATTTAGCTCCGTGGAGAAAAAGTAGAAGTCTTTTATCTTGGCATGGTGGCAGATTTTTTCTTGGGCTTTTCATGGAGTTCTGGTAAAATGCTATTATTTGTATTGTTATTGCACATGTCCCTACAATGCCTTGGACATGAGGTACAAATAATTAAAACGATTATTTTACATAAAACGCCCTTCCCAAAACAGAAGAGGAATTAAGAAACACAGCAAACCCTGAACTGAAAACAATATCCATGAAAAGAAGATGAGCCATGGAAACAAAACACCAGGGAACATCAACTACTGCACACTGGAAGTCCACACACAGTTTCTCACACTGCCGGTTGTCCCACTGGTGACAGCTGACTCTCTTCTCAGGGTTTTATTTGCCACTCCTTGATTGGCTTCAGTTGTGCCAGCGGAGGTGCTTCAAGAGCAGCCACCTGGATTAGATTTGAGAAAGAGAAAGAAACAAAAACACGACACGTAACACCTAACCTTCTTGAACTTGGTATCTGTGTTAAGCATCCAGGAGAGGTCTGTAGTAATGAGCATGCAAAGGAATGTGAGGATTCTTACCTTCTTAATTTTAGAATGATAAATTAAGCCTGAAACATGCTTCTGCGACTGCGTCTGCGTCTTTTCACGCCGCTGTGGCGCAAGACTCGTTTTCATTCATGCTTCCCCAACCGTTGCGCGTCTCACAAAGCAATTCCGCGCCAGAACACTAGGCGGAGTAATGCTTTTTGTCGAAGACGACCTGAGAGACGCCTTCTTTGTGGGTGTGGCAATCGTTGTTGACTGTTTATTTACCTTCTACCAGTCGTGTTCTCCATTACAAACACACGGTGAACCATGGCAGAGAGTGTATTCACGATTCCAACCGAACAACAATTGATTGAGATGGAGCTGCTGGACATTGAAGAGCAACTTCTTATAATTAGTCATCAGGAAAAGCGACTGGAGAGGAGACAGAGGCGTAGGTGGTCTGTACAGAGGCGTAGGTTAAATGTACTCGGACATCGACGGGTTATAAAGGACTCATATTTTCGGACCTCTTCCGACAGGAGTTCTTCGCGGTTGTCCATTCTTCTTTTTAAAATCTTCCATTGTTTCTGCCTGTATTATGGGGCATGAAACCGGAAATGCAGCTCCAGAAGGGATGTAGAGCAGACCAATCACAGCCTTGCGGGCTGAGTGAGCTTGCGGAGCTTTGCCGTAAATTTTAGAAAAGGTGGTCGACACCCGTCAGCACGTAAGGAGGGATACATAAGCACGTAAGGGACCCGGAAGGGCTCTTGCGCTTACGGGCATGTGAAAACCCAGAAGCATGTTTCAGGCTTAAGGAAGGGAGAGTCCACCTCCCCGCTTTCTTCTGTAATACACAATCATCTTGTTTGTCTTGCTGACATTGAGACATTGAGGCAGTCCAGTTCAGAGCCAACGGGAGCTGTCGTTGGCTCTGAACTGGACTGCCTCACAACATTGGCAGAGAGCAGGACCCGGAGTAGGTTGCTGTCTATCTTGGACAATTAGCACCACCCACTTCACAAAACTCGGAGCGTTTTCAGTGGCAGACTCCTGTCATTGTCATGCTCATCAGAAAGGCTGAGGAGGTCCTTTGTCCCCAGGGCCATTCGGCTTCATAACGCCACACAGAGGGAGAGTGGGGGGGAGAGATCTTCCCGGCATGAGTCGACCATATTCGTGGCACCTATTGCACTTCTGTCCGTCCTGGGAGAGGGATCCCTCACATGTGGCTCTCTCTGAGGTTTCTATGTATTTTTACCCTGTTAAAGGGTTTTTTTCGTAGTTTTTCCTTACTCTTGTTGAGGGTTAAGGACAGAGGGTGTCAAACCCTGTTATAGCCCATGAGAAGAATTGTGACTTGTGAATATGGGCTATACAGGTAAAATTTGATTGATTGATTGATTGATATTCCTATATATTTATATATATATATATTTCTGCTGTTTTTATAATATAAATACAGTTTATATTTTGTTGTACTATCCACTCCAGCAGCACAAAATCACTTTAATACTGGACACTGACACAATCACATCATTGCATTCCATACCTGTATCTGTATATATGCTCTCCGTATGTGATGTATGTGATGAATGTGATTTATGTATATATGTCAGTGATGTGTTAAGTATACAAGCTACTGGATGATCTGAATTTCCCTCGGGATTAATAAAGTATCCATCTATCTATCTATCTATCTATTAACTTTAGCCGTGCTGTTTCTGTGCTGTGATGGATTATGGCTCTATAATTAGATAAATAAATTTGTCTCAAGAGTGAGCTTTTTAAGTAAATGGATAAGTACCTTATACCTTAAAAGTATGTGAGATATATGAATATGATTTAAAATGGAACTACCAATTAGACGAAGTACACTAAAAGGGTGTAGTCGACAAGTTGATTTTTTAGAGGAGTCTAGTAAGGTCATCTCAGAAAAATCTATTGAAACATGATCTAAATATAAATATGGGGCTTTTGCTGGTTCTGATTCTAAGGTTTAGGATCGTGTTTCTGTGCTGTTCATAGGAGAGAGGTGGTGAACCTTTCCCCCTTTTCCCCTATATATATATATATATATATATATATATACTGATTTTGTATGCTTTATACTACACTTTTTACTACACTACACACCTGGAAGTACATGTATTTAGACAGAAATTAACCAAATATAACTTGAAATGCTCGCAGGCACTTACAGTCAACCAGTCGCAAATTGTGTTTAACATGTTTATATAGACTTTTTTGACTCAGGATGTTGGAGGGGGCAGCGCCAAAGCCACCCATATTGAAAAGGTGTCACTGGTTTTATGTAGTTTTATAAATAGTTATTTATTTTATTCATTTCAGCCATTTTCACCTATGGTTTAGGTCTGGAACTTGTGAATGCATCGGTGTAAATTGGTGGTTGTGGGTCTTGCAAAAACAAAAGTCTAATAAGGGGGGGTTTTGCTGATGTGTACGCCTAAAACGGTGGAGCGCAGGGCCACTCCACTTCTGCAGGTGGAGGATATTGGTCAAACCTGCCATTACCAAGGAAATAACAGGGGACAGGGTTTTTAAATTGCTGACATTTTGTATAATTTCAAGTCTGTATATTTGCAATTTTTTTAATTAAAAAACATATAACATTGAAAAATATGAGCAATGTAATGATGGAATAAAAGCATTAACAATACATTTTTATCCTGTCCTTTTATTAAAGTCATGGACACATCTTGAAAACTTACAACAAAAAAAACAGGTATTACTGATGGCTTGTGGTTCAGCTTCAGTACAATCAAATGTATAATCATAAGCATAATGAACTCTACATGTAGTATGCAGGGGTTGAGTACTGCAAATAGGTACTAAGTTTACAGTCTGTTGATGCAAAGCTGCTGTTGTCATGAGACTGGCGGCGGTAGTACCTGCGTAAGGCGGGACTACCAGGGTGGCACTGTCTCACATGAAGGAAATACTCATCAGGGCGGCTTGAGGTGTAACCACAATCCTCACAGACAAAAATCTTGGAGCGTCTCTGGCGATAGGCATACTGTTGGTGAACGCTGTGAATCTTCCTCATGTGGGATTCCAGAGAGCAGCGCTGAGTGAAGGCTTTCTCACACAGCTCACACTTGTAGGGACGAATACCTGCAGCAGTGAATAACAAAAGCCTTTTTTCCTTTGGCAGATTTGTATGGATGCAATTCAGAGTGGTTTTGCTTATCAGTAGCAAATCTCACAAAAAAAATGTCACTGTAGTTCTAAATTCACGTTTGTCTTAATCTATTTACAGTCATATTATAGGGGCCATCTTTATCTGACAAAAAGTAGGTCCCCATAACGTAAACCATTACATTTTAAGCTGAAAACAGGATGTTAATATAAGTCAATATAATATCCTCTGAATGTGTGTGTGTGTGTGTGTGTGTGTGTGTGTGTGTGTGTGTGTGTGTGTGTGTGTGTGTGTGTGTATAATGCTGATTACCGACCTGTGTGTGTTCGCATATGCCTTTTGAGGTCAAAGGTATCATTGAATCCTTTGCCACAGAATCGACAAGGGTGTTTCTTCACCAAGCTGTGGCACTTTTGGTGGCGGGTTAACATGCGCTGCAGAGGGAATATCTTGTGGCACAATGAGCACACAAAGTCGCCTGAGCCTGGGGAAGGATGGGGCTGATAGGGACAGATAAAAACATAATGAATACAAGACGGAACCAGAGGCATCCTACCAAGCTACTTTATTGTGCACTGGCAAAATGAGAGGACTAATTACAGATGTTATTAATCCTCTTTATGATGATGAGAACATTGGCTTCAGGAGGATGTGGCATACTAATTTCACTCAGCAGGTATTTCTGAACTTAAATACAAATGAGCTGACCACCAAAATTCTAAATCTGATCAGCTGTGTAGCCTACTCTGATAGAAGGTAGGGTGAAATGAAACACTGCATTGAATGTTTAACTGTGTATGTCAACAACATGTTTATTGGTGTTATGCTATTTGAAATTACATTTTTTTGCGTATTGTGAGCATAAGATAATTTGAACTTTAGTGCATTGAACTTGCCATGTTACTCCCAATCCTTTCTACAAGGAAATGTCACTCAAATTAAAAAGTTTCTTTAATATATATAATCTGAGTTTATTATCAAATTTAGTAAATAAAATGTGTTGCCTCACATTTCAACATGTCAACTTGTTAACAGTGTTTGATTAAATAAAATTGTGTTTCCATTATTATTAATCTTTTTTCCTATTTGAATCAATTAAAGTTATCCCGACTGCATCATCACAATTGCTAAATGCCTCCATGTTAATTCATTTATGACTTGATTTACTTAAAAAAAAACAAAAAAAAACTATAACACCCGTGTGAAGTTGCATAAAAATCCTTCTGTGCTGCAAAAACATAACAAAGCAACAGATTATATGCCTCCTTCATAAAGTTAATTGCATCATCTCTCTCCCATTTATCATACATCCCCGTGCCAAATCTCTGTGATTCTGGTTTTGTCTAGAATGAAATCACTTTCCTCATATTGAGCTGTATCATCCAACTCATTGCAGTTTTCACAGCTGACCTTACCTTTGCACGTGTGACTGGTGGCAGTATACTGTGATGGAAGAAAGGGCCCGGAAGCATCAGTGTGGACCAGTCCAGCCTGGCATCAGCCCCTGGCCCTCCTGATCCTGCCAAAGGCATTGGCAGGATCATTCTTGATGCTACCCCTAAAGTGGCTACTGACTGAGTCACAGTGGAAGGATGTTGGGGGCCAGGATTGCAGGGTATCTGCTCATTCATGTTTTGACTCACTGCAATGGAATAAAGCATCTGTTCATTAGTAGATTTAGTAAATATCAGGTTAAATAAATAATACACACTAACAGGGTTGACCCACCATGTATGTTACTGCTCTCCTTGGACAGCTGAAAATATACTATAGATTCTTGAAATTCTTACCTTCTATTCTGTCTTCTTCCCAGCCATGCTGTTCTGGCTCTTTCCATTGCCATGCTCCACATGTCCCACGTTTCTTTTTAACAAGGAAAGACTTCGGCATCATTAAGATTCTATCTGTCCTTTTCTGTCCTCTGTGATGAACTCCTAGAACTGTGTATTGTGGGAGGTTAGAGGCAGTCAGTGTTTTGACTGGAGTACACCTGTGTTGACTATGCGCATGTGCCATTTTAACTGGCCCGCCACTGGTTTTGCATGTCAGGTAGTGAGAATCCGGGGAGCTTCACATTCAAGTGGTCCTTGACATGCAAAGTTTGGCCCCAGACCAAGCCCTGGCCCCACACAAAGGGATCGGTCTGAGTAACAGGAGCAAACACAGAGGAGCCACAGCTTTAACTGCTAGGTAAATCTGTCTCTTTCTCCTCTGTTCTGTCTGTTGCAATTGTGGGACTACAGAGCTTCTAGAAATACATACAAAGGCCATTCACATACTGACATCATTGACTGTGATGTTGACATAATTGCACATACATGATGGCACTTTCAATCCTGTTTGGTTCCCAGCCACCCACCCAGCGCATACTGGGATCGACAGCGTGCACTCGGCCCCTGCCACTTCAAATGGAAAAAGCTTGTAAAGAGATTGAATGAGGGAATTAAAATATCCAAAACAATTAACTGACTTACGTAATACTTTAATGACGAGAAATCCTGCTAATTGAGTGACAAATTGTGAAAGTAAACTGCTTATCCTTTTCCAAATGTTTGCACAGTCAGTTATACTAGAGACGAATGAACTGCAGGCATTCTCATCTTATTTCTCTTGATCTGCATGGCAAAAACAAATGTGGCCCGGGACTAAAGCCCATCATGCAAATATTGCTAGAGGTCACTCCAAGAACATAAGGAGGATAATACAGTACCAACTGTACAACAGTTTAAACACACCTTAGCCCTTTATTATAACTGCATTAATTGACTAACATGATGAATTCCGTGTGAAGAACTTAGTTGTTGTTTTACTGAGGGAGGATATAATTTACATTAATTCTTATAGCCATTGTATTAATTTGTATAAAGTGTAAATGTTCGACCACAAATCCCTGTAAACACAGAAAAATTATAAATGGAAGTGTTAAATCAAAATAGTATTAGCCTTTGCAGGAGTCTCCTGACTGTACTGTGTGTTGTTGCTATTCGGAACCTGCGCTCTAACTGTATGCAAAACAAGGGCTAGAGTGCTGTGGCATGAAAATGAAAACGTAAAAAAGGTAGCTCAAATTTGTAAATGACAACAAATTTCCTTCAATGACTTGTGACTAGATTGTGAACCTTTATCCGATGACTGCAGTTTAAGACACATCGACTAACATAGGCTATAGATTATTAACAGAGGTTGTGTATTTAATGAAGGGAGGGCTTCTTTTCAATGCAGCTTATGATAACACTGGCAAGTAAAATCTTTTATTTCCCAGTAAAAAAACAAACAACCACATCATGCATCATTATCATTGCCAAAGAATGTTAATTTGTTTCTTTTTGTCTATAAGTAAATGACTAGTCTGAACATGAACACACAGAAGTCCATGTTTAACCGGTATGCCACACCCTTGCCCCTCTTATACTAATACTTTGCTCTAGCACTAATACCTTTCAAACACAATCCTATTTCCCAAAAATAAAGAAAAATAGACTCAATGTGAAGGATTCCAAGACTTGACGGTTTGTCACATGCAACAACAATATGTATAGTGACAAGCAATGAAGCCTGCTGTTACAGTTGAGTTTAAAGACTAGTGGAAAATATAAATATAATATACAGAATTTAAAATATAAATTTGGTTGATTCTTTGGATAGGGTTGGGTGTATGCCTTGGATGTGTATATTTTCGTTAGGATTCATTGTTTGATTTGTATTTGTATTAATACCATGTGTGTTTGTATCGGATTGCAGATGGAGAGTTGTTTGTAGCTAAACCTGCTTCATAGAGATGAATGTTTTTACAAGAAAATATCAAACATGAATAACTTAAATATTTTACAGCCAAAATAATAACGTTAATGTTGACGTCAACTGGACTATTGTAGATCATTATTATCAGGCTCCAGCAGGAAGTCGTTAAAGACTCTACAGCTTGTCCAAAATGCCGCAGCACGTGTCCTGACGAGAACAAAGAGAAGAGAGCACATTTCTCCAGTATTAGCATCGCTAAACTGGCTTCCAGTTAAATCTAAAATAGAATTTGAAATTCTCCTCCTCACCTTCAAGGCCCTTAATAATATAGCACCTTTTTACCTTAAAGAGCTGTAAGTACCTTATAAACCCGCTAGAGCACTCCGCTCCCAGAATTCAAGCCTACTTGTCGTCCCTAAAGTCTCTAAAAGTAGAGTAGGAGCCAGAGCTTTTAGCCATCAAGCCCCTCGGCTGTGGAATAATCTACCACTTTCAGTTCGGGAGGCAGACGCCATCTGTTCGTTTAAGAGTAGGCTCAAAACCTTCCTTTTTGATAAAGCTTATAGTTAGAGCTATTCAGTGCGCCAGAACGTTTCTTGTTCTATTTTATGACACATGACACACGGAGCTTCTCTTTCCAGCTTCTCCTTCCTCTTCTCCATCCCTATCTCCCTTCCCCGAATCCCTTTGCTTTATCACCCGCAGATCCAGGGCCTCTGTGGCCGCACCATGGATTGCGGTTTGTGGATCGCGCCCCGGGGGTTGAAGTGTTGGATCCAGTGTGGCGGATTCTGAGTCATGTGGGCTGATCGTGGTGCTGGTGGCGGACCCTGTGTCGTGTTGGCATTGGGCACGGGCGGTGGACCAGGACCGCGGTGGTGGCTTGGGATGGGTCCTGGTGGGCGGCGGTGGACGGTGACTGAGGACTGGAGTGGCGTCTGGTCTGGATGGTGGATCGTGGCCTGGATGGTTGCTGAGCATGGACTGTGCTTGCAGCGGAACTGCTTGGCATGTCATGTTGGGGTTGTCCTTCGGGATGTCTACCCTCATCAAATGCTGCTAGAGACTTTGATTATTGATGATGTTCTCCTACAAATGCCATCTATTGCACTTCTGTCCGTCCTGGGAGAGGGATCCCTCACATGTGGCTCTCTCTGAGGTTTCTACGTATTTTTACCCTGTTAAAGGGTTTTTTCGTAGTTTTTCCTTACTCTTGCTGAGGGTTAAGGACAGAGGATGTCACTCCCTGTTAAAGCCCTATGAGATGAATTGTAATTTGTGAATATGGGCTATACAAATAAAATTTGATTGATTGATTGATGTTTGTATAGGGGTGGAGTTAAAACTCAAACCCTCACCACCACCGGCTCCCTTGGAACCGCAGCAGCAGAGAAAGCCTGTAACACAGTCCCAAGAACCAATGCAGTTTGGTGATGGTATAACAGTGGTGCTTGTATGGTGCCCCTGTCTCATTCGGTCTTCTCAGCTAAAACCAAGATCTCACCTTCTCAGCTTCTTCATAGAGCTCCCTGATGAATTTGGGTTGCTCTTTGCCCCTCAGCCTTTGAGTGGGTGTGACGTTGAATTACCCACAAATCCTCTTGTGCCAACTTCTACTGGGCAGCGCCTTGTGCACTTCACAGCCAAGACCACGTATTTCATCTTATTTCTCTCTCATAGGCTGCCTCCAACCACCAGGAGCTTTGCATGCAGGTCATAACTGGTTCAAAGGTTCACATTAAATGTCCCATACAATCCACACAGTGCTCAAGTCTCTGTTGTAAGTGAATGAATACACTGACCCGCCAGGATCCCCTGACTGTAAAGCATTTATGAATGTTTAGTCACCTAAAAACAACCATTTTTTTGTTCCTATAGGCTAAATTATAGGTCATTAATGATACATCAAGAAATTATATACTAATAATATCTCCATGATTAACCAATATTTACAGAGAAATTTATACTTCTATACATTCAAAAAGAAAGTGATAACACTTTAGATTAAAGCCCAGTGGTGGCATAAATACATGACTGAGTTGAATTTTGGTGATGGGACACATGCAATAAAAGCAATACAAAATATGCAAACATGGACAAAAATGTGGACAATGCGCAATTCTGAGCCCCGAAATTGTTTTCATAAAGCTTCCGCTGCATCATCCGCTTATTTAAATCAATATAAGCAAATGTCATAAATCAGATGCTTCATTGAGCACTGGCCATCTTGCCTGAAAGTCTTGAATCATGGGATGTATCATGTACATCTTAATATCTCTTATATGCAAACATCTTTTATAATAAGGGGGACAGTAGTTGACTTCGAACCGAAACCGTGAGGAGAGTATGTCAGTGTCAACACAGTACTAGACATGGATGAGGATTCTTCAAGAACATGAGCGGTAGCCGAGGTGGAGAAGCTATAAGCAAACTGGGGAGTTGAGGCCTCTGTTATGGATATCTACTCTGATAGCCCCTCTATCCTGTGCTTCATCCATTGAAGTGAGATTCATAAATATAGATTCACTTCCAAATAGTGCATCGATAAATTGAAATCTGAAGTTGGATTCAAGACCATATTGTCTTCGTACCTCGCTTACCAATTCTTTAATGGATCCAGGAAGTTCGTTTTGGGAAGTCAACCTTTGGCTGCTGTTGTCACCCAGGATTACTTTGCATTACTTTGAATGGCCGGGAAATAATTTTTTTTTACGTCTTGGTCTGTGAAGTGGATGAAAAAGATTAGATTTTAAAAGGTTGTTGCATATTGTTTTATCATAAGCCACACTTTGCCTTATGTAAAAACATACAGATTCTACTTTAACACCTCATAAAATGGTGACTCAGACTTTTTAAGGTCCTAAATTGTTGCTAAATTATTTATTACTTTTTGATATTTTGAATGCCCGGCAGACATCCTGTGATAAAATCCATCAGTGATGTTTTTAAGTTCAACCTGCAAAGTAGAATTATCAATCTGTTAAGGTTGAGTGAATGTTTGGACCCCAAAGCAGACACGAACGAGTTGTTGGTGGGTTAATGAACAGAGTTTATTTGCAGGAGAGGTAGATGAAGGCTGGAGCGGCAGGGTGCTGGTTGGCTTGGAGATCCTGGTTGAGAAGAGGATGAGGAGCCGAGCGGAGAGGCACATGAGGATCTGGGTTGAAGGAAAGCACAAAGGTTAGATATCCAAAGGACACAAGGGTCGAGAGGGTTGAGAGTTTCTGCAGCGCAACAGCTACCATAGTAGATGGAATAATCTGGCACTGAAGTGGTGAGTACACCAGGCTTTTATGGAGGGGTTGATTAGATGGAATGGGAGCAGGTGTGCCTCGTCCTGCTGCAGCCACGAGCCAGCCACGCCCCCTGCCACACACAACACACAGGGAGAAAACAGAAGGGAAGGAGGAGACACAGCAAAACAACACAACACCAAACACAAACCCCACACAATCATCCATCAATCCATCAAATTGTATTTTAGAGACTTCAGGGACACCAAGTAAGCCTGAATTCTGGGAGCGCAGTGCTCTAGTGGGCTGATAAGGTACCATGAGCTCTTTGAGGTATAATGGTGCCATATTACAGTTTTTCACAATTGTTAACACACAAAAAGCGAAAATTCGGCACAATTTGCACAACCTTCACTTCATGTACCAATCACTCGACCCAATTTGGCACTACTTCACACTCCCTTATCTGCATTAGACTCTGACTTTCATTCTTTACACTCTGTCAATTACACATCACATTGTTGTCAAAACACTACACACAATGTTCAGTTGTTGCACACACTTCTCAAGTAAAATCTCAAAGCATCAACCTACAACACACAAATACTCAAATCTCTAAACATTCAGGTCTGTTGAATAATTTCACCGCATTTACACAGCCGAACAGGAGACAGAAATTGTAGATATGGTTCGTGAGAACAACTCTATCACACTCAGACAAATGAAAACTAGGATCCTGGCTGACCATGCTACGTTTAGAAACGTCCAGACCGTCAGCCTCTCTACATTGGAGTGTATTCTTCATAGGACTGCCATGCGGATGAAACAAGTGTTCAGGGTCCCATTTGAACGTAACACAGGCATCAAGGAGTTACAGTGAGAGTTTGTGCTTGTAAGTACCAACATTCAGCACTGACACATGCATGTATTGTACCTGTAATCAAATATTGTTCCTTTTCTACAGTGTCTCACTGTAGCCCACTGTGTTGACCTCTCTGTGTCCATACTGTAACTTGCATTCTCATGCTGTCTGTGTCAGCGGATCCAGGAGATGGATAGATAGATAGATAGATAGATAGATAGATAGATAGATAGATAGATAGATAGATAGATAGATAGATAGATAGATAGATAGATTACTTTATTTATTATAAAGTCGTCATAGCAGCCAGTACATTTGAATACAATAAAATACAATACAATAGAATAAAATAAAATAAAAAATATTGAGGTAGAAAGCCTCACACAGCTCATGTGTTGTACCAGTACATCTTTATTGATGAGGTGGGATTCAACCTGGTGAAGAGGAGGCGACGGGGCAGAAACGTCATTGGCCAGTGGGGCCATTGTGGAGGTCCCCGGCCAGCGTGTCCCGGGAACATTACACTGTGTGCTGCAATGAATCACCATGGGATCTTGCACCGCCATGCCCACCGAGGGGCCTATAACGCTGCCCGTCTCCTCGTCTTCCTGGATGGCCTGCATGACCTGCTGGTACCACCTGGCCAGATAGACCCACAGCGGCTCGATCACGTTGTCATCAGGGACAATGTGAGCTTCCACCGGGCTGCTCAAGTGCAGGAGTGGTTCCAGGACCACCCACATTTTTTCGTTCTATACCTTCCACCTTATTCTCCTTTCCTGAATCCTATTGAGGAATTATTTTCAGCTTGGAGGTGGAAGGAATATGAACGGAACCCACAGGACCGGGTCCCACTGCTCCAGGCTATGGAGGAGGCCTCTGGCGACGTGATTGTCGAGACCTGTCAGCAATTTGTGTGTGAGGTTTTTAGTTTTCTGTGTGCAGTTCTGAGAAAGCTGTTATTGTTTTGAAAAACGTGTGTTAACAATTGTGAAATGCTGTAATTTTTGTGAAGGGGGGGGGGGGGGTTGAACAGGCCGGTTTACAGTACAGTACTGTTCTGTGTGTACCGAAATAAACCTTTTTTTGCTGCATATTTGTGTGCTGTTTTATGTTTGACTATGAAAAAAGTGGGCCTACACTGAGACATTTTACAAAAGGAGAAATGGCTCATTCTCCAGAGTCACTGTCATTCATATGGTGTGTTCCATTTTGATGTTTGTGTTTTCAGTTTTGCACTGCAGTGTGTTGTAAATACTTGGTAGTGTGCAAGCAAATGCTTAGTTGTGTGTTCTCAATGAATGGTATGTGTGTGTCATTTTAAAATATGACTGTGTGTACCAAATGAAAACACGAGTTCCATTTTGTGAACAGGTAAGAGTTTTGATAGTAAAGAGTCATCTTGCAAAGGGAGTGTCAGGTTTAGCATTTTGTGTGTGAGGTTTTCAGTTTTGTGTGTGCAGTTTTGAGAAAGCCGTTATTGTTTTGAAAAACGTGTGTTAACAATTGTGAAAAACTGTATTAAGGGCCTTGAATGTGAGGAGGATTTGGACAAGCTGCAGAGTCTTTAACAACTTACTGCTGGAGCCTGAAAATAATGAATTACAATAATCAAGTCTGGATGTAACAAAGGTGTGGACTAGTTTTTCTGCATCTTTTTGAAAAAAGGACATTTTTTGATTTAGATTTTTGATTTTTTTGATATTACGCAAGTTGAAGAAGGCAGTCCTAGAAATTTGTTTTAGGTGAGAATTCAAGGACAAATCAGATCGAATATCACTCCCAAGTTCCTGACTGTATCATTGGAAGCAAGGGCAATCTCGTCTAGTGCAGATATATCATTAGATAATGTATCTATGTAGGTGTTTAGGGCCAAGTATTATTTTTATGTCCTTGAGACATTAAAAGAGTTTAGTTAACTGATTACATTGTTCAGGTTTTATTGACAAGTATAACTGGGTGTTTGAGAAGGGGTTTGAATACAGATATTTTAAAGGACTCTGGTACATATCCTGACGATAATGATAGATTGATTGTGTTCAGTAACGTACTATCAATTAGGGGCAGAATTTCTTTAAGTAATTTTGTGGGAATGGGATCTAAGATACAGGTTGTTGGTTTAGAACATGAGATTATTTTTGTCAGCTGATCAATGGTGATCAGGGAGAGCTGTCTAAATAATTGTTACATTCTAAGCAGCTCCTGAGATTTCTGTTCTTGATCGTGTATTTGTGCAAATTGAGGGCAGGAGATGGTGGATTTTATTTTTAACAGTTAGAATTGTATCATTAAGGAAGATCATAAAGAAATTGCTATTCAGGGATCGAAGAGTACTGGGTTCGGTGGAGATGTGACTCTCTGTGAGCCTGGCTACAGTGCTGAAGAGAAACCTGGGATTGTTTTTATTTTCTTCTATTAATGTGTGGTAGGCAGCTCTTGCTTTGCGGAGGGCTTTCTTAAATGCTTTAATATTATTCTTCCAGGCTAAGAGATATTCAACACGTTTGCTGGAGCGTCACTTCCTTCTGGTTTTTTTTATTCTTGTTTTAATTCATGTGTGTTGGAATTATACCAGGGAGCTAATTTACAATGTTTTACAATTTTGTTTTTTGAGGCACTATTGAGTTTAATGTTAATCGTAATGACTTAACAGAGCTGTCAACAATATGGTCAATATCAGTGGAGCTAGGGTTTTAAAAGAATTTAATAATAATATCAACAGATAATATGGGTTTAAATTTTATTAGGGCCCGAGCACCGAATGGTGAGAGGCCCTATTGAATTTGTAAGGATTTTTATTATTAGGGCCCGAGCACCGAAATCGGTGGGAGGCCCTATTGAAATTGAAATGATTATTATTATTAGGGCCCGAGCACCGAAATCGTTGGGAGGCCCTATTGAAATTGAAATGATTATTAGGGCCCGAGCACCGAAATCGGTGGGAGGCCCTATTGAAATTGAAATGATTATTATTAGGGCCCGAGCACCGAATGGTGAGAGGCCCTATTGAATCTGTAAGGATTTTTATTATTATTAGGGCCCGAGCACCGAATGGTGAGAGGCCCTATTGAATCTGTAAGGATTTTTATTATTATTAGGGCCCGAGCACCGAATGGTGAGAGGCCCTATTGAATCTGTAAGGATTTTTATTATTATTATTAGGGCCCGAGCACCGAATGGTGAGAGGCCCTATTGAATCTGTAAGGATTTTTATTATTATTAGGGCCCGAGCACCGAATGGTGAGAGGCCCTATTGAATCTGTAAGGATTTTTATTATTATTATTAGGGCCCGAGCACCGAATGGTGAGAGGCCCTATTGAATCTGTAAGGATATTATTAGGGCCCGAGAACCGAATGGTGAGAGGCCCTATTGAATCTGTAAGGATTTTTATTATTATTATTATTATTATTATTATTAGGGCCCGAGCACCAAATGGTGAGAGGCCCTATTGAATCTGTAAGGATTTTTATTATTAGGGCCCGAGCACCGAATGGTGAGAGGCCCTATTGAATCTGTAAGGATTTTTATTAGGGGCCGAGCACCGAATGGTGAGAGGCCCTATTGAATCTGTAAGGATTTTTATTATTATTATTATTATTATTATTATTATTATTATTATTATTATTATTAGGGCCCGAGCACCGAATGGTGAGAGGCCCTATTGAATCTGTAAGGATTTTTATTATTAGGGCCCGAGCACCGAATGGTGAGAGGCCCTATTGAATCTGTAAGGATTTTTATTATTAGGGCCCGAGCACCGAATGGTGAGAGGCCCTATTGAATCTGTAAGGATTTTTATTATTAGGGCCCGAGCACCGAATGGTGAGAGGCCCTATTGAATCTGTAAGGATTTTTATTATTATTATTATTATTATTATTATTATTATTATTATTATTATTATTAGGGCCCGAGCACCGAATGGTGAGAGGCCCTATTGAATCTGTAAGGATTTTTATTATTAGGGCCCGAGCACCGAATGGTGAGAGGCCCTATTGAATCTGTAAGGATTTTTATTATTAGGGCCCGAGCACCGAATGGTGAGAGGCCCTATTGAATCTGTAAGGATTTTTATTATTAGGGCCCGAGCACCGAATGGTGAGAGGCCCTATTGAATCTGTAAGGATTTTTATTAGGGCCCGAGCACCGAAATCGGTGGGAGGCCCTATTGAAATTGAAATGATTATTATTATTATTATTATTATTATTTTTCTTAGCTTAAATGAATTGGCTTTTTGAGGGCTTTAATGTGCTCAAAAAGTTGTAGGAGTTTGCAGTAAATTCGAAGGCGGCGTAAAATTACGTATTCTGGAGTATTTTGAAAAGGGCGTGGCAAAATGGCTCAAGAGCGCCACCTACGGAAAAGCCCCTCATTTAGCATTCACCGATCCTCAAAAAAAACAAAGATTATTGTGTATCATGACTAGATGCACAAAAAAGTCCATCAGTGCATTATGAATAACGCAACAGGAAGCCCGCCAGTTTGACTTTAGTGGCCATTTTGGTCATATTCCATATTTTTTCTTTGATGTACTTGTCGTACAGCTTTCATCATATCAACTTCAAATTTAGACGATCGTCATCACAACAAATTGGAGATCTAAAGTTATTGAAGGATTACGTTTTAGCAAAACCGTCTGACCGTGGTGTGGCGTTAAAGTTTGATGAAACGCCATCAAAACACAAGCTTCCATATTTCAGACATATTTTGTCCAATTGAGTCCAAACTAGACACATTCGACAAGAGTCGCCACCAGAAGACATGGGTGCAGAAATTGTGACTTACAATCACAGCGCCCCCTGGTGGTAACGCGAAATGTCTTGTTTTGGTACGTGTTATGTTTTTATGTACTACTCAGACAGCTTTCATCAGATCAACTTAAAAATTAGATGAGACTCTACAAAACAAGATGAAGATCTAAAGTTATCAGAATTTAAACTTTTCATCATACCGTGTGACCGTGGTGAGGTCTCAAAGTTCGACTAAACGCCAATATAAGCGAGCTTCTGTAACTTAGACATATTTTGTCCAATCGACTCCAAACTACACATATAAGACAAGAGTCGCGACCGGAAGACATCTACCATCATGATTTAAAAGGAAAGCGCCCCCTGGTGGCATCAGGAAATGTCTTGTTTTGGTCATCTTACTCTTTGATGTATTTCCCTCCAGCCACTTTACTAAACCATGTCAAACTGTGTCAAATTGGTCTCAAGATATTGATAATGTAGGCATAACATTATTGTGACTTTTCATCATGCAGATTGTTAATGGCGTGGCATCAAAGTTCATCAGCTCACCATGACCAATGAAACCCATTTTAACAGAGTTACCCTGAACGCAGCATGAGACCGCTTTCGGTTTGTTACGTCTCACACTTGGATGTATTTCTCCTCATTCACTTTGCTAAACCATGTCAAACTGTGTCACATGGGTCTCAATATATTGATAATGTAGGCATAACATTGCTGTGAGTTTTCATCATGCGGATTATTCATAGCTTTGCAGCAGACTTCTTCAACTCGCCATGACAAACGAAGCTGCATTTAACACAGCTGCAAGTGAACGCCTCATGAGACTCTGAAAAAAGTTACGTCGTCACAAGCTGCGGAGCTGTGTATCACGAAGAACCGGAGAACGGTTGGCGAGTCTGGATGAGAGGACGGCGGCGGAGTCACTGTGGACGTTGTTCGCTCAGCAGGTTAGAGTGTGGGACGCACTCAAAGCTTTTTTCCCCTCTCCCGTTGTGTCTTTTCCTGTGTGAACTCTGCCGCTCTCAACAGCAGCACTGGCTATGAGCTAGCTCCTGCTAGCTCCAACGAAGCATCTCTCAACTGCTACGTAAGTTAAACGGACACTTCTGACTGACTGTGATGATAAGCAAAAGAGACACTGTGGATGTGTGATGTGTTGTACTGCATTTGTTTGATCTGTTTACTAATACTAGCTCTAATAAATACTGTATAAATTATATTTTGCTCCTGAATTGAACTGTGTTAAAGGGGTTCACATGGATAATATATGTTCAATTATGTAAAGGGTGATTTTTGTTACTATTATACTAATGGAGATTTAGCACTTGCTACACATTGTAAGAGCAGCTGTTCAAAGGAGCACTACGTCTTTTAAGGCTCTTTATTCAGAGTCACGGTGTTGATGTCCTGTCACGTGTTACAGTGAAAAATAACCGTGTCTCCCACCTTCAGTATTTAAATCGTTAATCTCAGACAGACTTCACTGAATTCTTTTGTTAAATATGAGTAAGTCATAGCCTTGTACCTTTACTAGAACAGACAGTGTCATACAGAGTTGTGGGCTTATATGCACTACCTATTTCCTAATCTGAAATGATTATGCTCTGATTAACTTTGAACTAATATTTTATTTTTACCATTTAAAAGTCTGTTAATTACTTAACCTGGCCCATGTATGACTTTACATATCTGTGTATTGGTTTCATGTTCCTCTAGAAGGTCCAACTTGACACACAACTTGAATCCAACCAGACTGAACACTGACTCCAGGTACAGACCTGATTTCATTACTTAAAAACAATCAAAGTATTGCACATAATACATAATGTATTAAATTATAATGCAATACTTTTAATGTGAAATAGCTCCATTAAAAACATTCATTGTCATGGTAGTGCACGTTTTAATCCAAAAGCATATTCAAATACACAGTTGAATATCCACAGAAAATAAGATTACACACTTTGTTCATATGTAACTCTTCCTCTACAATAATGACGATCACTTTCATGTTTCCTATCATTTTATTAGGGACAGACGAGCCTGAAGGACACAGCTGTGATGACCATGTTCTGTCTCTTATGGCAAAGCAGAAATATAAAACACTGGGTTCTTATCTAAAGTGTATCAAATCAGATCTCCACCATGTTGCTGCTGAGGACATCAGGTGCTGCAGTTCTTCATCTATGAACAGAAAAAACGCACTGTTAAAGAATGTTTTGTGTTGTGTATAAAGCACAACAGATTTCAGATAGAACTGTTGTACTGTGGTCTTGGTTTATATCCTCATGGTGAAATGTACATATTTTAAGTCCCTTCTGATAAAAGTGCTGAAAGAAATACAACATTGTACAAATACATAAAATGTCTTTCTACCTCATCAGTACTATTCAAGGTGATAATCTCCCACAGACCTATTGATAACAGTCCAAATCAAGTCTTTCCACTTCTCTCAGTGTGAAAACATAATTCTATAATTAATTTGAGAACTGTTTACAACACTGATGTGTGGAGATTAAAATCATACCTAAACTGTCTAATTCACTGTAAAACTCCATGACATTCGCAGGCCATCTGTAGTTAAGGGAGTAACGCATGGAGTGATGTGTAGATTACTAGTTTGATGATGCATGAGGAGAGGCGGTGGTCGAGTGGCAGAAACTTGGACTATGGGCAGAGAAGGTCTCTGGTTCGTCTTTGGTTCGACTCCATGGAGAGACAACAAAAGTCGAACCTGGATTGATCTGTCCAAAAATCCAAGAGTCTCCCTACCCTCTCTAGTGCCCATGAGCAAGGCACCTCACTCCCCCAACATCTGCTCCCCCGAGCGCCGTACATGGTCGCTCACTGCTCTGTGTGTCCTGCACCAGATGGGTAAAAAGCAGCGATTAAATTTCCCTACCTGCATGAGTGTGCCTTTGCATGTCTGTGCATGTGTTTGGGATGAATAAATGGATTTTAATCTTAATCTTTTAATCTTAATCAGTTGTCTTCCAGTTGACCAGCATGAAGCTGCAGATCTCCACCATGTTGCTGCTGGGGACATCAGGAGCTGCATTAATGAGGAGCAGAAGCGTACTGTTATGAATGTTTTGTGTTGTTTATGAAGCACTACTTATTTCAGCTAGAACCGATGTACTAGGGTCTGGGTTTGTATCCTAATGGTTAAATGCACATACTTTAAATCGCTTTTGATAAAACGTGACAAAGAAATACAACATTGTACACATAGATAAAATGTCTTTCTACCTCATCTGTAATATTCAAGGTGATGATCTCCCACAGAGCTGTTGATAACAGTCCACATCAAGTCTCTCCACTTCCCTCAGTGTGAAAACATAATTATATAATTAATTGGAGAAGTGTTTACAACACTGATGTGTGGACATTATAATGTTATCACTACTGTCTAATTCACTCTACAACTCCATGACAGACTAAATAAACAATGTGAAAATAGTAATGGCGGATATACCATCCTGTATCAGAATATTGGTGAAACAGTTACTATCACATGAAACGTACACGTGTAGCGTATTGATAGTAACTCATTAAAAAAAATAATGTCACAACCAAAACAAGACTGTCGAGTTATCTTGCTTCAATCTGTTCATTAGACGTGATAAATAAACGGTAACTTTTATAACAATTACATATTACCAAAAACTTGAGGCATGTAAGCATATGATGATAGATAAAGCAATAGGTTATGTTGGATAGTTTCAAGGTTACTTACCTCTAGTTCAGCACCAGCGGCTGGCCAGAAGAAGTGGAGCGATCTTCCTTGCCGCACAGGGCAAACGCAGGCAATGTGGAGACGAGCGCTTGGTCATCGAACGTTCTCTCTTCCCCGACCGCAACAGACTTGAAATTGCCTGTGCTCGGGCCCGTTAGTGCTACAACGTAGCCCTAGTTATTATTATTATTATTATTAGGGCCCGAGCACCGAATGGTGAGAGGCCCTATTGAATCTGTAAGGATTTTTATTATTATTATTATTATTATTATTATTATTATTATTATTATTAGGGCCCGAGCACCGAATGGTGAGAGGCCCTATTGAATCTGTAAGGATTTTTATTATTATTAGGGCCCGAGCACCGAAATCGGTGAGAGGACCTATTGAAATTGAAAAGATTATTATTAGGGCCCGAGCACCGAAATCGGTGAGAGGACCTATTGAAATTGAAAAGATTATTATTATTATTATTTTTCTTCGCTCAGTGAATTGGCTTTTTGAGGGCTTTAACATGCTCAAAAAGTTTCTAAAGTGTACAGTAAATTACAAATGTGCGCAAGTTTACGTTTTCTGAAGTATTTTGAAAAGGGCGTGGCAAAATGGCTCAAGAGCGCCACCTACGGAAAAGCCCCTCATTTAGCATTCACCGATCCTCAAAAAAAACATAGACTATTGTGTCTCATGACAAGATGCACAAAAAAGTCCATCAGTGCATTATGAATAACGCAGCAGGAAGCCCGCCAGTTTGACTTTAGTGGCCATTTCGGTCATATTCCATATTTTTTCTTTGATGTACTTGTCGTACAGCTTTCATCAGATCAACTTCAAATTTAGACGATCGTCATCACAACAAATTGGAGATCTAAAGTTATTGAAGGATTACGTTTTAGCAAAACCGTCTGACCGTGGTGTGGCGTTAAAGTTTGATGAAACGCCATCAAAACACAAGCTTCCATATTTCAGACATATTTTGTCCAATTGAGTCCAAACTAGACACATACGACAAGAATCGCGACCAGAAGACATCGGTGCAGAAATTGTGACTTACAATCACAGCGCCCCCTGGGGGCAACAGGAAATGTCTTGTTTTTAAGACGTGTTATGTTTTTATGTACTACTCGGAGAGCTTTAATCAATCAACTTAAAAATTAGATGAGACTCTACAAAACAAGATGAAGATCTAAAGTTATCAATATTTAAACTTTTCATCACACCGTGTGACCGTGGTGAGGTCTCAAAGTTCGACTAAACGCCAATATAAGCAAGCTTCTGTAACTTAGACATATTTTGTCCAATCGACTCCAAACTACACAAATAAGACAAGAGTCGCGACCGGAAGACATCTACCTAGAAATCATGACTTAAAAGGAAAGCGCCCCCTGGTGGCATCAGGAAATGTCTTGTTTGTGTACATCGTGCGCTTTGATTTATTTGTCGGAGAGCTTTCATCACATCAATTTAAAATTTAGACGGGTGGCATCACAACAAGATGGAGATCTAAAGTTATCAAAGAAACAACTTTTCGACACACCGTCTGACTGTGGCGGGGCGTCAAATCAGCTCACCATGACACACGAAACCGCTTAAAGGGGACATATTCGCTTTAAAGGGGACATATTATTTCCATTTCAACACAGTTGATATGGTTCCTTGGGGTCTTAATGAAATGTCTGTAAAATATTTTGGTAAAAATACCCCAAGGATAATTTAAAACAGCACCTTTTTACTCTGTCTAAAACAGACCTCCTCAGATCAACCCGCCCCCATCTTACCCCACCCCCTTTCACCCCTCTCATCCCTCCCCCTTCTCACCCCTCCCCCCTCTCATGGAGGTGTAGGACATGTGCTTGAATGTGTTCTCACTACAGAATGCATTCAACATCTATAGGGCAGATTATGGGCCTCGTGAAAATTTACGTAATCTGGGGTATTTGGAAATGGGTGTGGCAAAATGGCTCAACAGCGCCACCAACGGTGCTTTCCCTCATTTACGGAGAAACACCTCATTTAGCATTCACTGATCCGCACGAAATTGAAGACAGTTGTGTATCATCACCAGATGCACAAAAAACGCGCCGGAGCAATATGAAAAACGCAACAGGAAGCACGCCATTTTCGATTTCGTGGCCATTTTGGTCATATTCCATAATCTTTTACTTTGATATACTTCTCGTACAGCTTTCATCACATCAACTGAAAATTTAGACGAGCGTCATCACAACAAGATGGAGATCTAAAGTTATCAAAGAAACAACTTTTCGTCACACTGTCTGACTGTGGCGGGGCGTCACATCAGCTCGCCATGACACACGAAAACGCTTTAACTTCCGTGTTCATGGGTCCATCTCCCTCAAACTACATGTGTGTATCATCAGCCCCCCTCCCTTGAAGATATTCAGATGGTTTTAAAGAATGGGCGTGGCAAAATGGCTCAACAGCGCCACCAACGGAGCTTCCCCTCATTTATGGAGAAACACCTCATTTAGAATTCACTGATCCTCAAGAAATTGAAGACAGTTGTGTATCATCACCAGATGCACAAAAAACGCGCTCGGAGCAATTTGAAAAACGCAACAGGAACCCCGCCATTTTCTATTTGGACCATATTCCATGTTTTTTATTTTCAAGTACTTCTTGGAGAGCTTTCATCAGATCAACTGAAAATTTAGACGAGTGTCATCACAACAAGATGGAGATCTAAAGTTATTGAAAGATCAATTTTTCGCCACACCGTGTGACCGTGGCGAGGCGTCAAAATGTGACTAAACGCCATCAAAACACAAGCTTCTGTATCTTGGACATATTTGGTCCAATCGAGTTCAAACTACACATGTAAGACAAGAAGCGCGACCTGATGACATCAACAAAGACACCATGACTTAAAATCATAGCGCCACCTGCTGGCTACAGGAAGTGAAGCGTTTATATCGCAGCAGTGCGCAAATGCATGCAACGCTGAGACGAGCGCTTGGTCATCGAACGTTCTCTCTTCCCCGACCGCAACAGACTTGAAATTGCCTGTGCTCGGGCCCGTTAGTGCTACAACGTAGCCCTAGTTATTAGGGCCCGTGCACCGAAATCGGTGGGAGGCCCTATTGAAATTGAAATGATTATTATTATTATTATTATTATTTTTCTTAGCTTAAATGAATTGGCTTTTTGAGGGCTTTAATGTGCTCAAAAAGTTGTAGGAGTTTGCAGTAAATTCGAAGGCGGCGTAAAATTACGTATTCTGGAGTATTTTGAAAAGGGCGTGGCAAAATGGCTCAAGAGCGCCACCTACGGAAAAGCCCCTCATTTAGCATTCACCGATCCTCAAAAAAAACAAAGATTATTGTGTATCATGACTAGATGCACAAAAAAGTCCATCAGTGCATTATGAATAACGCAACAGGAAGCCCGCCAGTTTGACTTTAGTGGCCATTTTGGTCATATTCCATATTTTTTCTTTGATGTACTTGTCGTACAGCTTTCATCAGATCAACTTCAAATTTAGACGATCGTCATCACAACAAATTGGAGATCTAAAGTTATTGAAGGATTACGTTTTAGCAAAACCGTCTGACCGTGGTGTGGCGTTAAAGTTTGATGAAACACCATCAAAACACAAGCTTCCATATTTCAGACATATTTTGTCCAATTGAGTCCAAACTAGACACATTCGACCAGAGTCGCCACCAGAAGACATGGGTGCAGAAATTGTGACTTACAATCACAGCGCCCCCTGGTGGTAACACGAAATGTCTTGTTTTGGTACGTGTTATGTTTTTATGTACTACTCAGACAGCTTTCATCAGATCAACTTAAAAATTAGATGAGACTCTACAAAACAAGATGAAGATCTAAAGTTATCAGAATTTAAACTTTTCATCATACCGTGTGACCGTGGTGAGGTCTCAAAGTTCGACTAAACGCCAATATAAGCGAGCTTCTGTAACTTAGACATATTTTGTCCAATCGACTCCAAACTACACATATAAGACAAGAGTCGCGACCGGAAGACATCTACCTAGAAATCATGACTTAAAAGGAAAGCGCCCCCTGGTGGCATCAGGAAATGTCTTGTTTTGGTCATCTTACTCTTTGATGTATTTCCCTCCAGCCACTTTACTAAACCATGTCAAACTGTGTCAAATTGGTCTCAAGATATTGATAATGTAGGCATAACATTATTGTGACTTTTCATCATGCAGATTGTTAATGGCGTGGCATCAAAGTTCATCAGCTCACCATGACCAATGAAAGCCATTTTAACAGAGTTACCCTGAACGCAGCATGAGACCGCTTTCGGTTTGTTACGTCTCACACTTGGATGTATTTCTCCTCATTCACTTTGCTAAACCATGTCAAACTGTGTCACATGGGTCTCAATATATTGATAATGTAGGCATAACATTGCTGTGAGTTTTCATCATGCGGATTATTCATAGCTTTGCAGCAGACTTCTTCAACTCGCCATGACAAACGAAGCTGCATTTAACACAGCTGCAAGTGAACGCCTCATGGGACTCTGAAAGAAGTTACGTCGTCACAAGCTGCGGAGCTGTGTATCACGAAGAACCGGAGAACGGTTGGCGAGTCTGGATGAGAGGACGGCGGCGGAGTCACTGTGGACGTTGTTAGCTCAGCAGGTTAGAGTGTGGGACGCACTCAAAGCTTTTTTCCCCCGTCCGTCGTGTCTTTTCCTGTGTGAACTCTGCCGCTCTCAACAGCAGCACTGGCTATGAGCTAGCTCCTGCTAGCGCCAACGAAGCATCTCTCAACTGCTACGTAAGTTAAACGGACACTTCTGACTGACTGTGATGATAAGCAAAAGAGACACTGTGGATGTGTGATGTGTTGTACTGCATTTGTTTGATCTGTTTACTAATACTAGCTCTAATAAATACTGTATAAATTATATTTTGCTCCTGAATTGAACTGTGTTAAAGGGGTTCACATGGAAAATATATGTTCAATTATGTAAAGGGTGATTTTTGTTACTATTATACTAATGGAGATTTAGCACTTGCTACACATTGTAAGAGCAGCTGTTCAAAGGAGCACTACGTCTTTTAAGGCTCTTTATTCAGAGTCACGGTGTTGATGTCCTGTCACGTGTTACAGTGAAAAATAACCGTGTCTCCCACCTTCAGTATTTAAATCGTTAATCTCAGACAGACTTCACTGAATTCTTTTGTTAAATATGAGTAAGTCATAGCCTTGTAACTTTACTAGAACAGACAGTGTCATACAGAGTTGTGGGCTTATATGCACTACCTATTTCCTAATCTGAAATGATTATGCTCTGATTAACTTTGAACTAATATTTTATTTTTACCATTTAAAAGTCTGTTAATTACTTAACCTGGCCCATGTATGACTTTACATATCTGTGTATTGGTTTCATGTTCCTCTAGAAGGTCCAACTTGACACACAACTTGAATCCAACCAGACTGAACACTGACTCCAGGTACAGACCTGATTTCATTACTTAAAAACAATCAAAGTATTGCACATAATACATAATGTATTAAATTATAATGCAATACTTTTAATGTGAAATAGCTCCATTAAAAACATTCATTGTCATGGTAGTGCACGTTTTAATCCAAAAGCATATTCAAATACACAGTTGAATATCCACAGAAAATAAGATTACACACTTTGTTCATATGTAACTCTTCCTCTACAATAATGACGATCACTTTCATGTTTCCTATCATTTTATTAGGGACAGACGAGCCTGAAGGACACAGCTGTGATGACCATGTTCTGTCTCTTATGGCAAAGCAGAAATATAAAACACTGGGTTCTTATCTAAAGTGTATCAAATCAGATCTCCACCATGTTGCTGCTGAGGACATCAGGTGCTGCAGTTCTTCATCTATGAAGAGAAAAAACGCACTGTTAAAGAATGTTTTGTGTTGTGTATAAAGCACAACAGATTTCAGATAGAACTGTTGTACTGTGGTCTTGGTTTATATCCTCATGGTGAAATGTACATATTTTAAGTCCCTTCTGATAAAAGTGCTGAAAGAAATACAACATTGTACAAATACATAAAATGTCTTTCTACCTCATCAGTACTATTCAAGGTGATAATCTCCCACAGACCTATTGATAACAGTCCAAATCAAGTCTTTCCACTTCTCTCAGTGTGAAAACATAATTCTATAATTAATTTGAGAACTGTTTACAACACTGATGTGTGGAGATTAAAATCATACCTAAACTGTCTAATTCACTGTAAAACTCCATGACATTCGCAGGCCATCTGTAGTTAAGGGAGTAACGCATGGAGTGATGTGTAGATTACTAGTTTGATGATGCATGAGGAGAGGCGGTGGTCGAGTGGCAGAAACTTGGACTATGGGCAGAGAAGGTCTCTGGTTCGTCTTTGGTTCGACTCCATGGAGAGACAACAAAAGTCGAACCTGGATTGATCTGTCCAAAAATCCAAGAGTCTCCCTACCCTCTCTAGTGCCCATGAGCAAGGCACCTCACTCCCCCAACATCTGCTCCCCCGAGCGCCGTACATGGTCGCTCACTGCTCTGTGTGTCCTGCACCAGATGGGTAAAAAGCAGCGATTAAATTTCCCTACCTGCATGAGTGTGCCTTTGCATGTCTGTGCATGTGTTTGGGATGAATAAATGGATTTTAATCTTAATCTTTTAATCTTAATCAGTTGTCTTCCAGTTGATCAGCATGAAGCTGCAGATCTCCACCATGTTGCTGCTGGGGACATCAGGAGCTGCATTAATGAGGAGCAGAAGCGTACTGTTATGAATGTTTTGTGTTGTTTATGAAGCACTACTTATTTCAGCTAGAACCGATGTACTAGGGTCTGGGTTTGTATCCTAATGGTTAAATGCACATACTTTAAATCGCTTTTGATAAAACGTGACAAAGAAATACAACATTGTACACATAGATAAAATGTCTTTCTACCTCATCTGTAATATTCAAGGTGATGATCTCCCACAGAGCTGTTGATAACAGTCCACATCAAGTCTCTCCACTTCCCTCAGTGTGAAAACATAATTATATAATTAATTGGAGAAGTGTTTACAACACTGATGTGTGGACATTATAATGTTATCACTACTGTCTAATTCACTCTACAACTCCATGACAGACTAAATAAACGATGTGAAAATAGTAATGGTGGATATACCATCCTGTATCAGAATATTGGTGAAACAGTTACTATCACATGAAACGTACACGTGTAGCGTATTGATAGTAACTCATTAAAAAAAATAATGTCACAACCAAAACAAGACTGTCGAGTTATCTTGCTTCAATCTGTTCATTAGACGTGATAAATAAACGGTAACTTTTATAACAATTACATATTACAAAAAACTTGAGGCATGTAAGCATATGATGATAGATAAAGCAATAGGTTATGTTGGATAGTTTCAAGGTTACTTACCTCTAGTTCAGCACCAGCGGCTGGCCAGAAGAAGTGGAGCGATCTTCCTTGCCGCACAGGGCAAACGCAGGCAATGTGGAGACGAGCGCTTGGTCATCGAACGTTCTCTCTTCCCCGACCGCAACAGACTTGAAATTGCCTGTGCTCGGGCCCGTTAGTGCTACAACGTAGCCCTAGTTATTATTATTTTTCTTCGCTCAGTGAATTGGCTTTTTGAGGGCTTTAACGTGCTCAAAAAGTTTCTAAAGTGTACAGTAAATTACAAATGTGCGCAAGTTTACGTTTTCTGAAGTATTTTGAAAAGGGCGTGGCAAAATGGCTCAAGAGCGCCACCTACGGAAAAGCCCCTCATTTAGCATTCACCGATCCTCAAAAAAAACATAGACTATTGTGTCTCATGACAAGATGCACAAAAAAGTCCATCAGTGCATTATGAATAACGCAGCAGGAAGCCCGCCAGTTTGACTTTAGTGGCCATTTCGGTCATATTCCATATTTTTTCTTTGATGTACTTGTCGTACAGCTTTCATCAGATCAACTTCAAATTTAGACGATCGTCATCACAACAAATTGGAGATCTAAAGTTATTGAAGGATTACGTTTTAGCAAAACCGTCTGACCGTGGTGTGGCGTTAAAGTTTGATGAAACGCCATCAAAACACAAGCTTCCATATTTCAGACATATTTTGTCCAATTGAGTCCAAACTAGACACATACGACAAGAATCGCGACCAGAAGACATCGGTGCAGAAATTGTGACTTACAATCACAGCGCCCCCTGGGGGCAACAGGAAATGTCTTGTTTTTAAGACGTGTTATGTTTTTATGTACTACTCGGAGAGCTTTCATCAGATCAACTTAAAAATTAGATGAGACTCTACAAAACAAGATGAAGATCTAAAGTTATCAATATTTAAACTTTTCATCACACCGTGTGACCGTGGTGAGGTCTCAAAGTTCGACTAAACGCCAATATAAGCAAGCTTCTGTAACTTAGACATATTTTGTCCAATCGACTCCAAACTACACATATAAGACAAGAGTCGCGACCGGAAGACATCTACCTAGAAATCATGACTTAAAAGGAAAGCGCCCCCTGGTGGCATCAGGAAATGTCTTGTTTTTGTACATCGTGCGCTTTGATTTATTTGTCGGAGAGCTTTCATCACATCAATTTAAAATTTAGACGGGTGGCATCACAACAAGATGGAGATCTAAAGTTATCAAAGAAACAACTTTTCGACAAACCGTCTGACTGTGGCGGGGCGTCAAATCAGCTCACCATGACACACGAAACCGCTTAAAGGGGACATATTCGCTTTAAAGGGGACATATTATTTCCATTTCAACACAGTTGATATGGTTCCTTGGGGTCTTAATGAAATGTCTGTAAAATATTTTGGTAAAAATACCCCAAGGATAATTTAAAACAGCACCTTTTTACTCTGTCTAAAACAGACCTCCTCAGATCAACCCGCCCCCATCTTACCCCACCCCCTTTCACCCCTCTCATCCCTCCCCCTTCTCACCCCTCCCCCCTCTCATGGAGGTGTAGGACATGTGCTTGAATGTGTTCTCACTACAGAATGCATTCAACATCTATAGGGCAGATTATGGGCCTCGTGAAAATTTACGTAATCTGGGGTATTTGGAAATGGGTGTGGCAAAATGGCTCAACAGCGCCACCAACGGTGCTTTCCCTCATTTACGGAGAAACACCTCATTTAGCATTCACTGATCCGCACGAAATTGAAGACAGTTGTGTATCATCACCAGATGCACAAAAAACGCGCTCGGAGCAATATGAAAAACGCAACAGGAAGCACGCCATTTTCGATTTCGTGGCCATTTTGGTCATATTCCATAATCTTTTACTTTGATATACTTCTCGTACAGCTTTCATCACATCAACTGAAAATTTAGACGAGCGTCATCACAACAAGATGGAGATCTAAAGTTATCAAAGACACAACTTTTCGTCACACTGTCTGACTGTGGCGGGGCGTCACATCAGCTCGCCATGACACACGAAAACGCTTTAACTTCCGTGTTCATGGGTCCATCTCCCTCAAACTACATGTGTGTATCATCAGCCCCCCTCCCTTGAAGATATTCAGATGGTTTTAAAGAATGGGCGTGGCAAAATGGCTCAACAGCGCAACCAACGGAGCTTCCCCTCATTTATGGAGAAACACCTCATTTAGAATTCACTGATCCTCACGAAATTGAAGACAGTTGTGTATCATCACCAGATGCACAAAAAACGCGCTCGGAGCAATTTGAAAAACGCAACAGGAAGCACGCCATTTTCGATTTCGTGGCCATTTTGGTCATATTCCATAATCTTTTACTTTGATATACTTCTCGTACAGCTTTCATCACATCAACTGAAAATTTAGACGAGCGTCATCACAACAAGATGGAGATCTAAAGTTATCAAAGACACAACTTTTCGTCACACTGTCTGACTGTGGCGGGGCGTCACATCAGCTCGCCATGACACACGAAAACGCTTTAACTTCCGTGTTCATGGGTCCATCTCCCTCAAACTACATGTGTGTATCATCAGCCCCCCTCCCTTGAAGATATTCAGATGGTTTTAAAGAATGGGCGTGGCAAAATGGCTCAACAGCGCAACCAACGGAGCTTCCCCTCATTTATGGAGAAACACCTCATTTAGAATTCACTGATCCTCACGAAATTGAAGACAGTTGTGTATCATCACCAGATGCACAAAAAACGCGCTCGGAGCAATTTGAAAAACGCAACAGGAACCCCGCCATTTTCTATTTGGACCATATTCCATGTTTTTTATTTTCAAGTACTTCTTGGAGAGCTTTCATCAGATCAACTGAAAATTTAGACGAGTGTCATCACAACAAGATGGAGATCTAAAGTTATTGAAAGATCAATTTTTCGCCACACCGTGTGACCGTGGCGAGGCGTCAAAATGTGACTAAACGCCATCAAAACACAAGCTTCTGTATCTTGGACATATTTGGTCCAATCGAGTTCAAACTACACATGTAAGACAAGAAGCGCGACCTGATGACATCAACAAAGACACCATGACTTAAAATCATAGCGCCACCTGCTGGCTACAGAAAGTGAAGCGTTTATATCGCAGCAGTGCGCAAATGCATGCAACGCTGAGACGAGCGCTTGGTCATCGAACGTTCTCTCTTCCCCGACCGCAACAGACTTGAAATTGCCTGTGCTCGGGCCCGTTAGTGCTACAACGTAGCCCTAGTTAGGGCCCGAGCACCGAATGGTGAGAGGCCCTATTGAATCTGTAAGGATTTTTATTATTAGGGCCCGAGCACCGAATGGTGAGAGGCCCTATTGAATCTGTAAGGATTTTTATTAGGGCCCGAGCACCGAATGGTGAGAGGCCCTATTGAATCTGTAAGGATTTTTATTATTATTATTATTATTTCCCTTTGGGGGGCTTTTTCAGGGTCTAGACATGCTCAAAAAGTTATGAAACTTTGCAGGAAATTCAAGGTCTGCGGATATTTTAGTATTCTGGAGTAATTGGAATTGGGCGTGGCAAAATGGCTCTACAGCGCCCCCTGGAACCAGCCCCTAGGTTTCCACATAACGGATTTTCATCAAAATCTGGATATAGGTGTATCGTGACCAGTCATGAAAAAAAGTCTCATGGAGCATTATGAAAAACGCAACAGGAAGTCCGCCATTTTGCTTTTAGTGGCCATTTTGGCAATATCCCACATTTTTACTTTTACGTACTTGTCCCAGGGCTTTCATCAGATCAACTTCAAATTCAGATGAGTGTCATCACAACAAGATGGAGATAAAAAATGATTGAGGGATTTTTTTTTTATCACACCGTGTGACCGTGGCATGGCGTTAAAAATTGGTTACACGCCATCAAAACACGGGCATCTGTATCTCGGACATACATGTTCCAATCAAGTCCAAACTAGACATATAAGACAATACTCCCCGCCTGATGACATCTATGCATAAATGATGACTTAAAACCGCAGCGCCCCCTGGTGGCAACAGGAAATGTCTTGTTTTTTGCTTGTCTTACACTTGGATGAATTTCTCCTCATCCACTGACCTCAACCATGTCAAACTGTATCAAATGGGTCCCAAGACATTGACAATGAAGACATAAGATTACCGTGACTTTTCGTCAAACGCCATATGAATGGCGTGGCATTAAAGTTCATCAACTCGCCGTGAAACACGAAATTGCTGTAACTTCAGTGTTCATGATTCTATCTCTCTCAAACTACATGTGTGTAACAACAGCCCCCCCCTGAAGATATTCATATGGTTTTAAGAAATGGGCGTGGCAAAAAAACTGACCAGCGCCCCCTATAGGGCAACCCCGGCACTACGATGGCCGACATTTATACAAATCTATCGGGACATGTGTCGTTTCATAACAAACAAAAAAATATCTTGGATAGGTATGCTTGACCAAACAGGGAGGCCGCCATTTTGGATTAAGGGGCCATTTTTTTTCCATATTCCACATTTTTACTTGATGCACTTGTCCCAGGGCTTTCATCAGATTAACTTCAAATTAAGATCAGTGCCATCACAACAAGATCGAGATAAAAAGTGATTAAGAGATTGACCTTTCGTCACACCGTGTGACCGTGGCGTGGCGTCTTGAGTTTGATTAAACGCCATCAAAACACGAGGTTCTGTATCTCGGACATACATTGTCCAATCGAGTCCAAACTAGACATGTAAGACAAGGGTCCCATCCTGATGACATCTACACAGAAATTATGACTTGAAATTACAGCGCCCCCTGGTGGCTACAGGAAGTGACATGTTTTATACTTTGATGAACTGCTCCTGGCTGATTTACAATATACAGCTCAAATCAGATCAGTCAAGTCATTAGATCATGGTCAGAATTGTGACGTTTCCTCAAACCGTGTAAACATTGATGTGCGGCGAAGGATTTTCCTTCGCCAAAGGACACTATGTTATCATAACTCCACTGTGCATTGTCCTATCACTACAAAACTTCTGTCACATGGTCAGAGTCCAAGCCTGAACAGCTCTATGTGTCAATATTTCCTCAGTGTCATAGCGCCACCTACTGATTCGCCAGGAAACAGGAAGTACTTTGTTAATCCACTCTGCATTATCCAACCGGCTCCAAACTACTGACCTATGATCACAATCCTGAATAGAACAGCTCCATATATGAATATTAGTTCAGGATCATAGCGCCACCTATTGATCAGTGTGAAAATTAAGTTGCGGAAACATTGTCCAATTGACACAAAATTTCTCACGCTACATCAGAGCGCCTACTTGAACAGATCTATATTTATTATTATTAGGGCCCGAGCACCGAATGGTGAGAGGCCCTATTGAATCTGTAAGGATTTTTATTATTAGGGCCCGAGCACCGAATGGTGAGAGGCCCTATTGAATCTGTAAGGATTTTTATTAGGGCCCGAGCACCGAATGGTGAGAGGCCCTATTGAATCTGTAAGGATTTTTATTATTATTATTATTATTATTATTATTATTATTATTATTATTATTATTATTATTAGGGCCCGAGCACCGAATGGTGAGAGGCCCTATTGAATCTGTAAGGATTTTTATTATTATTAGGGCCCGAGCACCGAATGGTGAGAGGCCCTATTGAATCTGTAAGGATTTTTATTATTATTATTATTATTATTATTTCCCTTTGGGGGGCTTTTTCAGGGTCTAGACATGCTCAAAAAGTTATGAAACTTTGCAGGAAATTCAAGGTCTGTGGATATTTTAGTATTCTGGAGTAATTGGAATTGGTCGTGGCAAAATGGCTCTACAGCGCCCCCTGGAACCAGCCCCTAGGTTTCCACATAACGGATTTTCATCAAAATCTGGATATAGGTGTATCGTGACCAGTCATGAAAAAAAGTCTCATGGAGCATTATGAAAAACGCAACAGGAAGTCCGCCATTTTGCTTTTAGTGGCCATTTTGGCAATATCCCACATTTTTACTTTTACGTACTTGTCCCAGGGCTTTCATCAGATCAACTTCAAATTCAGATGAGTGTCATCACAACAAGATGGAGATAAAAAATGATTGAGGGATTTTTTTTTTATCACACCGTGTGACCGTGGCATGGCGTTAAAAATTGGTTACACGCCATCAAAACACGGGCATCTGTATCTCGGACATACATGTTCCAATCAAGTCCAAACTAGACATGTAAGACAATAGTCCCCGCCTGATGACATCTATGCATAAATGATGACTTAAAACCGCAGCGCCCCCTGGTGGCAACAGGAAATGTCTTGTTTTTTGCTTGTCTTACACTTGGATGAATTTCTCCTCATCCACTGACCTCAACCATGTCAAACTGTATCAAATGGGTCCCAAGACATTGACAATGAAGACATAAGATTACCGTGACTTTTCGTCAAACGCCATATGAATGGCGTGGCATTAAAGTTCATCAACTCGCCGTGAAACACGAAATTGCTGTAACTTCAGTGTTCATGATTCTATCTCTCTCAAACTACATGTGTGTAACAACAGCCCCCCCCTGAAGATATTCATATGGTTTTAAGAAATGGGCGTGGCAAAAAAACTGACCAGCGCCCCCTATAGGGCAACCCCGGCACTACGATGGCCGACATTTATACAAATCTATCGGGACATGTGTCGTTTCATAACAAACAAAAAAATATCTTGGATAGGTATGCTTGACCAAACAGGGAGGCCGCCATTTTGGATTAAGTGGCCATTTTTTTTCCATATTCCACATTTTTACTTGATGCACTTGTCCCAGGGCTTTCATCAGATTAACTTCAAATTAAGATCAGTGCCATCACAACAAGATGGAGATAAAAAGTGATTAAGAGATTGACCTTTCGTCACACCGTGTGACCGTGGCGTGGCGTCTTGAGTTTGATTAAACGCCATCAAAACACGAGGTTCTGTATCTCGGACATACATTGTCCAATCGAGTCCAAACTAGACATGTAAGACAAGGGTGCCATCCTGATGACATCTACACAGAAATTATGACTTGAAATTACAGCGCCCCCTGGTGGCTACAGGAAGTGACATGTTTTATACTTTGATGAACTGCTCCTGGCTGATTTACAATATACAGCTCAAATCAGATCAGTCAAGTCATTAGATCATGGTCAGAATTGTGACGTTTCCTCAAACCGTGTAAACATTGATGTGCGGCGAAGGATTTTCCTTCGCCAAAGGACACGATGTTATCATAACTCCACTGTGCATTGTCCTATCACTACAAAACTTCTGTCACATGGTCAGAGTCCAAGCCTGAACAGCTCTATGTGTCAATATTTCCTCAGTGTCATAGCGCCACCTACTGATTCGCCAGGAAATAGGAAGTACTTTGTTAATCCACTCTGCATTATCCAACCGGCTCCAAACTACTGACCTATGATCACAATCCTGAATAGAACAGCTCCATATATGAATATTAGTTCAGGGTCATAGCGCCACCTACTGATCAGTGTGAAAATTAAGTTGTGTTAACATTGTCCAATTGACACAAAATTGCTCACGCTACATCAGAGCGCCTACATGAACAGATATATATGTCTGTGCGTAATAATAGTGATGGCGTCACCTACTGGCAAACCTACTGCCGCAGAGCGCAAAACGCATGCAACGTGGAGAAGTGCATGCTCGATCGATGATGTGCGCTTGGTCATCGATCGCTCTCTCCACCGACCGCAACAGGCTTCAACGTGCGGGTGCTCGGGCCCGCAAGTGCTACAACGTAGCCCTAGTTATTATTATTAGGGCCCGAGCACCGAAATCGGTGAGAGGACCTATTGAAATTGAAAAGATTATTATTATTATTATTTTTCTTCGCTCAGTGAATTGGCTTTTTGAGGGCTTTAACGTGCTCAAAAAGTTTCTAAAGTGTACAGTAAATTACAAATGTGCGCAAGTTTACGTTTTCTGAAGTATTTTGAAAAGGGCGTGGCAAAATGGCTCAAGAGCGCCACCTACGGAAAAGCCCCTCATTTAGCATTCACCGATCCTCAAAAAAAACATAGACTATTGTGTCTCATGACAAGATGCACAAAAAAGTCCATCAGTGCATTATGAATAACGCAGCAGGAAGCCCGCCAGTTTGACTTTAGTGGCCATTTCGGTCATATTCCATATTTTTTCTTTGATGTACTTGTCGTACAGCTTTCATCAGATCAACTTCAAATTTAGACGATCGTCATCACAACAAATTGGAGATCTAAAGTTATTGAAGGATTACGTTTTAGCAAAACCGTCTGACCGTGGTGTGGCGTTAAAGTTTGATGAAACGCCATCAAAACACAAGCTTCCATATTTCAGACATATTTTGTCCAATTGAGTCCAAACTAGACACATACGACAAGAATCGCGACCAGAAGACATCGGTGCAGAAATTGTGACTTACAATCACAGCGTCCCCTGGGGGCAACAGGAAATGTCTTGTTTTTAAGACGTGTTATGTTTTTATGTACTACTCGGAGAGCTTTCATCAGATCAACTTAAAAATTAGATGAGACTCTACAAAACAAGATGAAGATCTAAAGTTATCAATATTTAAACTTTTCATCATACCGTGTGACCGTGGTGAGGTCTCAAAGTTCGACTAAACGCCAATATAAGCAAGCTTCTGTAACTTAGACATATTTTGTCCAATCGACTCCAAACTACACATATAAGACAAGAGTTGCGACCGGAAGACATCTACCTAGAAATCATGACTTAAAAGGAAAGCACCCCCTGGTGGCATCAGGAAATGTCTTGTTTTTGTACATCGTGCTCTTTGATTTATTTGTCGGAGAGCTTTCATCACATCAATTTAAAATTTAGACGGGTGGCATCACAACAAGATGGAGATCTAAAGTTATCAAAGAAACAACTTTTCGACACACCGTCTGACTGTGGCGGGGCGTCAAATCAGCTCACCATGACACACGAAACCGCTTAAAGGGGACATATTCGCTTTAAAGGGGACATATTATTTCCATTTCAACACAGTTGATATGGTTCCTTGGGGTCTTAATGAAATGTCTGTAAAATATTTTGGTAAAAATACCCCAAGGATAATTTAAAACAGCACCTTTTTACTCTGTCTAAAACAGACCTCCTCAGATCAACCTGCCCCCATCTTACCCCACCCCCTTTCACCCCTCTCATCCCTCCCCCTTCTCACCCCTCCCCCTCTCATGGAGGTGTAGGACATGTGCTTGAATGTGTTCTCACTACAGAATGCATTCAACATCTATAGGGCAGATTATGGGCCTCGTGAAAATTTACGTAATCTGGGGTATTTGGAAATGGGTGTGGCAAAATGGCTCAACAGCGCCACCAACGGTGCTTTCCCTCATTTACGGAGAAACACCTCATTTAGCATTCACTGATCCGCACGAAATTGAAGACAGTTGTGTATCATCACCAGATGCACAAAAAACGCGCTCGGAGCAATATGAAAAACGCAACAGGAAGCACGCCATTTTCGATTTCGTGGCCATTTTGGTCATATTCCATAATCTTTTACTTTGATATACTTCTCGTACAGCTTTCATCACATCAACTGAAAATTTAGACGAGCGTCATCACAACAAGATGGAGATCTAAAGTTATCAAAGAAACAACTTTTCGTCACACTGTCTGACTGTGGCGGGGCGTCACATCAGCTCGCCATGACACACGAAAACGCTTTAACTTCCGTGTTCATGGGTCCATCTCCCTCAAAATACATGTGTGTATCATCAGCCCCCCTCCCTTGAAGATATTCAGATGGTTTTAAAGAATGGGCGTGGCAAAATGGCTCAACAGCGCCACCAACAGAGCTTCCCCTCATTTATGGAGAAACACCTCATTTAGAATTCACTGATCCTCACGAAATTGAAGACAGTTGTGTATCATAACCAGATGCACAAAAAACGCGCTCGGAGCAATTGGAAAAACGCAACAGGAACCCCGCCATTTTCGATTTCGTGGCCATTTTGGTCATATTCCATAATCTTTTACTTTGATATACTTCTCGTACAGCTTTCATCACATCAACTGAAAATTTAGACGAGTGTCATCACAACAAGATGGAGATCTAAAGTTATCAAAGAAACAACTTTTCGTCACACTGTCTGACTGTGGCGGGGCGTCACATCAGCTCGCCATGACACACGAAAACGCTTTAACTTCCGTGTTCATGGGTCCATCTCCCTCAAACTACATGTGTGTATCATCAGCCCCCCTCCCTTGAAGATATTCAGATGGTTTTAAAGAATGGGCGTGGCAAAATGGCTCAACAGCGCAACCAACGGAGCTTCCCCTCATTTATGGAGAAACACCTCATTTAGAATTCACTGATCCTCACGAAATTGAAGACAGTTGTGTATCATCACCAGATGCACAAAAAACGCGCTCGGAGCAATTTGAAAAACGCAACAGGAACCCCGCCATTTTCTATTTGGACCATATTCCATGTTTTTTATTTTCAAGTACTTCTTGGAGAGCTTTCATCAGATCAACTGAAAATTTAGACGAGTGTCTTCACAACAAGATGGAGATCTAAAGTTATTGAAAGATCAATTTTTCGCCACACCGTGTGACCGTGGCGAGGCGTCAAAATGTGACTAAACGCCATCAAAACACAAGCTTCTGTATCTTGGACATATTTGGTCCAATCGAGTTCAAACTACACATGTAAGACAAGAAGCGCGACCTGATGACATCAACAAAGACACCATGACCTAAAATCATAGCGCAACCTGCTGGCTACAGGAAGTGAAGCGTTTATCTTGCAGCAGTGCGCAAATGCATGCAACGCTGAGACGAGCGCTTGGTCATCGAACGTTCTCTCTTCCCCGACCGCAACAGACTTGAAATTGCCTGTGCTCGGGCCCGTTAGTGCTACAACGTAGCCCTAGTTAGGGCCCGAGCACCGAAATCGGTGAGAGGACCTATTGAAATTGAAAAGATTATTATTATTATTATTTTTCTTCGCTCAGTGAATTGGCTTTTTGAGGGCTTTAACGTGCTCAAAAAGTTTCTAAAGTGTACAGTAAATTACAAATGTGTGCAAGTTTACGTTTTCTGAAGTATTTTGAAAAGGGCGTGGCAAAATGGCTCAAGAGCGCCACCTACGGAAAAGCCCCTCATTTAGCATTCACCGATCCTCAAAAAAAACATAGACTATTGTGTCTCATGACAAGATGCACAAAAAAGTCCATCAGTGCATTATGAATAACGCAGCAGGAAGCCCGCCAGTTTGACTTTAGTGGCCATTTCGGTCATATTCCATATTTTTTCTTTGATGTACTTGTCGTACAGCTTTCATCAGATCAACTTCAAATTTAGACGATCGTCATCACAACAAATTGGAGATCTAAAGTTATTGAAGGATTACGTTTTAGCAAAACCGTCTGACCGTGGTGTGGCGTTAAAGTTTGATGAAACGCCATCAAAACACAAGCTTCCATATTTCAGACATATTTTGTCCAATTGAGTCCAAACTAGACACATACGACAAGAATCGCGACCAGAAGACATCGGTGCAGAAATTGTGACTTACAATCACAGCGCCCCCTGGGGGCAACAGGAAATGTCTTGTTTTTAAGACGTGTTATGTTTTTATGTACTACTCAGACAGCTTTCATCAGATCAACTTAAAAATTAGATGAGACTCTACAAAACAAGATGAAGATCTAAAGTTATCAATATTTAAACTTTTCATCATACCGTGTGACCGTGGTGAGGTCTCAAAGTTCGACTAAACGCCAATATAAGCGAGCTTCTGTAACTTAGACATATTTTGTCCAATCGACTCCAAACTACACATATAAGACAAGAGTCGCGACCGGAAGACATCTACCTAGAAATCATGACTTAAAAGGAAAGCGCCCCCTGGTGGCATCAGGAAATGTCTTGTTTTTGTACATTGTGCGCTTTGATTTATTTGTCGGAGAGCTTTCATCACATCAATTTAAAATTTAGACGGGTGGCATCACAACAAGATGGAGATCTAAAGTTATCAAAGAAACAACTTTTCGACACACCGTCTGACTGTGGCGGGGCGTCAAATCAGCTCACCATGACACACGAAAACGCTTAAAGGGGACATATTCGCTTTAAAGGGGACATATTATTTCCATTTCAACACAGTTGATATGGCTCCTTGGGGTCTTAATGAAATGTCTGTAAAATATTTTGGTAAAAATACCCTAAGGATAATTTAAAACAGCACCTTTTTACTCTGTCTAAAACAGACCTCCTCAGATCAACCTGTTTTGAAGGCCCCGTCCCCCTCTCACCCCGCCCCCATCTTACCCCACCCCCTTTCACCCCTCTCATCCCTCCCCCTTCTCACCCCTCCCCCCTCTCATGGAGGTGTAGGACATGTGCTTGAATGTGTTCTCACTACAGAATGCATTCAACATCTATAGGGCAGATTATGGGCCTCGTGAAAATTTACGTAATCTGGGGTATTTGGAAATGGGTGTGGCAAAATGGCTCAACAGCGCCACCAACGGTGCTTTCCCTCATTTACGGAGAAACACCTCATTTAGCATTCACTGATCCGCACGAAATTGAAGACAGTTGTGTATCATCACCAGATGCACAAAAAACGCGCTCGGAGCAATGTGAAAAACGCAACAGGAAGCACGCCATTTTCGATTTCGTGGCCATTTTGGTCATATTCCATAATCTTTTACTTTGATATACTTCTCGTACAGCTTTCATCACATCAACTGAAAATTTAGACGAGCGTCATCACAACAAGATGGAGATCTAAAGTTATCAAAGAAACAACTTTTCGTCACATTGTCTGACTGTGGCGGGGCGTCACATCAGCTCGCCATGACACACGAAAACGCTTTAACTTCCGTGTTCATGGGTCCATCTCCCTCAAACTACATGTGTGTATCATCAGCCCCCCTCACTTGAAGATATTCAGATGGTTTTAAAGAATGGGCGTGGCAAAATGGCTCAACAGCGCCACCAACGGCGCTTCCCCTCATTTATGGAGAAACACCTCATTTAGAATTCACTGATCCTCACGAAATTGAAGACAGTTGTGTATCATCACCAGATGCACAAAAAACGCGCTCGGAGCAATTTGAAAAACGCAACAGGAACCCCGCCATTTTCTATTTGGACCATATTCCATGTTTTTTATTTTCAAGTACTTCTTGGAGAGCTTTCATCAGATCAACTGAAAATTTAGACGAGTGTCATCACAACAAGATGGAGATCTAAAGTTATTGAAAGATCAATTTTTCGCCACACCGTGTGACCGTGGCGTGGCGTCAAAATGTGACTAAACGTCATCAAAACACAAGCTTCTGTATCTTGGACATATTTGGTCCAATCGAGTTCAAACTACACATGTAAGACAAGAAGCGCGACCTGATGACATCAACAAAGACACCATGACTTAAAATCATAGCGCCACCTGCTGGCTACAGGAAGTGAAGCGTTTATCTCGCAGCAGTGCGCAAATGCATGCAACGCTGAGACGAGCGCTTGGTCATCGAACGTTCTCTCTTCCCCGACCGCAACAGACTTGAAATTGCCTGTGCTCGGGCCCGTTAGTGCTACAACGTAGCCCTAGTTATTATTATTTTTCTTCGCTCAGTGAATTGGCTTTTTGAGGGCTTTAACGTGCTCAAAAAGTTTCTAAAGTGTACAGTAAATTACAAATGTGCGCAAGTTTACATTTTCTGAAGTATTTTGAAAAGGGCGTGGCAAAATGGCTCAAGAGCACCACCTACGGAAAAGCCCCTCATTTAGCATTCACCGATCCTCAAAAAAAACATAGACTATTGTGTCTCATGACAAGATGCACAAAAAAGTCCATCAGTGCATTATGAATAACGCAGCAGGAAGCCCGCCAGTTTGACTTTAGTGGCCATTTCGGTCATATTCCATATTTTTTCTTTGATGTACTTGTCGTACAGCTTTCATCAGATCAACTTCAAATTTAGACGATCGTCATCACAACAAATTGGAGATCTAAAGTTATTGAAGGATTACGTTTTAGCAAAACCGTCTGACCGTGGTGTGGCGTTAAAGTTTGATGAAACGCCATCAAAACACAAGCTTCCATATTTCAGACATATTTTGTCCAATTGAGTCCAAACTAGACACATACGACAAGAATCGCGACCAGAAGACATCGGTGCAGAAATTGTGACTTACAATCACAGCGCCCCCTGGGGGCAACAGGAAATGTCTTGTTTTTAAGACGTGTTATGTTTTTATGTACTACTCGGAGAGCTTTCATCAGATCAACTTAAAAATAAGATGAGACTCTACAAAACAAGATGAAGATCTAAAGTTATTAATATTTAAACTTTTCATCACACCGTGTGACTGTGGTGAGGTCTCAAAGTTCGACTAAACGCCAATATAAGCAAGCTTCTGTAACTTAGACATATTTTGTCCAATCGACTCCAAACTACACATATAAGACAAGAGTCGCAACTGGAAGACATCTACCTAGAAATCATGACTTAAAAGGAAAGCGCCCCCTGGTGGCATCAGGAAATGTCTTGTTTTTGTACATCGTGCGCTTTGATTTATTTGTCGAAGAGCTTTCATCACATCAATTTAAAATTTAGACGGGTGGCATCACAACAAGATGGAGATCTAAAGTTATCAAAGAAACAACTTTTCGACACACCGTCTGACTGTGGCGGGGCGTCAAATCAGCTCACCATGACACACGAAACCGCTTAAAGGGGACATATTCGCTTTAAAGGGGACATATTATTTCCATTTCAACACAGTTGATATGGTTCCTTGGGGTCTTAATGAAATGTCTGTAAAATATTTTGGTAAAAATACCCCAAGGATAATTTAAAACAGCACCTTTTTACTCTGTCTAAAACAGACCTCCTCAGATCAACCCGCCCCCATCTTACCCCACCCCCTTTCACCCCTCTCATCCCTCCCCCTTCTCACCCCTCCCCCCTCTCATGGAGGTGTAGGACATGTGCTTGAATGTGTTCTCACTACAGAATGCATTCAACATCTATAGGGCAGATTATGGGCCTCGTGAAAATTTACGTAATCTGGGGTATTTGGAAATGGGTGTGGCAAAATGGCTCAACAGCACCACCAACGGTGCTTTCCCTCATTTACGGAGAAACACCTCATTTAGCATTCACTGATCCGCACGAAATTGAAGACAGTTGTGTATCATCACCAGATGCACAAAAAACGCGCTCGGAGCAATATGAAAAACGCAACAGGAAGCACGCCATTTTCGATTTCGTGGCCATTTTGGTCATATTCCATAATCTTTTACTTTGATATACTTCTCGTACAGCTTTCATCACATCAACTGAAAATTTAGACGAGCGTCATCACAACAAGATGGAGATCTAAAGTTATCAAAGACACAACTTTTCGTCACACTGTCTGACTGTGGCGGGGCGTCACATCAGCTCGCCATGACACACGAAAACGCTTTAACTTCCGTGTTCATGGGTCCATCTCCCTCAAACTACATGTGTGTATCATCAGCCCCCCTCCCTTGAAGATATTCAGATGGTTTTAAAGAATGGGCGTGGCAAAATGGCTCAACAGCGCAACCAACGGAGCTTCCCCTCATTTATGGAGAAACACCTCATTTAGAATTCACTGATCCTCACGAAATTGAAGACAGTTGTGTATCATCACCAGATGCACAAAAAACGCGCCGGAGCAATTTGAAAAACGCAACAGGAACCCCGCCATTTTCTATTTGGACCATATTCCATGTTTTTTATTTTCAAGTACTTCTTGGAGAGCTTTCATCAGATCAACTGAAAATTTAGATGAGTGTCATCACAACAAGATGGAGATCTAAAGTTATTGAAAGATCAATTTTTCGCCACACCGTGTGACCGTGGCGAGGCGTCAAAATGTGACTAAACGCCATCAAAACACAAGCTTCTGTATCTTGGACATATTTGGTCCAATCGAGTTCAAACTACACATGTAAGACAAGAAGCGCGACCTGATGACATCAACAAAGACACCATGACTTAAAATCATAGCGCCACCTGCTGGCTACAGGAAGTGAAGCGTTTATATCGCAGCAGTGCGCAAATGCATGCAACGCTGAGACGAGCGCTTGGTCATCGAACGTTCTCTCTTCCCCGACCGCAACAGACTTGAAATTGCCTGTGCTCGGGCCCGTTAGTGCTACAACGTAGCCCTAGTTATTATTATTTTTCTTAGCTTAAATGAATTGGCTTTTTGAGGGCTTTAATGTGCTCAAAAAGTTGTAGGACTTTGCAGTAAATTCGAAGGCGGCGTAAAATTACGTATTCTGGAGTATTTTGAAAAGGGCGTGGCAAAATGGCTCAAGAGCGCCACCTACGGAAAAGCCCCTCATTTAGCATTCACCGATCCTCAAAAAAAACAAAGATTATTGTGTATCATGACTAGATGCACAAAAAAGTCCATCAGTGCATTATGAATAACGCAACAGGAAGCCCACCAGTTTGACTTTAGTGGCCATTTTGGTCATATTCCATATTTTTTCTTTGATGTACTTGTCGTACAGCTTTCATCAGATCAACTTCAAATTTAGACGATCGTCATCACAACAAATTGAAGATCTAAAGTTATTGAAGGATTACGTTTTAGCAAAACCGTCTGACCGTGGTGTGGCGTTAAAGTTTGATGAAACGCCATCAAAACACAAGCTTCCATATTTCAGACATATTTTGTCCAATTGAGTCCAAACTAGACACATTCGACAAGAGTCGCCACCAGAAGACATGGGTGCAGAAATTGTGACTTACAATCACAGCGCCCCCTGGTGGTAACACGAAATGTCTTGTTTTGGTACGTGTTATGTTTTTATGTACTACTCAGACAGCTTTCATCAGATCAACTTAAAAATTAGATGAGACTCTACAAAACAAGATGAAGATCTAAAGTTATCAGAATTTAAACTTTTCATCATACCGTGTGACCGTGGTGAGGTCTCAAAGTTCGACTAAACGCCAATATAAGCGAGCTTCTGTAACTTAGACATATTTTGTCCAATCGACTCCAAACTACACATATAAGACAAGAGTCGCGACCGGAAGACATCTACCTAGAAATCATGACTTAAAAGGAAAGCGCCCCCTGGTGGCATCAGGAAATGTCTTGTTTTGGTCATCTTACTCTTTGATGTATTTCCCTCCAGCCACTTTACTAAACCATGTCAAACTGTGTCAAATTGGTCTCAAGATATTGATAATGTAGGCATAACATTATTGTGACTTTTCATCATGCAGATTGTTAATGGCGTGGCATCAAAGTTCATCAGCTCACCATGACCAATGAAACCCATTTTAACAGAGTTACCCTGAACGCAGCATGAGACCGCTTTCGGTTTGTTACGTCTCACACTTGGATGTATTTCTCCTCATTCACTTTGCTAAACCATGTCAAACTGTGTCACATGGGTCTCAATATATTGATAATGTAGGCATAACATTGCTGTGAGTTTTCATCATGCGGATTATTCATAGCTTTGCAGCAGACTTCTTCAACTCGCCATGACAAACGAAGCTGCATTTAACACAGCTGCAAGTGAACGCCTCATGAGACTCTGAAAAGTTACGTCGTCACAAGCTGCGGAGCTGTGTATCACGAAGAACCGGAGAACGGTTGGCGAGTCTGGATGAGAGGACGGCGGCGGAGTCACTGTGGACGTTGTTAGCTCAGCAGGTTAGAGTGTGGGACGCACTCAAAGCTTTTTTCCCCCGTCCGTCGTGTCTTTTCCTGTGTGAACTCTGCCGCTCTCAACAGCAGCACTGGCTATGAGCTAGCTCCTGCTAGCTCCAACGAAGCATCTCTCAACTGCTACGTAAGTTAAACGGACACTTCTGACTGACTGTGATGATAAGCAAAAGAGACACTGTGGATGTGTGATGTGTTGTACTGCATTTGTTTGATCTGTTTACTAATACTAGCTCTAATAAATACTGTATAAATTATATTTTGCTCCTGAATTGAACTGTGTTAAAGGGGTTCACATGGAAAATATATGTTCAATTATGTAAAGGGTGATTTTTGTTACTATTATACTAATGGAGATTTAGCACTTGCTACACATTGTAAGAGCAGCTGTTCAAAGGAGCACTACGTCTTTTAAGGCTCTTTATTCAGAGTCACGGTGTTGATGTCCTGTCACGTGTTACAGTGAAAAATAACCGTGTCTCCCACCTTCAGTATTTAAATCGTTAATCTCAGACAGACTTCACTGAATTCTTTTGTTAAATATGAGTAAGTCATAGCCTTGTAACTTTACTAGAACAGACAGTGTCATACAGAGTTGTGGGTTTATATGCACTACCTATTTCCTAATCTGAAATGATTATGCTCTGATTAACTTTGAACTAATATTTTATTTTTACCATTTAAAAGTCTGTTAATTACTTAACCTGGCCCATGTATGACTTTACATATCTGTGTATTGGTTTCATGTTCCTCTAGAAGGTCCAACTTGACACACAACTTGAATCCAACCAGACTGAACACTGACTCCAGGTACAGACCTGATTTCATTACTTAAAAACAATCAAAGTATTGCACATAATACATAATGTATTAAATTATAATGCAATACTTTTAATGTGAAATAGCTCCATTAAAAACATTCATTGTCATGGTAGTGCACGTTTTAATCCAAAAGCATATTCAAATACACAGTTGAATATCCACAGAAAATAAGATTACACACTTTGTTCATATGTAACTCTTCCTCTACAATAATGACGATCACTTTCATGTTTCCTATCATTTTATTAGGGACAGACGAGCCTGAAGGACACAGCTGTGATGACCATGTTCTGTCTCTTATGGCAAAGCAGAAATATAAAACACTGGGTTCTTATCTAAAGTGTATCAAATCAGATCTCCACCATGTTGCTGCTGAGGACATCAGGTGCTGCAGTTCTTCATCTATGAAGAGAAAAAACGCACTGTTAAAGAATGTTTTGTGTTGTGTATAAAGCACAACAGATTTCAGATAGAACTGTTGTACTGTGGTCTTGGTTTATATCCTCATGGTGAAATGTACATATTTTAAGTCCCTTCTGATAAAAGTGCTGAAAGAAATACAACATTGTACAAATACATAAAATGTCTTTCTACCTCATCAGTACTATTCAAGGTGATAATCTCCCACAGACCTATTGATAACAGTCCAAATCAAGTCTTTCCACTTCTCTCAGTGTGAAAACATAATTCTATAATTAATTTGAGAACTGTTTACAACACTGATGTGTGGAGATTAAAATCATACCTAAACTGTCTAATTCACTGTAAAACTCCATGACATTCGCAGGCCATCTGTAGTTAAGGGAGCAACGCATGGAGTGATGTGTAGATTACTAGTTTGATGATGCATGAGGAGAGGCGGTGGTCGAGTGGCAGAAACTTGGACTATGGGCAGAGAAGGTCTCTGGTTCGTCTTTGGTTCGACTCCATGGAGAGACAACAAAAGTCGAACCTGGATTGATCTGTCCAAAAATCCAAGAGTCTCCCTACCCTCTCTAGTGCCCATGAGCAAGGCACCTCACTCCCCCAACATCTGCTCCCCCGAGCGCCGTACATGGTCGCTCACTGCTCTTTGTGTCCTGCACCAGATGGGTAAAAAGCAGCGATTAAATGTCCCTACCTGCATGAGTGTGCCTTTGCATGTCTGTGCATGTGTTTTGGATGAATACATGGATTTTAATCTTAATCTTTTAATCTTAATCAGTTGTCTTCCAGTTGACCAGCATGAAGCTGCAGATCTACACCATGTTGCTGCTGGGGACATCAGGAGCTGCATTAATGAGGAGCAGAAGCGTACTGTTATGAATGTTTTGTGTTGTTTATGAAGCACTACTTATTTCAGCTAGAACCGATGTACTAGGGTCTGGGTTTGTATCCTAATGGTTAAATGCACATACTTTAAATCGCTTTTGATAAAACGTGACAAAGAAATACAACATTGTACACATAGATAAAATGTCTTTCTACCTCATCTGTAATATTCAAGGTGATGATCTCCCACAGAGCTGTTGATAACAGTCCACATCAAGTCTCTCCACTTCCCTCAGTGTGAAAACATAATTATATAATTAATTGGAGAAGTGTTTACAACACTGATGTGTGGACATTATAATGTTATCACTACTGTCTAATTCACTCTACAACTCCATGACAGACTAAATAAACGATGTGAAAATAGTAATGGCGGATATACCATCCTGTATCAGAATATTGGTGAAACAGTTACTATCACATGAAACGTACACGTGTAGCGTATTGATAGTAACTCATTAAAAAAAATAATGTCACAACCAAAACAAGACTGTCGAGTTATCTTGCTTCAATCTGTTCATTAGACGTGATAAATAAACGGTAACTTTTATAACAATTACATATTACAAAAAACTTGAGGCATGTAAGCATATGATGATAGATAAAGCAATAGGTTATGTTGGATAGTTTCAAGGTTACTTACCTCTAGTTCAGCACCAGCGGCTGGCCAGAAGAAGTGGAGCGATCTTCCTTGCCGCACAGGGCAAACGCAGGCAATGTGGAGACGAGCGCTTGGTCATCGAACGTTCTCTCTTCCCCGACCGCAACAGACTTGAAATTGCCTGTGCTTGGGCCCGTTAGTGCTACAACGTAGCCCTAGTTATTATTATTATTATTATTTCCCTTTGGGGGGCTTTTTCAGGGTCTAGACATGCTCAAAAAGTTATGAAACTTTGCAGGAAATTCAAGGTCTGCGGATATTTTAGTATTCTGGAGTAATTGGAATTGGGCGTGGCAAAATGGCTCTACAGCGCCCCCTGGAACCAGCCCCTACGTTTCCACATAACGGATTTTCATCAAAATCTGGATATAGGTGTATCGTGACCAGTCATGAAAAAAATTCTCATGGAGCATTATGAAAAACGCAACAGGAAGTCCGCCATTTTGCTTTTAGTGGCCATTTTGGCAATATCCCACATTTTTACTTTTACGTACTTGTCCCAGGGCTTTCATCAGATCAACTTCAAATTCAGATGAGTGTCATCACAACAAGATGGAGATAAAAAATGATTGAGGGATTTTTTTTTTATCACACCGTGTGACCGTGGCATGGCGTTAAAAATTGGTTACACGCCATCAAAACACGGGCATCTGTATCTCGGACATACATGTTCCAATCAGGTCCAAACTAGACATGTAAGACAATAGTCCCCGCCTGATGACATCTATGCATAAATGATGACTTAAAACCGCAGCGCCCCCTGGTGGCAACAGGAAATGTCTTGTTTTTTGCTTGTCTTACACTTGGATGAATTTCTCCTCATCCACTGACCTCAACCATGTCAAACTGTATCAAATGGGTCCCAAGACATTGACAATGAAGACATAAGATTACCGTGACTTTTCGTCAAACGCCATATGAATGGCGTGGCATTAAAGTTCATCAACTCGCCGTGAAACACGAAATTGCTGTAACTTCAGTGTTCATGATTCTATCTCTCTCAAACTACATGTGTGTAACAACAGCCCCCCCCTGAAGATATTCATATGGTTTTAAGAAATGGGCGTGGCAAAAAAACTGACCAGCGCCCCCTATAGGGCAACCCCGGCACTACGATGGCCGACATTTATACAAATCTATCGGGACATGTGTCGTTTCATAACAAACAAAAAAATATCTTGGATAGGTATGCTTGACCAAACAGGGAGGCCGCCATTTTGGATAAAGTGGCCATTTTTTTTCCATATTCCACATTTTTACTTGATGCACTTGTCCCAGGGCTTTCATCAGATTAACTTCAAATTAAGATCAGTGCCATCACAACAAGATGGAGATAAAAAGTGATTAAGAGATTGACCTTTCGTCACACCGTGTGACCGTGGCGTGGCGTCTTGAGTTTGATTAAACGCCATCAAAACACGAGGTTCTGTATCTCGGACATACATTGTCCAGTCGAGTCCAAACTAGACATGTAAGACAAGGGTGCCATCCTGATGACATCTACACAGAAATTATGACTTGAAATTACAGCGCCCCCTGGTGGCTACAGGAAGTGACATGTTTTATACTTTGATGAACTGCTCCTGGCTGATTTACAATATACAGCTCAAATCAGATCAGTCAAGTCATTAGATCATGGTCAGAATTGTGACGTTTCCTCAAACCGTGTAAACATTGATGTGCGGCGAAGGATTTTCCTTCGCCAAAGGACACGATGTTATCATAACTCCACTGTGCATTGTCCTATCACTACCAAACTTCTGTCACATGATAAGAGTACAAGCCTGAACAGCTCTATGTGTCAATATTTCCTCAGTGTCATAGCGCCACCTACTGATTCACCAGGAAACAGGAAGTACTTTGTTAATCCACTCTGCATTATCCAACCGGCTCCAAACTACTGACCTATGATCACAATACTGATCTGAACAGCTCCACATATAAATATTAGTTCAGGGTCATAGCGCCACCTACTGATCAGTGTGAAATTTAAGTTGTGTTAACATTGTCCAATTGACACAAAATTGCTCACGCTACATCAGAGCGCCTACATGAACAGATATATATGTCTGTGCGTAATAATAGTGATGGCGCCACCTACTGGCAAGCCTACTGCCGCAGAGCGCAAAACGCATGCAACGTGGAGAAGTGCATGCTCGATCGATGATGTGCGCTTGGTCATCGATCGCTCTCTCCACAGACCGCAACAGGCTTCAACGTGCGGGTGCTCGGGCCCGCAAGTGCTACAACGTAGCCCTAGTTATTATTATTATTTCCCTTTGGGGGGCTTTTTCAGGGTCTAGACATGCTCAAAAAGTTATGAAACTTTGCAGGAAATTCAAGGTCTGCGGATATTTTAGTATTCTGGAGTAATTGGAATTGGGCGTGGCAAAATGGCTCTACAGCGCCCCCTGGAACCAGCCCCTAGGTTTCCACATAACGGATTTTCATCAAAATCTGGATATAGGTGTATCGTGACCAGTCATGAAAAAAAGTCTCATGGAGCATTATGAAAAACGCAACAGGAAGTCCGCCATTTTGCTTTTAGTGGCCATTTTGGCAATATCCCACATTTTTACTTTTACGTACTTGTCCCAGGGCTTTCATCAGATCAACTTCAAATTCAGATGAGTGTCATCACAACAAGATGGAGATAAAAAATGATTGAGGGATTTTTTTTTTATCACACCGTGTGACCGTGGCATGGCGTTAAAAATTGGTTACACGCCATCAAAACACGGGCATCTGTATCTCGGACATACATGTTCCAATCAAGTCCAAACTAGACATGTAAGACAATAGTCCCCGCCTGATGACATCTATGCATAAATGATGATTTAAAACCGCAGCGCCCCCTGGTGGCAACAGGAAATGTCTTGTTTTTTGCTTGTCTTACACTTGGATGAATTTCTCCTCATCCACTGACCTCAACCATGTCAAACTGTATCAAATGGGTCCCAAGACATTGACAATGAAGACATAAGATTACCGTGACTTTTCGTCAAACGCCATATGAATGGCGTGGCATTAAAGTTCATCAACTCGCCGTGAAACACGAAATTGCTGTAACTTCAGTGTTCATGATTCTATCTCTCTCAAACTACATGTGTGTAACAACAGCCCCCCCCTGAAGATATTCATATGGTTTTAAGAAATGGGCGTGGCAAAAAAACTGACCAGCGCCCCCTATAGGGCAACCCCGGCACTACGATGGCCGACATTTATACAAATCTATCGGGACATGTGTCGTTTCATAACAAACCAAAAAATATCTTGGATAGGTATGCTTGACCAAACAGGGAGGCCGCCATTTTGGATTAAGTGGCCATTTTTTTTCCATATTCCACATTTTTACTTGATGCACTTGTCCCAGGGCTTTCATCAGATTAACTTCAAATTAAGATCAGTGCCATCACAACAAGATGGAGATAAAAAGTGATTAAGAGATTGACCTTTCGTCACACCGTGTGACCGTGGCGTGGCGTCTTGAGTTTGATTAAACGCCATCTAAACACGAGGTTCTGTATCTCGGACATACATTGTCCAATCGAGTCCAAACTAGACATGTAAGACAAGGGTGCCATCCTGATGACATCTACACAGAAATTATGACTTGAAATTACAGCGCCCCCTGGTGGCTACAGGAAGTGACATGTTTTATACTTTGATGAACTGCTCCTGGCTGATTTACAATATACAGCTCAAATCAGATCAGTCAAGTCATTAGATCATGGTCAGAATTGTGACGTTTCCTCAAACCGTGTAAACATTGATGTGCGACGAAGGATTTTCCTTCGCCAAAGGACACAATGTTATCATAACTCCACTGTGCATTGTCCTATCACTACAAAAGTTCTGTCACATGGTCAGAGTCCAAGCCTGAACAGCTCTATGTGTCAGTATTTCCTCAGTGTCATAGCGCCACTTACTGATTCGCCAGGAAACAGGAAGTACTTTGTTAATCCACTCTGCATTATCCAACCGGCTCCAAACTACTGACCTATGATCACAATACTGATCTGAACAGCTCCACATATAAATAGTAGTTCAGGGTCATAGCGCCACCTACTGATCAGTGTGAAAATTAAGTTGTGTTAACATTGTCCAATTGACACAAAATTGCTCACGCTACATCAGAGCGCCTACATGAACAGATATATATGTCTGTGCGTAATAATAGTGATGGCGCCACCTACTGGCAAACCTACTGCCGCAGAGCGCAAAACGCATGCAACGTGGAGAAGTGCATGCTCGATCGATGATGTGCGCTTGGTCATCGATCGCTCTCTCCACCGACCGCAACAGGCTTCAACGTGCGGGTGCTCGGGCCCGCAAGTGCTACAACGTAGCCCTAGTTATTATTATTTCCCTTTGGGGGGCTTTTTCAGGGTCTAGACATGCTCAAAAAGTTATGAAACTTTGCAGGAAATTCAAGGTCTGCGGATATTTTAGTATTCTGGAGTAATTGGAATTGGGCGTGGCAAAATGGCTCTACAGCGCCCCCTGGAACCAGCCCCTAGGTTTCCACATAACGGATTTTCATAAAAATCTGGATATAGGTGTATCGTGACCAGTCATGAAAAAAAGTCTCATGGAGCATTATGAAAAACGCAACAGGAAGTCCGCCATTTTGCTTTTAGTGGCCATTTTGGCAATATCCCACATTTTTACTTTTACGTACTTGTCCCAGGGCTTTAATCAGATCAACTTCAAATTCAGATGAGTGTCATCACAACAAGATGGAGATAAAAAATGATTGAGGGATTTTTTTTTTATCACACCGTGTGACCGTGGCATGGCGTTAAACATTGGTTACACGCCATCAAAACACGGGCATCTGTATCTCGGACATACATGTTCCAATCAAGTCCAAACTAGACATGTAAGACAATAGTCCCCGCCTGATGACATCTATGCATAAATGATGACTTAAAACCGCAGCGCCCCCTGGTGGCAACAGGAAATGTCTTGTTTTTTGCTTGTCTTACACTTGGATGAATTTCTCCTCATCCACTGACCTCAACCATGTCAAACTGTATCAAATGGGTCCCAAGACATTGACAATGAAGACATAAGATTACCGTGACTTTTCGTCAAACGCCATATAAATGGCGTGGCATTGAAGTTCATCAACTCGCCGTGAAACACGAAATTGCTGTAACTTCAGTGTTCATGATTCTATCTCTCTCAAACTACATGTGTGTAACAACAGCCCCCCCCGAAGATATTCATATGGTTTTAAGAAATGGGCGTGGCAAAAAAACTGACCAGCGCCCCCTATAGGGCAACCCCGGCACTACGATGGCCGACATTTATACAAATCTATCGGGACATGTGTCGTTTCATAACAAACAAAAAAATATCTTGGATAGGTATGCTTGACCAAACAGGGAGGCCGCCATTTTGGATTAAGTGGCCATTTTTTTTCCATATTCCACATTTTTACTTGATGCACTTGTCCCAGGGCTTTCATCAGATTAACTTCAAATTAAGATCAGTGCCATCACAACAAGATGGAGATAAAAAGTATTTAAGAGATTGACCTTTCGTCACACCGTGTGACCGTGGCGTGGCGTCTTGAGTTTGATTAAACGCCATCAAAACACGAGGTTCTGTATCTCGGACATACATTGTCCAATCGAGTCCAAACTAGACATGTAAGACAAGGGTGCCATCCTGATGACATCTACACAGAAATTATGACTTGAAATTACAGCGCCCCCTGGTGGCTACAGGAAGTGACATGTTTTATACTTTGATGAACTGCTCCTGGCTGATTTACAATATACAGCTCAAATCAGATCAGTCAAGTCATTAGATCATGGTCAGAATTGTGACGTTTCCTCAAACCGTGTAAACATTGATGTGCGGCGAAGGATTTTCCTTCGCCAAAGGACACGATGTTATCATAACTCCACTGTGCATTGTCCTATCACTACCAAACTTCTGTCACATGATAAGAGTACAAGCCTGAACAGCTCTATGTGTCAATATTTCCTCAGTGTCATAGCGCCACCTACTGATTCACCAGGAAACAGGAAGTACTTTGTTAATCCACTCTGCATTATCCAACCGGCTCCAAACTACTGACCTATGATCACAATACTGATCTGAACAGCTCCACATATAAATATTAGTTCAGGGTCAGAGCGCCACCTACTGATCAGTGTGAAAATTAAGTTGTGTTAACATTGTCCAATTGACACAAAATTGCTCACGCTACATCAGAGCGCCTACATGAACAGATATATATGTCTGTGCGTAATAATAGTGATGGCGCCACCTACTGGCAAGCCTACTGCCGCAGAGCGCAAAACGCATGCAACGTGGAGAAGTGCATGCTCGATCGATGATGTGCGCTTGGTCATCGATCGCTCTCTCCACCGACCGCAACAGGCTTCAACGTGCGGGTGCTCGGGCCCACAAGTGCTACAACGTAGCCCTAGTTAGGGCCCGAGCACCGAATGGTGAGAGGCCCTATTGAATCTGTAAGGATTTTAATTATTATTATTATTAGGGCCCGAGCACCGAATGGTGAGAGGCCCTATTGAATCTGTAAGGATTTTTATTATTATTATTATTATTATTTCCCTTTGGGGGGCTTTTTCAGGGTCTAGACATGCTCAAAAAGTTATGAAACTTTGCAGGAAATTCAAGGTCTGCGGATATTTTAGTATTCTGGAGTAATTGGAATTGGGCGTGGCAAAATGGCTCTACAGCGCCCCCTGGAACCAGCCCCTAGGTTTCCACATAACGGATTTTCATCCAAATCTGGATATAGCTGTATCGTGACCAGTCATGAAAAAAAGTCTCATGGAGCATTATGAAAAACGCAACAGGAAGTCCGCCATTTTGCTTTTAGTGGCCATTTTGGCAATATCCCACATTTTTACTTTTACGTACTTGTCCCAGGGCTTTCATCAGATCAACTTCAAATTCAGATGAGTGTCATCACAACAAGATGGAGATAAAAAATGATTGAGGGATTTTTTTTTTATCACACCGTGTGACCGTGGCATGGCGTTAAAAATTGGTTACACGCCATCAAAACATGGGCATCTGTATCTCGGACATACATGTTCCAATCAAGTCCAAACTAGACATGTAAGACAATAGTCCCCGCCTGATGACATCTATGCATAAATGATGACTTAAAACCGCAGCGCCCCCTGGTGGCAACAGGAAATGTCTTGTTTTTTGCTTGTCTTACACTTGGATGAATTTCTCCTCATCCACTGACCTCAACCATGTCAAACTGTATCAAATGGGTCCCAAGACATTGACAATGAAGACATAAGATTACCGTGACTTTTCGTCAAACGCCATATGAATGGCGTGGCATTAAAGTTCATCAACTCGCCGTGAAACACGAAATTGCTGTAACTTCAGTGTTCATGATTCTATCTCTCTCAAACTACATGTGTGTAACAACAGCCCCCCCCTGAAGATATTCATATGGTTTTAAGAAATGGGCGTGGCAAAAAAACTGACCAGCGCCCCCTATAGGGCAACCCCGGCACTACGATGGCCGACATTTATACAAATCTATCGGGACATGTGTCGTTTCATAACAAACAAAAAAATATCTTGGATAGGTATGCTTGACCAAACAGGGAGGCCGCCATTTTGGATTAAGTGGCCATTTTTTTTCCATATTCCACATTTTTACTTGATGCACTTGTCCCAGGGCTTTCATCAGATTAACTTCAAATTAAGATCAGTGCCATCACAACAAGATGGAGATAAAAAGTGATTAAGAGATTGACCTTTCGTCACACCGTGTGACCGTGGCGTGGCGTCTTGAGTTTGATTAAACGCCATCAAAACACGAGGTTCTGTATCTCGGACATACATTGTCCAATCAAGTCCAAACTAGACATGTAAGACAAGGGTGCCATCCTGATGACATCTACACAGAAATTATGACTTGAAATTACAGCGCCCCCTGGTGGCAACATGAAGTGACATGTTTTATACTTTGATGAACTGCTCCTGGCTGCTTTAAGATATACAGCTCAAATGAACTCAGTCAAGTCATTGAATCAAGGTCAGAATTGTGACATTTCCTCAAACCGTGTAAACATTGATGTTTGGCGAAGGATCATCCTTCGCCAAAGGACACGATGTTATCATAACTCCACTGTGCATTGTCCTATCACTACAAAACTTCTGTCACATGGTCAGAGTCCAAGCCTGAACAGCTCTATGTGTCAATATTTCCTCAGTGTCATAGCGCCACCTACTGATTCACCAGGAAACAGGAAGTACTTTGTTAATCCACTCTGCATTATCCAACCGGCTCCAAACTACTGACCTATGATCACAATACTGATCTGAACAGCTCCACATATAAATATTAGTTCAGGGTCATAGCGCCACCTACTGATCAGTGTGAAAATTAACTTGTGTTAACATTGTCCAATTGACACAAAATTGCTCACGCTACATCAGAGCGCCTACATGAACAGATATATATGTCTGTGCGTAATAATAGTGATGGCGCCACCTACTGGCAAACCTACTGCCGCAGAGCGCAAAACGCATGCAACGTGGAGAAGTGCATGCTCGATCGATGATGTGCGCTTGGTCATTGATCGCTCTCTCCACCGACCGCAACAGGCTTCAACGTGCGGGTGCTCGGGCCCGCAAGTGCTACAACGTAGCCCTAGTTATTATTATTATTATTATTATTTCCCTTTGGGGGGCTTTTTCAGGGTCTAGACATGCTCAAAAAGTTATGAAACTTTGCAGGAAATTCAAGGTCTGCGGATATTTTAGTATTCTGGAGTAATTGGAATTGGGCGTGGCAAAATGGCTCTACAGCGCCCCCTGGAACCAGCCCCTAGGTTTCCACATAACGGATTTTCATCAAAATCTGGATATAGGTGTATCGTGACCAGTCATGAAAAAAAGTCTCATGGAGCATTATGAAAAACGCAACAGGAAGTCCGCCATTTTGCTTTTAGTGGCCATTTTGGCAATATCCCACATTTTTACTTTTACGTACTTGTCCCAGGGCTTTCATCAGATCAACTTCAAATTCAGATGAGTGTCATCACAACAAGATGGAGATAAAAAATGATTGAGGGATTTTTTTTTTATCACACCGTGTGACCGTGGCATGGCGTTAAAAATTGGTTACACGCCATCAAAACACGGGCATCTGTATCTCGGACATACATGTTCCAATCAAGTCCAAACTAGACATGTAAGACAATAGTCCCCGCCTGATGACATCTATGCATAAATGATGACTTAAAACCGCAGCGCCCCCTGGTGGCAACAGGAAATGTCTTGTTTTTTGCTTGTCTTACACTTGGATGAATTTCTCCTCATCCACTGACCTCAACCATGTCAAACTGTATCAAATGGGTCCCAAGACATTGACAATGAAGACATAAGATTACCGTGACTTTTCGTCAAACGCCATATGAATGGCGTGGCATTAAAGTTCATCAACTCGCCGTGAAACACGAAATTGCTGTAACTTCAGTGTTCATGATTCTATCTCTCTCAAACTACATGTGTGTAACAACAGCCCCCCCCTGAAGATATTCATATGGTTTTAAGAAATGGGCGTGGCAAAAAAACTGACCAGCGCCCCCTATAGGGCAACCCCGGCACTACGATGGCCGACATTTATACAAATCTATCGGGACATGTGTCGTTTCATAACAAACAAAAAAATATCTTGGATAGGTATGCTTGACCAAACAGGGAGGCCGCCATTTTGGATTAAGTGGCCATTTTTTTTCCATATTCCACATTTTTACTTGATGCACTTGTCCCAGGGCTTTCATCAGATTAACTTCAAATTAAGATCAGTGCCATCACAACAAGATGGAGATAAAAAGTGATTAAGAGATTGACCTTTCGTCACACCGTGTGACCGTGGCGTGGCGTCTTGAGTTTGATTAAACGCCATCAAAACACGAGGTTCTGTATCTCGGACATACATTGTCCAATCGAGTCCAAACTAGACATGTAAGACAAGGGTGCCATCCTGATGACATCTACACAGAAATTATGACTTGAAATTACAGCGCCCCCTGGTGGCTACAGGAAGTGACATGTTTTATACTTTGATGAACTGCTCCTGGCTGATTTACAATATACAGCTCAAATCAGATCAGTCAAGTCATTGAATCATGGTCAGAATTGTGACGTTTCCTCAAACCGTGTAAACATTGATGTGCGGCGAAGGATTTTCCTTCGCCAAAGGACACGATGTTATCATAACTCCACTGTGCATTGTCCTATCACTACAAAACTTCTGTCACATGGTCAGAGTCCAAGCCTGAACAGCTCTATGTGTCAATATTTCCTCAGTGTCATAGTGCCACCTACTGATTCGCCAGGAAACAGGAAGTACTTTGTTAATCCACTCTGCATTATCCAACCGGCTCCAAACTACTGACCTATGATCACAATCCTGAATAGAACAGCTCCATATATGAATATTAGTTCAGGATCATAGCGCCACCTATTGATCAGTGTGAAAATTAAGTTGCGGAAACATTGTCCAATTGACACAAAATTTCTCACGCTACATCAGAGCGCCTACTTGAACAGATCTATATTTAGGGCCCGAGCACCGAATGGTGAGAGGCCCTATTGAATCTGTAAGGATTTTTATTATTATTATTATTATTATTATTAGGGCCCGAGCACCGAATGGTGAGAGGCCCTATTGAATCTGTAAGGATTTTTATTATTAGGGCCCGAGCACCGAATGGTGAGAGGCCCTATTGAATCTGTAAGGATTTTTATTATTATTATTAGGGCCCGAGCACCGAATGGTGAGAGGCCCTATTGAATCTGTAAGGATTTTTATTATTATTATTATTATTATTATTTCCCTTTGGGGGGCTTTTTCAGGGTCTAGACATGCTCAAAAAGTTATGAAACTTTGCAGGAAATTCAAGGTCTGCGGATATTTTAGTATTCTGGAGTAATTGGAATTGGGCGTGGCAAAATGGCTCTACAGCGCCCCCTGGAACCAGCCCCTAGGTTTCCACATAACGGATTTTCATCAAAATCTGGATATAGGTGTATCGTGACCAGTCATGAAAAAAAGTCTCATGGAGCATTATGAAAAACGCAACAGGAAGTCCGCCATTTTGCTTTTAGTGGCCATTTTGGCAATATCCCACATTTTTACTTTTACGTACTTGTCCCAGGGCTTTCATCAGATCAACTTCAAATTCAGATGAGTGTCATCACAACAAGATGGAGATAAAAAATGATTGAGGGATTTTTTTTTTATCACACCGTCTGACCGTGGCATGGCGTTAAAAATTGGTTACACGCCATCAAAACACGGGCATCTGTATCTCGGACATACATGTTCCAATCAAGTCCAAACTAGACATGTAAGACAATAGTCCCCGCCTGATGACATCTATGCATAAATGATGACTTAAAACCGCAGCGCCCCCTGGTGGCAACAGGAAATGTCTTGTTTTTTGCTTGTCTTACACTTGGATGAATTTCTCCTCATCCACTGACCTCAACCATGTCAAACTGTATCAAATGGGTCCCAAGACATTGACAATGAAGACATAAGATTACCGTGACTTTTCGTCAAACGCCATATGAATGGCGTGGCATTAAAGTTCATCAACTCGCCGTGAAACACGAAATTGCTGTTACTTCAGTGTTCATGATTCTATCTCTCTCAAACTACATGTGTGTAACAACAGCCCCCCCCTGAAGATATTCATATGGTTTTAAGAAATGGGCGTGGCAAAAATACTGACCAGCGCCCCCTATAGGGCAACCCCGGCACTACGATGGCCGACATTTATACAAATCTATCGGGACATGTGTCGTTTCATAACAAACAAAAAAATATCTTGGATAGGTATGCTTGACCAAACAGGGAGGCCGCCATTTTGGATTAAGTGGCCATTTTTTTTCCATATTCCACATTTTTACTTGATGCACTTGTCCCAGGGCTTTCATCAGATTAACTTCAAATTAAGATCAGTGCCATCACAACAAGATGGAGATAAAAAGTGATTAAGAGATTGACCTTTCGTCACACCGTGTGACCGTGGCGTGGCGTCTTGAGTTTGATTAAACGCCATCAAAACACGAGGTTCTGTATCTCAGACATACATTGTCCAATCGAGTCCAAACTAGACATGTAAGACAAGGGTGCCATCCTGATGACATCTACACAGAAATTATGACTTGAAATTACAGCGCCCCCTGGTGGCTACAGGAAGTGACATGTTTTATACTTTGATGAACTGCTCCTGGCTGATTTACAATATACAGCTCAAATCAGATCAGTCAAGTCATTAGATCATGGTCAGAATTGTGACGTTTCCTCAAACCGTGTAAACATTGATGTGCGGCGAAGGATTTTCCTTCGCCAAAGGACACGATGTTATCATAACTCCACTGTGCATTGTCCTATCACTACAAAACTTCTGTCACATGGTCAGAGTCCAAGCCTGAACAGCTCTATGTGTCAATATTTCCTCAGTGTCATAGCGCCACCTACTGATTCGCCAGGAAACAGGAAGTACTTTGTTAATCCACTCTGCATTATCCAACCGGCTCCAAACTACTGACCTATGATCACAATACTGATCTGAACAGCTCCACATATAAATATTAGTTCAGGGTCATAGCGCCACCTACTGATCAGTGTGAAAATTAAGTTGTGTTAACATTGTCCAATTGACACAAAATTGCTCACGCTACATCAGAGCGCCTACATGAACAGATATATATGTCTGTGCGTAATAATAGTGATCGCGCCACCTACTGGTAAACCTACTGCCGCAGAGCGCAAAACGCATGCAACGTGGAGAAGTGCATGCTCGATCGATGATGTGCGCTTGGTCATCGATCGCTCTCTCCACCGACCGCAACAGGCTTCAACGTGCGGGTGCTCGGGCCCGCAAGTGCTACAACGTAGCCCTAGTTAGGGCCCGAGCACCGAATGGTGAGAGGCCCTATTGAATCTGTAAGGATTTTTATTATTATTATTATTATTTCCCTTTGGGGGGCTTTTTCAGGGTCTAGACATGCTCAAAAAGTTATGAAACTTTGCAGGAAATTCAAGGTCTGCGGATATTTTAGTATTCTGGATTAATTGGAATTGGGCGTGGCAAAATGGCTCTACAGCGCCCCCTGGAACCAGCCCCTAGGTTTCCACATAACGGATTTTCATCAAAATCTGGATATAGGTGTATCGTGACCAGTCATGAAAAAAAGTCTCATGGAGCATTATGAAAAACGCAACAGGAAGTCCGCCATTTTGCTTTTAGTGGCCATTTTGGCAATATCCCACATTTTTACTTTTACGTACTTGTCCCAGGGCTTTCATCAGATCAACTTCAAATTCAGATGAGTGTCATCACAACAAGATGGAGATAAAAAATGATTGAGGGATTTTTTTTTTATCACACCGTGTGACCGTGGCATGGCGTTAAAAATTGGTTACACGCCATCAAAACACGGGCATCTGTATCTCGGACATACATGTTCCAATCAAGTCCAAACTAGACATGTAAGACAATAGTCCCCGCCTGATGACATCTATGCATAAATGATGACTTAAAACCGCAGCGCCCCCTGGTGGCAACAGCAAATGTCTTGTTTTTTGCTTGTCTTACACTTGGATGAATTTCTCCTCATCCACTGACCTCAACCATGTCAAACTGTATCAAATGGGTCCCAAGACATTGACAATGAAGACATAAGATTACCGTGACTTTTCGTCAAACGCCATATGAATGACGTGGCATTGAAGTTCATCAACTCGCCGTGAAACACGAAATTGCTGTAACTTCAGTGTTCATGATTCTATCTCTCTCAAACTACATGTGTGTAACAACAGCCCCCCCCTGAAGGTATTCATATGGTTTTAAGAAATGGGCGTGGCAAAAAAACTGACCAGCGCCCCCTATAGGGCAACCCCGGCACTACGATGGCCGACATTTTTACAAATCTATCGGGACATGTGTCGTTTCATAACAAACAAAAAAATATCTTGGATAGGTATGCTTGACCAAACAGGGAGGCCGCCATTTTGGATTAAGTGGCCTCTTTTTTCCCATATTCCACATTTTTACTTGATGCACTTGTCCCAGGGCTTTCATCAGATTAACTTCAAATTAAGATCAGTGCCATCACAACAAGATGGAGATAAAAAGTGATTAAGAGATTGACCTTTCGTCACACCGTGTGACCGTGGCGTGGCGTCTTGAGTTTGATTAAACGCCATCAAAACACGAGGTTCTGTATCTCGGACATACATTGTCCAATCAAGTCCAAACTAGACATGTAAGACAAGGGTGCCATCCTGATGACATCTACACAGAAATTATGACTTGAAATTACAGCGCCCCCTGGTGGCTACAGGAAGTGACATGTTTTATACTTTGATGAACTGCTCCTGGCTGATTTACAATATACAGCTCAAATCAGATCAGTCAAGTCATTAGATCATGGTCAGAATTGTGACCTTTCCTCAAACCGTGTAAACATTGATGTGCGGCGAAGGATTTTCCTTCGCCAAAGGACACGATGTTATCATAACTCCACTGTGCATTGTCCTATCACTACAAAACTTCTGTCACATGGTCAGAGTCCAAGCCTGAACAGCTCTATGTGTCAATATTTCCTCAGTGTCATAGCGCCACCTACTGATTCGCCAGGAAACAGGAAGTACTTTGTTAATCCACTCTGCATTATCCAACCGGCTCCAACCTACTGACCTATGATCACAATCCTGAATAGAACAGCTCCATATATGAATATTAGTTCAGGATCATAGCGCCACCTATTGATCAGTGTGAAAATTAAGTTGCGGAAACATTGTCCAATTGACACAAAATTTCTCACGCTACATCAGAGCGCCTACTTGAACAGATCTATATGTCTGTGCGTAATAATAAATAAACATTGATGTTTGGCGAAGGATCATCCTTCGCCAAAGGACACGATGTTTTCATAATTACACTGTGCATTGTCCTATCACTACCAAACTTCTGTCACATGATAAGAGTACAAGCCTGAACAGCTCTATGTGTCAATATTTCCTCAGTGTCATAGCGCCACCTACTGATTCACCAGGAAACAGGAAGTACTTTGTTAATCCACTCTGCATTATCCAACAGGCTCCAAACTACTGACCTATGATCACAATACTGATCTGAACAGCTCCACATATAAATATTAGTTCAGGGTCATAGCGCCACCTACTGATCAGTGTGAAAATTAAGTTGCGGAAACATTGTCCAACTGACACAGAATTGCTCACGCTACATCAGAGCGCCTACATGAACAGATATATATGTCTGTGCGTAATAATAGTGATGGCGCCACCTACTGGCAAACCTACTGCCGCAGAGCGCAAAACGCATGCAACGTGGAGAAGTGCATGCTCTATCGATGATGTGCGCTTGGTCATCGATCGCTCTCTCCACCGACCGCAACAGGCTTCAACGTGCGGGTGCTCGGGCCCGCAAGTGCTACAACGTAGCCCTAGTTATTATTATTTCCCTTTGGGGGGCTTTTTCAGGGTCTAGACATGCTCAAAAAGTTATGAAACTTTGCAGGAAATTCAAGGTCTGCGGATATTTTAGTATTCTGGAGTAATTGGAATTGGGCGTGGCAAAATGGCTCTACAGCGCCCCCTGGAACCAGCCCCTAGGTTTCCACATAACGGATTTTCATCAAAATCTGGATATAGGTGTATCGTGACCATTCATGAAAAAAAGTCTCATGGAGCATTATGAAAAACGCAACAGGAAGTCCGCCATTTTGCTTTTAGTGGCCATTTTGGCAATATCCCACATTTTTACTTTTACGTACTTGTCCCAGGGCTTTCATCAGATCAACTTCAAATTCAGATGAGTGTCATCACAACAAGATGGAGATAAAAAATGATTGAGGGATTTTTTTTTTATCACACCGTGTGACCGTGGCATGGCATTAAAAATTGGTTACACGCCATCAAAACACGGGCATCTGTATCTCGGACATACATGTTCCAATCAAGTCCAAACTAGACATGTAAGACAATAGTCCCCGCCTGATGACATCTATGCATAAATGATGACTTAAAACCGCAGCGCCCCCTGGTGGCAACAGGAAATGTCTTGTTTTTTGCTTGTCTTACACTTGGATGAATTTCTCCTCATCCACTGACCTCAACCATGTCAAACTGTATCAAATGGGTCCCAAGACATTGACAATGAAGACATAAGATTACCGTGACTTTTCGTCAAACGCCATATGAATGGCGTGGCATTAAAGTTCATCAACTCGCCGTGAAACACGAAATTGATGTAACTTCAGGGTTCATGATTCTATCTCTCTCAAACTACATGTGTGTAACAACAGCCCCCCCCTGAAGATATTCATATGGTTTTAAGAAATGGGCGTGGCAAAAAAACTGACCAGCGCCCCCTATAGGGCAACCCCGGCACTACGATGGCCGACATTTATACAAATCTATCGGGACATGTGTCGTTTCATAACAAACAAAAAAATATCTTGGATAGGTATGCTTGACCAAACAGGGAGGCCGCCATTTTGGATTAAGTGGCCATTTTTTTTCCATATTCCACATTTTTACTTGATGCACTTGTCCCAGGGCTTTCATCAGATTAACTTCAAATTAAGATCAGTGCCATCACAACAAGATGGAGATAAAAAGTGATTAAGAGATTGACCTTTCGTCACACCGTGTGACCGTGGCGTGGCGTCTTGAGTTTGATTAAACGCCATCAAAACACGAGGTTCTGTATCTCGGACATACATTGTCCAATCGAGTCAAAACTAGACATGTCAGACAAGGGTGCCATCCTGATGACATCTACACAGAAATTATGACTTGAAATCACAGCGCCCCCTGGTGGCTACAGGAATGACATGTTTTATACTGTGATGAACTGCTCCTGGCTGATTTACAATATACAGCTCAAATCAGATCAGTCAAGTCATTAGATCATGGTCAGAATTGTGACGTTTCCTCAAACCGTGTAAACATTGATGTGCGGCGAAGGATTTTCCTTCGCCAAAGGACACGATGTTATCATAACTCCACTGTGCATTGTCCTATCACTACAAAACTTCTGTCACATGGTCAGAGTCCAAGCCTGAACAGCTCTATGTGTCAATATTTCCTCAGTGTCATAGCGCCACCTACTGATTCGCCAGGAAACAGGAAGTACTTTGTTAATCCACTCTGCATTATCCAACCGGCTCCAAACTACTGACCTATGATCACAATACTGATCTGAACAGCTCCACATATAAATATTAGTTCAGGGTCATAGCGCCACCTACTGATCAGTGTGAAAATTAAATTGTGTTAACATTGTCCAATTGACATAAAATTGCTCACGCTACATCAGAGCGCCTACATGAACAGATATATATGTCTGTGCGTAATAATAGTGATGGCGCCACCTACTGGCAAACCTACTGCCGCAGAGCGCAAAACGCATGCAACGTGGAGAAGTGCATGCTCGATCGATGATGTGCGCTTGGTCATCGATCGCTCTCTCCACCGACCGCAACAGGCTTCAACGCGCGGGTGCTTGGGCCCGCAAGTGCTACAACGTAGCCCTAGTTATTATTATTATTATTATTAGGGCCCGAGCACCGAATGGTGAGAGGCCCTATTGAATCTGTAAGGATTTTTATTAGGGCCCGAGCACCGAATGGTGAGAGGCCCTATTGAATCTGTAAGGATTTTTATTATTATTATTATTTCCCTTTGGGGGGCTTTTTCAGGGTCTAGACATGCTCAAAAAGTTATGAAACTTTGTAGGAAATTCAAGGTCTGCGGATATTTTAGTATTCTGGAGTAATTGGAATTGGGCGTGGCAAAATGGCTCTACAGCGCCCCCTGGAACCAGCCCCTAGGTTTCCACATAACGGATTTTCATCAAAATCTGGATATAGGTGTATCGTGACCAGTCATGAAAAAAAGTCTCATGGAGCATTATGAAAAACGCAACAGGAAGTCCGCCATTTTGCTTTTAGTGGCCATTTTGGCAATATCCCACATTTTTACTTTTACGTACTTGTCCCAGGGCTTTCATCAGATCAACTTCAAATTCAGATGAGTGTCATCACAACAAGATGGAGATAAAAAATGATTGAGGGATTTTTTTTTTATCACACCGTGTGACCGTGGCATGGCGTTAAAAATTGGTTACACGCCATCAAAACACGGGCATCTGTATCTCGGACATACATGTTCCAATCAAGTCCAAACTAGACATGTAAGACAATAGTCCCCGCCTGATGACATCTATGCATAAATGATGACTTAAAACCGCAGCGCCCCCTGGTGGCAACAGGAAATGTCTTGTTTTTTGCTTGTCTTACACTTGGATGAATTTCTCCTCATCCACTGACCTCAACCATGTCAAACTGTATCAAATGGGTCCCAAGACATTGACAATGAAGACATAAGATTACCGTGACTTTTCGTCAAACGCAATATGAATGGCGTGGCATTAAAGTTCATCAACTCGCCGTGAAACACGAAATTGCTGTAACTTCAGTGTTCATGATTCTATCTCTCTCAAACTACATGTGTGTAACAACAGCCCCCCCCTGAAGATATTCATATGGTTTTAAGAAATGGGCGTGGCAAAAAAACTGACCAGCGCCCCCTATAGGGCAACCCCGGCACTACGATGGCCGACATTTATACAAATCTATCGGGACATGTGTCGTTTCATAACAAACAAAAAAATATCTTGGATAGGTATGCTTGACCAAACAGGGAGGCCGCCATTTTGGATTAAGTAGCCATTTTTTTTCCATATTCCACATTTTTACTTGATGCACTTGTCCCAGGGCTTTCATCAGATTAACTTCAAATTAAGATCAGTGCCATCACAACAAGATGGAGATAAAAAGTGATTAAGAGATTGACCTTTCGTCACACCGTGTGACCGTGGCGTGGCGTCTTGAGTTTGATTAAACGCCATCAAAACACGAGGTTCTGTATCTCGGACATACATTTTCCAATCGAGTCCAAACTAGACATGTAAGACAAGGGTGCCATCCTGATGACATCTACACAGAAATTATGACTTGAAATCACAGCGCCCCCTGGTGGCAACATGAAGTGACATGTTTTATACTTTGATGAACTGCTCCTGGCTGCTTTAAGATATACAGCTCAAATGAACTCAGTCAAGTCATTGAATCAAGGTCAGAATTGTGACATTTCCTCAAACCATGTAAACATTGATGTTTGGCGAAGGATCATCCTTCGCCAAAGGACACGATGTTTTCATAATTACACTGTGCATTGTCCTATCACTACAAAACTTCTGTCACATGGTCAGAGTCCAAGCCTGAACAGCTCTATGTGTCAATATTTCCTCAGTGTCATAGCGCCACCTACTGATTCACCAGGAAACAGGAAGTACTTTGTTAATCCACTCTGCATTATCCAACCGGCTCCAAACTACTGACCTATGATCACAATACTGATCTGAACAGCTCCACATATAAATATTAGTTCAGGGTCATAGCGCCACCTACTGATCAGTGTGAAAATTAAGTTGTGTTAACATTGTCCAATTGACACAAAATTGCTCACGCTACATCAGAGCGCCTACATGAACAGATATATGTCTGTGCGTAATAATAGTGATGGCGCCACCTACTGGCAAACCTACTGCCGCAGAGCGCAAAACGCATGCAACGTGGAGAAGTGCATGCTCGATCGATGATGTGCGCTTGGTCATCGATCGCTCTCTCCACCGACCGCAACAGGCTTCAACGTGCGGGTGCTCGGGCCCGCAAGTGCTACAACGTAGCCCTAGTTATTATTATTATTATTATTATTATTTCCCTTTGGGGGGCTTTTTCAGGGTCTAGACATTCTCAAAAAGTTATGAAACTTTGCAGGAAATTCAAGGTCTGCGGATATTTTAGTATTCTTGAGTAATTGGAATTGGGCGTGGCAAAATGGCTCTACAGCGCCCCCTGGAACCAGCCCCTAGGTTTCCACATAACGGATTTTCATCAAAATCTGGATATAGGTGTATCGTGACCAGTCATGAAAAAAAGTCTCATGGAGCATTATGAAAAACCCAACAGGAAGTCCGCCATTTTGCTTTTAGTGGCCATTTTGGCAATATCCCACATTTTTACTTTTACGTACTTGTCCCAGGGCTTTCATCAGATCAACTTCAAATTCAGATGAGTGTCATCACAACAAGATGGAGATAAAAAATGATTGAGGGATTTTTTTTTTATCACACCGTGTGACCGTGGCATGGCGTTAAAAATTGGTTACACGCCATCAAAACACGGGCATCTGTATCTCGGACATACATGTTCCAATCAAGTCCAAACTAGACATGTAAGACAATAGTCCCCGCCTGATGACATCTATGCATAAATGATGACTTAAAACCGCAGCGCCCCCTGGTGGCAACAGGAAATGTCTTGTTTTTTGCTTGTCTTACACTTGGATGAATTTCTCCTCATCCACTGACCTCAACCATGTCAAACTGTATCAAATGGGTCCCAAGACATTGACAATGAAGACATAAGATTACCGTGACTTTTCGTCAAACGCCATATGAATGGCGTGGCATTAAAGTTCATCAACTCGCCGTGAAACACGAAATTGCTGTAACTTCAGTGTTCATGATTCTATCTCTCTCAAACTACATGTGTGTAACAACAGCCCCCCCCTGAAGATATTCATATGGTTTTAAGAAATGGGCGTGGCAAAAAAACTGACCAGCGCCCCCTATAGGGCAACCCCGGCACTACGATGGCCGACATTTATACAAATCTATCGGGACATGTGTCGTTTCATAACAAACAAAAAAATATCTTGGATAGGTATGCTTGACCAAACAGGGAGGCCGCCATTTTGGATTAAGTGGCCATTTTTTTTCCATATTCAACATTTTTACTTGATGCACTTGTCCCAGGGCTTTCATCAGATTAACTTCAAATTAAGATCAGTGCCATCACAACAAGATGGAGATAAAAAGTGATTAAGAGATTGACCTTTCGTCACACCGTGTGACCGTGGCGTGGCGTCTTGAGTTTGATTAAACGCCATCAAAACACGAGGTTCTGTATCTCGGACATACATTGTCCAATCGAGTCCAAACTAGACATGTAAGACAAGGGTGCCATCCTGATGACATCTACACAGAAATTATGACTTGAAATTACAGCGCCCCCTGGTGGCTACAGGAAGTGACATGTTTTATACTTTGATGAACTGCTCCTGGCTGATTTACAATATACAGCTCAAATCAGATCAGTCAAGTCATTAGATCATGGTCAGAATTGTGACATTTCCTCAAACCATGTAAACATTGATGTTTGGCGAAGGATCATCCTTCGCCAAAGGACACGATGTTTTCATAATTACACTGTGCATTGTCCTATCACTACCAAACTTCTGTCACATGATAAGAGTACAAGCCTGAACAGCTCTATGTGTCAATATTTCCTCAGTGTCATAGCGCCACCTACTGATTCACCAGGAAACAGGAAGTACTTTGTTAATCCACTCTGCATTATCCAACAGGCTCCAAACTACTGACCTATGATCACAATACTGATCTGAACAGCTCCACATATAAATATTAGTTCAGGGTCATAGCGCCACCTACTGATCAGTGTGAAAATTAAGTTGCGGAAACATTGTCCAATTGACACAGAATTGCTCACGCTACATCAGAGCGCCTACATGAACAGATATATATGTCTGTGCGTAATAATAGTGATGGCGCCACCTACTGGCAAACCTACTGCCGCAGAGCGCAAAAAGCATGCAACGTGGAGAAGTGCATGCTCGATCGATGATGTGCGCTTGGTCATCGATCGCTCTCTCCACCGACCGCAACAGGCTTCAACGTGCGGGTGCTCGGGCCCGCAAGTGCTACAACGTAGCCCTAGTTAGGGCCCGAGCACCGAATGGTGAGAGGCCCTATTGAATCTGTAAGGATTTTTATTATTATTATTATTATTATTATTATTATTATTATTATTATTAGGGCCCGAGCACCGAATGGTGAGAGGCCCTATTGAATCTGTAAGGATTTTTATTATTATTATTATTAGGGCCCGAGCACCGAATGGTGAGAGGCCCTATTGAATCTGTAAGGATTTTTATTATTATTATTATTATTATTATTATTATTATTTCCCTTTGGGGGGCTTTTTCAGGGTCTAGACATGCTCAAAAAGTTATGAAACTTTGCAGGAAATTCAAGGTCTGCGGATATTTTAGTATTCTGGAGTAATTGGAATTGGGCGTGGCAAAATGGCTCTACAGCGCCCCCTGGAACCAGCCCCTAGGTTTCCACATAACGGATTTTCATCAAAATCTGGATATAGGTGTATCGTGACCAGTCATGAAAAAAAGTCTCATGGAGCATTATGAAAAACGCAACAGGAAGTCCGCCATTTTGCTTTTAGTGGCCATTTTGGCAATATCCCACATTTTTACTTTTACGTACTTGTCCCAGGGCTTTCATCAGATCAACTTCAAATTCAGATGAGTGTCATCACAACAAGATGGAGATAAAAAATGATTGAGGGATTTTTTTTTTATCACACCGTGTGACCGTGGCATGGCGTTAAAAATTGGTTACACGCCATCAAAACACGGGCATCTGTATCTCGGACATACATGTTCCAATCAAGTCCAAACTAGACATGTAAGACAATAGTCCCCGCCTGATGACATCTATGCATAAATGATGACTTAAAACCGCAGCGCCCCCTGGTGGCAACAGGAAATGTCTTGTTTTTTGCTTGTCTTACACTTGGATGAATTTCTCCTCATCCACTGACCTCAACCATGTCAAACTGTATCAAATGGGTCCCAAGACATTGACAATGAAGACATAAGATTACCGTGACTTTTCGTCAAACGCCATATGAATGGCGTGGCATTAAAGTTCATCAACTCGCCGTGAAACACGAAATTGCTGTAACTTCAGTGTTCATGATTCTATCTCTCTCAAACTACATGTGTGTAACAACAGCCCCCCCCTGAAGATAATCATATGGTTTTAAGAAATGGGCGTGGCAAAAAAACTGACCAGCGCCCCCTATAGGGCAACCCCGGCACTACGATGGCCGACATTTATACAAATCTATCGGGACATGTGTCGTTTCATAACAAACAAAAAAATATCTTGGATAGGTATGCTTGACCAAACAGGGAGGCCGCCATTTTGGATTAAGTGGCCATTTTTTTCCCATATTCCACATTTTTACTTGATGCACTTGTCCCAGGGCTTTCATCAGATTAACTTCAAATTAAGATCAGTGCCATCACAACAAGATGGAGATAAAAAGTGATTAAGAGATTGACCTTTCGTCACACCGTGTGACCGTGGCGTGGCGTCTTGAGTTTGATTAAACGCCATCAAAACACGAGGTTCTGTATCTCGGACATACATTGTCCAATCGAGTCCAAACTAGACATGTAAGACAAGGGTGCCATCCTGATGACATCTACACAGAAATTATGACTTGGTATTACAGCGCCCCCTGGTGGCTAAAGGAAGTGACATGTTTTATACTTTGATGAACTGCTCCTGGCTGATTTACAATATACAGCTCAAATCAGATCAGTCAAGTCATTAGATCATGGTCAGAATTGTGACGTTTCCTCAAACCGTGTAAACATTGATGTGCGGCGAAGGATTTTCCTTCGCCAAAGGACACGATGTTATCATAACTCCACTGTGCATTGTCCTATCACTACAAAACTTCTGTCACATGGTCAGAGTCCAAGCCTGAACAGCTCTATGTGTCAATATTTCCTCAGTGTCATAGCGCCACCTACTGATTCGCCAGGAAACAGGAAGTACTTTGTTAATCCACTCTGCATTATCCAACCGGCTCCAAACTACTGACCTATGATCACAATACTGATCTGAACAGCTCCATATATGAATATTAGTTCAGGATCATAGCGCCACCTATTGATCAGTGTGAAAATTAAGTTGCGGAAACATTGTCCAATTGACACAAAATTGCTCACGCTACATCAGAGCGCCTACATGAACAGATATATATGTCTGTGCGTAATAATAGTGATGGCGCCACCTACTGGCAAACCTACTGCCGCAGAGCGCAAAACGCATGCAACGTGGAGAAGTGCATGCTCGATCGATGATGTGCGCTTGGTCATCGATCGCTCTCTCCACCGACCGCAACAGGCTTCAACGTGCGGGTGCTCGGGCCCGCAAGTGCTACAACGTAGCCCTAGTTATTATTATTTCCCTTTGGGGGGCTTTTTCAGGGTCTAGACATGCTCAAAAAGTTATGAAACTTTGCAGGAAATTCAAGGTCTGCGGATATTTTAGTATTCTGGAGTAATTGGAATTGGGCGTGGCAAAATGGCTCTACAGCGCCCCCTGGAACCAGCCCCTAGGTTTCCACATAACGGATTTTCATCAAAATCTGGATATAGGTGTATCGTGACCAGTCATGAAAAAAAGTCTCATGGAGCATTATGAAAAACGCAACAGGAAGTCCGCCATTTTGCTTTTAGTGGCCATTTTGGCAATATCCCACATTTTTACTTTTACGTACTTGTCCCAGGGCTTTCATCAGATCAACTTCAAATTCAGATGAGTGTCATCACAACAAGATGGAGATAAAAAATGATTGAGGGATTTTTTTTTTATCACACCGTGTGACCGTGGCATGGCGTTAAAAATTGGTTACACGCCATCAAAACACGGGCATCTGTATCTCGGACATACATGTTCCAATCAAGTCCAAACTAGACATGTAAGACAAAAGTCCCCGCCTGATGACATCTATGCATAAATGATGACTTAAAACCGCAGCGCCCCCTGGTGGCAACAGGAAATGTCTTGTTTTTTGCTTGTCTTACACTTGGATGAATTTCTCCTCATCCACTGACCTCAACCATGTCAAACTGTATCAAATGGGTCCCAAGACATTGACAATGAAGACATAAGATTACCGTGACTTTTCGTCAAACGCCATATTAATGGCGGGGCATTAAAGTTCATCAACTCGCCGTGAAACACGAAATTGCTGTAACTTCAGTGTTCATGATTCTATCTCTCTCAAACTACATGTGTGTAACAACAGCCCCCCCCTGAAGATATTCATATGGTTTTAAGAAATGGGCGTGGCAAAAAAACTGACCAGCGCCCCCTATAGGGCAACCCCGGCACTACGATGGCCGACATTTATACAAATCTATCGGGACATGTGTCGTTTCATAACAAACAAAAAAATATCTTGGATAGGTATGCTTGACCAAACAGGGAGGCCGCCATTTTGGATTAAGTGGCCATTTTTTTTCCATATTCCACATTTTTACTTGATGCACTTGTCCCAGGGCTTTCATCAGATTAACTTCAAATTAAGATCAGTGCCATCACAACAAGATGGAGATAAAAAGTGATTAAGAGATTGACCTTTCGTCACACCGTGTGACCGTGGCGTGGCGTCTTGAGTTTGATTAAACGCCATCAAAACACAAGGTTCTGTATCTCGGACATACATTGTCCAATCGAGTCCAAACTAGACATGTAAGACAAGGGTGCCATCCTGATGACATCTACACAGAAATTATGACTTGAAATTACAGCGCCCCCTGGTGGCTACAGGAAGTGACATGTTTTATACTTTGATGAACTGCTCCTGGCTGATTTACAATATACAGCTCAAATCAGATCAGTCAAGTCATTAGATCATGGTCAGAATTGTGACGTTTCCTCAAACCGTGTAAACATTGATGTGCGGCGAAGGATTTTCCTTCGCCAAAGGACACGATGTTATCATAACTCCACTGTGCATTGTCCTATCACTACAAAACTTCTGTCACATGGTCAGAGTCCAAGCCTGAACAGCTCTATGTGTCAATATTTCCTCAGTGTCATAGCGCCACCTACTGATTCGCCAGGAAACAGGAAGTACTTTGTTAATCCACTCTGCATTATCCAACCGGCTCCAAACTACTGACCTATGATCACAATCCTGAATAGAACAGCTCCATATATGAATATTAGTTCAGGATCATAGCGCCACCTATTGATCAGTGTGAAAATTAAGTTGCGGAAACATTGTCCAATTGACACAAAATTTCTCACGCTACATCAGAGCGCCTACTTGAACAGATCTATATGTCTGTGCGTAATAATAGTGATGGCGCCACCTACTGGCAAACCTACTGCCGCAGAGCGCAAAACGCATGCAACGTGGAGAAGTGCATGCTCGATCGATGATGTGCGCTTGGTCATCGATCGCTCTCTCCACAGGCTTCAACGTGCGGGTGCTCGGGCCCGCAAGTGCTACAACGTAGCCCTAGTTATTATTATTTCCCTTTGGGGGACTTTTTCAGGGTCTAGACATGCTCAAAAAGTTATGAAACTTTGCAGGAAATTCAAGGTCTGCGGATATTTTAGTATTCTGGAGTAATTGGAATTGGGCGTGGCAAAATGGCTCTACAGCGCCCCCTGGAACCAGCCCCTAGGTTTCCACATAACGGATTTTCATCAAAATCTGGATATAGGTGTATCGTGACCAGTCATGAAAAAAAGTCTCATGGAACATTATGAAAAACGCAACAGGAAGTCCGCCATTTTGCTTTTAGTGGCCATTTTGGCAATATCCCACATTTTTACTTTTACGTACTTGTCCCAGGGCTTTCATCAGATCAACTTCAAATTCAGATGAGTGTCATCACAACAAGATGGAGATAAAAAATGATTGAGGGATTTTTTTTTTATCACACCGTGTGACCGTGGCATGGCGTTAAAAATTGGTTACACGCCATCAAAACACGGGCATCTGTATCTCGGACATACATGTTCCAATCAAGTCCAAACTAGACATGTAAGACAATAGTCCCCGCCTGATGACATCAATGCATAAATGATGACTTAAAACCGCAGCGCCCCCTGGTGGCAACAGGAAATGTCTTGTTTTTTGCTTGTCTTACACTTGGATGAATTTCTCCTCATCCACTGACCTCAACCATGTCAAACTGTATCAAATGGGTCCCAAGACATTGACAATGAAGACATAAGATTACCGTGACTTTTCGTCAAACGCCATATGAATGGCGTGGCATTAAAGTTCATCAACTCGCCGTGAAACACGAAATTGCTGTAACTTCAGTGTTCATGATTCTATCTCTCTCAAACTACATGTGTGTAACAACAGCCCCCCCCGAAGATATTCATATGGTTTTAAGAAATGGGCGTGGCAAAAAAACTGACCAGCGCCCCCTATAGGGCAACCCCGGCACTACGATGGCCGACATTTATACAAATCTATCGGGACATGTGTCGTTTCATAACAAACAAAAAAATATCTTGGATAGGTATGCTTGACCAAACAGGGAGGCCGCCATTTTGGATTAAGTGGCCATTTTTTTTCCATATTCCACATTTTTACTTGATGCACTTTTCCCAGGGCTTTCATCAGATTAACTTCAAATTAAGATCAGTGCCATCACAACAAGATGGAGATAAAAAGTGATTAAGAGATTGACCTTTCGTCACACCGTGTGACCGTGGCGTGGCGTCTTGAGTTTGATTAAACGCCATCAAAACACAAGGTTCTGTATCTCGGACATACATTGTCCAATCGAGTCCAAACTAGACATGTAAGACAAGGGTGCCATCCTGATGACATCTACACAGAAATTATGACTTGAAATTACAGCGCCCCCTGGTGGCTACAGGAAGTGACATGTTTTATACTTTGATGAACTGCTCCTGGCTGATTTACAATATACAGCTCAAATCAGATCAGTCAAGTCATTAGATCATGGTCAGAATTGTGACGTTTCCTCAAACCGTGTAAACATTGATGTGCGGCGAAGGATTTTCCTTCGCCAAAGGACACGATGTTATCATAACTCCACTGTGCATTGTCCTATCACTACAAAACTTCTGTCACATGGTCAGAGTCCAAGCCTGAACAGCTCTATGTGTCAATATTTCCTCAGTGTCATAGCGCCACCTACTGATTCGCCAGGAAACAGGAAGTACTTTGTTAATCCACTCTGCATTATCCAACCGGCTCCAAACTACTGACCTATGATCACAATCCTGAATAGAACAGCTCCACATATGAATATTAGTTCAGGATCATAGCGCCACCTATTGATCAGTGTGAAAATTAAGTTGCGGAAACACTGTCCAATTGACACAAAATTTCTCACGCTACATCAGAGCGCCTACTTGAACAGATCTATATGTCTGTGCGTAATAATAGTGATGGCGCCACCTACTGGCAAACCTACTGCCGCAGAGCGCAAAACGCATGCAACGTGGAGAAGTGCATGCTCGATCGATGATGTGCGCTTGGTCATCGATCGCTCTCTCCACCGACCGCAACAGGCTTCAACGTGCGGGTGCTCGGGCCCGCAAGTGCTACAACGTAGCCCTAGTTATTATTATTTCCCTTTGGGGGGCTTTTTCAGGGTCTAGACATGCTCAAAAAGTTATGAAACTTTGCAGGAAATTCAAGGTCTGCGGATATTTTAGTATTCTGGAGTAATTGGAATTGGGCGTGGCAAAATGGCTCTACAGCGCCCCCTGGAACCAGCCCCTAGGTTTCCACATAACGGATTTTCATCAAAATCTGGATATAGGTGTATCGTGACCAGTCATGAAAAAAAGTCTCATGGAGCATTATGAAAAACGCAACAGGAAGTCCGCCATTTTGCTTTTAGTGGCCATTTTGGCAATATCCCACATTTTTACTTTTACGTACTTGTCCCAGGGCTTTCATCAGATCAACTTCAAATTCAGATGAGTGTCATCACAACAAGATGGAGATAAAAAATGATTGAGGGATTTTTTTTTTATCACACCGTGTGACCGTGGCATGGCGTTAAAAATTGGTTACACGCCATCAAAACACGGGCATCTGTATCTCGGACATACATGTTCCAATCAAGTCCAAACTAGACATGTAAGACAATAGTCCCCGCCTGATGACATCTATGCATAAATGATGACTTAAAACCGCAGCGCCCCCTGGTGGCAACAGGAAATGTCTTTTTTTTTGCTTGTCTTACACTTGGATGAATTCCTCCTCATCCACTGACCTATTCCATGTCAAACTGTATCAAATGGGTCCCAAGACATTGACAATAAAGACATAAGATTACCGTGACTTTTCGTCAAACGCCATATGAATGGCGTGGCATTAAAGTTCATCAACTCGCCGTGAAACACGAAATTGCTGTAACTTCAGTGTTCATGATTCTATCTCTCTCAAACTACATGTGTGTAACAACAGCCCCCCCCTGAAGATATTCATATGGTTTGGAGAAATGGGCGTGGCAAAAAAACTGACCAGCGCCCCCTATAGGGCAACCCCGGCACTACGATGGCCGACATTTATACAAATCTATCGGGACATGTGTCGTTTCATAACAAACAAAAAAATATCTTGGATAGGTATGCTTGACCAAACAGGGAGGCCGCCATTTTGGATTAAGTGGCCATTTTTTTTCCATATTCCACATTTTTACTTGATGCACTTGTCCCAGGGCTTTCATCAGATTACCTTCAAATTAAGATCAGTGCCATCACAACAAGATGGAGATAAAAAGTGATTAAGAGATTGACCTTTCGTCACACCGTGTGACCGTGGCGTGGCGTCTTGAGTTTGATTAAACGCCATCAAAACACGAGGTTCTGTATCTCGGACATACATCGTCCAATCGAGTCCAAACTAGACATGTAAGACAAGGGTGCCATCCTGATGACATCTACACAGAAATTATGACTTGAAATTACAGCGCCCCCTGGTGGCTACAGGAAGTGACATGTTTTATACTTTGATGAACTGCTCCTGGCTGATTTACAATATACAGCTCAAATCAGATCAGTCAAGTCATTAGATCATGGTCAGAATTGTGACGTTTCCTCAAACCGTGTAAACATTGATGTGCTGCGAAGGATTTTCCTTCGCCAAAGGACACGATGTTATCATAACTCCACTGTGCATTGTCCTATCACTACAAAACTTCTGTCACATGGTCAGAGTCCAAGCCTGAACAGCTCTATGTGTCAATATTTCCTCAGTGTCATAGCACCACCTACTGATTCGCCAGGAAACAGGAAGTACTTTGTTAATCCACTCTGCATTATCCAACCGGCTCCAAACTACTGACCTAAGATCACAATACTGATCTGAACAGCTCCACATATAAATATTAGTTCAGGGTCATAGCGCCACCTACTGATCAGTGTGAAAATTAAGTTGTGTTAACATTGTCCAATTGACACAAAATTGCTCACGCTACATCAGAGCGCCGACATGAACAGATATATATGTCTGTGCGTAATAATAGTGATGGCGCCACCTACTGGCAAACCTACTGCCGCAGAGCGCAAAACGCATGCAACGTGGAGAAGTGCATGCTCGATCGATGATGTGCGCTTGGTCATCGATCGCTCTCTCCACCGACCGCAACAGGCTTCAACGTGCGGGTGCTCGGGCCCGCAAGTGCTGCAACGTAGCCCTAGTTAGGGCCCGAGCACCGAATGGTGAGAGGCCCTATTGAATCTGTAAGGATTTTTATTATTATTAGGGCCCGAGCACCGAATGGTGAGAGGCCCTATTGAATCTGTAAGGATTTTTATTATTAGGGCCCGAGCACCGAATGGTGAGAGGCCCTATTGAATCTGTAAGGATTTTTATTATTAGGGCCCGAGCACCGAATGGTGAGAGGCCCTATTGAATCTGTAAGGATTTTTATTATTATTATTATTTCCCTTTGGGGGGCTTTTTCAGGGTCTAGACATGCTCAAAAAGTTATGAAACTTTGCAGGAAATTCAAGGTCTGCGGATATTTTAGTATTCTGGAGTAATTGGAATTGGGCGTGGCAAAATGGCTCTACAGCGCCCCCTGGAACCAGCCCCTAGGTTTCCACATAACGGATTTTCATCAAAATCTGGATATAGGTGTATCGTGACCAGTCATGAAAAAAAGTCTCATGGAGCATTATGAAAAACGCAACAGGAAGTCCGCCATTTTGCTTTTAGTGGCCATTTTGGCAATATCCCACATTTTTACTTTTACGTACTTGTCCCAGGGCTTTCATCAGATCAACTTCAAATTCAGATGAGTGTCATCACAACAAGATGGAGATAAAAAATGATTGAGGGATTTTTTTTTTATCACACCGTGTGACCGTGGCATGGCGTTAAAAATTGGTTACACGCCATCAAAACACGGGCATCTGTATCTCGGACATACATGTTCCAATCAAGTCCAAACTAGACATGTAAGACAATAGTCCCCGCCTGAAGACATCTATGCATAAATGATGACTTAAAACCGCAGCGCCCCCTGGTGGCAACAGGAAATGTCTTGTTTTTTGCTTGTCTTACACTTGGATGAATTTCTCCTCATCCACTGACCTCAACCATGTCAAACTGTATCAAATGGGTCCCAAGACATTGACAATGAAGACATAAGATTACCGTGACTTTTCGTCAAACGCCATATGAATGGCGTGGCATTAAAGTTCATCAACTCGCCGTGAAACACGAAATTGCTGTAACTTCAGTGTTCATGATTCTATCTCTCTCAAACTACATGTGTGTAACAACAGCCCCCCCCTGAAGATATTCATATGGTTTTAAGAAATGGGCGTGGCAAAAAAACTGACCAGCGCCCCCTATAGGGCAACCCCGGCACTACGATGGCCGACATTTATACAAATCTATCGGGACATGTGTCGTTTCATAACAAACAAAAAAATATCTTGGATAGGTATGCTTGACCAAACAGGGAGGCCGCCATTTTGGATTAAGTGGCCATTTTTTTTCCATATTCCACATTTTAACTTGATGCACTTGTCCCAGGGCTTTCATCAGATTAACTTCAAATTAAGATCAGTGCCATCACAACAAGATGGAGATAAAAAGTGATTAAGAGATTGACCTTTCGTCACACCGTGTGACCGTGGCGTGGCGTCTTGAGTTTGATTAAACGCCATCAAAACACGAGGTTCTGTATCTCGGACATACATTGTCCAATCGAGTCCAAACTAGACATGTAAGACAAGGGTGCCATCCTGATGACATCTACACAGAAATTATGACTTGAAATTACAGCGCCCCCTGGTGGCTACAGGAAGTGACATGTTTTATACTTTGATGAACTGCTCCTGGCTGATTTACAATATACAGCTCAAATCAGATCAGTCAAGTCATTAGATCATGGTCAGAATTGTGACGTTTCCTCAAACCGTGTAAACATTGATGTGCGGCGAAGGATTTTCCTTCTTCAAAGGACACGATGTTATCATAACTCCACTGTGCATTGTCCTATCACTACAAAACTTCTGTCACATGGTCAGAGTCCAAGCCTGAACAGCTCTATGTGTCAATATTTCCTCAGTGTCATAGCGCCACCTACTGATTCGCCAGGAAACAGGAAGTACTTTGTTAATCCACTCTGCATTATCCAACCGGCTCCAAACTACTGACCTATGATCACAATACTGATCTGAACAGCTCCACATATAAATATTAGTTCAGGGTCATAGCGCCACCTACTGATCAGTGTGAAAATTAAGTTGTGTTAACATTGTCCAATTGACACAAAATTGCTCACGCTACATCAGAGCGCCTACATGAACAGATATATATGTCTGTGCGTAATAATAGTGATGGCGCCACCTACTGGCAAACCTACTGCCGCAGAGCGCAAAACGCATGCAACGTGGAGAAGTGCATGCTCGATCGATGATGTGCGCTTGGTCATCGATCGCTCTCTCCACCGACCGCAACAGGCTTCAACGTGCGGGTGCTCGGGCCCGCAAGTGCTACAACGTAGCCCTAGTTAGGGCCCGAGCACCGAATGGTGAGAGGCCCTATTGAATCTGTAAGGATTTTTATTAGGGCCCGAGCACCGAATGGTGAGAGGCCCTATTGAATCTGTAAGGATTTTTATTATTATTATTATTATTATTATTATTATTATTATTATTATTATTTCCCTTTGGGGGGCTTTTTCAGGGTCTAGACATGCTCAAAAAGTTATGAAACTTTGCAGGAAATTCAAGGTCTGCGGATATTTTAGTATTCTGGAGTAATTGGAATTGGGCGTGGCAAAATAGCTCTACAGCGCCCCCTGGAACCAGCCCCTAGGTTTCCACATAACGGATTTTCATCAAAATCTGGATATAGGTGTATCGTGACCAGTCATGAAAAAAAGGCTCATGGAGCATTATGAAAAACGCAACAGGAAGTCCGCCATTTTGCTTTTAGTGGCCATTTTGGCAATATCCCACATTTTTACTTTTACGTACTTGTCCCAGGGCTTTCATCAGATCAACTTCAAATTCAGATGAGTGTCATCACAACAAGATGGAGATAAAAAATGATTGAGGGATTTTTTTTTTATCACACCGTGTGACCGTGGCATGGCGTTAAAAATTGGTTACACGCCATCAAAACACGGGCATCTGTATCTCGGACATACATGTTCCAATCAGGTCCAAACTAGACATGTAAGACAATAGTCCCCGCCTGATGACATCTATGCATAAATGATGACTTAAAACTGCAGCGCCCCCTGGTGGCAACAGGAAATGTCTTGTTTTTTGCTTGTCTTACACTTGGATGAATTTCTCCTCATCCACTGACCTCAACCATGTCAAACTGTATCAAATGGGTCCGAAGACATTGACAATGAAGACATAAGATTACCGTGACTTTTCGTCAAACGCCATATGAATGGCGTGGCATTAAAGTTCATCAACTCGCCGTGAAACACGAAATTGCTGTAACTTCAGTGTTCATGATTCTATCTCTCTCAAACTACATGTGTGTAACAACAGCCCCCCCCTGAAGATATTCATATGGTTTTAAGAAATGGGCGTGGCAAAAAAACTGACCAGCGCCCCCAATAGGGCAACCCCGGCACTACGATGGCCGACATTTATACAAATCTATCGGGACATGTGTCGTTTCATAACAAACAAAAAAATATCTTGGATAGGTATGCTTGACCAAACAGGGAGGCCGCCATTTTTGATTAAGTGGCCATTTTTTTT